>NC_143512.1:12221095-12847345 GCF_031878675.1 Megascapheus bottae | reverse complement strand
CCTGGGCTGGCTTTGAACAGTGATCCTCAGATTTCAACCTCCTGAGTAGCTAGGAGTACAGAGGTGAGCCACCAGCACCCAGCTCTTAGCCTCTTGCATCATCTTTCCTCCCACTGCCCTCTCTGTAGTGCCCTCCTTCACCCTACAGGGACTTAACATAGCTGCAAAAGAATGCTTGATTTCCATGGCCCCTTGAACTTGCCCCCATTCTTTTCTGGACTGAGTAAAAGAGCCATTGTTTACCCAGTTGCTCAGGCTAAATTCCAAGAAGTCATCCTTGATTCTTCTTTTCCTCACACACCCTCACTCAGTCCATCAGTGTATGTTAGATGTGATTCTTCCAAAACAGATCCTGAATTTGACCTCTTTTCTTCTCCTTCCTTCCTTCTTTCCTTCCTTCCTTCTTTCCTTCCTCCTTCCCTCCCTCCTTCCTTCCCTCTCTCTCTTTTTCTTTTTTTCCACCTTCTCTGCTACACGTTCTGGCCACCATTGCCTCTTGTCTGGACTAGCAGAGGTCTCCTAGCTAATCTAGCTTCTTCCACATGTGTCTTCTAGAACCCCTTCTCTCTATAGTAGTCATGTTTGTGAAGTGTAAATCAAATCATATCATCCCCTTGCCCCAAATACTACATTGATGAGCCAGACACCAGTGTCTCACACCTGTACTCCTAGCTACACTTAGGAGACAGATCTGACAATCTTTGTTTGAAACCAGTCAGGCAGCAAACGCTATGAGAGTTTTTATTATATATATATATATATATATATATATATAATTTTTCTTTGTTTTAAGAAGTTGTACAAAAGGGGTCACAATGCAACGTGTCAGTTGCATCTTAATCAGTGTCACATCTTTCATCATTGTCCCCTGTCAAAGAGATTCTTCCTTCCTCTCTTCCTTTCTTTCTTTCTTTTCTTTGTGTGTGTGTGTGTGTGTTTCTAGGACTTGAACTCAGAGCCTGGCATTGTCCCTGAGCCTTTTTGTGCTCAAGGCTAGCTTTCTACCACTTGAGCCACAGTACCACTTCTAACCTTTTCTGTTTATGTGGTACTGAGGAATTGAACGCAGGGCTTCATGCATGCTAAGCAAGCACTATAACATTCTCAGCCCCTCAGGGAGATCCTTATCAGGGAGATTCCACCAAAAAGCTAAAAATGGGACTGTGGCTCAAGTGGTAGAGCACCAGCCTTGAACATAAAAGCTAAGGGACAGCATCTAGGCCCTGAGTTCTAGTGCGCGCACACACACACACACACACACACACTACTCTACTGGTTTCCAAATTGTTTACCTAGTCTAGGAAGTTCCACCTGATACACTTCTTGCCTCTTTCTCAAGCTTAATGCACATACTGCAGCTGCAGACGCCCTCCCCTTATATATACTAAGCTTATTTTTGACTCAGGGCCTTCACATGCCTGACCCCGGTTTGTCTCAGGTCAAATGTTGCCTCCTCAGAGAGGAAGCGCTCCTTATACAAATGACTTCTGTACCTACTAACATCAGCGCATTACTTATTCTGATATGGCTAGTATCTGAAATGATCCAATTTATGTGTGCATGTATTGTTGGTCCATATGTCTTACTATATACTGATAAGAGACTAATTACTCAGTGACAAGAACAGTTCTTGACACTTTTTAAGTACCCAGTCAATTTTCTTTCTTTTTTTTCTTCTCTTTTTTTTTTTCGTCTGTCACAGTGCTCGAACCCAGGGCCTGAGTGCTGTCCCTGAGCTCTTTTGCTCAAAGCTAGTGCTCTACCACTTTGAGCCAAAGTTCCATTTCTGATTCTCTGATGGTTAATTGGAGAAAAGAGCCTCATAGAATTTCTTGCTCAAGCTGGCTTCTTACCATTATTCTCAGATCTCAGCCTCCTGGTAGCTAGGATTAGAGGCATGAGCCACCTGCACCCAGAAACAGTCAATTTTTTTTTGAGGGAATAAATAACTTCTTTTCACCCATATTCTGTGTCAAAATACCTTCTCTTTTAGGATAGGAATCTCATGTGGAAGGTGATAGGGAGGCCTTCACAAATATTTGCTGAATGAATAAGACTAAAATGAATTACCCCTGCAAAGAATGCCACTGGCTTAAGGCATAGCTATTCTCAAGAGTATTAGCATTCTCCAACAGGAAGCTTGAATTTCAGGCATTGTTGACAGAGGGAAGAATTTCAGACCAGCCAAGTTGAAGTGATATATTTGGACAATGTTGTTCCACAGTTTCATGGCTGCTCAAATCCACAAAGACTTATAAAGATTCTGTAGGGCTCCTTTGAAATTGCAGTTGAGGTTAAATGTGAAACAGTCCTTGAAAAGCAATGTGTGATTCTAAAGAAAGAATGCAAAGGCCTAGGTTTCAACCCTAGACTTGCCATTGATTTGTTTCTTGGATAGGTCATTTAAGTTCTGGGAGGAAATACCACCATTTTATCCAAATGGTTATTAATAGACCAATGATTCTGGTTCTATTCATAAGAGGCACAAAACAGTGGCTTCAAACTGATATGACAGAGTAAGTAATTTATGTTATTATTTGAGGAAATTCTCTATTAGAAAATATTGATAGTAACTTTATGAGGAAAAAACTGTATATATGATACATAATACAATTGTTACAGAAGTGTTAAAAAGTGAAACATTAGATAATGTAAATCTAACTGTTTAGATTTGGAATTATGAACTTAAGGGACATTTTATGGCTTAAAATAATTTAAATACTGGAAAAATAAATTTAAAAAATGTATAACACACTGGGTGTTGCAGGCTCAGACCTGCAGCAGGAGGCTGATATCTGAGGATCAAAGTTTGAAGCCAGCCTGGGTAGGAAAGTCAGTGCGACTCTTATCTCCACTAAAACTACCCCCAAAGCAGGAAGTGGGGTTATAGCTGAAGTGGTAGAGTGCTATACTTGAGCATAAAACTCAGGAACAGAAAACCAGGCACCAGTGGCTCATGTCTGTAATCCTAGCTACACAGCAGGAGACTGAGATCTGAGTATCACAGTTCTGTACCCAGCCCCGGTACAGAAGTATGTGTGACTCCTATCTCCAATTAATCACCAGAAAAGAAGTGATTCTGTGTCTCAAGGGGTAGTGTGGAAGCCTTGAGTCAGGGACAGTGCCTAGGCCCAGAGTTTAAGGCTCATGACCTGAAAAAAAAAAAAAAAGTCAGGAACTGAGCCCAGGCCTGGCCTGAGTTCAAGCCCCAGGACTGGCATGGAGGAGGAGTGAGGGGGGTGGGAGGGGAGAGGAAAAGAGGGGAAAGCATAACAGAAGCCTTGATTTTTTTGTGTGTGACACTTCTGGGACTTGAACTCAGCCTGGGAACTGTCCCTGAGCATCTTTTGCTCAAGGTTAGTGCTCTACCAATTGAGCTGCAGCACCCCTTCTGGCTTTTTCTGTTTATGTGGCACTGAGAAATCAAACCCAGGGATTCATGTATGGTAAGGCAAGCACTCTATCACTAAGCCACATTTCCAGCCCCTTTGTCTTCTTTTCTTTCTTTCTTTCCTTTTGTCTTTAAGATGGATTCACTATATAACCAGGCTGGCTTCTAATATGTAATTTTCATGCCGCCTCCCAAGTACGTACCTCCCAAGCATGTACCACTATATCCAGCTCAAAATTAAATTTTAAAATTGAACTAAAATAATTCATAGATAAGCCATGTATGATGGCACATACTTGTATTATCTGCATTTGAGTTTCTTAGAGAAGAGGATCATGTGTTCCAGGCCAGCAAGGGCTACATAGTGAGATCTTGTCTCATAAATGAAGAAAAAAAAAAGAAAGAAAAAGAAAAGCTAAAGAGATAAGTTCTTGTAGAATATGAAATGCCCCTTGTATATTTTTTGCTCATTCTTTAAGAAGGAAATATTTGTTTATTCACTTCTGCAGTTGGGAAAAATGAAGTTCAGCATTCAGGAAAGCTCTCTCCATTTCTTTTTTTTTTTTTTTTTTTGCCAGTCCTGGGCTTGAGCTCAGGGCCTGAGCCCTGTCCTCAGACTTTCTCAAGGCTAGAGCTCTACCACTTGAGCCTCAGCACCACTTCCGGCTTTTTTCTATGTATGTGGTACCGAGGAATTGAACCCGGGTCTTTGTGCATGCTAGGTAAGAACTCTACCTCTAGGCCAAACTCCCAGCCCCCCCCTTTTTTTTTTTTTAAAGATAGCTAATAGTATATCTGGGAGAGAGCAAGGGAATGGGTGACATTGTCCAAAAAGAAATGTATTCATTACCTGAATTACATAATTATAACTTGTGTATATCATCTTTATAATTACAAATTCATAAAAAAAAAAAAAAAGGTTATTAGCGGGGCTGGGAGTTTGAACTGAAGAGCTCAGGAACACCACCCAGGCCGAGTTCAAGCCCCATGACTGACAAAACTAAAAAAAAAAAAAGTAGATGTTTCTCAGTGCTCGGGGGCAACTTCTTCTGATTAACAATCATTAGTGGATACAGGGATTGGAGACATGTCTCAGTAGAGTGCCAGTCACTGAGGGAAAGTGTTAGGTACCAAGATTGAGAACTGGTCTTGAACAATAACAAAAAAGTGGGTGCACAGAAAGGTGACATTGATCGATTCATTGTACTCATAAACTGACATGTTGAACCAAAGTCCTTTCGTAGTACTTAATTTTTAAAAATTTAAAAAGAAGTGGAGGGGCCGGGAGTTTGGCCTAGTGGTAGAGTGCTTGCCTAGCATGCACGAAGAACCAGGTTCGATTCCTTGGTACCACATACATAGAAAAAGGCTGGAAGTGGTGCTGAGGCTCAAGTAGTAGAGCTCTAGCCTTGAGAAAGTCCAAGGACAGCGCTCAGGCCCTGAGCTCAAGCCCAGGACTGGCAAAAAAAAAAAAAAAAGAAGAAGAAGTGGATAAAGATTCAGACGTTCTCAGGGCCACTGTATCAGCCTAGCAAAATCCCAAGGACTGGAGGCATAGCTCAAGTGGCAGAGCACCTGCCTAGCATGCAAAGGGTCCTGAGTTCAATACTTAATATTGACAAATAGTACAGCAGCCCAAAGGACTTCTGAGAGGAACTCCATTAGCAACAGAGGCAGCTGAAAGGCAGGAAACTCTGAACTTGCAGGAAATCTCAGCTGGAGAAACAAAGTATTTTCAGAAAAGCCCAGCCCAGCATAAGGGCTTAGGGACTGGAAACTTGGAAGCAGGAAAGGGAACCTACAGAGTTCAAAAGAAACTCACTACAGCAGTTGTTTTTTACATCTGTACTGATTACTAAAGTCTGGCATTGGTCCTTTATAGGACTGTGTGTGCAATAGCAAAAAAAAAAAAAAGTCCCCTTAATTTTAGAAAATTCTTTTACTGATTGGTGGCACACACCGGTAATCCCAGCTGCTTGGGAGGTAGAGACCTACAGAACTGGAATTGCCCAAACAAAAAGCTAGTGAAAACCCATCTCAACAATAAGAAGCTGAACATGGTGGCATGTACCTGTCCCGGCTACCTGGGAGGTGTAAGTGGGAGAATAACCTTCTTGGCCAGCCCTGAAGAAAAGAAACATGTGACTCCACCTGAAAAATAACTAAAGCAAAAAAGGCTGTGGACATCCAGTAGTAGAGTAGCTCTCTAGCAAGTGCTACCTGGAATTCAAACACCAGTACTACCAAAACCAATAACAAGTTCCCAGTTAAAACAAGCAGACTATGGTATAAGGGTTATCTTTATTTGGATTGCAAAGTAAAAATATGAACCGGGTTTGGAAATACAGATTGTAACAGTTCAGATATGGCACCAGAAATTTCCAGAAGGGACCATAACAGCAAATGTTTGTGGTTTTAGTAAGATGGGTAGGTAGGTAAGGCTACCCAAAACTTTCACCAACTCCAAACTACTCTGTAGCAAATGGCAAGTCAATCAATTACCAAGAACAGGGCAATACTAATGTTTCCTGTTCTTCAACTTTTTTCTTTGCTAACACCTTCTCCAGACTGTCCTCTGCTGCACTGACCCCTGCATGGAGTAGCACCAGAAGAATGGCAGGAGTAAGAGAAATGTCTTGACACAAGGGAGGATGGATTCCCACTTTGTGGGCCTGGGTTTGTGGGGGTGAGAGGCTAGGACAGCCCTAGGTGTGGATGCCCAATCTCTTCTGAGATTTGGTGGGAGGAGGACACAGGGAAACACCCATATCAGTTACACTTTGACATCAGCACCTTGGGCTTTCAAAACACAAACAGTAGACAAAATCGCCTAGGCAAGACTGCAATCCAACTCATAGAGTGGGTCTGACCAAGTCAATTCCTGCATCCCAACCATATGCAGTTAGTTCCCTGGGGCACTCTGCTCTTGGGGTATCTTTAGAAATGTACAGATAAGGAACTACCCTATACAGTCACAGAACCATCTCAGATGAGTGATAGCATGCTGAACTGAGCCAGATGGTAGAGATGCCAGGAGGGCCACGACATTGCTAAAGTAACAGTCTAGGCACTTGAAATATTATTGTTAGATTGTTAAAAACTAAATAAATTAACATACATAGAATAAAATAAATATATAATTTAAAAGGCATTTTACAAACAAACGAACAATAACAACAACAAAAAATAGTTGTTATTTTTTTCCCCCTCTGGGTAGAAGTCCCAAAATCTTGAGTTCTCAGGTTTGTGATATTTCACAGTTAGTGCATCCAGCGCTGGAGGGTCCACATAGCTGATTCCTTGGTGACTACTTCAATACATGGCTTCTCAACTTTGTTGCTTTCTTCCAGGTCACAGTCTTTTTTTTTCTTCAGTCAAAGATCCTGGAGCATAATTTTGTTGGTATTTTAGTCCAGAAGACAAGTGTTTAAATAAACAGACAAGAAAAGTGGGCTTGGTGGAGGGGAATCAGAAGGACCTGAAGGTCCTAATTTGTGTTTTCTTCTGATCCACATCCCACTAAACATATTGTTTGGCACTTGTAGGCGCTGGTATTTTCACAAAAGCAGTTCTAAGAGGCCCAAACGAGACACCAAAGCTAGGGATGATAAAGTCTTGTGGCTAGTTGGGAAGTCCTTTCCCTCTGCAGACCTGCAGTCAACTGGTGTCTTCTCAGAGGGAGCCATCCCCACAGATTCCTACAACACAAGACAAAAGCATTTGAAGTTAGGTCAAGAGATAGGGGTTTGGCTCAAATAGTAAAGTACTAACCTAGAAGCCCTTAATTCAACCCCCAGTCATGGAGGTAAGCGTGGAAGCTGGGTCCAGTCTAAAGAAATCCCTGAAAGCCTCCACGGTCCAGTCGTAAGAAATGGAAAGACAGCTGGGAGCATAGCCTAGTGGTAAAGTATGTGCCTAGCATATACAAAGACCTGGGTTTGATTCCTTGGTACCACATACACAGAAAAAGCCAGAAGTGGTGCTGTGTCTCAGGTGGCAGAGTGCTTTTCTTGAGCAAAAAGTGTTCAAGGACAGTGCCCAGGCCCTGAGTTCAAACCCCAGGACTGGCAAAAAAAAAAAAAGACATGGAGAGAATAGGTTGGGAGTATGGTCAAATGATATAGACTGCTTGATTAGCAAGCACAAGACCCTGAGTTTAAACCCCAGTACTGCTCTCTCAAAAGAAAACAAATGAAAAGAGCAGCCAAATACTATGTCTCATGCCTGTAATTCTGGCTACACAGGATGCACAAGTGAGAAAATCTCTGCCTAAAATAGCCGTAGAAAAAAAGCTTCAGGCCCTACCTGAAAAAGAAAAAAAGTCTAGAATATGGCTCAAGTGATAGAGTGCTTTCCTAGCAGGTGCTGCCCTGAGTTCAAACACCTGTACCACAAAAAGGGGAGGAAAGGAGAGAAAGGGGCTGAGGTAAGGGAGAAGCTGACTTTTCGGTATTTTTCTTATCTAGTAACATGCACACTGATAATAATTTACCAGTTTACTTTTAAAAAATAATTGTTCACTGTAATCCCACGCTCCCGCCCCATCCTATACCCATCCCTTAGTCAAGAGAAAAATTCAGCACTCACTGAAATAGACTAGAACCTATCCATACCTCAGCCCTTACTGCTGCCAGGGGCAAAGGATGTGCCATTACCTTGAGCATCGGTCTCTTTCAATGGGAATTTGTCATGCCCAACTTCACTTTCTCTTCATTTTCCACGTCATAACCTCCTCTCCTGTGGTACCTGAGAAAAGTAAGGTTTATGAGCAATAGCTGCCTACTATGAGAACAACTGTGTGCAAGTCCTGGAACAGGTCTTTCCTAAGAACTCTGCCATGGTTGTTCTTGCCATTACTTGGAAAACTCCAGAGAATATGGCAGTCCCATAGACCTCTGGACAAAGGCAAACCGAGGGATGCCTGTATCTACCAGCAGGCTACATTTTGACCAAGAGCTTCCATTACATTTGATCCTTACAAGATCCTCATCAGGTAGATGAATAGCATAATCACAGAAAGATTACTGTGCCCAGAAAAAAAAAACAGGTACCTTGCTCATTCCAGGTCTCACAACAGATGCACTGTACTACTTGAAAACACATACAATATTTCAGGCTTTCCCAACCAACAATATACCTAGACTAGAGGATTAGCCTGATTCAGATATCTCAGAATTGGAAAGTACCATTCAGGGCCGGGAGTTTGGCATCAGGGTAGAGTGCTTGCCTAGTATGCATAAAGATCTGGGTTCGAGGGGCTGGGAGTTTAGCCTAGTGGTAGAGTGCTCAACTAGCATGCGCAAAGACCCGGGTTCGTTTCCTCTGTACCACATACATAGCAAAAAGCCAGAAGTGGTGCTGAGGCTCAAGTGGTAGACCTCTAGCCTTGAGAAAGTCCAAGGACAGTGCTCAAGCCCTGAGCCCAAGCCCAGGACTGGCAAAAAAAAAAAAGATTTGGGTTTGATTCAATTCCTTCATACCACTTACATAGAAAAAGCCGAAAGTGGTGCTGTGGCTCAAGTGGTAGAGCTCTAGCCTTGAGAAAGCCCAAGGACAGTGCTTAAGCCTTGAGTTCAATCCCCAGGACTGGCAAAAAAAAAGATACCATACCTTCATTTCCAAACAACAATAACACACTAATTCATCAAAGAACAGAGCCAAGAGAAAGGAATATGTGAAGCATTGGCTTTATGGGTGAGTTCCTGGGCCCCTTGTAAGGAAACAGAACCTGTTATGTATGGCCTAGGCCTGACATTGACTGGCCTCATGTTATGCCTGACAAAATAGATTAACAGGCATGAGAATGGGGTTCCTGTGGTCAATAGTTGGTAGTCCCAAGATGAGGTAGAAGGAGAGAGATTTGAGACCCAGACTAAGATGGGCCCCCAACACTAACCTAAACATGAGAAGTCCCACGATGACAAGCAAACAGACAGATGACAGCACCACGGCCACCACAGCCAGGATAGTAGTGTGGTCATATGAATACAAGCGATTCTCCACGGGCAGGCTCAATCCATGACATCTCTCTCCATGGTAACCTGGATGGCAGCTAGTAAAAGACAAAAAAAAAGAAGGGGTAAATAAATGGTGTGGTATCTTTGTCTGTCAGTCCATGTCTATCTCTCTCTGTGATGGTCTACCTATTTAAGCCAAACTCCATTTTCCAAACTCTCATCTTGTCAATCTTTGCCCATGATCTCTACTTTTCTTCTAGCTTTCTCCTTTACATTCTGAAAATGTCCCTCTGAGTGTTCCCTCAACATTGATCCTTTGTTGTCCTCTCCTTCACTCCTCCCTCTAGTTCTCTGGTTCTAGAGTCCTGCTTCAGGCAGGGAAAAAATGAGGCAGGACTTAAAGGCCTCAGTTTAGATCTATTCCATGTGTGGCTGATTTATTACATGTGTGTTATGACATTCGGTTTCAGCCACGAAACAGTGCTTAGGCACAAGGGCTGGTGGGTTGAATTGTGAGGATTCAGTACCACTCCCTCCAGTGAGGCCCCTCAACATTCTGACCCAGAAATAAATCCAGCCTTGCCCATCAATGCTTCCAGAGTGCAGTCCCTCCCTACTGCTGCTTAGCCTATTAATAGGCCCTGTTCTCTTGCCAGGAGTCATTTTTCTCAAGTTTCTTTCATTTAACTCTCAGCTCCTCTGAGTGCAGGGCCCAACCTGGAAGCTTCACTACAGCCTCTGGCCTCTAAATGCTGAGCATTCAGGCCTCCTTCATCCCACAACAAAGCAAACAAAACCAAGATAGCATCTTCCTGCCCAGCTGCCCTGCCACAGCATAAAAGAATGTCACAAACAATCCCTTGGCTCTTCTTAAGTGGCAACTGCCTTTTCTAACAAAGCATTTCCTTGAAGCTTTTAGAAAAACTGCTGAAGAAACACATTCATATCCCTTCCTTTCTTTGAGGACCCCAGAGATCCTTTGATGTTTGTGGGAGCCCCATTCTGCAAAAAGGTGAAGTGACTTCTCAAGGTCACACTGCAGTGCAGAAGCGCAGATGGGGATTGTCTGACTCGGAACTCAGCAGGCTGCCAACCCACCAACCAGGGGCAGGGATAGCCTGTCAGCTTGGGGACTCAAAGCTGCTGAAGAAGGCACTGGGAACTCTGTGGTCCTCTTTCTGCACTTTTCTTTGAGAAGCAAATTGTGCACCTGGTGCAGGGGAAGAATCCTTTTCCTGACAGAGCAGCTGGAATGCTGCAAAGCAGCCACTGAGCAATGACAGAGAAGTCAGGCTGAGGGTGCTACATCTCTGTCCCTACCTAGGACCACCTGGTACCTTTCCCTGCCCCAGCTCCTCCTTGTGCTCCGAGGACTCAGCTGGCTATAGGATAAAGGCAGGACATGCCCAGAATGCATAGTTCTTTGCCCAGCCTTTCCCATGCATCAGGTCCATCACCTGGAGTGAGAGGACAAAAAGTCACCCCAAAACTATCAAGACACAGAGGAGGCTGCCAGGAATATCCCTAGAAAATCATCTGTGTGCAGTGATTAGGGGTTAGAGAGCTTAAGTTTAACTAGGAAGCAGCAGGATTAAGCAGAAGCCATTTTGATTTCGAATCCATCACATATGGAAGGAAACACATCTGATAGGATCCTGGGGCTATAAGGCTCTGCTGTCTGATTGTATTATTATTACTAATCATTATTCATAGCCTTAATAATTAGCACTAATAATTTAAAAATGTCAAAGGCTTTCTATGAGCCAAATATTCTGAGCTGCTTTATGAAGATATTTCACTTAATCTTATTTATTTGATTGGTGCTAGGAATTGAACCTAAGACCTTTCATTTAACTTTTCAGGTTAAAACCATGTGTACAAAGGACTTACTATCTCCAATTATGTGTGTGCACGCATGCGTGCTAGTCTTTTTTTGTCTTGTTTTTATTTTTGTTTTTGGTGGGTCATGGGGCTTGAGCTCGACTTGGGTGTTGTCTCAGAGCTCTTCAGCTCAAGGCTATCACCCTACCCTTGAGCCAAGTCCCACTTCCTTTTCTGTAGGTTAATTGGAGATAAGAGTCTCAGGTCCTTTAATGTCAAGGCTGGCTTCGAATCTTGATCCTCAGATCTCAGCCTCCAGAGTAGCTAGGACTACAGGCATGAGCCACCTCGCCCAGTTATGTGTGTGTGCTAATTTCGTAGTTTGAACTCAGACAATGGCCCTGAGCTTCTTTTGCTCAAGGCTAGGGCTCTACCACTGGAGTCACAGCTTCCTTTCTGTTTTTTGTTTTGTTTTATTTTTTTAGTGTTCAGTGAAGTGTCTCATAGACTTTTCTACCTGGGATGACTTCAAACTGTGATCCCCAAATCTCAACCTCCTGAGTAGCTAGGATTATAGGCGTGAGCCACCAACACCCAGCTACTGTTACCAATTTGAAGATGAAGAAACTGAGGCTTAACTTTCATTAAATAAGTTGCTGAAATTACAAAGTTCGTGAGTGCTAGAACTAATATTCAACACAGCAGCCTGGATGACTTCAGAGACTGTGTTGGTCCAGGAGAGGGAAACTGAAGTCAAGTCTGTTTTGTACTTCTAGCCCATCATTCAAACCCCACAGGTAGTTACTCAGATGATAGAAATAAAGCTTAGCCTCAGAGTCCGGCAATTCAGTTACATAATCCTTCTACCTCCAGCCTGAGTCAAAAGGATAATAATGTAAACATCCTAATATTACCCACTTCTCCCTCCCTTTGCAGTCAGCTCTTGGCTTCCCTCAGGGAAAGGGGGGCAGGGATGAACACATTCCAAGCATCCCAGGGTGGGGGTGAGATCATGTGTCTTGTCCACAGCCAGCACCCGTGTTGATCAAACTAGGACAAATTCCTCTACCCCAAGTCTGACCCATTTCAGAATAAGCATAACAGAAGCAAGAACCCCTTAGGGTCAGGTGCCCGTGGCACATGCCTGTAATCCTAGCTGCTCAGGAGGCTGAGATCTCTCTTTGAAAGTCAAAGCCAGCTGAGGCCCAAAACAGCTGGAAGCGGAGCAGTAGCTCAACTGGCAAAAAAAAAAGCTCAGGAATAGTGTGCAGACGCTACATTCAAGCCCCAGGAATAATGCAAAAAAGAAAGAGAAAGAAAGAAAGAAAGAGAGAGAGAGAGAGAGAGAAAGAAAGAAAACTCTCTAGGGGCTAGAGACATCTTCCACACTGGATTTCTTCACCTCTATCCTAGAAGGTGGAGGGGGTGTCATCCAATGGAGGACATGGGGAATATGAGTATCAGACTAGTTTTGCTACTTTTCTTGGGTGTGGGGGCGGTTGTGGAGCTTGAACTCAGGGCCTGAGTGCTGTCCCTGAGCTTTTCTGCTCAAGGCTTTTATCATTTTGAGCTACAGTGCCACTTCTGGTTTTCTGGTGGTTAATTGGAGGTAAGAGTTTCTTGGCCTTTCCTGTGTAGGCTGGCTTTTGAACTGGGATTCTCAGATCTCAGCCTCCTGAGTAGCTAGGATTACAAATAGGAGCCACTAGTGCCCAGCTTTCTCTTGCTATTTCTAGCCAGGTGGTTTTGTGCAAATCACATTACTTTTCTAAGCTTGGTTTTCTAATGTAAAATACAGGATAATAAATGCCTATTATCAATGGAGAACTGTGACTAGATCAAAGTAGTTAATATAGATGAAAGAATTCAATAGAAAAAAGGTCCCGCATAGGTATGAGTTATGATCTGCAGAGGGTACAGTTGCTATCTCAGCTGGAGCCAACAGAAGGTGGCTCACCAATCCTCTGGGCATCTGGGCAGTGTGGCTGAATGCAGGCTCCAGTCCTGTGTCTCTTCCAGGTCTGAGTCCTCTTTGACCAAATGCTCCCAGATTTCCTTCAGCCACAGGAAACTTTGCAGTCAATTTCTGTGTCAGTGGCCAGTCCAAAACCCCAGAAAGTTGTTTGAGGGTCACTTCTGGCTGATGACACAGAAGGTTTGGTTTTTCCTATTCATGGTGGCTGCAGAGGGTTGGTTTAGGAAGTCAGATAGCCTCAAGTTTACCACAGCAGCCTGGACACACCCTGGCTGGTGGTTCTGAATCTGGAAGCAAGGAGGAACCACAAAGGACCTCTAGAGATAGATGCACAGATGTCACATTGCTCCAAACCAGTATCTCTGTGTCTTTTTTTGTTTTTTTTTTTGCCCTGAGTAACTGGACATAGGAGACAGCCAGACCAGACACAGAATCTACCCCATGAAAATCTGGCCTGCAAGCTGATCTGAATCTTCAAGTCAGATTATTATGCTTTAAGCCTAAGAGTACTCTAGAACAACAGCTGCCCTCTATAAAATCCAACTCAAACTCCTATGTCAGGATAGAGAAGAAAGATGAAAGCCAATAGTAAGGCCTGGGATGATGGAAAGCATGCTGATCTAGGAGTGAGGCACCTGAGACCCTGGGTCTGTTTCTATCTACGTATTTAGCTGTTGATCTCATGCAACTTGTTGGCTGTAGTTGCCTCATTTTTCAAATAGAAATAGAAAATCTTGCCTACCCAGCAAAAGGCTTTTGGAAACCACAAGAGACCATATCGTCTCCCCATCTCTTAGAAGATAACTTGGCACCAAGTAAGTACTCAATATACTTACAGGGCTTAATTTATATTAAATATAGACACACAGCTCTGGTGTGAAGGAGAGATTTAGCATTATGATTGCCACCACCATCCTAAAGCCACTGAGAAGATGGCTATGGGCATTCTCCTGAGGATCTCTGGGTTCAAGTGGTCGGTTGGTCAGTTGAGTTCTGCCTCCTAGGACAGTTGTCTTATAAGGGTTCTTAGCTGAGCAGTGGAAGCCCTATATCCACTCACCAAAATGCTCTGGCCTAACATATCCCGGAAAGATTCCTGGTCTCAGTCCCTCTTGACTGCTCTAAATGTCACTTTCTTCTTCCTGAGCTAACAATGCCATTTTACAAATGTAAGACAAACATTTTCTGTGCTGTTGCATTGGGAAGGATACTATGGAGACTTTTTACACAACTTTTAAACAATTTCTTCCTAGGCCAAGCTCCTAACAAAGATGTTGCAAGAAAGGACACAGTGGTTGTAGATATGCCAATTGCCAAATATGGGGCAGCTCTGCCAAGTGAGCACTGACAGGGCAAGAAGTTTTCTTATTTTGGTTTTATGACAGTACCAGGAATTGAACTCAGAGACCTCAAGCTCCCTTAGCTTACTTGCTGGAGCTGGCATTCTACCACTTAAGCCACACCTCTAACCCAGCTTTTGGACAGCTAATTGAACATGGAGTCTCTTGGACTATTTTTCTCTAGACTGGCTTTGAACTGTGATCCTTCAGGTCAGATTTCAAGTATGAACCACAGGCATCAGGCTCTGAACAAAGAAGTTTGTAAAAGCGAAGGGATCACTGGGCATTGGTGGCTCATGCCAATAATCCTAGCTACTCAAAAGGCTGAGAGCTGAGGATCACAGTTCAACGCCAATCTAGGTAGGAAAGTCCATGAGACTCTTACCTCCAATTAACCACCAGTGCTCAAAGTAGTAGAGCACTAACCTTGAAGAGAAGAACTAAGTGACAGGGCTCAGGCCCTGATTTCAAGCACCACAACTGACCAAAAAAGCTAAGAGATCTTCACCAATCATAGGTAGAAGAGACTATGCAGTCAGACTTGATAGGCCGGGAGACAGAATGCACGTAATAGTGAGTTAGCTCCTCCAGAATCTCCAGGTCACAAGGTCCCCAGAGTCTGCTCTTCTCTCCCCACAGGAAAGAAGATGGATGTTTGCTGCCTGACGTGGGGTGTTGGCCTCAGGCATAGTGGTGACATTATGCCTGCCAGAGAGCATGGCAGTGCTGTCATCCCTGAGGGGTTGCCAAGGCAGCCAAATGCTGGGTTTGGCCCAGGAGAAGCTAAGCAACCCACAGTCCTTCCACCCACACTGCTGCCTGCCGGGTTGGGTTCTATTTCCTTTTACTCTTGCACAAAGGAAGTGTTCTAGTTAGCCCCCTGACCAAAGGCCAATACTCTCCTGGACCTTGCTATGGTAAGCAAGCAGGACTGGGGAGAGGGGTTCCCCTCACCCCACAATGATTCCTCTCTGAACATTCCTCTGTATGTATTCTCTATTCCAGCTCTGCCACGTCTTAGAACTAACCTATATTTGTTCATTCATAAGTACACGTCTTCCAAGTACACAATACCTGCACGCCATGTGATCAATTAATTGCACCTCATCTCTACTTACAGAAGCCCCACTCCACCCAGGAACCTGCTCTGCCATATTTTCTACCACCTCCCACACAGAAAAATGCACAAGACCGGAATGAAGGACCAGTTGCCTCCAGGAGTCTAGCCACATGCTCAGTTCTGGACAAGCAGGAAATGTTCCTGAGGACTGAAGAGGGTCACTACCCCACACCACAGGAAACTGCATCCTCTTTAGTAGTGGGGGGAAGGGGCTTCTGCCAACTAAAAATATTTTCCTTTTTCTGAACTTCCACCCAAAGGTTAAAAAGAGGCTCGGTAAAATGATGACTCCAAGAAACAGAAACAAGAAGCAGCCACATGGCGGACAGTGTGCTGAGCTTCCCTCCGGGGAGGGGACGCTTACATGCATGATGGAGCCCGGAGCTCCTTCAGGTATTTGCACTCTCCATGGATGCAGAAGTCCTTATACTTCCGAAGACATGGGTCTCTCTTCTTCCCTAGTCCTTTGCCCTTCTTCTTTCTTTTCCCTGTCTCTTCTTTGCTCGGTGTGCCTAGAGCTTGTGGCTTGGAGGATAAAGCAACTGCAGGGAAAAAGTACATTGATAAGACTTTAACTCTAAGCACCACCACCATCCTACCACCCTATCCCCGCCTGGACACTTTTTTGAGAAAAGATCTCATATAAGGCTGGCCTTAAACTTGTGCTCCTCGGGTCCCAGCCCTCGGAGTGCTGGGATTACAGTCACAGGCCTATCACACATGTGAATCCTCTTTGATTCTACCTGGAATCAGAGGTTTGGGGAAGATTTTCTGGCTTGGTGCTTTCCATGTACTAAAGAAACACTGTGTAGAACCACAAGAAAAAATGACATTTCAAGAGGTAGAAGCCAGGATTGGTCCCAAGGAAGGCACTTTACAACTTAAGAACCTCATTCAGGAACTGCTAGCTAGCTCTTGAGTAACTGCAGTCCACTAGGCAATGCTACCAAACGCATCCTCACTCCACTGTCCACATCCTACCTCCATCTCCGACTCCCCCGCATCTACTTCATTCTATTTTAGCCTTCAGTCAGCCTCATTTCCTGTTACTTCTCTCAGTGACCCACTTGCAGGATGATAGTGTCACTGACAAAAATTGCTTTTGGAGAAGGTAGCTGGATTTGGGGGTAGGAGCCTTCTAAAATAAGAAGTGCTGCTATGTGTTCAGGTGACCCCCCTCTGGGATTCCCATTACTATCAAGGCCCAGCTCTGAAATAGCAAGCAGCTTATCCCTGGTAAGGGCTGTGCTTGTTCTCATTTTAAGGAAAATATTTACCCTTTTCTATGCCCTTCACAGCTTACCTACTTTCTCAAATAGTAGGTTTATAGTTCTCTGGAGGTTTTTTTTTTGGGGGGGGACAGAGTCTGTATAATGGATAAAGAGATTAAGCTGGAAGAATAATGATGCCCCACTTCTTTCCAGGATTCAGAGGCTGGGAGAAAAACAACCTCATCCAGACATTTCAGCTCAGAGGCAGCACTCACCAGTCCCAGGGTCTGATGCCAGTTCTTTCCCTCACCTGCACCCAGTAGTAGAAAGGTGCCCAGTATCTATGGCTACAGCCTGTGTCTGGCAGAAAGGTGAGCATGAAACACTAGACTGGAGACTTAAACGTTCTCAAGCCAGAAGTGGCCCCACCAAAGACTATAGCCTTACATTTGCAAGAAGGGCAGTGACTTGCCACAGCCATGAAGGATTAAAAATATAAACTGTCCCAGGTGAGGCAGGTGGCCAAGTGAGGAACACAGATCAAGGCAGGAAGTCCAAGTCCAAGAAGAATGAGAGAATGGCAGAGTGACAGCCAGGCTTCTACCCAGGATAGGGAGCAGTGAGTCAGGTCTGTAGAGGTATGAGGAGCAGCCATGTGGGTGGGGGAGTGTGTAGGGGGGTGTGAGTCACAGCCTAGCCCAGCCCTGCCCTGCCTAGGAAGAGAGAGCCAGGAGAATTTAGGCTGTTCAGGCCATGGGTGACCCCAAAGGGCCACTGTAAGAGGATAAAGTCCTGGAAGCAGGCTCAGTTTTGGAGAAGATTCTTGATTCATGTAAGGCAGAGAGAGGACCCAAGTGAAGCTCTCTGGGTAAAGGCAGCTGAGCCATGGGCGGGGCGAGAGCAGGTGAGTATCTTTCCAGCCAAATATAGTTATTCCGGGCCACAGGGCTTAGTCTCTGCTCCACCCCTGAGAATCACTGCAGGTGGCCAGGGGCAGGGAAGCTAGCACGATATGGACTCTGCCCAATCAATGTTTGTGCTCAGCCATAGACACACAGGCCAGTTGCAGGAATCCATGTGGTTCTTTCCCCTTGGAGTCTCCTTGGGGATTTAAGTGGTTGGGAAGTCTCCTGGTGTACATGAATATTCAAAACAGCCCCCTAAGGCCCCAGGGCTCACCTTTCAAATCCTGCCCCAGAGGAGCTGGTCTCTCCTGAGTGGACTACCAGTTCCTCATTCCCCTACCAGAAGATGAGTAGGTGGAGGAGACAAACACTGCACATCCACCAGTTATAAGCTTATATAAGTGGCACATCTGTTATCTCTACTTCATTTTCGATATCACTAGTTTTGGAACGTGGGACTTGTATCCATTTTAGGATAGGAACTATAAGAAAAGCATCTTCTACTACCTAGCTTACTTACTTCAGAGGACAACTTGCCTGCTTCTGTTTGCTCCAAACTACTCAGAAAGTGATATCCCACTAAGGAAAGACAGGCAGACAGGCAGGCAGGCAGGCAGGCAAGTGCGCGCGCGCGCGCGCGCGCGCGTGCACACACACACACACACACACACACACACACACACACACACACACACACACACAGTGGGACCGGCATTTCAAGATGCCCAACGCTCTACAATACCACCAGCTTTTCCTTCCTTCAAGTCCTGCATAAATAATCTACAGAAGTACGCAAAAGGATGCATCTCAGATCCGTTTATTCTTTAACTGTTCACCAGAGTCCAGGAGGTGGGCAGCCCCCACACTCACCTCTGAGAAGGTCTGAATTTTCCAAGTCCACGACCTCCCTGGTTCGGGCACCTCCGGTGGGTAGCAACTGGTTCGTAGAGCCAGTGGGAGGGTCCGGATTGCTGGCTTCAGCTGCCATCCCTCTCCGAAGCCGCTCCAGGCTCTCGCCAGCCACCAACGCGGAGAACACTGAGAAGGAAGGGCAAGGCCGCATCAGACCCCTGCTTAGACCCCGCGCCCCCATGCATCGGTGTCTACGCCCTCCTGCTGGAGCGCACGGGCCCCACCAAGTGGCACACGTCGGGGGCGCTGCAGCGATGTTTCCTCGTGCCCCCCTCACAGCGCCCCCACTTCCCCCGCCCCCGACCTCGGGGGCGTCAGCCTCTATCTTACTTGCAGCCAGAAAGAGCTTTGGCACCACCGACGGCAGCAGCTTCATGTTCCCAGACCGGGCAGCGACAAGAGAGGCAGCAGTTTGTTAGCGGCAGGCAATGGGCGCCCGCACGGGAGCCAGGCGGGGAGGGGGGGGGCGCCGGAGATTCCGCCGGGCACAGCGGGTCGTCTGCCTCTCTGGGTGCAAGCCTGGCTGAGACCTTTTGCTCAGCTCACAGCCGCCGCGCGTCGGTCTGCTTCCCTGGGGGTCCGCGCCCGAGCCCTGGCACCTCGGTCAGGCCGATCTACCGCGTGCCGCGTGCAGCTCCTCCGGCGGACTGAGCGCTCCCCCGGCGCGCCGTGGGGAATAAGGCTCGGCGAGGCGCCGGAGCTCCGCCCCGCCCGGCGCCGCCCCCTCCCCTCCCCTCCCCCTCCGGGGCCGGGAAGCGAGCCTGGCCCTCGGCGGCGCCAACCTACGTAGCCCCGAACCCCGCGGTGGGAAGGGGGCGGGAGGCACGGACCGCGCTCACAGTTGAGGGGAACAAACCCGGGCTGCTGATCGGCAGGTCGCAGGGACCAGTTACCACCTTTGCCCTAAACGCCCAGAGAGCTGCAGCGACGTGACTGCTGAGCTGCCGGCTCCGTTTCAGGCCTGATTCTTTAGACCATCCCTGCTCCATACCAGGGGCTTCCCTGCCGGTGAGTGTCACCTGAGTTTCAGAGGCCCACTTTTTTTTTTTTTGGCCTATCAACACAGCAAGTAAAGAATAGCTAGCTGTCAATCATTTTAAAAACGAAACACAAGAATGCCTATGGATCTTAAGAGCCCAAGGTGAGCGAGTTGAAGTTGCACGCACCAATCTAGCCCCAGCAAAAGAAGTTTAGAGTAGCTTCCCGCAGCTTAGGTCAGGTGACAAGAGTCCACGGTTGGACTTTATTTATTTATTTATTTATTTATTTATTTATTTATTTATTTATTTATTTATTTATCTGGGGGGGGCTTGAACTCTGGGCCTGAGAGCAGTCCTGAGCTCTTTAGCTAAAGGCTACCGCCCTACCCCTAGGCCTGGGCGTTGTCCCTGAGCTCATCAGCTCAAGACTACCACCCTACCCCTTGACCCACAGCACCACTTCCAGTTTTTTAGTGATTAATTGGAGGTAAGAGTCTCCAAGAACCTTACTGCCAGGGCTGGCTTTGAACTGCGATCCTCAGATCTCAGCCTCCTGAGTAGTTAGAATTACAAGTGTGAGCCAACAGCCTGGCTTATAGATTTTTAAATTATGGATTATAATTCCTAACCTTCTGAGATCAGAGAGATTACCAAAAAAGCCTTACATTCTTCCTTGCTACCCTATAAGAAAAACCTCCCCCTCTCCCATAGGACCCAGCTGGCTAACCTAGACTGCTCTGGTCAGCAAGTGCCAGGAGACTGATATGCTTCTCTTCCAACCCATGTATTTTTGCAGGGATCTTCAGAAGTCAATGTCCCCACTGTAAGAAATGACTCTCAGTGGGTATTTCAGCTCACAGGGATGTGCTGCCACAGGGTTGTTTGATACAAGGCTGGGTTGGCATTCAGAGTCCTCAAATTGTGCCAGATAGAGCACTTGCCTGATTCAGCCGTGTGTAGGGATAAAAACAGGTCTGCTATTTATACACTGTCTATCCCACTCTCTCTTCCCTGCCCCCACCTTTGCAAGGGATCAGATTGGCTTTACTCTCTTAGCCTGCCCCAGCAATTCTCCCTAGATCTGCGTTTCTAGAGTGCACTACTATTATTATAGACTTAGGTTTGAGCCTTGCCTCTACAACTTACTAGGTAACCTTGGAGAAAATGTTTTTGTATTTCAGTCGCCAGCTCTTGCAAATTAGAATAACAACAGTAATGATAATGCTTTCTTTGTAGAAGGCTTTTTGAGGATTGTTCTCAATCCATGTGGCATATTTGTTATTAACAAGTATTCAACTCTGAACATTTTTTTTTTTTTTTTTGCCAGTCCTGGGCTTGAGCTCAGGACCTGAGCCCTGTCCTTGGACTTTCTCAAGGCTAACACTCTACCACTTGAGCCTCAGCACCATTTCCGGCTTTTGTCTATGTATGTGGTACCAAGGAATTGAACCCAGGTCTTCGTGCATACTAGGCAAGCACTTTAACCACTAGGCCAAACTCCTGGCCCCGAACACTGTATTTCTTCAGAATCACTTTTCTGTTTTCCCCAGACATTGTGACTGCCACTAAGCCAAGTCTGAGGTTCCATATTGCAGTTAAGCTGGTTTTAGTCGGAAGCTACCTGTTACCTATTTGGCTGAGAGCCACTGTGGAATCATTCTTCCGGTAGTAAGTATCGGCTGGAGACCTCAAGGGATGGTCACCACCCAGGCCGCACCTTCTTCCTCCCTTAACAATATCCCAAAATCTAAGCCACATAGGAGGTCAGGGTTCTCTCCAAGGGAGGGTAGAGGGAAACACTTCCTGACACATAGCCAAATCACCCTCCCTTCCCGCTCCCCCCACCTGCTGTTCACACCCTGCTTTCCTGTCTCAGCTTGCCTCTTGCTTCCCATGCTCCTCATTTGGCCTCCTCTCCCTATATCATGGGGCAACTCCAACCTTTCATCACACCTGAGGGCCTCACCCCAACCAGGTCTGTGTCAGCCAGGTTTTACAGAAAGGTCCTGAAAAAAAAAAGATCGAAGATCTGAATTTGATTGGAATAGTCACTTCCTTTCTCAGAACTTAGATATCTTTTAACCAAAAGCAAAACAGAACAAACCATAAAATCATTCATTCATGCTAGGGTAACTTCATAAACTCATTTATTCCACAAACCTTCACTGAACATTTTTCAGGTGCTAGGGATGACACTACAGTAAATGAAAGAGCCAAGGGTCTCACTAGGAGATGACCAGGAAAATATATCCGGTAGTGATAACATAAAAGTTAAAAAGAGGGGCCAGGAGTGTGGCCTAGTGGTAGAGTGCTTGCATAGCATGAACGAAGCCCTGGGTTCAATTCCTTGGTACCACATCCACAGAAAAAGCCAGAAGTGGTGGCGCTGCAATTCGAGTGGTAGAATGCTAGCCTTTAGATAGCTCAAGGACAGGGCCTAGGCCCTGAGTTCAAGCCCCAGGACTGGCAAAAAAAAAAAAGCTGAAATGATATGCTAGGAGGTGATGTGCATCTGAGATAACAATGCTTTAGATCTGATGATAGATTAGCAAAGCCTTCTCTAAGTAGATGACAAGCAAGCTGAGTCTGGAATGAAAAGGAACTAGACTCATGATCACCCATGGTAAAAAATCACTCCAATCCTGCAAATAGTACAAAGACCCTGAGGCAGAAACAAGAATGGAGAACAGCAAGGTGGCCAGAAGAGTCAGTGGAGGTGAGGAGAGATTAAGATGATATTCAAACAAAGACTAGGACAGAGAACAAGGTTAAATGGTAGACACTAGATTTTCTTCTTCATCTCTATGAGAATCAAAAAAGATATCAGTAGGAAAGTCAACTGATGGGAGAAAATTTGGTGTCCTCCCTTCCTGTCCCAGGACTCTGCCCCACTGTGACTACAAAGTATAAGGGATACTTAAGACATAATCCTAAGGAAGCAGAGGTCTATTAAACATCTCTGCTTTCCATAGGTATCACTAGGTGACTAAAAAAAAAAGAGACAAAACCCAGATCTGAATCCTGGCATCCAGTTTCCCATAGCATGGTGGGTTCTAGGGCCTCTCAGTGATATTGACTAGTAAGTGTTCTTGCAAGCCAGTACAGAAGACTTGGGAGAAAGGGGTATCAGAACTGACAAGAAAGGGGAGTAGAGGTTTTATCCTTTCTTGGAGAGGAGCTAGCTAGAGTTCCTTTCCCACTACTATGTGTGAAACATCAGTGGTTTCCCCCAAACCTGGCTTGTGCATCA
The DNA here is from genome assembly GCF_031878675.1 of Megascapheus bottae. Lineage (NCBI taxonomy): Eukaryota > Metazoa > Chordata > Mammalia > Rodentia > Geomyidae > Megascapheus > Megascapheus bottae. The sequence continues at coordinate 12,824,483 of NC_143512.1, read as the reverse complement.
GCATTACCTGGCAATGGATTCACATAAGAAGCTCCAGGTTTTACACCCACCCCACCTCACCCTAGGCCTGGGATGGAACCTGAGCATTTGTACATTCAGAAAGGTAATTCTGACACTATCCATGTCCAGAAGCATGAGCATCATTAATCACTGTACCTAGCTGTCAAACATTTGCATGAAATCTGAAGCTCTTAGGCAGAAGCTGGGGAGCACTGTGTAATGCCAGCTCCCACACGCTCACCACTGCACAAGCATCACCTTGATCTTCACAGATACCATTATCAGTCTCACCTCCATTCGAAAGTATTGAAGCTAACAAAAGTAACAGCCCAGGGTCATCTAGGATCACAGCCTAGCTAGTATCTCATCATCCATTTGCACCCTTCTCTTTGTTCTGGGCTTTTGTTCTTCAGCTCACCACTATCTGAGCAAATGGATGAGGAGACAGCAGCTTCCTCTCTACCTCTGTGGACAGCAAAAATCATCAGCTTTATTGAAGTTCTTGCCCTTCCTCTGCCCTGGAGTGTGATAAGAATCTGCATTACTGGGCTGGAAGAAGGTAAGGGCTTTTCCGGACAGCAAGAGAAATGAATGCTCTTAGGCTCAAAATTTAGCTCTCTCTCTTGAGATAGCTCAGTCCTTGCAGTCTCTGCTTTCCAAGTGCTTAGGATTACTGAGCATGCGCTGTCAGATACTCAGCCTTTTCTTTTTCTCTTTTTAAGCTCTCTAATGTTGACCATGTTGTTTAATTTCCCTTCTAAGATTTGCTCATCTGAAAATGAGGATAATAGTAGTAGGTATTATTATAGGCTCTTGTGATTAAAAAAAAGAATATATATATATATAAAATAAAACAGGATGCCTGACACACAATAGGTAGTTGCTCAATGAACAAATGTACCTTTTCTCCTCCTTTCCCTCCCTCCCTTTTCCTTCCTTCCTTCCTTCATTTCTTCCTTCCTTCCCACCTTCCTTTTTTTTTCTTTGGCCAATTCTGGGTTTTGGCTCAGGGTCTGAGCACTGTCCTTGGACTTTCTCAAGCCTAGAGCTCTACCACTTGAGCCTCAGTATTACTTCCAGCTTTTTCTATGTATGCGGTACCAAGGAATCGAACCCAGGTCTTTGTGCATGCTAGGCAAGCACTCAACCACTAGGCCAAACTCCCGGCCCTCCCCTTACTTTCTATTCCATTCCATCCCCATCCCCATCCCCTTCCCTTCCCTTCCCTTTCCTTCCCTAGTGGTAACATGAGTAAAATGATTTTTTGTTTAGGCCAGCAATTCTCAGAGATGAAGTGGTCCCTGATGAGAGATTGTTGTGCTTATCAAAAAATGGTGAGCTTTGGAATCCTCGATCTTGACTCAGAATTCAGAAAACCATGTGCCCCCGGGGATTCTTGTAGTATTTACTGGCCATGAGCCCACTTACCCTAAATTTGAAGGTCAAGATAGGAGAGTGCTTCCTCCATGTCCCAAACTGGCACTCTTACCCTAAGACAACTACTCAGGTGGATTACAACTGAGACCTAACCTTCAGAATCTCCTGTATTTCCTTGTACTGGCCCGGAGCACCTGAAAGTGTGTGCTCCATGCACACCTGGATTGTTTGAAGCCAGGATCCATTTGGATAAGGTAGGGAGAAGCTTTTGGGGGAAGGAGATGTCCAGAAATCCTTGTTAACCCAAGATTTGAGGAAAGGGCATTAGAACATGCATCATTACCTGGGAACAGATTGAAGATGAAAAGCTCTGGGCTCTACCTCCACCCATCACCCCAGTCTTCCTAAACAAAACTTTCCTGGGATGGAACCGGAACATTCTAGGGTTTTGAATGATTAACATGGCCAGACATAGGACTTTGTCCTTCAGCCACTCTCTGGCACAGATGGATGTCTGCCAGCAGAGAGGGGGGCAAGTGATCCCTCCCTCATCACACAGCCCCTCTTCCGCTTCAAGCTTCAGATTCCTCATGTGGAAAAGTGAGAGGTTAAAACAATTGTGTTGTAGTGAGGTATTGGCCAGTGATGTCTACCATGAGTTGTTTTCATGTCATTCTGTCTTAGGGCTTGCTGAGACAGTTCTGAGACAAGCTATCGTACCTGATCCACGCTGTGTGTGATAGCTTTTCTCTCTGGGACTCAGCTTCTTTGCCTGTAAATGCAGGGGTCTACTTGGCAAGTACTTGTGAGAACTGAAGGAGAAAGCATCTGTGAAGTGCTTAGCAAAATGCTAAGCTTTATATAAATAGCTTACTACTCTTGTTAATTTTTCCAGTGCTTAACCTTGGAATGTAATCACATCATACTTTCTACCAGGAATGTGTAAAGTTAGTTCCTGGTAGAAAGGCAATCAAATGCTAACAGCAATTGAACAACCATTTATTCTTTGTAACTAAGGCTGATCCAAGACAATGTGTTGAAAAGGAAGAGCTACTGCCCTCTGTGGGACATTCTAGGAATTTGTGGGAGAGTTTCTGGTTATCATTGAGGAATCTCAGATATTTGAGAGAAAAATGTGGTCAGGCCTACATAATTAATATGTGCCCCACATTTCAAACTCTGTGTGTGTGTGTGTGTGTGTGTGTGTGTGTGTGTGTGCATTGTCTCTGAGCTCAAGGCTACCACAATACTGCTTGAAACACAGCCTCACTTCTGGCTTTTTGGAGATAAGAGTCTCATTGGCTGGGAGTTTGGCCTAGAGGCAGAATGCTTGCCTAGGATGCAGGAAGACCCAGGTTCAATTCTTTGTTATCACATGCATAGAAAAAAACAGAAATGGGGCTGTGGCCCAAGTGGTAGAGTCCTAGGCTTGAGAAAGCCCAAGGACAGTGCTCAGGTCCTGAGTTCAAGCCCCAGGACTGGCAAAGAAAAAAAATAGTGTCATAATTTTTCCTTCCCAGCAGGCTTCAAACTGTAAACCTCAGATCTCATCTTCCTCTGTAGCTAGGATTACTGGCATGAACCACCAGCGACTTGCTCAAACTATTTTTGAGTATCCTGCTAGACATATCTTAGTGAAAAACTTGATTATAATTACTTGTGTTTAGAACTATCTCTGATTTACGCAGGAGTCTAAATAGAGTTTTTGCATTGATTTTTCTAGGAAGGAAATAAACATAGACTGCTCATTTTGATATCTGAGTTACCAATATACCCATATCATTTTTAAAAAGCTGTTCCATTCAAGTCTGCATAGGTTTAATCAATGGGCTAGGTCTTGGCAATTTCTGGAGTAGTTATGATTTTTAAAAACTTTATGTAAAAAAAAAAAGAAAAAGAAAAAGCCGGGTGCAATGGCTCATGCCTGTAATCCTAGCTACTCAGGAGGCTGAGATCTGAGGATCTTGGTTCAAGCCAGCCAGGTACTAAAGTCCATGAGACTCTTTTTTTTTTTTTTTTTTTGCCAGTCCTGGGCTTGAGCTCAGGGCCTGAGCACTGTCCTTGGACTTTCTCAAGGCTAGAGCTCTACCACTTGAGCCTCAGCACCACTTCCGGCTTTTTTCTATGTATGTGGTACCGAGGAATCGAACCCGGGTCTTCATGCATGCTAGGCAAGCACCTTAACCACTAGGCCAAACTCCCGGCCCTCCATGAGACTCTTATCTCCAATTAACTATCAGAAAACAGTGAGTGACGCAGTGGCTCAAGGGATAGGGCGCTAGCTTGAGCTGAAGAGCTCTGGGACAGCACCCAAGCCCAGAGTTCAAGCCCCAAGACTGACAAAAGCAAAACAAAACCAAAACTATATATACACACAAGTAGAGGTATAGTTCAAGGGATAGAGCACCAGCCTTGAGTGAATAAGCCAAGCAAGAGTTCCAAGCCCTAAGTTGCCCTGCCCTGCCTTCCTCCAAGCAAAACAAAACATCTGAAGAAGGTGTCCAAGGAAGACTGCTTCACAATCTATAGATACTTGTTTTTGTTTTTTTAGGCCAGGTCTAGCTATGTAACCTTCACTAGCCTCACTCATGAGGTCTACCTACCTCAGTTTCTCAAATAAGTTTTTGCTTTGAATGACAGTGCCAAGTTGTGTCAGTCCCAAAACTGAGCTCGGGGGCCAAGCATTCTTCTACTTGAGCACTACCTCCAGCCCTCTTTTTCCTTGGTTCTTTTCTGTGGTGTCAGTCCTGGGGCTTGAAGTAAGGGCCTTACTCTCTTGCTTGTTTTTTTTGTTTTGTTTTGTTTTTTAATTCTCAACACTGGTGCCTTACCACTTGAACCACATCATAACCTGTAGCTTTGTGCAGCATTGTAGGAGTCTCAAGCACTTTTTGGCCCTGGCTGGCAGAGGCTACACTCCTGTCATGTGCGCTTTGCTATGTTACTAAGGATGATAACGGCATACCACTATTCCCAGCCACTGTGCTTCCCCTGCAGTTGGAATAGCAGTATATGACTGTATCCAGCCATTAAATGAGATGGACTCTTGTGAGCTTTTATGCCCAGACTGGCCTTGATCTGTGGCCACTAATCTCAGCCTCTTAAATAGCTTAGAGGCTTTAGCCACTATACCTAGACCCAAGTGACTATTTTAAAATTCATTTTCTCTTTTATATTAATTGGGATATGGTCTTGTTTTGTCTTTTTGGCAGGGTTTGAATTTAAGATACAGTAACCACATCTCCAGCCCTTCTTGCTTTAGTTAATTTTTTCAGTCATGGGGCTTGAGCTCAGGGCCTGGACACTATCCCTGAGCTATTTTGCTCAAAGCTAGTACTTTATCACTTTGAGTCACAGCACCACTTCTGGTTTTCTGATTAATTGGAGATAAGAGTCTCATGGACTTCTCTCTGCCTGGGCTGGCTTTGAACTGTGATCCTCAGATCTCAGCCTCCTGAGTAGCTAGGATTACAGGTGTGAGCTAGCAGTGCCCAACTTAGTTTTCTATTAATTTTTAGTGATTTCCCCCCTAAATTTTTGGTAGCATCAATTTATAATTCACAATGGGTTTCTTTTTGACATGTCCATATGTGCATAATAATGTATCATGATCAGTTTTATCCCTCATTACTCTCTCTCTCATCTCTCTTTCCCTCTTTGTTTTAAAATAGTTTCACATATTTTCCCTTACAACCTCAGAGATCCTCCTACTTCTGCTTTTTGATTACCTGGCATCACTGGTGTGAACTGCCATATCGGGACTGTTGTTTGAGGTTGGGTCTTGCTAAGTTTATTCCAGGCTTGGCCTGTCTCTCAACCTTCCAGATCTCAGGGATTACAAGTATGTGCCAATCTGGCTCTGCTTCTGTGTTGTTGTTGTTGCAGTGTGTGTGTGTGTGTGTGTGTGTGTGTGTGTGTGTGTGTGTGTGTGTTTGAGGCAGTGTCTTTGTAGCCCAGGCTGTCTTCATCTTCATCTCCTGCCTCCTGCCTCACCTCAGCCTTCTGAGTAGCTGGGGATAAAGGTGCTTTATTGTATCTGGCTCCAAGTTATTGGATTTTTGTTTCTTTTTTTTTTTACAGAGCAAATATACAGTTAGGATATTATATTTGAACTTAGTTCCAGGATAGTAAAAGAGTATTAACAATGTATTTTGATAGAAAGAAAATATTGATTTAAAAAAATTTTTACTGTATTTAATAAAGGTGATACACATGGGGGTTACTGTTTCATAAGTCAGGTAATGAGTACATTTCTTTTTGGACAATATCACCTCTTCCTTGGCTTGCTCCCAGTTTTTCCCTCCCATTCCCACCCCCAGGAAACAATGATTTTAAAAAGATTTAGAGCTATTTACACAAGAGACACACAAGAAAAGCACTCTTATATATCCTTTGAAAAAACATTCTGAGCTGGGGGCTGGTGGCTCATGCCTGTAATCCTAGCTGCTCAGGAGGCCAAGATCTGATGATAGCAATGTGAAGCCAGTCTGTGCAAGAAAGACTATGAGACTCCAATTAACCACTGCCCAGAAGCAGAGTTGTGGCTCAAGTGACACAGCATTGAGCTTCAGTGAAAAAGCTAAGGGGACAACACCCAGGCTCTGAGTTCAATCCCCAGTACCAGCATCCTCCAAAATACTGTTCTAGATGCTATTACATATATAGTCTCATATATAAATTCCCCTTATGATATAGTCTTGATGTCTATCTGATGCAGTCATTTCTTTTATTAGCTATGACAAGTGTGGAGCTCATAGATTTCCTTTTTGCCTCCCTTGCCAAGAAGCTCAACTTAAGGTGGTATGTTCAGTTGTAATGTTACCCCTAATCTAGGATTTTTTTTTCCTTTTCTTTCCCTCCAGTCCTGGGCTTGAGCTCAGGGCCTGAGCACTGTCCTTGGACTTTCTCAAGGCTAGAGCTCTACCACTTGAGCCTCAGCACCACTTCCAGCTTTTTCTATGTATATGGTACTAAGGAATCCAACCTGGGTCTTCGTGCATGCTAAGCAAGCATTCTACCACTAGGCAAAACTCCCGGCAGGAGGATAGTTTCCTTTGTCCATGATTTGATTTTATTTCGGCTCTTTAAATGTTCTTTAGATATTTACTTGTGTCTATTGTCTTTTTTTTTTTTTTTGCCAGTCCTGGGCTTGAGCTCAGGGCCAGAGCCCTGTCCTTGGACTTTCTCAAGGCTAGAGCTCTACCACTTGAGCCTCAGCACCATTTCCGGCTTTTTTTTCTATGTATGTGGGGTACCGAGGAATAGAACCCAGGTCTTCGTGAATGCTAGGCAAGCACTCTACCAGTAGGCCAAACTCCCGGGCATCTATTGTCTTTTGTTATAAACCACATTTCAATCTTTTCTGGAAGCAGAGAGAACATAGATAAGGAGCATGAAGCTCAAATATCACTGGTGTTCTTTCCACTTGAGTCTAGGTCACAGAGGACTCAAAAATCTGAGTCAGCAATGTATGGCAAGCCCAGGTGGTCTTGTCCTACACGTTCCCTCACTCTCGTTACACATCCTCTTTCCCTCCAAATAGCCTCAACTTCATCTTTGTGCCAGAGTGTGGCCATTGTGAGAAATAAAAGCAGTTCCAGTGGTCAGACCCTTTTCTCTCTTGGATCTTGAGGTTTGGGGGTCAAAATGGAGTCAGAGAAGGACACTTCTACTTTAGGGAAATCCACAGTTCTAGGTGGAGAATCTTTCCACACACACTACCTCACTGCCCTTAGTTCAGGCTAACGTCATGTTGATGATTTTATGTGTATGTTAGTATTGGTCTTGAACTCAGGACCTTGAGCACTCACTCAGCTTTTTACTCATGGCTGGAACTCTACCATTTGAGGAAAGCCTGTGGTCCACCCTTTCATCTCATGGACTTTTCTGTGCAGTATGATTTCAAATCTTGATCCTCAGATCTCAGCCTCCTGAGTAATCAGGGTTTACAGACATGAGCCATAGACACCCATCTTAATTTAGATTTTTTGGCGGGGAGAACTCTGGACCTGGGTGCTGTCCCTGAACTCTTCAGCTCAAGAATATCACTCTACCCTTGAGCCATAGCCCCACTTCCCATTTTCTAGAGATTAATTATTTGGATATAAGAGTCTCTTGGCTTTGTAGTAATCGGGCTGGCTTTGAACCCCAATTTTCAGATCTCAGTCTACTGAGTAGCTAAGATTATAGGTATGAGCCACCACGCCTGGCTCACTTTAGATTTTTTTTTATTTCTTTTTTCCCCATATATTTTTTATTGTAATTAATAGAAGGGTTACATTATATTCACTAGATAGAAGGTGCATTACTTTACAAACATTGATACCCTTTCTCATGTCTTGGTCCCTATTCCTCTCCCCCCACCCTGCCCTCACTTTAGATTTTTAAGGATTTTTTTTCTTTCTTTGTTTTAAAGTCTAAGAACAGGACTTGAACTCAATACCTTTCACTGATTGTCTGGCGCTCTATCAACAGAGCCACACCTCCAGCCTCTTTAAATTTGATACAGAAAATTATTAAATCTTTTTTTTTTTCAGTACTGGGGTTTGAACTTAGGCCCTTATGCTTGCTAAGCTGGCCCTCTATCACTAGGGGTAAGAATGCTACCCCTAGTGCTGCTTTTCACTAGTTATTTTAGAGACTGAGTTGAATAAGCTTTTGTGACTGGGTTGCCTAAAACTGTGATGGTCTAGTTCTCTACTTTGTATCTAGGATTATAGGAATGAACCACTTGTACATGGCTTCTTTTTTCCTTTAAGAAATGGTCTCCCTTTGAAGCTCAAGCTGCCTTCAGACTCCTGATTGCCCTGCATTGGCCTCTAGAATGCTAGAATTACAGGCATGTGCTACTACTAGCTTCAATGCTTATTTTTGTAAGTAGATTATGAAAATCCTATTTTTACTGTTGTGGGTTTTTTTCTATATCAAATATGAATTCTTTATGTATTTAAGTCACTTTTCCAAACAATGTTTTTTCCTAAAAAGAACAGCTTAAATTCACTTAGTGTTTATTGTATTTCAGGGAGGAGTATCTCACGTGCATCATCAACATTTGTATCATCATCATCATCATTAAAAAAAATTTTTTTTGCCAGTCCTGGGCCTTGAACTTAGGGCCTGAGCACTGTCCTTGGGCTTTCTCAAGGCTAGAGTTCTACCACTGGATCCACAGCATCATTCCAGCTTTTTTCTATATATGTGGTACCAACGAATCGAACCTGGGTCTTTGAGCATGCTAGACTAACACTCTACCACCAGGCCAAACTCCTGGCCTGCATCATCATCATTTTTATTTTTCCTTTTTGTCGGTCATTAGCCTTGAACTGTGGGCCTGGGCGCTGTCCCTGAGCTCTTCAGCTCAAGGCTAGAGCTCTACTCTTGAGCCACAAGGCTACTTCTGGTTTTGTGGTGGTTAACTGGAGATAAGAGTCTCATGAACTTTTCTTGCCTGGTCTGTCTTTGAACCACGACCCTCAGATCTCAGCTTCCGGAAGTAGCTAGGATCCCAGGCGTGAGCCACGGGCACCCAGTGTCATCATCACTTTGAAATAGGGTTTTATTAGGTAGTCAAGGTTGACCTCACACTTGAGATTCTCCTGCCTCAGCCTCCCCAATGCTGGGATTACAGGTTTCCTAGTTTACACATACTATTATTTCCTATTATTTCTTCTTCTTCCTCTTCTTCTTCTTCTTCTTCTTCTTCTTCTTCTTCTTCTTCTTCTTCTTCTTCTTCTTCTTCTTCTTCTTTCCTGGGTGCTGTTCCTGAGCCCCATAACCATAAATAAATAAAATGTGGAAAATGAACTAGGTAACTTGTAGATAGGGAGATAGGGATGGAAGGAGAAACTGGGGTGAAAGCAAAGGAAAAGGTGACATTGTCCCCAAAAAGTAATGTACTTATTACTTGATTTATGAAAAGGTAATGACAACAATACAAATTATATTTTAAAAACACTTACTGTGGTCTGGAAGTGTTGCCTAGTGGTAGAGTGCTTGCCTGGCATGCATGAAGACCCAGGTTCAATTCCTCGGTACCACATACACAGAAAAAGACAGAAGTGGTGCTATGTTCAAGCCCCAGTACTGGCAAAAAACAAAAACCCTTACTGTGAGGATTATGTAAGACAATATGCCTGGGACCTGGGTTGGACCTTCAGCATTTTAGTATGATTCCTAAAGAGGTATTTTTTCTTTCCATTCTGGAGAAATTATTCTCATTATTATATAATAATAACAGCATCCTCGTATGTGTTAACTGAGTGCTTGGACTATATTACATCACTATTTCATTGAGTAAGCCTACAAAATATGGGCTTTATTTTCAGTACTGGGGGTTGAACCCAGGGGCTCACACATGTTTGGTAAATGCTCTACCATGCCAACCCACCAATGTTTTTATTGTTTACTTCCCACTTGCTCATAAGAAAACTCAGGTTCAGCCAAGGTAAATCTCATCTCCATTGTTAGGAAGTAACCATGCCGGGTTCACATTGGGTGGCCACGCCCACCTCACAAGATCCTGCACAGTGCATTGCATTAAGGTTTGAACCTTGGGAATCATCTATCCAACAATCTCCATTTACATGCAGAGGAAGTGAAGCACAGAGGCAAAGGCCTTGCCCAGAGTCTATGACTTAGCCAACAGGAGAACCTGCTCTTTGAACTCTTACTTAATAGGCACACCCTGGTCTGCTCACTTCATGTGGGGTTCTGCCTGCAAGTCTACTGGAGCTCATTGGCATATCCTTCAGAGCTGGTCAGCTCAGAGACCCAGATGTGGGAGTGGAGTCTGGGGAGGTTGCTGGTAGTCCTGCTACAGCAGGCAATGTAGATAGGGACAGAGAGATGGACAAGGACAGAAACTCTCTCAACTCTGGCAAGACTGAAAGCAGGAATAGAGGGTATGAGGGGTGTGTGTGTGTGTGTGTGTGTGTGTGTGTGTGTGTGTGTGTGTGTGTGTAGCGGGTGGGAGTAGGCGAGGATGCGCATGCCAAAGTCATGATTCCATCTCCCTCAAGCTGTCTTGAGTTACTTGTCCCTAAGATTGGGGCACATTCTTGAAGGTAATGGTCACAAGGATTCCCTGGCCTTTTCAGGCCCTAGGCTAGTTTCTATTCCCCTTGAGACTGAAACCATCCATCTCCCCCTAGACTCAGCACCCCTCGCTAAAAGGTAATGTAGTAACTCCTTCCTCTAATTATTGCCTTGGGACATCTTAAACCATACCTGAGGTCGGTGGAGTGGGCCACCTGGGTCCTATTTTCTCAGGGGACAGGTTCCTGGTATTCATGGAGGGGCTTGGCTCACATTCAAACGAATGCTCCTCTCTTCCCTATCCAGTTGTGTTCCCCACAGACCCCTAGGTCAGTTCGCAGTAGGCAAGGGCAAGGCACTTGCAAAGAGGATCTTGTACCCCTTCTTGTCATCTAGCCATCTCGGCGCCAGCGCCCTAGTTAGGAAACAAAACACAGCCGCTTGGCCTAAGGGAGCGGCTCTAGTGATTCGAGCCTGGGGAGCAGCGCCCTCGTGTGGATCTCAGGAGTAGAGCGGCTCCTTGCCAAACCCCTTTCTATGCGCTCATCCAAAAAATATTTATTGTGGCGGGCTGCTCAAGGAACAAGCTAACAAGACAAGTAAGATACTTTTCCACAGACTGCACATCTGTGTGTGTGTGTGTGTGTGTGTGTGTAGAGGCAGGCAATAAACGATAAACAAATAAATGAGGTAGTTACTAGAGTGATAGCTGCTAGGAAGAAAATAAAAACAGCAAATGTTATGGAGCATAACCTCAGAGGGAAACTTAGGGCAGAGTAGAAAGGGAGGTTTCCCTTGAGTAAGTCATATTTGAGATTAGACTTTGATGACAAGGGTTCAGGCACGCAAGGATTTGGAGGAGAGTAGGGAAACTTACCTTGCAGAGAACTGCTACCACAAAGCTTTTCTGGCAGAAACAGGTGTTCATTTCATTCATGGCTAGAAAGAAGAGAGAGAGGAATGGTAGAGATGTGGCTAGGGGGTGGGCTGGAGACAGACCATGAATATATTAGGGCATGACATGAGTTTAATTTTTTCTGCTGAGCAGTGGGCATGTATTGGAAAAGTTTTGAGTAGCAAAGAATGTGACTGGAATGCCTTTTGTTCTCAGTGTGAGGGCTGTTTTTGTTTTAGACTGGATCTCCCTATGTAATCCAGGGTTATCTTGAACTTTGGGTTCTCTGCCCCAGCCTCCATAATGCTGGGATTATAGGTATGTGTCACCCCCAAAGCAGTAATGCTTCCCCACCGTATCTTCCAGTTCATGGGGTTTGAACTCAAGGCCTGAGTGTTTCCTTGAGCTTTATTTTCCCTCAAGGGTAGAGCTCTACCACTTGGAGCCACAGTACCACTTCTCATTTTCTGGTACTTAATTGGAAATACTCACAGACTTTCCTGCCTGCGCTACCTTTGAATCTCGGATCCTCAGGTCTCAGCCTCCTGAATAGCTAGGATTACAGGTGTGAGCCATGGGTGTGTGGCTAGGAATGCTAGAACCCCTATGAGCCTGGTGCTGGTGGCTCATGTCCTAACTATTCAGGAGAATGAGACCTGGAGGATAATAGCTTGATACCACCCTGGCACAACTCCCCACATCCCCCACCCCTCCCCCCCAAAAATCTGAGACTATCTCCACTTCACCAACAAAATGCTAAATTGGAGGTATAGCTCAAGTGGCCCTGAGTTCAAGCCCTCCCTGGTCCTAGTGCACACACACACACACACACACACACACACACACACACACACACACATATTTGTGGCTGCTGCGTGGCAGAAGGATTTTGGGCAAGGGAGAACAGAAGCAGGGGAGCTTATTGCAAGAGAGGGTGGAAGGCAACGAGAAATGATGGCAGCTTGGACCATGGTAATAGTCTTTAAGATAGGTTTGAATTCTAGAAATATTTGAAAGATAGAGCCAACAGGACTTGGTAAGTAACTACATTCTTCTTTGCTCATGTGATTTCAAGAACTGTTTTACAAACACCCCCTAGTTGTCTCTTGTGTCCTCAGTGTGGGTCCGATGGGGGGAAAGCTTGGGTACAAAGGTAAATTAGGGCGCTTCCAGATGTTGTTGGACAAAAGAATGTAAGACACAGGTGTTGTGTTCTCCATGACTTGACTGCATTTCCAAATCATTAGTCAGCAGACCTCTACCTGCTGTCTCCATTACCCTGCCTAGGCCTAGTTGTTTAATAGTTCTCAGTTTGTCCAAATGTATGAGGGATGTGTTGTTGACACTGAAAACAGTTCTGGATGCTTGATGTTTCGGTTTGATACAAACTTGGGGAGGTGTCAGTGACTAGATCTGGGCCAAGTATCTCTCCTCTTTATTTACACAAAACTCAAGTCAGGTTAGATCTGATCCCACGAGAAATGCACTCATATGTGTTGCCTCCAAGTTGGACATTTCTGAAGAGCCTGGGAAAAGCCAGACTAGCCTTATAAACACTCTCAGGCCACAGGGGGTAGAGAAGCAAGCAGGAAAAGAGGTGACCAGTATGAGCCGGGGCCAGCAGGTATGGCCTTGTTTGTGTTGGGTTGTAGTGAGGGGTGCATTATAAAGCCAGCCAGCCAGCCAGAAGCCCCGAGATTTCTGTATAAGCCTCCCCAAGATGAAGCTGCCAAGCCAGGAGGAATTTGAAACCTCCAGTGCTGGTGAAACTGTTCCTACAGGAGAGCTGGATAATGTCCTTGGCCCTAGACCTGATGTCCCCTTAGACACAGACAGCAGGGACATGGTGGTATCCAAGGACCCTATGCTCTTCATTCAGCTGAATGAACTGCTGGGCTGGCCCCAGGCACTTGAGTGGAGAGAAACAGGCAGGTGAGTGGAACCCAGCTAGTTCTATGGGGGTACTTTCCCATCCTCAATTCTGAATTCCTTTCTGTGTCCCACCTTCCATGAGTAGAAGTATACTTACTGTCTTCTCCACATTCTAGTTTTGTATTTTTCAGAGATGCAAAGAAGGGTAGCTGAATTGGGGGTATATTCTTGTACCAGGGGCCAAGGACCCCCCTACTATTCTACCTTTCCTGACTCCTCTGTGTCCCTAATCCTAGACATGAGAGAGACTTCCCCAATAACACTGTCTATCCATCACAGGTGGGTACGGTTCGAGGAGAAGCTGGAGGTGGATGCTGGCCGGTGGAGTGCCCCCCATGTACCTACCCTGGCACTTACTAGCCTCCAGAAGCTCCGAAGCCTGCTGGCTGAAGGCCTTGTATTGCTAGACTGTCCAGCTCTGAGTCTCCTGGAACTTGTGGGTACGCTGGGAGTCTTGTTAGGGAGGGCCTGGGTAGAGAGGACATCTCCCAAGGAATCTATGGTCTTGGAACCTTTCAGAGCCCACTTTCACCATCTTATTGGCAGGACTATCCATTCATTGCTTAGGATCAAGATGCATAGAGTAGAGGAACAAGTTCATTGGCCTCTATAGTCTCTGACACTCCTAAAACAGGATGGATCAGAAGGGGAAAGGTCTGAATGATGGAAGCAGGGAGTTCTTGGGATAGGATTTGAGTTCCACCTTTATTCTGCAGAGCAGGTGATAAGGGTGGAGTGGCTGAGCCCAGAGCTGAAAGGGCAACTTCAGGCTTTGCTGCTGCAGAGACCTCAGCACCACATCCAGATGGGAGGCACCAGGCTGTGCTGGGGTGAGAGATCCAGATAAAGACCCTGGGCTAGGAGGATCCCAGATGTCTCCTGGCCTAGGCTTGGTTTAGACCTCAACCCAGGACTCATGAACAAGAGAAAGTTGGGGGTAATGGCGAAGGGGGGGGGGGACGGGAAGGAAGAATAACAGCAAAAGCTCTGTGAAGGAATATATTTAGTGGGCACTGTGCCAGCACCTTTACATGAAGTACCTCATTTAATCTTCAAAGTCACCTGGGGAAATGGGGCAATCATCCTCAGTTTAGTGAAGAGGAAACTGAGGCCCAGAAAGGGAGAGGAGCTGTATGCCAGTTCTCACAGCTTGTCAGTGAAAAAGGCTGGTGTGGGTTCCCTGGTGGACTCACCCCCAGACTCTGTGTTATTAACTACTGAATACTCCTGTTTTGTAGAATCCACTGAGCAAAAAAAGGTTTCTCATGATGAGGATGTCCCCTTGAAGGAACAGGTTTGTGGTCTTTCCTGGGAAAGGCTGGAAGAGGGGTTAGGAATGAACAGAGAGCCTCTCTCCTGTGGGCTCATTGAGAGAGATCCTGGCAACATTCCTCTCCTCTCATAATGTCTTTTTTTTTTTTTTTTATCGGTCATGGGGCTTGAACTCTGGGCCTGGGCTCTGTCCCTGAGCTCTTCAGCTCAAGGCTACTGCCCTACCCCTGGAGCCACAGCGCCACTTCTGGTTTTCTAATGGTTAATTGGAGACAAGAGTCTCATGGTCTTTAGTTCCCCAGGCTGGGTTTAAACCACCACCATCCTCAGATCTCACCCTCCTGAATAGCTAGGATTACAAACATGAGTCACCACGCCCGGTTTCACATAATGTCTTATACTCTCAGCGTCAGAACCCCCTGAGACAAAAGCTGCCTCCAGGGGCAGAGGCAGCAGTGGTGCTGGCAGGAGAGTTGGGCTTCCTGGCACGGCCTCTGGGGGCTTTCGTTCAATTGAAGAATCCAGTGGTGTTGGGGCCACTTACTGAGGTGCCCCTCCCCAGCAGGTAAAGCAACTGAGTGGGAGTCAGGGCCCAAAAGAAGGACCTTTACTGGAGGGAAGGGGTTTCCCTGGATATACGTCCCTGAGGACCAGGGGTGGGGACGGGGGGTGGTACCCAGGGCAAAGTCAGGTCTGCAGAGCATTGGAGTATGTAGGGAGGTCAGACCTGAGGGTCAGCAGGTCAAGAGGCTACCCGTTGGGGGGCTGTGCTGCCCTATGGGGAAGCAGCCTCTGGCCTTCTGTGAGGCCTTCACTCCTTCTTCAGGTTTTTCTGCCTTCTTCTGGGCCCTCCTATGCCTGGAAGGGTCTACCATGAAATGGGTAGAGCAGTGGCTGTCCTCCTCAGTGACCTGGTGAGTTGAGCAGGGGTGTGTGTGTGACAGAAAGAGAATGGGAGGAAGAGGGAGAGAGGGAGAGAAGGAGGGGGAGAGAGAGAGAGAGAGAGAGAGAGAGAGAGAGAGAGAGAGAGAGAGAGAGAGAGAGAGAGAGAGAGAATGGACTTTATGTGTGACCAATCACAACACTGAGGCTGACTGGGGTTTCAACATGGGGACTGAAGTTTCCATAGCTACCCATGTAACCTAATTACGGGCCCAGTGCAGGCATCAGTAGGCATTCAATACCCATGGAATGAATACATGTATGCCTGAAGGTGAAGGAGTGACTTGTCTGCCCGTCACTTGGGTGAGTCTAATTTTGAGGAACATGTATTACAGTCCAATCTGCATGTTCTGTCCATTCTGTGCCCTTAAAACCAGCAATTCCAGTGTTCAGTTCGCCGGGCCAGCAACCTTCACGACCTCTTGGCTGCCATAGATGCCTTCCTCCAGGAGGTGACAGTGCTGCCCCCAGGTCGGTGGGACCCGACAGCCCGGATTCCCCCGCCTAAATGCCTGCCCCCTCGGCACAAAAGGTACCTGGGGGCCACCATTCCATCGGATCTCTCCCCTCTGGTCATGTCTAGAGGCCCTGCCCTTGGGTTTGGAGGTCTGCCACCCCCCCTCCCTCCACCCGTGAGTCCCTCGCAATTGCCTGGCCTACCTTGGTGTGGCTGAAGTGATTGAATTCTTCCTAACACGCCTGGCTGTCAGGTCGGCGAGACGACAGCCGCCAGGGGGCAGGGCGCCACCGACTCTGGGCCAAGTCACCGGCTGGGTGGGGCGCTTGAGCTCACAGGGGGCTCCCCTTCTCCTCAGGCTCCCCTCGCAAGTGTGGGAGGCCAGAGGCGTCTCCAGGCTGGGCAGAGCCGGGGCAGAGGACAGCCACCGCCGCCGTGGGCCACACACGCCCAGCCCAGAGCTGCAGCGGACCGGCTGGTGAGGCCAACTGATTGGGAACAAGGGTCATGGGGGCCTCTACATGGCGGTCCCTTGCAAGGGGACCGCCTGGCCACAGGGGAAGCAGGCCGAGTGCAGGCTGGGGTGTGGGAAGGCGGATCACTGACGACCTGCGGGTGGGAGGCTGTTCGGGGGTCTTGTCCAGGATGTGCGTCGGAAGGCCCCGTGGTACCCCAGCGACTTCTTGGACGCCCTGCATCCCCAGTGTCTCTCAGCTGTGCTCTACATTTACCTGGCCACCGTCACCAACGCCATCACTTTTGGGGGTCTCTTGGGAGATGCCACTGAAGGTGCCCAGGTGTGTGGGGTTGTGGGACATGCATTATGGGAAATGGGTTGGCAGAAGTTGAGTGTGTGTGTGTGTGTGTGTGTGTGTGTGTGCACGCACGCGCGCATGCACGCTCACACTAGTAATGGGACTTGAACTTAGGACCTGGGCATGGTCTTTTTGCTTTTTCACCCAAAGCTGGTGCTCTACCTTGTTGAGTCACATCTCTACTTCTGTCTTTTTGCTGTCCCCACCCCCCTTCCCTCATCCCAGGCTGGCTCTGAACCATGATCTTCAGATCTCAGCCTTCTGAGTAGATAAGTTTACAGACACGAGCCAATGGTGACTGTCTACACACAAACTTAATTGACTTCCATGTCCCCTTCTTCTGGGGACTGAACAAGCTCTGCTGAAGCTTAGGTGTCTGTGCTAGGGAAGCCAGGGTACTGTGATGTCTCTCTCTCTGTTGGCTTCCCAGGGTGTGCTGGAAAGTTTCCTGGGTACTGCAGTTACCGGGGCTGCCTTCTGCCTGGTGGCAGGCCAGCCCCTTACCATCCTCAGCAGCACAGGGCCAGTGCTGGTCTTTGAGCGCCTGCTCTTCACTTTCTGCAGGTAGGAGTCCTCCCCCACCTTCCCAGCCTCCAATGCCACACACCCTCAGCCTGTTCTGGCTAGATGAGAGGGCTGGAGCTATCTCTTTGACTTGAGGGGCATAGCTCTACCTGTATCTCATCCCCACAGAGATCACAGCTTGGACTACCTGCCCTTCCGCCTGTGGGTGGGCATCTGGGTGGCCGCATTTTGCCTGGTGCTCGTGGCCACAGAGGCCAGCGTGCTGGTGCGCTACTTCACCCGCTTTACAGAGGAAGGGTTTTGTGCCCTCATCAGCCTCATCTTCATCTATGATGCCCTGGGGAAAATGCTGAGCTTGACCCGTGCCTATCCCATCCAAAGGCCAGGGTCCCCTGCCTCTGGCTGCTTCTGTCAATATCCAGGCCCAGGAGGTAGGTGAGGGAAACAGGGAAGCAGGTAAGGAAGGATGTGAGAGGAGAAAGGACCACTGATTAAGTTCAGGAAAATGATGAGTATTTATCCAATGAACAATAGCACTCTTACCCACTCTGGTTCTGAATCACTTGAGACATAAATCAACAGAAAACCCAGTATTGGTCTTTATTTGACATAGTAAAGATATCAAAGACTTGATAGAAGAACACAGTTGTATGGCTGAATGGATTTCCTAACAGTAAAGCCAAATCTTGACATAATGGCAGCAATGGATAGAGACCTACTTGCCCCAGAGGAGTAGAGCTAAATACATGCACCAAATAGGAGGCTTGCTTCTGAGAGAAGGGAGAGGGAGTGGCAGGGCCAAGCTCACCCAGCTTCGTTTCTTAAACTCACCCATCGAGTAAGATACATCTCTTCCTGGATGACCACAATCAAACAGACGGAGAAAGGATTGGAGTATTCTACTTGAATACAGCCCCACATGTGGAAGGCAGCACCAGGACTTGGAGCTGTGTGCTCTCTCAAGTGTGCCAGACTAGTTCTTGCTCTGGTAGGATTGTTGAGTTCATGAATTCAGCCATTTTCTGAGTAACTGCTCTAGCCTGATTCTGGGGGATACAGATGGTAGAGAATTTGAGGATCAGGGGTAGCAGGCAGTGTCCTGAGTTCCGATGTGGTTGCAAGGGAGTTGTCAGACAGCAGAAGTCTGTGATTAGCTGGATTAAAATCCTGTGGGACTGGAGGCGTGTGCAACTGAATTATTCTCTGCTTTCCAGAAAATGTGTCTCAGTGGACAAGGACAAAGCCAAATGACAGAGATGACATCTTAAGCATGGTGAGGGCTTGCTTCTGGGAAGGCCTGGGAGAAAAGGGTGAAAACTAAAGCACTCAATTGTTCTCCCCATCCTACAGTGTAGGGAAACCTTCAGAAGGTGCAGCCATTTCTTATGGCCAATGACTTCCCAACCTGTGGGTCCCCTTTCCCTTGAGGTGGGTTTAGAAGAGGACACTTACTCTGTTTCTACTACCCCCAGTAGCTGATTATCCCTCCACATAGGACCTAGGCCTGGTCAATGCATCCTTGTTACCTCCTCCTGAGTGCACCCAGAAGGGAGGCTACCCTCGTGGTCCTGGCTGCCATACTGTGCCAGACATCGCCTTCTTCTCCTTTCTCCTTTTCCTTACCTCCTTCTTCTTTGCTACGGCCCTCAAGTATGTAAAGAATAGCCACTTCTTCCCCTCCATGGTAAGTGTTACCTTTTTTTTTTTTCCCCCTATGTGAGAGGTCTTCTTTTGGCCTTGAGTCCTGTCTATAAGTCAGGATGTAAAAGGACAGAGATGGCAGATCTATACCTCATTGTGTCCACCTGTGTGGCCAGGTACGCAAAGTGTTCAGTGACTTTTCCTCAGTCCTGGCTATCCTGCTGGGCTGTGCCCTTGATGCTTTCCTGGACCTAGCCACACCAAAGCTCCTGGTACCCACAGAGTTCAAGGTGAGAGCTGGGGGATTTGATAGGGGAACATCAGTGCTAACAAATTTTGGAGGGGAAAGATGCACAATTCCTATTCTTTTCTCCATGAGTTTCTTAATGGTCCCCAGAGTTGTTGAGAGCATTACATGAGGTAGTGCATGAGTGACTACGGAAGACTGTTCACAGTAGCTGTTACCATCAAACAGCAATCAGAAGGACGGGTTCTGACGGCAAGACTTGGGTTTAAATTTCAGTTCTGCCACTTTCCATGTGTGCATTAGGCAATTTATTGAAAGCCTGTTTCTTAATCTATAAGGTGGAAATCATATAACAATAGCTCCTACCTCAGAGGTTGTTTTGAGGTTTACAGTGGATCCTAGTGTTTGGCATGTCTCACAGTGCCTGGCCCATACCAAGTCCTCAGTAAATGTTAGTCATTGCTGTTATGGGCTCTCCCTACTTTTGCTGTGGTCCTGCCCACTTCACTACTCCTCATTCCTTTCTTTCACCCACCATTGCCTGCTTGGTTCCAGTAAGGCTGGAGCTCTCTCTAGGGTGTGACTGTGGAACAAAGCTTTGTGCCATAAGAGACTTCCCACCAGCTTCCTCCAATACAGAAGGGAAGAAGGGGGAAAAGCTCTATTTGAGGCAGCCTCAGGGGCTCAGAACCCCAAGTAACAACCCAGGTCCTCTCCCTCCAACAGACGCTTATAATCAAAGCAGACGCAGACACACCTAGTGCTGCCCCAGATATGGGCAGGTCTGAGCCTGAGCTGCCCCACCCTGAATGGGGGAGTGTCTAAGAAGGAGAGCTGTGTATGTTACAAGAAGTGTGGGAAGGTCATAGCCAGTGAGGGAGAGGGAGGGAGCTGACAGCAAATGCCTAGAGACTCTGGCTCCAGCCAGGCTGGCCCTATCTTGCCCTCTTTGAAGGTACTGGGATGTTTTGAAGCAGTACACACACACACACACACACACACACACACACACACACACACACACACACTTTACCCTAGCATCCAGTGTCTTAGAGAGGGGAGCAGATTGTAAAAGAGTACCAAGACTGGGGAAGGGGGGATGTACGCATGTATTCTTGGAACCCATGTATATTACATATATTTGTCTGTGGAATGCCTTCTTTAGCCTACACTCCCTGGACGTGGCTGGCTGGTGTCACCTTTTGGAGCTAACTCCTGGTGGTTGAGTATAGCAGCTGCCCTGCCTGCCCTGCTGCTGTCTATTCTCATCTTCATGGACCAGCAGATCACAGCAGTCATCCTCAACCGCACCCAGTACAGACTGCAAGTAAGGCCTGATTGTTAAGGTCCTAGATCAAGGGATAGAAACTCCAGGATGGAGTCCAGGTTGCTCCTCTTCTGTGGCTCAGGGTAGCCTCATCATCACCCTCCATCCACTCACTGCAGAAGGGAGCTGGCTTCCACCTGGACCTGTTCTGTGTGGCTGTATTAATTCTGCTTACATCAGTGCTTGGGCTGCCCTGGTATGTCTCAGCCACTGTCATTTCCCTGGCTCACATGGACAGTCTTCGGAGAGAGAGCAGAGCCTATGCTCCTGGGGAGGCCCCCAGCTTCTTGGGCATCAGGTGAGGCTAGGATTCAGAGGCTGGAGTAAAAGGAGGGAAGCAAAGTAGTTATGGGATATATGACAGTTATTTGGATAGTTTAAGTTCATTGCAGTGCATAAGTGGGTGGGTTCTGGACGCTGAGGATTGTATCTCCTCCTTCACTCATGATGACGATGAGGGCCCTCAAGAGTACCATCACTGATGCAAAGGTGGAGGTAGTCAAAGCTGAGGTGGAGGGTGAAATGCTACCTCATAGTCCCTACTCAATATAGAAGCATATCAATGGCTGTTCAAAGGACTTCATTACAAAAACAAGGCTGAAACTGGTGGAAACACAATCTGTCTAAAGTATATTAAATTACCCAGCAACTGGTGGCTTACACCAGGAATCTGGGATCAAACCAGCTCAGCTCAGACAGACAAATCAGACTCTTTTTTGTTGTTGTTGTTCATTTGTGGGACTTGAACTCTGGGCCTGGGCGCTGTTCCTGAGATCTTTAGCTCAAGGCTACCACCCTACCCCTGGGCCTGGGCATTGTCCCTGAGCTCTTCAGCTCAAGGCTATAGCCCTACCCCTTGAGCCACAGCGCCACTTCCCATTTTCTAGTGGTTAATTGGAGATAAGAGTCTATGGACTTTAGTGTCCTGGCTGGCTTTGGACTGTGATCCTCAGATCTCAGTCTCCTGAGTAGCTAGGATTATAAGCGTGAGCCACTGCGCCCAGCTTCAGAGTGACTCTTATATCCAATTCACCAGGAAAAAGCTAGAAGTGAAGGTATGGCTCAAGAGGGCACTAGCTAGCCTTTAATGAAAAAAGTGGATGAGGCCCTGAGTTCAAGCCTGCTTCGGTGAACACGTGTGTACGTGTGTGTGTGTGTGTGTGTGTGTGTGTGTGTGTATGTGTGCATGAGCACACACATGCAAATATGTGAAATTAACAAAATTGTAAAATATAGATCTTTATGGCAGTATAAAATTACTAATTCATAATAAAAACAAAGAGCTGTGAACTTGAACCAAGGTGTTGGGGGGTGGGACTGGGAACCTCATGTTAAAGTGTTCTGGACCTTTCCTGGCTATGAGTTGAGGCCCCCTTTCTGCCAGGGAACTGATTGGAGGATCTCACTAGTTTCCTCTGGCTTCTAGGGCCTCTACCAGAGAGTCATTTGCTATCTAGCCTAGGTGTTAGGAACTCTTCCAAAATGTAGCTATCTCTTTTTTCTCCCCACAGGGAGCAGAGGCTCACAGGCCTGATGGTGTTCATCCTCACTGGCATCTCCATTTTCCTGGCACCTGTACTCAAGGTACCTGTTAGACCAGGATCAGAGTCAGTATGTATTAATAATACATGAAGCAAGAACTGCTACTGACATAGCCAATAGGATTTATACAAGTCTCATTCAATCATCATATTAACCCTGAGTGGCATATGAGCTTTACAAATGAGAACTGTAAAGGGTAAAGAGGTAAAGTAATTTGCACGAACCCACTAAGAATGCTAGAACATCTCCTGTGTACCACGCTCTGCTAGCCAGCCAGGAAAAGTGAGGACAGGAGAATAACAAAAAGGAATACAAGACTAAGCACCAACTTTAAACACACATAAGTAAAACTTCAGTAACAAGTGATAGCAGAAATGGTCAACAAGCCAAGACAGCAAAGCAGTCATGGAGGGTACAGAAAATGTCAGACAAGAGTCACTGGTAGGAAGACAGGAGGTGAAGCAAGGGAAAGTTCATGGAGACTGAGTGAGAGTGATACAGCAGAAAGGGCCAGATGGACTGGATCTGTAATTAACTACATGACTCTCATAAACCATAAGCCAAGCACTGGTTTAGGTACTGGGGATACAGTGGCGCTCCAAATAGATCAGGCTTTCACCTTGAAGTCTGGTGACAGGGGACTTTTTCTTTTTCCTTCTTTCTTTCTCTTCCTTCCTTCCTTCTTTCCTTCCTTCCTTCCCCCCTTTTTCTCCCCTCCCTCTTTTTCCCCTTTCCTTTTAATTAGAGATAAGAGTCTCATGGGCTTTCCTACCATAGATAGCTTCAAACCATAGCTTTCAGTCTCCTGAGTAGCTAGGATTATAGATGTGAGCACTGGTACCTGGCATCTTTCTTTTCTTCAAATTAGCTTACATTAGTTATGCAGATGGCAATTTCATTGTTATATTTCCACACGTATATAATATGTTCCAATCAATCCTACCCTATCTATCACTCCCTCTTTCTTCCTTTCCAAAACAATTTTAACACATATTTTTAGAAATCAAAATAGGATACCTTCAGATAGAGATTATTTTTATGAAAAATGATAGGAAAGGATGATAGTATATTGGGAACATGGAGAACAGAGGGTTATGTGATACCTGACCCTGGAAAGGAACCCAGGTGTGGTGGTGCATACCCATCATCCTAGTTCTCAGGAGGCTAAGGCAAGAGGATCTTGAGAGACAGGCTAGGAAATGTACAGGTTTCTCTTTCAGTTTCTCCTTATGAAAGTGCAGACAAACATGCGACTAATGAGAGGATTCAATGAAATCTGGCATGCACAATGTACCAGGAAAAGAAAGCCTGGGCAGGCTCAGATGTTAGCACTAAGGTGGGGCATCTGGACAACTGTAAGCTATTTTGCAAGTCCTCTATTTTTCTTCTTACCAGTTTATTCCAATGCCTGTGCTCTACGGCATCTTCCTATACATGGGGGTGGCAGCACTTAGCAGCATCCAGGTGAGGCCATTAAAATATCCCAGCAACCCTTCTCTTCCAGCCCACACTTGCCAATCCCCCTCCTATTCAATGGCTGCCTCTCTTTGGGTACAGGGCCTCTGCTGCCATACTCTGGGTGGGGAGGACAAGGGAATTTTCTCCCCCTCTCCCTGCCCTTGTTTGGCTGTGATAGGTGCAGTGATATTGAATACTACCCAAGAGCCCGGCTTCCTTTTCCTCTCATCCTCCCAGTTCATGAAGAGAGTGCAGTTATTGTTGATGCCTGCAAAACACCAGCCAGACCTGCTGTTCCTGAGGCACGTGCCTCTGAGCAGAGTCCACCTTTTCACAGCCATCCAGCTTGCCTGCCTAGGTCTGCTCTGGATAATCAAGTCCACCCCTGCAGCCATCATCTTCCCCATCATGGTGACTTGGGGGCACGGTTAGGTTGTCCTGGGGGAGGTCTGGGAGACTGTGACTCCAGGAGAATAGTCAAAGTCTCTGCAAGAGCAACTCACCTCTCTCACTTGCCCTGGTTCTTCCTGGATGGAAGTGCTAAGAAAAGATAGCTGAGCAACACATAGACTTGCCCTGTGATACTTAATTCACTTCCTTTCCCAATTGACCTCTTGGCTTAGCTCATAAACTTAGAAAGATGATGTCCCAGGAAAGGCAATGTGGACAATTTCTGTTCCTCACAGATGTGAAAGTTTAAGAGGCATGGGCTTTGCAATGGGACCCTTATGGTTAGCTGTATAACTTCTAGGAAGTTACTAACCTCTCAGGTCTCTATTTCCTTTGGTCTATAATGTGAATACTTATTGTATTTAACTTATAGCAATATGTTGACACTCAATGCCTAGCATATAGGAAGTGCTCAATAAATGTTATAATTATTTTTCAGCTGCTGTTGCTCATAGTTATTGGTCTGTTTCTATTTCTGCAGTTGCTGGGCTTGGTAGGGGTCCGAAAGGCACTGGAGTGGATCTTCTCACCACAGGAACTTCTCTGGCTGGATGAACTCATGCCAGATGAGGAAAGGAACATCCTTGATAAGGGGCTGGAGCCAGATCACTCATTCAATGGAAGTGACAGAGAAGATGTGAGCTTTAGTCTAGGTCTTTCTGGGGGAATGGACAGAGGTTGGGAGATTCCCCCTTGTCCAAGAGTGGCCCTGAAAGCCTAGTATCTCCACTAAACCCAAATATCTGATAAAAACAAGCATTTCTCTTCGCTTTGCATTGACAAAGGCAGAATGAAGGACATCCTATTTTCTTCCTCTGTTTCTTTCTGTCTCTGTATATTCCCCACTCACCTTGGGATCTTTCTTCCACAGTCAGAACTGATATATCAGCCAAAAGCTCCAGAAATCAACATCTCTGTGAATTAGCTGGAGTTTGGAGACCCCTGGAAACTAAGCGTGAGGTAAGAATGTGAGACAAGTAACTAAATTAAAGATGGGAAGTGTGTGATATGGGATCAGACCTTGGAAACTTGTTGGTATTTTTTCCCCTTGGGGGGTGGTGAGTTTGAACTCAAGGCTAAGGTTTTTACCACTTGAACAAGTGCTCAAGTACTTGAGTCACATTTCCAGCCTAGAAACCTATTAACCTATTTTTACTTTTCTTTTCCTTTCAATCCCTAAAAAAAAATCTTTGCATTCCTTTTATAACTCAATACCTTCTCTACCCTTGAGTGGGAGAAGTAAAAAGATTTCAGAGGGAAGATTAAACCAAGCAGGGTACCTGGGCTTGATTTCCTGCAAATTTGAAGTTGAACCAGTGGAGGGAGCTCAAGTTCATAACAGGATGTGGTGGGAGAGGGAAAGAATGAGAGGGAGTATCAGGTCAAAAGAAAGGATAGGACTGGAAGTTGGGTTAGTGGTAGAGTGCTTGCCTAGCATGCATAAAGCCTTGGGTTCAGTTCCTCAGTACCACATAAACAAACAAAAGCCAGAAATGGCAATGTGACTCAAGTGATAGAATGCTTGTCCTTGAGCCTAGGGCCCAGACCTAGTTCAGGCCCCAGGACTGGCAAAAACAAACAAACAGACAGACAGACAGGCAGGCAGATAGATAGATAGGAAGAGAGGATAATACCTATGTTCCTTTCCCTTGGTCAAGAGGCTTCTCCTCTAGTCTTGTGTGAACCACACTCCAGTTATATAAGTGGAGGATTCTCTATCTCTTGCCTTCTCCACCTTTCATTTTACTACCATTTTCTAAGGCATACCATACCTACATAGAGTATCTAGGTCTGAGAGAAACAGTGGTAAGTAGGGTAATCACAGTTTCTGACCTTGGTAGCTTAAATTCCTCTGGGAGAATCAGACAGGCAACTGTTACTTGGGTAGTGCTGGCTAAGGAACACAGAGACTGAGGGAGCAAGAAAGACTCGACTTCCGTTTTGGAGGGTTCTGAAGATGGGCTGGTGGAAGTCAAAATGGTTCTCCCAAAAGTAGCCATTATTTGAATTCTGAAGAATGAATATAAGCTAGCTTGGTCAGGATAAATGGGAAATGTTCTAGGCAGAAACCACCATATGAGCCTAGAATTATTTTCCTTTGTTAATCTAAACTCCCTTCTGCACCACAAAACATCCTCCTTTCCATGGCTCTACAAGCCCAAGACCTTCATCACTAGCAAGGGAATTTTTCTGATCTTTTCTTGAGACAGAGTCTCACTGTGTAGTTCAAGCTACTGTTGAACTTGGGATCCTCCTGCTTCAGTCTCTTGAATGCTAGGATTATAGGCATGTACCATCCATCATACTTGGCTCTGCAATAGACAATTTAGAAGCACTAAATGGAGAAAGAACAATTCACTGGCTGATCTAGAATTAGATTGCCCAGGATTTCCTTATCCTCCAGCATTTCTTTTGTTCTGTCCTTTTCTCTATTGTATCCCTGCGCAGTTGTTCTGGCTTTACCATGTCTTCTTTGGATTCACAGGTGTTTTACTTAGGAATCAGGACATTGTTGGGAGATGCTGTCAACTCGACTTGGGACTTGGAACAATGCACAAGCTTGAAGAGTAGCTGGTCAAGATCTTAGTTACTTCCTGAGGCATGGTGGAAAGTGACAGAAGTTTTGGGCTTAGGAAAGGCAGATCTGACCAGTCCCCATTCACTTACTCTTTTAACATTAAAGGGACTCCAACCCCAAAACCTTTCCTATTTTTAAGTCTGTTCTCCCAAATTCTCCTATAATCTAGAGATTATCTTTTCTACTTGTAGAAGGAAAAAGAAACATTTTTCTCTTTGAAACAAGTTTTAACAAACATAAAACTAATCTTTATTGTTGTCTTGTTCATCACAAAAACCAAAGAGGTGGAAATCATCACTGGAAATCATCATTGTTATAGTTTACTGTATGTTGTTTAGATTTAATGAGTACTTTCATATTTTTATTAAAATAGAACTATGCTGTGGAGATTTTATTTTATTTTATTTTATGTCAGTCCTGGTGCTTGAATTCAGGGCCTGAGCACTGTCTCTGAGCTTTTTAGCATATTGTGGAATTTTGTAACATGCCTGTCACTTAATATTTGTTGGACATTTCTTCCATGTCAGTACCTCATTCTTTACCACAGACATAGAATAAACATAAATTCAAGATAGAAAAAGATACATACAAGAGTACATAAAATATAAGTTTTCCACAAGTGCAAGAACCTTTTTTTTTTGTGGGTCATGGGGTTTGAACTCTGGGCCTGGGTACGTACGTCCCTGAGCTTTTACAGCTCAAGTCTATCGCCCTACCCTTGAGCCAAGCCCCACTTCCCATTTTCTAGAGGTGAATTGGAGATAAGAGTCTCAGGCCCTTTTGTGCCCCAGTTGGTTTTGAACCTTGATCCTCATATCTCAGCCTCCTGAGTAGCTAGGATTATAGGTGCGAGCCACTGACTCAGCAAGTACAAGAATTTGGACAGAGTATACATATTCAGGAATGGGATTAAAGAATAACAACAAAGGGGTTGGAGCTGTAATTCAGTGGTAGAAAATTTGCCTAGCAATGTTTACTAACATCTTGGGTTCAATCCTTAGTATTGAACAAAAGAAAAAAAGAAGAAGAAGCCAGGTGTGGTGGCCTAAGCCTGTAATTCCAGCATTCAGAAGGCTGAAGGGATCATAAATTTGGACTATACATTGTTTATTCCATAATAAACAAACACATATACAACGAATAAAGACAGGTAACTTCTCCTCAAAATAAATTCAAATAAACATGTAGGGTATTCCTAGCACTTCTCTCTGTGTCCTAGATTGCATCGCCATTCCAAGTAAACACTATTCTAATTTATTTACATTTAATTTTTGTAATCTTCAAATGATTGTGCAAAATGGATACAATTTGACATGTCCACTTACATGTTTGCATTATTTGTCCCATCCCTGTACCTCTTCTCCCCACTTCCTTTATCACATATATATATATGGAGTCTTATGGCTGTATTTGTTCTCCATTCCCCTTTGCACTCATCCACCACCTGCCCACTACTCCACATTCCAATCAAATGGTTTCAGCTTCCTCATCTTCATTTTGTTAAACTTCCGGTTAACTGTTCAAAGGTTTTTACTCCATAAGTTTCACTCCTTGCATATATTATATACTTCAGTCAACAAGATTGTATAAACTTATGAATATGCCCATTTATATGTGTCTACATGTAAGGTTATATTTTGGGTCTAAGAGAAAACATGTGACTTGCTATCCTGAATTCTGTTACTATTCCTCTTACTTTTCCTGGACAGGGCTAGGGATTAAGCCCAGAGCCTTGCTTATCAAGTGCTCTTCACCAAGCTACACATCAAACTTTTTTTTTTTTTCTGTATTTTCTTAACATGCAGTCCTCCTAACTTGTCTTAGTATTGGGGTTACAGATGTGGACTCCCATACCTTGCTTATCTCTTCTTTATGTATACTTATTTGTTATTTCACCAATTTATTTATCTATTTTCATTGTTTTATAAATAGAATCATAGTGTCAAGTCTGTTATTCCTTTTATTCACCATTGTTTTGAGAACCAATCATGTTATATATAGATGTATGATACTCCATCTTATGACTCTATCTCAGTCTAAATCCAGTTTTCTATTGACTCAGAGAAATCCTTGGTGAAATCATTAGGACCTGGTGCCTGCTCTCTGAAAAGCTTAAGTTCATTCAAAGTCTTTAACTTCCAGGATTTTTTTTTTCTTCAGCTAGTTTTGACAACCTATTTGTTAGGGATCTGTTCATGTTTTTTTCTTTTTCTTTCTTTGGTAGTCCTGGGGATCCAGCCCCGGACCTAGCTGCCCTTCCACGGAGATACATTCCTCAGCCCTAGAATCCATTAACTTTATCTAAATTCTGTTATAACAACCCTTTCTGTTAAACCTCTGTAGTATTTTGGCTATGGATCCTGTATCTTTTGTTCTTGGTTACTCTTGCCACAAGTAAATCTATTTTATTAGTGGGTTTTTTGTTTGTTTGTTTGTTTTTAGCTGGTTGTAGGACTTGAGCTTTGGTTGTGGTTAACTGGAGATGAGACTCTCCTGGGGACTTTTCTGGGCTGGTTGGCTTTGAACAGTGATTCTCAGATCTCAGCTTTCTGAGAAGCAGATTATAGGCATGTGTCACCACACCTGGTGGTTGGAGGATGTTTGAGTTTGAAGTGAGACTAGGTTAAATAACTCCTGTCCCCACAACTCTCCACAAGAAAAAAAAAAGAATAACATTGTAAGCAATTATTGTTTGAAATACATGCATATCATTGAATTTTAGACCTTAAAAACAAATGCACATTTTACTCATTTAAACAGCAACTATACAGTATTTTATTGTTTAATGCATTTATACTTAAATACTCAAAAATGATTATATATAATCAGCTACTCTGAAAATTAGCCTGGCACTTATTGTCAGATTCAGTAATCCTACTCTTAGCTAAGTATCCAAGAGAACTGAAAATCTGTCCATACTAGAACTTGTATGCCATGCTCATAGCAGCATTATACATGAAAGCTAAAAAGTGAAACAACACAAATGACTCAACAACTAAAACTAATGAATGGATAAATAACATGTGATATTTTCATAGAGTAGAATATTGTTTAATCATAATGGAATCAGCATATATAGACATGACAACTAGGTGGAGAACAATGGCTAAGAGGTGTACAATTTCTTTTAGGGGTGATAAAAGTGCTCTAAAATAGACATGAATGGACTGCACATGGTTCAGGCTTATAATCCCAGCTACTCAGCTGGTGGAGATAGGGAAGATCACAGATCAAGGCCAGCCCAGGCACAAATCAGTAAGCCTGAATCTCAACCAATAGGCCAAGCATGATAGGAAGTACCTGTGATCTCAGTTATATGGAAGGCAGAATAGGGTGAAAAATTTGAGACCAACCAGCCTAGACTATATAGTGAGTTTGGGGTCCTTTTGAAATACATGGCAAGACCCTGTCTCTAAGAAAAAAAAGATTTATAATGAGAAATTTTATGGGGCAGGGACCGGGAGTTTGGCCTTGTGGTAAAGTGCTTGCCTAGTATGCACGAAGACCAGGGTTCGATTCCTCAGTACCACATACATAGAAAAAGCCAGAAATGATGCTGTGCTCTCAAGTGGCAGAGTGACAGCCTTGAGGAAAAAGCCTAAAGGCAGTGCTCAGATCCTGAGTTCAAGACTCAGGACTGGCAAAAAAAAAAAATTATGAGGCAAAGATTCACATAAGGCCTAGGTTTGATACTTAGTACAAAAAAAAATCCCCCTTGAACCAGGTAATTAAAAACTATCAATTTATTTAATAAAAATGAACAAAGGTAAGATATTTGGGGAAATGTTTTGTTTTCTTTGTTGCCACTTCTGTTTTTCTAGTAGTTAATCAGAGATGAGTCTCATGGACTTTAGTGCCTAGGCTGGCTTTGAACCGTGATCCTCAGATCTCAGCCTCCTGATTAGGTAGGATTACAGGCATGAGCCACTATACCCGGCCAACTCCTCATTTTTTTATATACCCACTTCATATATCTATATATAATATAGATCTTGTAGGTATATATAACAGTATTCAGCCCAAGTATAGCCTAAATCTAGCTTTTTAGTTAAAGTAACATATGTTTACCATATCTTGGAGGGTTTTAAAGCTACTTTAATTGTAGAACTGGTAATAATTACCTCCCACCCCCAAAACAATCATGGCATGCTCAGTCAGTAGAATACCATGAAATGGTAAACAAGAATAACAAAGCTCCAGCTGGGATCATGGCTTCATGCATGCTAGGCAGGTACTGTATCACTAGGCCATGCTCCTGGCCCAGTATTTTTTTTTTTTTCCCACTCCTGGGGCTTGACCTCAGGGCCTGAGCACTGTCCTTGGGTTTTCTCAAGCTCTACTCTTTGAGCCACAGCACCACTTCCAGTGTGGTACTGAGGAGTCAAACCCAGGTCTCCCTGCATGCTAGGCAAAGCACTCAACCACTAGGACAAATTCCTGGCTCCCACCTTTTTTTGAGTGTGAAATTACATTGTCTAAGGAACTAACAATGTGGTTGGAGAAGCCAAGAAACAAGTTTTAAATTAAATGTTTCCTACTGTTATAAAAGAGGAAGATAAGTTTGGTGGTAGTCAGGGATAACTCCACCCAGAAAGCTAATTAGTAGGTATACATATATATATATATATGTATATGTATGTATTTATGTATGTATATATGTATACACTCACGTGTTTTTTTTTGTTTGTTTTGTCGGTCATGGGACTTGAACTCTGGGCCTGGGTGCTATCCCTGAGCTCTTCAGCTTAAGGCTACCATCCTACCCCTTGAGCCACAGCGCCACTTCCAGTTTTCTGGTGATTAAGTAGAAATAAGAGTCTCATAGACTTTTTAGTGCCTGGGCTGGCTCTGAATCTTGACCCTCAGATCTCAGCCTTCTGAGTAGCTAGGATTACAGGCATGAGCCACAGTGCCCAGCTTGTATGTATATTTTTGAAAGAGGGACTGCATGTAGCCCAACCTGGCCTCCAGTCAATCCTCCTACCCTAGCCACCTGAGTGCTGTGAGCTACCATACCTGGCTTAATTAGAAGGTGTAGAAGAAAGATATAAAGTTACAGTATATTTACCTAATGAATGCATTTTTTCATCTTTCATAATACCGTAGAATTAATGTGAAATAGTGGTAAAGGCATGGGTTTGGTGATCATACAGAAGTAAATTCAAAGTTCAGTCTTTTCATTTAGTGGCCTAATAATCTTAGACAAAGTATTTAAACTTTTTGAAATTTCAACCTTTTATAAAGTAGTTGAAATCACAATAGAATTTGGTTTAATGACATAACATGTAAGTACAATAAATACATTTGCTGGTTTACTTTTTTCTTATATAGTCTCAATTGTGAAGATTGGCATATAGAAATTAAATATCTTGAGAAATGATTTACTTTGTTAGTCTCATATTATGAGAAATGAAGTCTCTTGTGACTTAAGATGTTTTTAAAATCCTTAAGCTAGAGTTCTTTTTGTTTTCCTTCTCTGACTAAATAATGGTTCAAACGAAGTGCAGGCTTTGAAACAGCTTACAAGCAAATATACCATTACAGGGTTAGGATCTAGCTCAATGGGGTAGTGCTAATATACATGAGGCTCTCAGTTGGATCCTCAGAAGTTACAAAAAATTAAAGAAAAAAAGAAAAAAGAAAGAAAGGCAAATGTGCCAGCCTGTTCTGTAGGAAGATAACTTATTTGAAAGCCAGTTTTTTCCACAACAGTAAATATATTTTTCAGGATCTGAACTAAAAAAAATCAGCTCATTTGCTCAGTTAGCCCCCTCTAAACAAGCTATGCTACCAGAATGGCTTTTTTTTCTCTGATTATTTGCAGATGGAATCTTAAGGACTTTTCTGCTCAGGCTAATTATAAACTATTATCTTCCAGATGTTACCACCTGAGTAAGTAGGATTACAAGTGTGACCCACCAAATACTATCTTAGGATATATTAAAATTCTGGTAATACAATAAATCACATTAAACTTACTAATATTTTATACTGAATATGTTAAGTATGATTTTATGCATTCACCATATACTACTCAATATGGTGGTAATTTCTTACTCTATTGGTTTTACATTTGTAGTATGTATGAAATATTACTCTTTTTTGCTCTCATTTTTGGCAGTTCTTGGGTTTGAACTCAGACATCATGGGCTTGTATGCAGATGCTCTACCTTTTGGGCTACACTGCTAGTAGTTACTTTAGTTGTTTTTTGGATAGGGTCTCAAGTTTTATTTTTTTTATTGGGGATAAGGAACAGGAGCCTCATACCTACTGCCTCTCACATGGCTGAGACCACAGGAGCACCCTATTATCAGCTTGAGGGGGTGTGTCTGATAGCTTTTTCCCCCCTGGCAGGTCTTGACCTCAATCCTACAGATCTCTGCCACATCAGCGGCTGAGATTACAGATATGATCCACCTATCTTGCCTAGCATCAAATCACTCTAAACAACTACACAGTCACCAAAATCTGGTAGACTTAGAGCTCCTAACTCTTGTATTGCCAAAGTACTGCCAAATATTTCAGGTAAAGGTTCACATGAAACAAAGGTTATTGCTCAATCATATTTCTCTGACTATACTCACAAGGTACTGAGTAGACTGTATTTCTCTCTCAAGCATATGGGAAAAATGAATGTACCCAGATTTCCTTTCCCCTTTGTCCTTAAGATTCACTACATTTGTTTAAGGAATTTAATGAATTTATTCAGGGAGTTGCATCAGAAATTACTTTTGTATTCGAAGTAGGAATGGCAAGTAGTTCCTTTGTAATACTGCACTAGTCAATACCTGTTTTTTGCCTGAGGATATATCCACACCAATTCTGGATAATCCAGCTTTGAAGTGGGCTGGGCACTGCAAGGATTCTTTTTGTTGCTGTGTGGTTAGGGTTGTGAACTAGTCATACATGCCTTGAAAACTTAAATAGAGGCTAATTAAGCTCTACAAATACTGCGGACAGTATACATGATGTTTACATCTAAAATACTCTTGTTTCTACGACTCTTTTTTTTTTTTTTTTTTGGTGGATCATGGGGCTTGAACTTGGCTTGGGCACTGTTCCTGAGCTCTTCAGCTCAAGGCTACCACCCTACTTCTGGGACTGGGCATTGTCCCTGAGTTCAAGGCTACCACCCTAGCCCTGGAGCCAAGCCCCACTGTTTTCTAGAGG
Organism: Megascapheus bottae; assembly: GCF_031878675.1. Lineage (NCBI taxonomy): Eukaryota > Metazoa > Chordata > Mammalia > Rodentia > Geomyidae > Megascapheus > Megascapheus bottae. The sequence continues at coordinate 12,790,821 of NC_143512.1, read as the reverse complement.
TTAATTGGAGATGAGTCTCAGGTTCTTTTGTGCTGGGGCTGGCTTTGAACTTTGATCCTCATATCTCAACCTCCTGAGTAGCTAGGATTACAGGTGTGAGCCACCTTGCTCAGCAAAACTTTTTTTATCTAGGAAAAAAAAACTTAGTATGTTCTGAGGACAGGAAACAATGTCCTTGTTTGTATATGAAATCTCAAAATGAATGATTACCAAACAAAAGGATAAGACACTTTTTTTTTTTTGCCTGTCATAGGGCTTGAACTCAGGGCCTATGCATAGGCACAGGCTTGCTTGGCTACCAGTAGGCCACTCTCCTTGTCTCCCCTAAGACAATTTTTAAAGACATACAAAAAGTCACTATATTCAGTAGAATTTTCAGAATCTAGTGTCAAGGAGGTTAAATATGAAATTATCAAGCAATCAAAATAGACAAAGCACTGTTAAATTGTAAGAGGAGAAAATGAGGGGTTTTTTTTTTGGGTCAACTTTTGTTATCACAGGGACATTCTTCAGTCAAAGACAATTTCATACAAACTTCACCAAATTCCTTTATTGTGGTCATGGATTCGTTGGAACTTAAACACAATTTCTTTCCTCCTTCCCTTTCCTTTTGGAACTCAGGGCCTTGTGCTTGCTAGGCAAGCCCTCAGCAGTTTTTACTTGAGTTAATTTTTCAGTTAGGGTCTCACAGTTTCCATTGGGATGGGTCTTGGATAAGAACTACCATGCAAGCACAGCTTTTCGGTGAAGAGTGGGGAGCTCCTATTTTGATGGCATCCAACAAAGACATCCCCAAGCCTTGCTTCCAGGGTGGCTAGAGTTACAGGCAAGGGCTACCAACCCTTCCTTGAGCTTTTCTTTGTTGATTTACTGATAGAGGGAGAGAAGGGGGGGAGGATGGAGATGTGGAGGGAAAGAGGAGTGCACAGTAGAGAAGGGAGGAAGGAGGAAAAAAAGGAAAAGGAGAAAGATCTCTTTAAAAGAAGCGTCCCCCCCCCTTTTTTTTTATCACCGACACCTGGCTAGAACTAGATTGGCTAGCAGAAGGGAGAGGTGGCAGTAACTAAAAAACAACCCCCCAAGTCTTTCCGGTAAGTTTGGCACTTTGCTAAGCCTAGTATATTAGTACTTTATAGCAAGCACCCAAACAAGAAGGTGCTAGCATCATTCCCATTTTACAGGGATTAAGGTTACACGCGCCAGGATCACCCAGCACGTTAAGAGGGCACCAGGACCCCCAAAATGACAGCCCCCTGACCCCCTGGCAAATGCTCTCTTAGCTGCGTTCAGCCCTAAGGTCGGGTTCCACGCGCCGTTCGACCTTCAGGAATGGCGCTGTCCAGCCTGCGGGTCGGCCGCCTTCCACCAGCAAGAGAACGCAGTCCCGAGGGGGCCAGCACTCCCGACAGCGCGCCCAGACTCGTCCCCGCACACAGGCGGGACTGGTGGCCTCAGGGCGGTCATCCCAAGATGCACTCCGGGTTGCCACAGCACCACTTGGAAAGGCGGGAGGCGCCCAGCAGGATCAGCCCAGCCCCTTTCACGCCCCCTCACCGCTCAGGTTCCCCCTCCTACCCCCCCGCAACTCCCGCCCAAACAGGCCGTGTGCAATGCTGGGCGCGTTGAGCAACCTCACCTGTCCCGGAGGTGGCAACTGCTACGATGACTGACACCACCATCCACCAACCAGGCCGGAGCCGGAAGGTGGAGCCTCGCTGAGACTGATTGCTTCTTTCCTCCAATCCCCGTGCAGCTACTTCCGGCCACATTCGTGTCGCTTGGCTAGGAGCTACAGGTGGGATCTGCGTTCCCTAGGCTCCTCTCACCTCCTTGAAGTGCAAGGCTCACTGAGCGTGGGGCTAAGCCTACTTAAATTTTATTAATTCCTGTGGGTTGTCATTTCAGACTTTCATTTTACGCAGAAGTGGAAATTCCCCGGCCTTTTCCCCGTCACCTCAGATACGGGCGGGATGAGTAGTATCCGCACCCGCCAATCGTACTACGCGACGTCCTATGACCAAGTGACCGACACTTTACGGCACCAATGGGGTTTCCCATTGCTAGGGGTCACTGTGACTGACCAGAAGGCCAGCTAATCCACTTTAAGGTCGTGAAGGGATAGTCAGAGAGGTTGACCAATAGAGATAGAAAAAGACCGGAAGTCTACTTGTAGAGAGCAGAAGGCGGGTGTTCGCAACCGCCTAGGCCTGCGCGGGTCAACGCAGCTTGAGGGCCGCGAGCCAGCGAGCGGCGCGTGACGGGGCGCCTGAGCGACAGGTCACCCTGGCCAATGATCTACAGCCGCCGGGGAGTAGCAGCCAGTGGAGAGTCGGAGGGGCGGGAGGCAGCAGGTTAGGCAGTGAGAAGTTAGTGGCGCTGCTGGGACAGGGGGGAGGGGGGAGAGGAGAAGCTTCTTCCTCCTGCTGTTCCTCTCCTTTCCCGGGATCAGCAGCTGCGGTGGCCGCGAGTATCTCCACAGCATCTCCGGCTCCGCGTGCGAACCATGCTGACTGACGGCGGAGGCGGAGGCAGCTCCTTCGAGGAGGACTTGGACTCGGTGGCTCCCCGATCCGCCCCAGCCGGGGCCTCGGAGCCGCCTCCGCCGGGAGGGGTCGGGTTGGGGATCCGTACTGTGAGGCTCTTTGGGGAGGCCGGGTCCGCGCCGGGAGTCGGTGGCGGCGGTGGCGGCGGCGGTGCTGGAGGAGGAGACGCAGCGCTGGATTTCAAGTTGGCGGCTGCCGTACTGAGGACGGGAGGTGGTGCCTCTGGCAGCGACGAGGACGAGGTGTCCGAGGTACGGTCCCTGTACCCACCACTTCTCACACCCCGGGTGGCGTGAACTCTCTTGGGGCGAGCACACGGCTTGGGGCCACCCTCGCGCTTTCCGGGTGCAGTCGTTCCGTGACAGCGATGGGCTCCATGGCGGCACTGGCAGCCGTGCGGGCCTAGTGAATGCTCAGCTCACTCGGCAGCCGGCGCCCGCAGCGGGACGGGTTCCCGTCACCGTCCTGTAAGACCCACAATAGAGAGCTCTGTGGTCTCTGCGCTTCGCGCGGGAACCGGGACTACTCGGGCTCCCTCCCGCCCACCCGCTTTGGAACTGGGGGAGGGCGGGGTCTTGCCAGAGTCCCTGCCCGTGGTACTGAGAGAGACAGATAGGGACGGACACTGAGAGGTAGCTCATTTTTTTTTTTTTTAACACACTGTATGCCTCACTCCTAAATGGAAAGATGCATTTATTTGCCTCCGCCTTACATAAATACCTTGCCTACGTATTTGAGTAGAGCTTGTTTTTCTCTCTGTAGTGTGAGGCAGATGAGTTTTAAGGTGCTCTTAGTGTGTGTGTGTGTGGTTTTTTTTTTTTTAAACTCTGAAACATCACGTGACTGTAGCTCCTGGGACATTTGGTGAAGTTAGACAGGAAAAGGAAGTTTCAGCTCTCAGTTTTGAAATAGCTGGATAATTGAGCTCTCGAGGTTTTTAGGCTTTGGAGAAAGTGAGCCACCCTATGGACACCTTTTCTTTTGCAGAGAGGAAGGTAAATGATCAGTTCTTGGTTTAACTCTCATATGTGTAATGACCTGTACTCAACTTTAGATCTGAGTCACCTTCGGTGTTAGGCATCATCCTTTTCGTCTTTAAGAAAAAAGAGGGATTATACAGAGTTAATTTTATGCAGTGTATATGCATGAGTGTATACAATGTATGTTTTGTATATACTGTATACACACACATTGATACACATACTTTCCCCCTTACCTATGGCTAAGGTTTAGTAACGTCCTTTGATCATTGTTTTTGTTTGTTTGTTTGTTTGGGGCTTTTTTTTGCCAGTCATGGGGACTGAACTTAGGGCCTGAGCACTGTCCTTGGGCTTTCTCAAGGCTCTACCATTTGAGCCACAGCACCACTCCCAGCTTTTTTCTATGTATGTGGTACCGAGGAATTGAACCCGGGTTTTCCTGCAAGCTAGGCAAGCACTCTACCACTAGGCCGAAATTCCCTGCCCTCTGTGATTGTTTTAACTGCTCAAAGTTTTTTGTGTTTGTTTTTTTTTTTTTCCTTTCCTGTTTTGGTTCTAAGGTGTCTGGTTTATCCCTGATGGCCAATTACTTCAACCTCTGGTCTTGGTGCAAAAGTGCAGGACTTTCTCATTGTTTACTAAATCTTGAATTTGAAATAAATATGTAATGTGGGTTGCAGAATGGTGTACTGTTTTGTCTTCCTAGGTCTGAACAGTTCAGACTTTCCTATCTTCTGACCCCCAACATTTTGTTTTGGAAAAAAAAGTGGTTAGATTATAAAGGGGGTAGAATCTTTTGAATGCCTATAACTGTGAATTTCACTGTAAGAGAAGTAACTTCTAATTCAAGGTGGGACACAAATTTTATTTGAATAGGAATTACAGGGAGAGTCAGGAGCTCTCTGACTCAGATTTGTGGAAGGCTTCTTCCTATCAGAGAAACTTGTTGTGAGATGAACCTAGACTTTTATCCAGAAAGATTAGTGTTTTTGTTTGAAACTTGCAAGGGGGAAAGTGGCCTAAACCAAGGGAGTCCTCTTGATTTTGGGGGGCCAGTTTTACATAATTGTCATGAGTGAGCTATATATACAATATATTAGTATTTAATTTTTCCAAGAAGTACTAATTGTCTCAAATAAAAAAAAATCATCAGTCCCTATTCTCTGTTGCTCTCTTTCACTCTGTGTCTCTCTCTCCTCTCACCTCATTTGGAATCATTAAACTGTATGTGTATAATGGGCAAAACTGTGAGCACAATTTATACCTTTTGTGGTTATTTTTCAACTTTTAACGTAGCAGTCATATATTTATCGTTCTTATATCCAGTTAGTATTTAACCTTACATTTTAGTGTACTTTTTTTTTTGTACCAAAAGAAGATTGTATTAACCTCAAGCTTTTATTTTGTTGTTGTTGTTGTTTTCTTTTACTTTTGGGGGCTTGAACTCTGGGCCTGGGTACTATCCCTGAGCTCTTCAGCTCAAGTTTACCACCCTACTCCTTGAACCACAGCCCCATTTCCTGTTTCCTAGTGATTTATTAGAGATCAGAGTCCCAACGTTTATGGTGCTGGGGCTGGCTTTGAATTGAGATCTTCATATCTCAGCTTCTTGAGTAGCTAGGGTTACAGGCGTGAGCCACTACACCTAGCTTTTTTTTTTTTGTACTGGGGTTTGAATTCACTTGGCTTGGCTTATGCTTTACCATTTGAGCCATATCTCTAACCTGTTTTTTTTTTTTATTTGTCAGTCATGGGGCTTGAACTCTGGGCATGCCGTTCAGCTTACCACATTGAGCTACAGTGCCACTTTCATTTTCTGGTGGTTAATTGGAGATGAGTCTCTCAGACTTTTCCTGTGGGGCTGGCTTAGAACTGTCATCTTCAGATCTCAGCCTTCTGAGTAGCTGGGATTACGGATGTGAGCCACTTGGCTGGGCTTTGGTTGTAGTTTTAGAGTGAAGAGTCTCTTCTTCCTCAATGGACAGGATCAGGAGAGAAATGACTAAGAAAAGTAAATACTAATGAATTTCTTTGTTGGTCAAGACAAAACACCTTTTAACTTGAGAAAAAGTTGTTTTAGCATATTTAAAATAAATATACTAGAAATATTGATCTCTGTTGTTTTAAACTTTGGGACAAATGCCTGTTTTGAATTGAATTTCTTTAGGCATATGAACAGCATGATTCTTTCTGGGCTGGGGGTTTGGCCTAGTGATTGAGTGCTTGCCTAGCATGCACAAAGTCCTGGGTTGGATTTCTCAGTACCACATACATAGAAAAAAGCTGGAAATGGTATTGTGGCTCACGTGGAAGAATTTTAGCCCAAGGACAGTGCTCAGGCTCTGAGTTAAAGTCCCAGGACTGGCCAAAAAAAAAAAAAGATTATTCAAAATAGAAATCATGTTAAAAATTCCCTTCCAGGGGGGTTGGTGGTGGGTGGGGGGGAGGGTAATGGGTACCAAGACATGTGAAAGGGTATCAATGTATGTGAATTAATGCACCTTCTATCTGGCAAATATCATGTAACCCTTTTATTAATTACAATAAAAAATATGAAAAAATTCCCTTCCAAAATTCAGTTTTTAAGCGTTAATTTTAGTAGTTTTATTTATTTATTTATTTATTTATTTATTCATTTATTTTTGCCAGTCCTGGGCCTGAGCACTGTCCTTGGACTTTCTCAAGGCTAGAGCTCTACCACTTGAGCTTCAGCACCACTTTTGGCTTTTTTCTATGTATGTGGTACTGAGGAATCGAACCCAGGTCTTCGTGCATGCTAGGCAAGCACTCAACTACTAGGCTAAACTCCCGGCCCCTAGTCTTATTTTTGAAAAGCAAGTTGGAAGCTGGGTGTGGTGGCTCATGCCTGAAATCCTAGTTACTCAGGAGGCTGAGATCTAGGGACCAAAGTTCAAAGCCAGCCCGAGCACAAAAGAACCTAAGACTTTTTTTTTTTTTCTTTGCCAGTCCTGGGCCTTGAGCTCAAGGCCTAAGCACTGTCCTTGGGCTTTCTCAAGGGTAGAACTCTAACACTTGAGCCACAGTACCACTACCAGCTTTTTTCTATATATGTTGTACCAAGGAATTGAACCCAGGTCTTCGTGCATGCTAGACAAGCATTCTACCGCTAGGCCAAACTCCTGGCCCAAGAACCTGAGACTTTTATTTCCAATTAACTTCTAGAAAATGGGAAGTGGGGGACCGGGAGTTTGGCCTAGTGGTTAAAGTGCTTGCCTAGCATGCATGAAGACCCAGGTTCGATTCCTCGGTACCACATACATAGAAAAAAAGCCAGAAGTAGTGTTGAGGCTCAAGTGGTAGAGCTCTAGCCTTGAGCAAGTCCAAGGACAGTGCTCAGGCCCTGAGCTCAAGCCAGGACTGGCAAAAAAAAAAAAAAAAAAAAAGAAAGAAAATGGGAAGTGGGGCTTGGCTGGAGGGTAGGGAGGTGGCCTTGAGCTGAAGAGCTAAGGAACCAAGCCCAAGCCAAGTTCAAGCTCCATGACTCACAAAGAAAAAAAAAAGGCAAGTTGGAAGAAAAGACATTGTGAGACCTATGATTTTAATTTTTTTTATCATGTAAATATGCATATAGTACATGGTATATATGTGTGACACTTTAAAAAATTATTATAAAACTAGTATAACGTGATGGTGAAAAATTGAAATAGATGGTAGAGGCAAGATAGAAAGTGGAAGTCCTTTTCCCATCCCATCCAACCCTTTAACACTTACTTCTCAAGATAGCTGGTACTAAATATTTTCTGTCAGCAAATTCCCTAGGCTTATATATAAATTCATGTATGCTTGTGTACAGGCTTAGTATATATACTTTAGAGATCAAATTAGCAAAGCTTAGCTTTGTATTTTACTTAGGTTTCTTTTTTTTTGAGAATGTTCCATATTTGCAGTTACATAAAATAAATTGAATACAGCTTGAAATCATAGCAAAAGCTTTGTAGAGCTATTTTTCCTTCTTGAAATTACTTTTACAGTCAAAAGCCCAGATATTTCACTCTGATGTTTCTACAGTAGCAAAGGAGCTGTGTAATTTTCTTTAGGGTTATTTATGATCTGTACATATGTGCAGGGTTTCTGAGTAGTAATTTATTAACATTTTGAGCTGGATATTTCCTTCTTATGAGAGTTTTTTTTTTCCCTAGGCATTAGCAACATCTCTGGGCCATAACCACTAGCCATTAGAACAATGCCAAATTGTGATAGTCCCAAGTTCTTCAGACCTTAAAGTATGTCTCGTGGGAACAAAATCACTCTTAGTTGGTCCAGAGGCTTCTCTAGAGACTGTTCTTGTCAAGCATAGCAATTTTGTCACAAATACTCTATATTCAAACTTCAGGTAAACAAGTTGAGTCACCGCTTTTAATAGTATCTTGGGGCTTTAACTCAACCTGAACAAGAGAGAAAGACAGTTTAATGTAAAAGCAGTGTGTACTGCTGTAAATTTTCTATGGTAAATTTACCATTTTTGGATAACTTAAAAACACAGTTATTTTTCAAAAAGGTGTTATATGGAGACTTTCAGTTTGTTCAAGTTAGAAGGGGTCTATAAATTTCCAATAGACACAAAATAGGAAATATAACTATATTCTGTTGAGCAGGCTTTTGAAACATTTGGAGTGTTTTAAAAATGTTTAAGAAAAAGTTACATGTTATTACTGTAACTACTGTAACAATTTGTTACATACTATAAGAGTATCAACTTGGCACAAACTTCATTTTGATGTTTTCTGGTTGGTTTGTTGTTTTTTTTTTTTTGGTTGCTATTATTTAACACATTTTCAATGAGTGATAACATTTATAGTCTACAAATCAAAACAATATAAGGGTGGATAAGGAAGTCTTTTTTTTAAGACAATCTCAATCTGTCTGTAGCCCAGCCTGGCTTTGAACTCTGGATCCTACTGACTCAGTCTTCTAGTCTCAATTCCATTCTGGCTGTAATATATCCAGCCTTCTATGCTTTTAATCTCATATATACTTTTATTTTTGTGGGGGAGGGTTCAATTGCAGGACTTGAACTCAGAGCTTGGGTGCTGTGCCTGAGCTCTTTTGCTTAAGGCTAGTATTCTACCATTTGGAGCCACAGCTACACTTCTGGGTTTTGAGTGGTTAATTGTAGATAAGAGTCTCATGAGGACTTTTTTGCCTGGACTGGTTTTGAACTGTGATCCTCAGATCTCAGCCTTCTGAGTAGCTAGGATTACAGGCGTGAGCTACTGTACTTGGCTCCTAGCTATCTTTAAAATTTCTTTATGAAATTATTATTATTATTATTTATTATTATTATTATTACTTTTGCCAGTTCTGGGGCTTGAATTCAGGGCCTGGGCACTGTCCTTGGGCTTTTTCAAGGCTAGTGCTCTATCACTTGAGCATCCACACCACTTTTAGCTTTTTCTGTGCATGTCCTACTGAGGAATCAAACCCAGGGCTTCGTGCATGCTAAGCAAGCACCATCCTGCTAGGCCATATTCCCAGCCCCGATGAAAATATTTTTGTGTGTATGTGCTGGTAGGGATTCAACTCAAGGCCTCCCACTTGTTAAAAGACTCTTTATTACTGAGTCATATAAATATATGTATGCATATAAAATTTTATATATTATATTATTTATTATGTATAAAATATTTTATATATGTGTATATATCTATATATTTTTCACCCCTCTTGTCACACAAAAGGTATTCATGTGAGGGGTTCTGTGTGTGTTACTTTGGAGTTCATATTTAGAGTCTAGTACTTGCTAGGCTGATGCACTATCACTAGAGCCATACCTCCAATCCTACTTTTTTTTTTTTGCCAGTCCTGGTGCTTGAACTCAGGGCCTGAGCACTGTCCTTGGGCTTTCTCAAGGCTAGAGCTCTACCACTAGAGCCATAGTACCAGTTTCAGTTTTTTCTATGTATGTGGTACCAAGGAGTTAAACACTGGTTTTCCTGCATGCTAAGCAAGCACTCTACCACTAGGCCAAACTTCTGACCCCCCAACCCTACTTTTTGCTGGTTATTTTGGAGATGGAGTCCAATTTCTACCCAGGCTGGCATTGAACTTGCTATAGCCAGTGGCTCCTGTCTTTGTGTGAGATTCTAAATGGCAAGTTTGTGAAGTGCTTACATTTTTGAAAAATAGAAGGAAGGTGTGGTTTAGTGGTAAATGGTTGCTTAGTGGTAGAATGGTTGCTGGGAATGTGATCTAGTGGTAGAGTGCTTGCCTAGCATGCATGAAACCCTGGGTTTGATTCCTCAGTATCACATAAACAGAAAAGGCCAGAAATGGCACTATGGCTTGAGGGGTAGATTGCTAGTCTTGAGCAAAAGAAGCTCAGGGACAGTGCCTAGGCCCTGAATTCAAGCCCCAGGACTGATCCCTTTCTACCCCCCCCCCCCTAAAAAAAATGTACAAGACTATGGTTTCAATTTCTAGCAATGTGTAAAATAAAAACAAAATTGAAGCATGGAAATAAATTTAATATTCCTTTCTGAGACTGTCTGGTAACAAAAAGATGATGGACTACTGAAAATCTTCTGGCTTCCTCATTCAGTGACAGTTAAGATAAATATATTGCTAAAGGAAAGCAAAGTTTCTTTTTCTCTTTTTTGGTGGGTCATGGGGATTGAACTCTGTGCCTGGGCGCTGTACCTGAGCTCTTCAGCTCAAGGCTACCACCCTATCCCTTGAGCCACAGCATCACTTTCGGTTTTCTAGTGATTAATTGGAGATAAAAATCTCACAGACTTTCTATTGCTCGGGCTGGCTTTGAACCTTGATCCTCAGATCTCAGCCTCCCTAGTAGCTAGGATTACAGGTGTGAGTCACCTCGTAAAGTGGTTTTTAAAAAGTCTTATTTAGAGTTGGCAAACAAGAAAAACAATTACATCTACCTTTTTTTTTCTGTGTGATCTTGAAGAAAACCAGAGTTAAAGGAAATATTAATATTTGATCACTTTGCCTTCTCCTGTTGCTTGTTTATATAGAGTCATGGAATCTTAGTAATAATCCTGTCTCATCTCCTTTTAGGTAACTGCTATCATATATTGAATGTGTACTATATGCTAGTAACATACTAGATTCTGTCATTATTTTATCTAATGATTCCAACACTCCTTTGAGGTAAGTATTATCTACATTTTTTTTTTTTTTTGGTCTTTTTTGGTACTGGGGATCGAACCCAGGACATTGCACTTGGTAGGCAAGTGCTTTGCCACTGAGCTACATCCCAGCCCAATATTTAATTAAAAAAATTTTTTTTTGGCCAGTCTTGGGGCTTGAACTCAGGGCCTGAGCAGTGTCCTCGGCTTCTTCCTCAAGGCTAGCGCTCTGCCACTTGAGCCACAGCACCACTTCCTATCTACATTTTTATAGATATATAAATGAAGACTCAGAGTAATGACAATAATTCTAAGCAAAGAAACAAGACTCAAATGACTAGTGCTTGGTAAAACTAGGATTAGTAGCCAGTACAGAATTCAGGGCTTATGCTGTCTTATTTCTTCCCATTAAGAAACAGTTTTTGGTTACAAAACAAAAAACCCAGAATTACTGCATAGTCCCTGTTAAAGCTTTCACAAATCTAAAGTGAAGAAAAAGTCAAGACAAGGTGATTTCCCCACCCCCCAATTTTTTTTTTTTTTAAATTTTGGAGCTAACCTTTTCCTACTTTAACAAAAGGAATTTAGAAAGTAACTGTGAATATAGAGCATGGTTGTAATGATACTTGCCATTAGCACTTAGAAAATTGAAGCAAGAGGGTTATGAGTTAGAGACTAGCTAGCCTTGGTTAGCAAGTTCCAGGCTAGCTTCAATTACATGGTAAGACCCTGTCTTAAAAAAAATCCCAAACAAAACAAAACAGAAAAAACACCCAAAAACCTGGGCTGGGAGTTTGGCCTAGTGTTAGAGTGCTTGCCTAGCATGCACGAAGACCCAGGTTTGATTCCTCCATACCACATACAGAGGAAAAAAAAAAGCTGAAAGTGGTGTTGAGGCTCAAGTGGTAGAGCTCTAGCCTTGAGAAAGTCCAAGGACAGTGCTCAGGCCCTGAGCTCAAGACCAGGACTGGCAAAACAAAACAACAACAAAAACACATAAAAAAAACCTGAGGTTATTGTACTTACCTGACATGCATGAAGGACTGAATTCAAAACCCTAGTACTAACACAGGAACAGAAGAATCTGTACATGAAAAATACCAAGTTGAAAACTTTATAAGAAAGCAGGGTAAAGCTTCATTGCACTGCTGAATGCATATTAGAACTAGAAAAAAAAGGGCCGGGAGTTTGGCCTAGTGGTAGAGTGCTTGCCTAGCATGCACAAAGACCCGGGTTCAATTCCTTGGTACCCCATACATAGAAAAAAGCCAGAGATGGTGCTGAGGCTCAAGTGGTAGAGCTCTAACCTTGAGAAAGTCCAAGGACAGTGCTCAGGCCCTGAGCTCAAGCTCATGACTGGCAAAAAAAAAAAAAAGAACTAGAAAAAAAAGTCATCTGATTCCTATTATACTTACCATTACTTCTGAAATCATCTTGCTATCTTTTTTTCTGATGCCTTATATAAAAGAACTAAATCAGTAGCTTAAATAGTATATAATCCATACTTGACTTTGTTAGAAAACCTTTGTATTTTTAATAAATTGGCGATAGCCAATCAGCATAGTAAGAAGGTATACTTTTGAGTGCCAGGGGGTGTAGGCTGAGTAATATTCTAAGGTAATTTTGTAGTTGATCTTGGAAAGTTCAGACATTTTATTCATTTTTTAATGAAATAATTTATTAACATTGATTTTTACATCATATTTCAAATGATGTGTTTAACAAGTGTTCAAGAAGGAATCTATATACAAGATTAGATTTTAGAACATAATCAAAATTAGGCTGAGGGTTTGTATGTCATAGATACATATTAATCTATGTAATAAAACATTATGTCTATAGAGTCATAAGTTTTTATGTCTATGTAGTTGTGTTTATATTTCCAGGACCATGTCCATAGCATTGGGTATGCAAATATTGAGTCCTTGCTCTTGTACTGTTTGAATTTAATAGCCACATATTAAGGATACCAGGCGCCTTTTGTTCTTTTGGTCTTGATGATTTGCTCTAGATTCATCCACTTCCCTGCAAATGCCATTATTTTATCTTGTCTGTTGGCTATGTAGAATTCCATTGTGTGTGTGTGTGTGTGTGTGTGTGTGTGTGTGTGTGTGTATCACATTTTTTTGTATCTATTCAGCTGCAGTAGGGCATCTGGATTGTTTCCATCACCTGGCTATTGTGAATAGTGCAGAGATGAACATAGCTGAGCAGATGTCCTTATCATATCTTGGGTTATGGTGTTCAGGATAGATGCCCAGGAGTGGTATGGCGGGATATAAGGAAGGTCAATTTTCAGTTCTTTAAGAAACTTCCACACTACTTTCCAGAGTGGTTGAACTAGTTTACAATCTCACCAGCAGTGCAGTAGGGTTCCTTTTTCTCCACAACCTTGTCAGCATCTGTCATTGTCTGAGTTCAAAATCTTGGCCATTCTTGTTGGGGTAAGGTGGTATCTTAGGGTTGTTTTTATTTGCCTTTCCTTTATGACCATGGATGATGAACATTCTCTTATATGCTTTTCTGCCATTTTAATCTCTTCTTCTGATAAGTCTCTCTTTAGTTCCCTTGCCCATTTAGTGAATGGTTTATTGGGTTTGGGGGGAATTAGTTTCTTGAGTTCCCTGTAGATACTGGATATCAAGCATTTGTCAGATATATTGTTGGTGAATATCTTTTCCCAGTTGGTTGGCTGTCTCTCTACTTTTGCGACTATGTTTTTATCTGTACAGGAACTTTATTTTTAGGTAGTCCCATTTATTGAGTCTCTTTCCAATCTGTTGTGACCCTGGGATTTTGTTCAGGAATCTTTTGCCTGTGCCTATGAGTTCCAGTGTTTCTCCTACTTTATCATGTAGCAGTTTCATGGTTTCCGGTCTGATGTTGAGGTCTTTGATCCACTTTGAGTTAATGCTTGTGCATGGCGAAAGGCTAGGGTCAATTTTTAGTTTTCTGCAGGTGGCTGCCCAGTTTTGCCAGCACCAATAATTGAATAGGCTATGTTTGTTCCACTGTACATCTTTGGCTCCTTTGTCAAATACAAGTTGACTATAGGTATGTGGTTCTATTTCTGGATCTTCTATTCTGTTCCACTGATCTTCTGGTCTGTTTTTGTGTCAATACCAAGCGGTTTTTGTTATTATGGCTCTATAGTAGAGTTTGAAGTCTGTTATTGTAATACCACCTGCATTGCTCTTTTTGCCTAGAAATGTTTTGGCTCTTCTAGGTCTTTTCTTGTTTCATATGAACCTTTGGATTGTATCTTCTATTTCAGTAAAGAATGTCTTTGGGATTTTGATGGGGATTGCGTTGAATTTGTATATCAGTTTTGGCAGTATAGCCATTTGCACTCGGTTGGTCCTCCCTCGCCATTCAGGCTAGTCTTAAACTCAGATTTCTTTCTGTTCAGCCTCCCCAGTGCTGGGATTATAGGCTCAGGCCAGCGTATTGGCTGTTTTTGTTTGTTGTAAGTAATGCTGCTAACAACACAGATGTATAAATATGTATGTGAGATCTTGTATTCCACTCTTTTTTCCCCCATTTTTTTTTGTATATATAGCCATAGGAGTATTGTTTTGCTACCTTTTTTTTTTTTTTTTGATGCCAGTCTTTGGGGTTTGAACTCTGGGCTAGAGTCCTGTTCCTGAACTTTGTTCTCAAGGCGTGTGCTCTACCACACAAGCCACAGCTTCACTTTTGGCTTTTTGGGTAGTTAATTGGAGATAGAGTGTCATGGACTTTACTGTCTGGGCTGGCTTCAAACCACAATCCTCAGATTTTAGCTTCCTGAGTAGCTAGGATTACAGGCATGAGCCACCTTTGCCCAGCTACATGAGTTGTTTTGTGTATTTGTAATTATACTGTCTTCTATAGCAGCTGTACAATTTTATCTTCCTATCAGCAAAACTAAGTTTTTTCATGCTCTAGCCAACATTTACTTGCATATTACTACTACTATTTGCTTGCTAGGCTAGTGTGATACTGCTAAACCAAGCCTCTAGTCCCTCCCCTCTCACCCTTTTTTTTTCATTTTTTATTTTTAGGAGAGAGTATCACTTCCTACCTGGGCATATGCTGGAGCCGGGATCTACCTTTTTAGGCTTTATGGTGTTACTTTGGATCACATGCATGTGCTATCATGTTCCCCTTCTCCCTATGGAGCTCAGGCATTTAGTTTTCTTTCCAAACTGGCCTAGTACCAAGTTCCTCCTATTTTCAGCCTTCCATGTAACTAAGAATGCCACTATTTCTAGTTGGGGGTTGAGAAGGGGTCTGGAGGCTTTAAACTGCAATCTTCCCATTCTTAACCTCCCAAATAGCTAGGATTATAGGCATAAACCACTGGCACCTAGCCTGTTTTTTTGTTTTTGTTTTTGTTTTTAATGACGTTATTTTAATGAATTTGAAATAATATCTCACACCTTTAATTTTTATTTCCCTCATGATTAGTGATAAACATCTTTTTATGTACTTGTTGGCCATTTATCTTTGTCTAAATCCTTTGCACATTTTTTGTTTTTTGTTAGTGGTACTGAGGTTTGCATTCAGGGCACCTTGTGTTTGCTAAGCAAATGCTTTGTCATTTGAGCCATGCCTAAATGTATGTTTGTTTTGTCTGTAGTGGGGCTTAAACTCAGACTGGGCAGTATCCCTTAGCTCTTCAGCTCAAGGCTACGGCCCTACCCCTTGAGCCACAGCACCACCTCTTGTTTTCTGGTGGTTAATTGGAGGTAAGAGTCTCACTGATTTTAGTGCCCTGGCTGTTTTTTTTTAATTAAAGAATTTATTAACATTGATTTTTACATCATATTTCAAATGACATGTTTAACAAACAAGTGTTCAGGAAGGGAATCTCTATATACAATCACTGGCACTTAGTTTTTAGAACATAATCAAAATTAGGCTAAGGGTTTGTATATCGTAGGTACATATTATTTTATGAAATAAATCATCATATCTATAGAGTCATAGGTTTTTATGTCTGTATAGTTGTGTTTATATTTCCAATACCATGTCCATAGCATTGGGTATGCAAATACTGAGTTCTTACTCTTGTACTGTTTGGATCTAATAGTCACATATTAAGGATACCATGCCCCTTCTGTTCCTTTGGTCTTGACTTGTCTCACTCAACATGATTCCCTCTAGATTCATCTACTTCCTTGCAAATGCCATTATCCTGGCTGGTTTTGAACTCAGTCTCTTGAGTAGTGTTCTTCCCTAAGAGTTTTATACTTTTCCTCTTAAACTTATGCCTTTGATTCATTTTGAGTCTCTCTCTCTCTCTTTCTCTCTCTTTCCCTCTTTCTTCCCTTCCTTCCTTCCTTCCTTCCTTCCTTCCTTCCTTCCTCCCTCCCCCCCTCCCTCCCTCCTTCCCTCCTACCCTTCCTTCCCCCATCTCTTTCCTCTCTTTCTTTCTTTCTTTCTTTCTTTTTTTTTTTTTGCCAGTCCTTGGCTTGGGCTCAGGGCTTGAGCACTGTCCTTGGACTTTCTCAAGGCTAGAGCTCTACCACTTGAGCCTCAGCACCACTTCCCGGCTTTTTTCTATGTATGTGGTACCGAGGAATCGAACCCGGGTCTTCATGCATGCTAGGCAAGCACTTTAACCACTAGGCCAAACTCTAGGCCCTCTTTCTTTCTTTTTTGTTTCTATTTATTTTTGTCTGCTGTGAGACTTGAACCCTGGGCTCTTCAGCTCAAGGCTACCACCCTACTCCTTGGCCTGGGTGTTGTCCCTGAGCTCTTCAGCTCAAAGCTATTGCCCTACCCCTTGAGCCACAGCACTACTTCTGGTTTTCTAGTGATTAATTAGAGATAAGAATCTCAGGGACTTTCTAGTGCTGGGGCTGGCTTTGAGCAGTGATCCTTAGATCTCAGCCTCCTGAGTAGCTAGGATTAGTGGCATGAGCCACCCTACCCGGTTCAGTGTATGTTATACAGGTTTGTAGCCTAAAAGCAATAGCTACATACAACAGCCTCCGTGTGTAATAAGCTATAGCATATGCTGGGCTTAACATAAGTACATACTATCATGTTCACACAAAAGAAAATTTCCTAAGGCATATTTCTCAGAATTATCCCCACTGTTATATAATACATGACTATGTATCCATATGAAATATTTATTTATTTATTATAACTATGATATTTTATTCATTTCTTACTAAGTATATATATATATATTTTTTTTTGCCAGTCTTGGGCTTGGGTTCAGGGCCTGAGCACTGTCCTTGGACTTTCTCAAGGCTAGAACTCTACCACTTGAGCCTCAGCACCATTTCCATCTTTTTTCTATGTATGTGGTACCGAGGAATCGAACCCGGGTGTTCGTGAATGCTAGGCAAGCACTCTACCACTAGGCCAAACTCCTGGCCCCATATGAAATATTTATATATGAAAAGTGAATTAAGATAGAAAAACAGATTTGTCTCTTTATTTATTTATTTTTGGCCAGTCCTGAGGTTGAACTCAGGGCCTGAGCACTGCACTATCATTGGGCTTTCTCAGGGCTAGAGCTCTACCAGTTAAGACACAGTGTCATTTCCAGCTTTTTCTCTGTATGTGATACTGAGGAATCAAACCCTGGTCTTCATGCATGCTAGATGAGCACTCTATTAGGCTTGATTCCTGGACCCAGAGTCTCTTAAATTTTATGTGAATTTTAACATTGCTCTTTATATGATTGTGCCAAAATGTTGTTTGGAATTGTTAGACATTGTGTTGAGCCTGTAGATCAATTGGGGTAAGAACAAGTTTTAATACAAGCCCTATGTAAGCTTGAATTTGACAATATTACGAAAGCATTTAGGGAACTAGGAATATGGCTTAGTGGTAGGGTGCTTGTCTAGCGTGCATTAAGCCCTGAGTTGGATTCCACAATACCACAACACCATATAAACAGAAAAGGCTGAAAGTAGCACTGTGGCTCAAGTAGTAGAATGCTAGCCTTAACCAAAAGAAGCTCAGGGACAGTGCCCAGGCCCTGAGTTCAAGCCCCACAACAGACAAAAACAATAACAACAACAAAAAACCGAACAACAACTTAATATATTGATTGAATGCTAGGATTTTTTTTTTTTTTTGGCCAGTCCTGGGGCTTGAACTCAGTGCTTGGGTAAACAAAAGTGTCCTTGGACACTTTTTGCTCAAGGATACCATTCTGCCGCTTGAGCCGCAGCACCTCTTCTGGCTTTTTCTGGGTATGTGGTACCGAGGAAGCGAATCCAGGTGCCAGGTTTCATGCATGCGAGGCAGGCACTCTGCCACTAGGCAACACTCCCTGCTGGGCTAGGGATTTTTCTTCTCCCCCTCCCCCCAACCCCCCCACTCCCCCTCTTGGTTAGACATGAGTTCAGTTTTAGAAACGCTAACTCAGAAACGCTAACTCAGCTTGGTACAGTGGCTCATGCCTGTAATCTTAGCTACTAGGACGCTGAGATCTGAGGATCGAGGTTCAAAGCCAGCCTGGGCACTAAAGTCCATGAGACTCTTATCTCCAATTAGCCACCAGAAAACCGGAAATGGCACTGTGGCTCAAGGAGTAGGACGATAATCTTGAGCTGAAGAGCTCAGGGACTGTGCCCAGGCCCAGAGTTCAAGTCCCACAACCGACCAAAAAAAAAAAAAAAGCTAACGCAGTATGGACCGAACCTAGATAAATGAACACAACCATTCCTTTCTTTCCTTTTTCATTCTTTGTCTCTTTCCTTTTTCATTCTTTGTTTTGAGACAAAGACTTTCAAGGTAGCAAAAGCTGGCCTCATACTTGCAATTCTCCTCTCTCCAGAGTAGCTGGGATTACAGGTATTCACCACTGTGCCTGGTTCCCTTCTTCTTCTTCTCCTTCTCCTTCTCCTTCTCCTTCTCCTTCTCCTTCTCCTCCTCCTCCTCCTCCTCCTCCTCCTTCTTCTGTGCCTGGTTCCTTTCTTCTTCTTCCTCTTCTTCTTCCTCTTCCTCTTCCTCCTCCTCCTCCTCCTCCTCCTCCTCCTCCTCCTCCTCCTCCTCCTCCTCTTCTTCTTCTTCTTCTTCTTCTTCTTCTTCTTCCTCTTCTTCCTCTTCTTCCTCCTCCTCCTCCTTCTTTTTTTAAATAAGGAAACATTATTTTCCTAGCGTTTGAAAGAAGGTTGTAGATGTTGTACATCTTTATCCATAACTACTTCAGTATATTTATAGGACCACAGTATATTTATTAAAATGTGAATATTTCTAAATGATAGAGCTGAAGAGCTCAGGAACAGTGCCCAACTTGACTTCAAGCCCCATAACCAACACATACACTTAAAAAGAAAATTTCTAAATGAAATTATGGTGTTTTCTGACGTATTTTCAAGTTCTCAATTTTTAAAGTAGAAATTTATCCACAAATTGTAGAAATTACTCTTTAAATATGTAATGTGTTTGTTTTAAGTATACTCAAATGTTGTTTGGCTATCACCACTATCCATTTAAAACATGGCACCCCCTCAGGGGGCAAAAAAAAAAAGAAAACCTATACTCATTAGCAGTCATTTCCCATTCTCCCCTTTCTCTAGTCCTTGGTAATTACCAGTCTGCTTTCTGTCTTTTTGCAGTTGCCTGGTCTGGGTACATTTCTAGAGTAGTATACTACGTGTTTGTCTCTCTCTCTCTCATAGGGTACCATTATTGTAGCTGGGATTATAAATGTGCACCACTGTGCTTGAATAGGATGTGGTCTTTCTGTCTTCAGGTTTTTACCTGGTTTGCACATAAACAGAACAGTACCATTTATGGCCTTTTGTGTTTGGCTTTTAAAAAAAATTATGCAGTATTTTCAGGGTTTCTAACATATGGTACCATTTATCAGTACTTCATTGAAATAATTTTATGGTATTTTGTTCAGTTAATAATACTTAGGTTAGTTGTATAGTTGGTTATTATGATTAATGTTATAGACTTTCATCTAACATTAGCATATATTTTCACTTCCCTTGGGTATATGCTTAGGACGGTTGTTGCTATGCTATATGGTAACTTTATAGGGAACTGCAACAGCTGTACCATGTTACAGCAATATTGTCTTCTAAATTTGTTGTTGGTGGTGGTGGTGAGGCTTGAACTCAGGGCCTGAGTGCTGTCTCTAAACTCTTCAGCTCAAGGCTAGCACTTTGCCACTTTGAGCCACAGTGAGGCTTCCAGTTTTCTGGTGGTTAGTTGGAGATAAGAGTCTCGAACTTATGTGCCCAGGCTGGTGTTGAACCATGATCTTCAAATCTCAACCTCCTAAGCAGGATTACACCTGTGCCTGGCTAGCTTCTAAATTGTTGTAGTTTTAGCTCCTACGTTTACATCTTTAATATGTTTTGAGGTTTGGTTTTGTTTTTGTTGGTGCTGGGGCTTTAACTCAGGGCCTGGGCTCTGTCCTTGAGCCTCTGTGCTCAAAGCTAGTGCTTTACCACTTGAGCCACAGTGCTACTTTTGGCTTTTTTTCTGTTTATGTGGTACTGAGGCATCCAACCCAGAATTTTATGCTTGCTAGGCGAGTACTCCCCCACTAAGCCACATTCCTAGCCCCAGGTTTTGGTTTTTGTATTTGGTGTTGGGTCTAGGCTTGAACTCAGGGCCTGGGTGCTGTCCCTGAAGTTTGTACTCTAGGATAGCACTCAACCACTTGAGCTATGGCTCTGCTTCCAGCTTTTTGGTGATTAATTGGGAGATAAGAGTCTCAGAGACTTTCTTGCCTGATGTAGCTTTGAACCATGATCCTCATATTTCAAAACTCCTGAGTGCAGGCATGAGGCATCTGGTGCCTGACAAAGCTAATTTTAAATAGGTGAGGTAGCAGTCCACCCTTTTGATTACAGGTAGTCAAGTTTTGTTAGCATTTTTTGTTGAAACAACTATATATATTTTCCTGTTGAAGTACCTTGGTGCTCCTTGAAAAATCATTTGAAAAGTTTAATTTTTGGATTATATTCTGTCTTATTGTCTTATATTCTGTCTTATTGTTCTTTTTGTCTTTTTTTTTGTTTTGGTCATGGGACTTGAACTCTGGGCATGGGCGCTGTCCCTGAGCTCTTCAGCTCCAGGCTACCACCCTATCTCTTTGAGCCACAGTGCCACTTCCAGTTTTTGGTGGTTAATTGGGATAAGAGTTTCATGGACTTAGTGCCCAGGCTGGCTTTGAACTTGGATCCTCAGATCTCAGCCTCTTGAGTTGCTAGGATTACAGGCATGGGCCACTTCATTTGTCTTTTTATGCTACTTTATACTGTAGCTTTTAGTAGTAAGTTTTGAAATTGGGAAGTTCTCTGACTTAATTATTTTTCAGGATTGTTTTGGCTGTTCTAGGATATGTTCTCATTCTCTTTATCTGGTTTTCAGATGTGAAATAGGGATTATTTAATAAATACAAAATATAAAATAATTACTTCTCTTCCACTCCACCAATAACACTGTAGTTTTTGAAGTTTCTTTTCTGTATATGCTAAAAATGACTGGAAATTCCTATTATTAAATCTGAGGTTTACTGTCATTTTTAGAAGATTGGGTTGACATAGTTATTAGTGGTTTCTCTGTGTGTGTTTCCTCCCTGGCAAAGCCTGGTGATATATGTTTGAGAGGGCATTTAAAAAAAAGAGGAAATGGTTGGTTTGGATAGGTGTAGTCTGAGTACATCTATTGTAAACTATAGTTCCTAAGAAGAATATGGCTAGAATTTCCATTTTCTTAGGACAGTAGGAATAATATGAACAAGATATAGAATGGTAAATAGTTTTTGCAGCTGTCATCTTCTAGCAACTGCTTATAAGGTCTTAATTAAAAAATTAAGTAATACAATTTACCTGAGACACCAAGTCGTCATTTTTTTTTGCCAGTCCTGGGGCTTGAACTCAGAGCCTAAACACTGTCCTTAGGCTTTCTCAGGCTAGAGCTGTGCCACTTGAGCCCAGCACTACTTCCAGCTTTTACTTCCAGCTTTTTCTATGTATGTGGTACTGAGGAATTGAACCTAGGTCTTAGGTTCTAGGTGAGCACTCTACCACTAGGACAAACTTACAGCTCCCCAAGTCAGTCTTAATCATTTGTGTGATGAATAGAAATTGTGTGATTAATAAATATTGTATGTCACTGCCCAAATGATCTTAATCATTAGGTTTCTATTCATTTTGACTGTGAACAATGAAAGCCTATACCATTTCTAAAGTACCTATTTTACTTGAAAGTTGACAAGTCACAAAGAAAGACTTAAATTATTTATTTCTTTTTAGTTTGAAGAAACCATTATTTAAGACCATAACTCAGCTGATAGATTTGGCCTATTCCTATCCTCCCAACAGAATAATATTCTGTCATTGGTACTTAATACTGTTTTTGTTATCCACTAGTTATTGACCTGTTGAAATTCACTCTTTCTCCACAGAAGAAAGTCAGTTTAGTGACTTCTTCATGAACTCATATCTTACATATTAGTATTATATGATTGTATATCTATAATCTCAACACTTGGGAAGATCTTGAGTTCCAGGTCAGCCTCGGTAACGTGGTGAGACCTTGTCTTAAGAAATGTGGTTGAGCTGGGTACCAGTGGCTCACGCCTGTAGTCCTAAAGATCTGAGGATTGCAGTTTAAAGCCAGCCCTTGTATGAAAGTCTATGAGACTCTTATCTTCAGTTAACCACCAGAAAACTGGAAGTGGTGCTGAGGCTCAAATGGTACCCTTGAGCTGAAGAGTTTAGGGACAGCACCCAGGCCTGTAGTTCAAGCCCCACAACCAAAAAAAAAGAAATGTTGAAATCAACAAATGGTCAAAGGGGCCATAAAAGAGACATCTCAGAAAAAGTAAGAATAACAAAGACATGGGAAAATGCGCAACTTCCCTGGGCCATATGCAAATCATAATAACTTTTGAGGTTCTATCTCACCCGCTTGATTGGCTAACATAAAGAATTTGAAAAACAACAAACGTTAGGCATGTGGGAAAAAAGGAACCCTGTTGCACTTAGTGGGAATGTAAACTAGGTACAATCACTCTGGAAGATATTTGGAGATTCCTCAAAAAAAAAAACCTAGATCTTCCCTATGACCCAGTCATATAACTCTTGGATGTCTACCCAGATCACTACAAGTCAGTAAAGACACTAGTATCCATGTTCATTGCTGTAATATTCACAATAGCTAAGCTATGGAAATAGCCCAGATGCCCTACAACTGTTGAGTTGATCAATAAAATGTGGTATACATACATAATGGAATCTTACTTATTTGAATAAGATAATGTCTTTTTCAGGGAAGTGGATGGACCTAGAACAAATCATCCTAAGTGAGGTAAACCAAGCACTGAGAGACAAATGGAACATGTTTTCTCTCACAGGGAAGCTCAATTTAAAAAATTACTGATATATAATAATCTATGATAATCTGTGCTGTACTCTAGAAAGTCACTCATAGACTAAAGGAGGATACCCTTAGGGGAGGAACACAAAGGCATAACTTATCTCAACATTTAAAATATTGTTTATTGAAGAAAACTCCAGGAAGTTGAAACAATGTTTTTTATTGGTAGTGTTGGTGGTGATGATGTTTGTTTTTGCTTTTATTCTTTTAGGAGAAGTAAAATGGGCACACAGAAAGGGAAGGGTGAAGGATGAATAAATGTAATCATGCTGTCAAGTATTCACTTTGTGGGAAATGACTTATATAACTTGTGGTCAGGGATGCAAGGAGGAAACTAGCAGAATGCAAAGGAAAGGGTGACTTTGGCCAGCAAATAAATATACTAAGTTGTGAAATGGCAACCCTCTGTACACCTTAATAATAATAATAATAAAAGTTGTTTTAAAAAATGTGGTTAAGAGGTTGAAGGTATGGCTTAAGTAGTAGAATGCCTGCCTAGCAAGTACAAGGCCCTAAGTTCAAAGCTGAATGTTGCCAAGGAAAAGGAAAAACACAGCTTGGTCCTGGCACAAAAACAGGCCCAGAGATCAGTGATACAGACAAGACTCAAAAATAAAGCTATATACTAAACAATCATCTGATATTCGACAAAGTAGCCAAAAATATACACTAAAAAAAAAAAATAGAATTGGGGCTGGGAGTTTGGCCTAGTGGTAGAGTGCTTGCCTAGCGTGCACAAAGACCCGGGCTCAATTCCTTGGTACCACATATATAGAAAAAAAAAGAAGCCAGGAGTGGTGCTATGGCTCAAGTGGTAGAGTTCTAGCCTTGAGAAAGCCCAAGGACAGTGCTCAGGCCCTGAGTTCAAGCCCCAGTACTGGCAAAAAAAAAAAAAAAAAAAAAAGATAGCCTCTTCATAATTGTTGTTGGCAAAACTGGACATTCATATGCAGGAAACTAAAACTGGATCCTTGTTTGTCATCATACACCAGTATCAACTCAAAGTGGATCAAAGACTTCAACATCAAGCTAGAAATTGTGAAACTACTGTAAGATGGAGTGGGAGAAACATTAGAATTTATAGGCATAGGCAGGAACTTTTTGGAATGAATCCAGAGGCACAGCAAATAGGAGAGAGACTTAACAAATGGGAATACATCAAACTGGATTATATAAAAATAAAAAGTTTCTGTTCAGCAAAGGATATAACTATGTCCTGAATTTGAAAGAGTTACTAAATTAGAAAGATCTCTAGCAGCAGTACATTCAACAAAGACCTAATAGCTAAAATACACAAGGAGCTCAAGAAATTAAGTGCCCCCCCCAAAAAAACCCTAATCAATAAATGAGCAAAGAAGCTAAAGAGAGACTTAGAAGATGTAAGAATGGTAAATGAACACATGAGGAAATGTTTAACATCCCTGGATAAAGGAAGTGCAAATCAAAACAGCATTGAGATTCCATCTCACCCCAGTTAGACTGGTCAACAAGAATTTGAGCTCTATGTCTGGGACCCATAGAGTACTTACCTAGCATGCTCGAAGCCGTGGTAGCACATACACAGAAAAAGCCGAAAGTGGTGCTGTGGCTCAAGTGGTAGAGCGCTAGCCTTGAGAAAGCTTAAGGACAGCTCCTAGGCATTGAGTTCAAGCCCCAGGACCAGCAAAAAAGAAAAAAAAAAGAATTTTTGAGCTATAACCAATTATGTCAGGAAATGCGGTGTGAAAAAGAAACCGTACTGCACTTTTGGTGGGAATGAATGTAAACTAGTACAACTACTCTGGATGGGGATTTGGAGATTTCTCAAAAAACTAAATGTTAAGTGGGGAGATGATCAAGGTTTAATGTCAGTCATGGCAGGGAAGGAATTCCGTGAGACTCTTTAAGTCCAGTTAAATACTAAAAAGCCAGAAGTGGAGCTGTGGCTTGAGTGGTAGACCACTAGCCTTGAGCAAAAAAAAAAAAAATAAGAAAAAGAAAAAAAACCTCAGGAACAGTACTCAGGCCCTGAGTTCAAGCCTTAACACTGGTTTAAAAACAAGCAAGCAAGGAAACAAACAAACAGAAAACCAAAACAAAAAGCAAAACTAAACATAACACTTCTATGATCTAGCTTCGTGGGCATTTATCTACCCAAGACATGCACATCCATGGTTATTGCTGCGCTGTTCACATTAGCTAAGTTATGGAAACAGCCCAGATGTCCTACAATAGTGGTTGGTATACACAAAGGAGTTTCACTTAGAAACAATAATATTTAATCTGTGGGAAAATGGATGGACCTAGAACAAATCATGTTAAGTGAGGCAAGCCAAGCTCAGAGAGACAAACAAGCAGTGCATGTTTTCTCTCAGATGTGAAAGCTTGATCTAAAACACATCTGAACATGATAACTTATACAAGCCTCTGTTCATGTACACACAAAGAATAAAGGAGGAGAAGCCCGAAGGTAGAACTTGGAATATCTAAAATACTATTTTTGATAATGAGTTCCATGGGGCTGGGAATTTGGCCTAGCCTAGTGGTAGAGTGCTTGCCTAGCATGCACAAAGACCCAGGTTCGATACCACATACATAGAAAACGCTGGAAATGATGCTGTGGCTGAAGTGTTAGAGTGCTAGCCTTGAGGAAAGCCTAAGGACAGAGCTCAGGCCCTGAGTTCAAGCCCCAGGATTGGCAAAAATGAATGAATGAATGGATGAATGAATGAATTCCATGAAATAGAAACATGTTTGTTGTTATAGTTGGTGTTGTTTGTTTTTGTTTTGTTTTTCTAGGGAATAAAAGGGAGGGTGTAAAATAGAGTCATAAAGGATGAACAAAAGCAGTCATGGTATTCAATAAATACTAGGCACTGATGGCTCACTCCTGTAAAGCTAGTAACTCAGAAGGCTGAGATCTGATCAAGTGGGTAGAGTGCCAGCCTTGAAGAAGAGAAGCTCAGGGACAGTGCCGAGGCCCTGAGTTCAAGCCCCAGTTCCAGCACCAAAACAATTTGTGAGCAAGGACAGAATGGGGATTTAGGGAAAGTGAAGAATAATTATCTAATAATTGTATTCATTATCTGACTTATGGAATTATAACCTCTCTGTGCAATACCTTATAATTACAACAAAATTACATAAAAAGCAAAAATCTTTCAGAGGAAATGAGGACAAAAACATGAGAAAGGGTGCAAGAAGTAATGCACCTACTACCTGACAAATGTAATTAACCCCTCTACATTATCCCAACATTAAAAAAAAAAAAATCTTTCAGAGGCTAGAGTGTTTAAGGATTCTGATTTAGGGAAAAAAGAATTCTGATAAGAGTAGGATTTTTTTTTAATTTTTTAAAATTTTTTTTGCCAGTCTTGGGCTTGGGCTCAAGGCCTGAGCATTGTCTTTGGACTTTCTCAAGGCTAGCTCTCTACCCACTTAAGCCTTAGTACCACTTCTGCCTTTTTTCTGTGTATGTGGTACTGAGGAATCGAACCCTGGTCTTTGTGCATGCTAGGCAAGCACCCTACCACTAAGCCAAACGCCTGGCCCCGGTAGGATTTTTTAATTTAAATTCTACTTATTAAGCTTTTTGCTAGACTTTGGAATTGCAAAGTTTTTTTTTGTTGTTGTTGTTTTGTTTTTTTTTCTGTTCCTGGGGCTCAAATCATGGTCTGGGCACGGTCCTTCGACACTTTTTGCTCAAGGGTAACGCTCTGCCACTTGAGCCACAGTGTCACTCCAAGCTATTTCCATGCATGTGGTACCAAGGAATCGAACCCAGGGCTTCATGCTAAGCAAGCATTCTATCATTAGGCTTTTTTTTTTTTTTGCCAGTTCTGAGGCAGGAACTCAGGATCTGGGTACTGTTCCTGAGCTTCTTTGCTTAAGACTAGCACTCTACCACTTGAGTCACAGTCACAGTGCCACATCCTTGTTTTTTGTTTTTTGTTTTTTTCCTGTTTATGTGCTATTGAGAAATATGAATCCAGGGCTTCATGCATGCTAGGCAAGCATTCTACCGCTAAGCCATCTTCCTAACCCCAGTAATGAGGTTTGAACTGGGGCCTTGAGCTTGCTTAGCAGATACCCTACAATTTTTAGATACTCCATACCCCAGTGTTTGTATACTTTTTTGTTTTGTTTTTTTCAGTTGTGGGGCTTGAACTCTGGCCTGGGTGTTGTCCCTGAGCTCTTCAACTCAAGGCTACCTCACTATTCCCTGAGCCACAGCACAGCACCACTTCTGGTTTCTGGTGGCTAATTAGAGATAAGAGTCTCCTTTTTTAATTCCCTGGGCTGGCTTTGAATGATGATCCTCAGATCTCAGCTTCCTAAGTAACTAGAATTACAGGTATAAGCCATGTGCCCAGTCAATGTATTCTTAAAGATACTTTTTCAGGAATATGAACATGTCAAGAATGAGAAAATAAGGGTAAACTATTGAAATTTATTTACTCTTCTAAGATTATATTTATGAGTTATATCCATTGCATACTTTATTTACATCATCTAGATTACAGTTCAGTTGGAGTCTGAGATACCACATTCAGTGTATGGATCATTGGTTTGTGTTAGTTAGATGATCTTGATGAAAGTTGATATTTGAGTGTATTATTTCAGGCCTAGATGGTCTTTTAGAATTAATTAGGCTTCAACGCATGGATTGCAATTCTATGCTCATTTTAGCAAAACCATCCTGTTCTATTTTATAAACTCTTCAAGAGTGTCTTGCTTTAGGGTCTTTGACACTTGTAATTCTGTCAGAAGTATTCTTCTCTTAGCTATTCAAGTGGCTTCTTTTGTCTTTTCTTTTTTGGTACTGGAGACCACCCAGGATGTTGCACTTGCTAGGCAAGTGCTTTGCCACTTAGCTACATCCCAGCCCAGATTCCTCTTTTAAAAATAACTCTTTATTTTATTTTTCCTGGTCCTGAGGCTTCAATTCAGGTTCTGGGCACTGTCCCTGAGCTTTCAGACTCAAGGCTAGTGTTCCCACTTGTGTGGTAATTAATTGTAGATAAGTCTCACATAATTTCTTGCTGGCTTCCAACCTCTATTCTCAGATCTCAGTTTCCTGAGTAGTTAGGATTACAGCCAGTCTTTCTTTTTTTGTGTGTATGACGCTGAAGACCATGCCTATGAACTCATACTTCATATATGCTATAGAATGGATAGTTTAATTCAAATTTTCTGACCTTTGCTTCATATTCTTTGTATTGTATTTTGTGCTTCATTAAAACTTAAATCTATGTACACTTTTTCATATTTTTTATTGTAATTAATAGAAGGGTTACATTATATTCACCAGACAGAAGATACATTACTTCACAAAAATTGATACCCTTTCTCATGTCTTGGTCCCCATTTCCCTCCCCTCACCCCCCTATGTACACTTTAATACATAGAATTAAACTCAGTAAACTATGTTTTTTGTTGTTGTTGTTTTTCCGATGTAAGAGCTTGAAAGTCTTTATTGCAAGTCAAGCCTGGACTCACAACTGGCACCGTCACAGTGGGTCTGAGTTGAGAGTTCAGACTTCCTGTTGTACAGGGTTTTTATAGGGTTTTGGGAACTTTAGTCACAAGTTTGAGCAAATCATAACACACCGTGGACAAATAGCTGGAAGTGATTGGTTACCTCAAAGGGTTGATGTATTAGGAATTGATTGGCTAGTGTAAACTGTTTTAATTTTTTAAGTTTGCATTTAATTTTTTATTATAGAGGGGTTACAGTTACATAAGTGAGGTAAAATATATTTCTTCTTTCTTCTCCTTCTTCCTTGTCTTCCTCATCTTCCTTGTGTTTCTCTTCTTCTATCCTGGGGACTTGAAATCAGGGTCTGGGCACTGTTTCTGATCCTCTGTGTGCTCAAGGCTAGTATTCTATCACTTGAACCCACAGAATACTTCTGACATTAAAAATTTTTTTGAGGGGCCGGGAGTTTGGCCTAGTGGTAGAGTGCTTGCCTAGCATGCATGAAGACCTGGGTTCAATTCCTCAGTATCACATACATAGAAAAGTCAGAACTGGTGCTGTGGCTGAAGTGGTAGAGCTCTAACCTTGAGAAAGCCCAAGGACAGTGCTCAGGCCCTGAGTTCAAGCCCCAGGACTGCCCCCCCCAATTTTTTTTTTGAGTAGTTTATTAGAGGTAAGAGTGTTATGGGCTTTCTGCCTAGGCTGTCTTAAAACCCTGGTCCACAAATCTCAGCCTCCTGAGTAGCTAGGATTACAGGTTTGAGCCACCAGTGGTCCTGCTCAAGAGTACATTTCTTTTTGGACAGTGTCACCCCTTCCCTCTCTGTTTTTCCCTCCCATCCCCACCCATAAGCTGTATAGTTCATTTTCAACATTGTACCTAATGAGTACCACTGCTGTATTTGTTTGTCCTTGTCCCTCCATATCTGTGCCTCGCTTATAATGAGTTGTTCATGGAGGAAAAACTAACCATAAGAGTGAAATCTCCATTTTGTTTTTCTTCTGAACTTGTTTTTTCCTAAGCATTTAAAAATGTGCTGTCTTCTGTATGTGATATGAACATTATTGATACCAGGAGGGCATTGCTGCTGGTTCTTTTTCTTCCTAATGGTGGTGATCAGTTAATGGCCTGTTACCTTTATGTAGTCTTACTCAAATTTATCCTCATTTGTTCTTTTTAGCTATTATAATAAGTTATATCCTTGATAGTCTATCAGTTTTCATTTGTGGGGGGTATGCACGTGGTGTGTGTGCACGTGTGTGCATGTGTGCACGTGTGTGCATGTGTGCGCGCACGTTGCTGGAACTTGAACTTTGGGCCTTGTGCTGTTAGGTTTTTCAGTCATGGCTGTCATTCTACCTCTTGAGCTGTGCCTCCAACCCAGTTTTTTTCTTCTTTTTTTCTGACTAATTGGCGATAAAGTCCTTGACTTTTCTGTCCAAGTTGGCTTCAAACTTTATTCCTCAGATCTCTGACTTCTGAGCAGTTAGGATTACAGGGATGAACCTTACATTTTAATGTGATATAATTCATGCACCATAAAATTTAAGCTTTTTAGGTGCCAGGAGTTTGGCCTAGTGGTTAAAGTGCTTGCCTAGCATGCACGAAGACCCAGGTTCGATTCCATGGTACCACATACATAGAAAAAGAAGCCGGAAGTGGTGCTGAGGCTCAAGTGGTAGAGCTCTAGCCTCCTTGAGAAAGTCTAAGGACAGTGCTCAGACCCTGAGCTCAAGCCCAAGACTGACAAAAAAAAAAAAAAATTTAAGCTTTTTATTGTTCAGTGATGGAACTTGAATTATAGGGCCTGTATGCTATCCCTAAGCTACTTCACTCAACACTAGTGCTTTACGACTTTGAGCCAGAAGAAAATCTGTGTTGCTCTCCTATTTATCAATATTTTATCTTTAATTTGTAAACAGGTCGAATCATTTATTTTGGACCAAGAAGACTTGGATAACCCAGTGCTTAAAACGACATCAGAGATATTCTTATCAAGTACTGCAGAAGGAACAGACTTACGTACTGTGGATCCAGAGACACAGGCACGACTAGAAGCATTGCTAGAAGCTGCAGGTACTCTATATCGATGGATAGATATATTGATCAATCTATCTATTTGAAGTCTAGATCTCTTTATAGAATTATATAAGATTATTACAAAATTATGCATCATGGGCTGGGAGTTTGGCCAAGTGGTAGAGTGCTTGCCTAGCATGCACGAAGATCTGGGTTCGATTCCTTGATATCACATACATAGAAAAAAGCTGGAAGTGGTGCTGTGGCTCAAGTGGTAGAGCTCTAGCCTTGAGAAAGTCCAAGGACAGTTCTCAGGCCCTGAGCTCAAGCCCAGGACTGGCCAAAAAACAGAAAATTATACAACATTGGGCTGGGAGTTTGGTACAGTGCTTGCCTAGAATGTAGACTTGGGTTCGATTCCTAGGTACCACATACATAGAAAAAGCTGGAAATAGTGCTGCTTCTCAACTGGTAGCTCTAGCTATATGAAAGCCCAAGGACAGCACTCAGGCCCTAAGTTCAAGCCCCAGGACTGGCAAAATAAATATATAAATAAAAATAAAAAATTATACAACATTGTAGAAAGTTTGCTATTTCTGTAAAATTTATTTATTTTGCCAGTGACCCATACACAAAAAAAGAGTATCATAGACTTTGAGACATGATCCTCAGATCCCAGCCTCCTGAGCAGCTAGGATTATAGGCTGTCATCAGTACCTGGCTTACACTGATCAGTTTTTAGATAAGATCTTGCTTCTTCCATTGTTGGGATTGAGGTTGTGATTTTCCTATTTTAGGCTTCCTGTGGTAGCTAGAATAATAGAGCCCACCATTAAGCCTAGCTCTCAGTTGAGATTGGGGTTCTACCAATTCTTCTGTCCAGGTTGGCCTTGAACCATGATCCTCAGTCTTAACCTACCAAGAAGCTAGGATCTCAGATGTGAGCCCTGGTTTTCCAACTCACGTTTGTCCGCACGCACATGTGTGTGTGTGTGTGTGTGTGTGTGTGTGTGTATGTATGTGTGTGTGTCTTTTTTTTTTTTAGGTGGGGGGAGTCATGGGGCTTGAACTCTGGGCCTGGATGCTGTTCCTGAGCTCTTCAGCTCAGGAAGTGAGCCAGAGCCTCACTTCCTGTTGTTTTTTTTTTTAAGAATTAATTAACAATCATTTTTATATCATATTTTAAATGACATGTTTAACAAACAAGTGTTCAAGAAAGGAATCTCTATATACAATCACTGGCACTTAGTTTTTAGAGCATAATCAAAATTAGGCTAAGGGTTTGTATATCATAAATACATATTCATTTATGAAATAAAACATATCTATAGAGTCATAGGTTTTTATGTCTACGTAGTTATGTTTATTTTTCCAATATCATGTCCATAGCATTGGGTATGTAAATATTGAGTCCTAGCTCTTATACTGTTTGGATCTAAGAGCCACATATTAAGCATACCATGCACCTTTTGTTCCTTTGGTCTTGACTTGTCTCACTCAACTCACTTCCTGTTTTTAGAGAGTAATTGGAGATAAGAGTTTCACAGCTTTGTAATGCTGGGCTGGCTTTGAACCGTGATCTACAGATCTTAGCCTCCTGAGTAGGTAGGATTGCAGGTGTGAGCTCTTCAGCTCAAGGCTACCACCCTACCCCTTGAACCACAGCACCATTTCCAGTTTTCTAATGGTTAATTGGGGATAAGAGTCTCACAGACGTTAGTGCCTGGGTTGGCTTTGAACAACAATTCTCAGATCTCAGCCTCCTGAGTAGCTAGGGTTACAGGTGTGAGCCACCCACGAATATTTCTGTCTTGAGGTTAGCCCTGGAAAAAAGATACTACTTAACAAAAATATAATAGCTAAAAAATAACTAGAGTACTAAAGAGCTAGAATGTGGCTAAAGCAGTAGAGCATCTATTTAGTGCAAACAAAGCCTGAGTTCAAGCTTTGGAACTATCTAAAATAATGGGGGGAAGGCATCAAATTATGACTTTAAAAAATCTGTACTGATTTATGGAATTCTTCGTGTGTTCTGATTTTTTTTTTTTGCGGGGGGGGGGGGGCAGTCCTGGGCTTGAGCTCAGGGCCTAAGCACTGTCCTTGGACTTTCTCAAGGCTAGAGCTCTACCACTTGAGTCTCAGCACCACTTCCAGATTTTTTTCTCAGTATGTGGTACCCAGGAATTGAACCCGGTTTTTGTGCACGCTAGGCAAGCACTCTACTACTAGGCCAAACTCCTGGCCCAATGCTTTTTTTTTGTCATGGTGCTTGAACTCTGGGTCTAGGTGCTGTCCCTGAGGTCTTTAGCTCAAGGGTAGTGCTCTACCACTTGAGCCACAATGCCACTTCCAGTTTTCTGATACGTAATACCTAGGAATCAAACCTGGGTCTTCATGCATGCTAGGCAAGCACTCTTAACACTAGGCCATGCTCCCAGCCCTATGTCCAATTTTTTTTTACATATCATAAATGTGGTAGAGTTAATGCTTTTATATATTTGTAACTTTTTGTTGTTGTTGTTGTTAATGATTATGAGGCTTGAACTTTGGGCATGGGTGCTGTCCCTGAGCATTTCAAGGCTACTGCTCTACCCCCTGGGCCTAAGCATTGTCTCTGAGCTCTTCAGCTCTAGGCTACAACCTATCCCTGGTTCGGGGTGCGCCCTAAGCTCTTCAGCTCAAGGCTACAGCCCTATCCTTGAGCCACAGCCCCACTTCCTGTTTTCTAATGATTAATTGGAGATGAGAGTCTCTCTGCATTGTATTGCCTTGGCTGGTTTTGAATGGCTGGTTATGAATGGTGATCCTCAGATCTCAGTTTCCAGAGTAGCTAGGATTACAGGTAGGAACCACTTGGCCTGACTTTACATACAGTTTTGAGAGGACCTCATTACTCAGACAAAATTGGCAGTTTCATAGTCATTCATTTAATATTATTATATTGTATGATAGCATGATACCCTTCATCCTGCCTTTTTTTTTTTAATGGTACTGGAGATCAAACCCAGGCTTTGTATATAGTATATAAGCATTGTACCATTGAGCTTTATTTCTAGCACTGTGTAGTACCTCTTTATAAATTATGTAAATTCATTGGATGATATATGTAGTACTTCCTTATTTTATTGTGCTTTAAGTTTATTTATGGTGATCATAAAAGTGAATTTAATTTAAAATGTTGCTCAACAAGATAAAGATGGAGGTAGGCCCTAATGGCTCATGCCTGTAACCTTAGTTACTGAGGAGGTTAAAAGAATTGAGGTTTAGGCCAGGAGCTAGTAACTCATGCCCTGTAATCCTAGCTACTCTGGAGGCTGAGATCCAAGGATAGTGGTTCAAAGCCAGACCAGGCACTAAAGACAGTGACACTCTTATCTCCAACTAATCACCAGAGAAACAGAAATGGTGCTGTGGCTCCAGAGGTAGAGTGATAGCCTTGAGCTGAATAGCTCAGAGATAGCACCCAAGCCCAGATTTCAAGCCTCACACCTGACCAAAAAAAAAAAAAGAAAGAAAGAAAGAAAGAAGAAAAATTGGTGTTTGAAACTAGCTCAAGCAGGAAATTCAGGAAATTCTGTGAGATCTTATCTCCAATTAACCAGCAAAAGGCAAATGGAGGTATGGCTTAAGTAGTACAGTGTTATCCTTAAACACAAAAAGCTCAAGGACCGGCCCAGAGCAGTTGGTCTTGTCTGTAATCCTAGCTACTCAGGAGGCTGAGATTTGAGGGTGAAAGTTTTAAGCCAGCCTGAGCACTGAAGACTGAGGGAATCTTATCTTCAATTAATCAATTGAAGATAGGAAGTGAGGCCCTGGCTCAAGGGGTGGGGCAATAGCCTTGAGCTGAAGAGCTCAGGGACAGCGCCCAGGCTGAGTTTAAGTCCCATGATGTGCCAAAAAAAGAAAAGGTGCCATTCTCTGAGTTCAAGCCTCGGGACTGGCAAAAAAAAAAAAAAAGAAAAGATATTTGACCAAAGGGAGAAAATGTTGGATTGTTTTAATAAATTGTATTCATTATTATTGAAAGTAAAAGAAACAATTGCCTTTTACTAGAGATTTTATATGCCTACTTTTGTGTAAAATCATCAAATCACATTTGGAATTAAGTAGAGTATGATTTAAAGTATGCATTGTGAAGATGGAAAACCCATGGCCTAAACATTAAAAGCAGAACTGTTAATCTCATCTATGAGGGCTGCCCATTTTCTTGCTGTTGATAATAGTGTTGAAAATGTAATTTAGTTTGCACTTTCATGCTTCCCCCCCCCCCCCCCCCCACACCTCCCGCACCACCTGACTGATGCACACTGAAGGAATTGGCAAATTGTCGACTGCTGATGGGAAAGCTTTTGCAGATCCTGAGGTACTCCGGAGACTGACATCCTCAGTTAGCTGTGCATTGGATGAAGCTGCAGCTGCACTGACACGGATGAGAGCAGAAAACAGCCACAATGCAGGACAAGTGGACACGTATGTTTTTTTTTTTTTAATGACTTTTGTAGGATATTAGACATTTTCTTGAGTAGATTTTAGGGGACAAGCCAATTTTAGTTAAATATATCTTTTAGAAGTGAGCTTATAACCATTGGCCAATTGTATATTAATGTAGGTATTGGCATTTTTAAATGGGTATATTACTATGTAAGTATTGAGTAGATCCAAATATTAATCGTTTCATTCTTTTTGTGATACTAGGAATTAAACTCAGGGCCTCATGCTTGTTAAGCAAGCTTTCCAACACTTGAGCCCGGTCTACAGTCTGATATTTTATTTTACTCTATTCTATTTCTAGTACTATTCCTTGAACTAAGGGCTTGGATCTGTGCCTTAGTTTT
This sequence comes from Megascapheus bottae, assembly GCF_031878675.1. NCBI lineage: Eukaryota > Metazoa > Chordata > Mammalia > Rodentia > Geomyidae > Megascapheus > Megascapheus bottae. Next base: position 12,755,525 of record NC_143512.1, on the reverse strand, counting down.
TTCATTCAGGGCCAATGTTCTACCACTTGGTCGTCCCTAGCTTCATTTCCTGGTTTTTGGTGGTTAATTGGAAATGAGACTCATGAACTTTCCTGCTCTGGCTGGCTTTGCACCACTGCTATCCTCAGATCTTAGCCTCCTGAGTAGCTAGGATCATAGGCATGATTCACTGGTGCCTAGCTGATATTTTTATTTTTACATGTTATACTGGAATACAAGAGAAACCCCAAATGAGTAAGACCTGGTTTCTACTTAATTGGGTTTTTGTTGATGTACTGCAGAGTTTGAATGGAGGGTCTCATGCTTACTAAGCAAAGCTTTTATCAGTCGAGCTACACATCCAGCCTTTTATTGTTAATTTTTTCAGTTTCAGTTTGTGCTTTTTGCCCAGGACCAGCTTTGGATGCAGTTTTTTCTACTTAAATATCCTTCATAGCTGGTATTACAGGAGGGTACCGGCCAGCATACTTGCCTTGTTTAGTTGAGATGAGATCTCATTCTTTTTACTTGGGCTGCTTCAAATCATTATGATCCTCTGAATCTCTGTCTCCAAAGTAGCTTTGATTATAGGCACGTACACGTACCATCTGGTTTCTACTTCCTAAGAAGTTATTTATTTAATAGTTTATAGCTATAAATTCTAAACTGAATGTTTGATTAGCAATAAATGAAATGAGTTATCTTATAAAATAATGTAATTGTTTGCTATTCAAGTATGATCCATGGCAAGTCAATATCAACATCACAGTATCTGAATCTGTATTGTAACAGGAAAAAGTCATATCAACATCATATCAAGGCTTTAGGGCTTGTTAGAAATACAAAAACTTGAGCCCTACCCTAGTATTTGAATCTGTATTGTAACAGGAAATTGTGTGTGACTTACATGTACATTAAATTACAAGATTCACTCATAGGGCTGGGAGCATAGCCTAGTGGTAGAGTGCTTACCTGGCATGCAGGAAACCCTGGGTTCGATTCTGTGGTTCCACACACACAGAAAGAGCCAGAAGTGACACTGTGGCTCAAGTGGCAGAGTGCTAACCTTGAGCAAGAAGTGTCCATGGACAGTGCCTAGGCCCCCAGTTCAAGCCCCAGGACTGGCAAAATAAAGTAAGTAAATAAATAAAAAGAAGAAGATTCACTGGTATTATTTTAAAGTGGAATTTTATTTTAGTTTTTTTCATCTGTTACCAAATAAAATTTTAGGACATATAATAATATCCTAAAATGTCTTTGAGAATCATTACATTAGTAGTGTTTAAAAATTTCTTCATCTAAAGGATGAAGATTTATTGTAAAATGTTAAAAGACCCTGAGTTCAAGCCTGAAGCCTCACAAAGAAAAACAAAAAGAAGATTCTTAGGGACTTGCTGCTCGGTATGATTTTGAACCACATTCATTCCCAGGTAGCTAGGATTACAGGTATGAGCCACTGGAGCCCAGCTTGCCTGAAACTCTTTTTAAGTGTGGAACAATGCTTATTGCTTTTTGTAGCCAACTTCAGTTATAAAAGCACTTTGTTTACCAATATGATTTTAAAAAATAAAAATAACTATTCTCAAATAACTATTTTCAAATTTGCCTTTTTGCTTACTTGAAGTATTTGAATAATTAGAGTTGGAAACAGTATGTTTAGAAAATATGGTGTTTTCTTTATTTACTTTTTTTTGTCAGTCATAGGACTTGAACTCTGAACCTGGGCGTTATCCCTGAGCTCTTCAACTCAAGGCTACTGTCCTACCACTTGAGCCACAGTGCTACTTCCACATTTTTTATATAAAATGAAATTTCCTGTTTTAAAATGCATTAGTATTGTAAAGATGATGTACAGAAGGTTACAGTTAACATAAATTAGAGTATTTGAACCCCGTTTTGGTGTAGTTTCTTATAGGATCCTGAGGTTTTTCTATATAGTTAATTGTTTTATGGTTTTGTTTTCAGTCGCAGTCTAGCAGAAGCTTGTTCAGATGGAGATGTGAATGCTGTTCGTAAGTTGTTGGATGAAGGCAGAAGTGTAAATGAACATACAGAAGAAGGCGAAAGCCTGCTGTGTTTGGCCTGTTCAGCAGGTTATTATGAATTAGCACAAGTAAGCACAAATAATCTTTAATGACTAAGTTTTAGAAGTGTTTTGGTATTTTATTTCTAATATTTAAAAGGGAATTCTCCTTTTTTTTTTTTTTTTTTTTTTTTAATTCTGTCTGTCAGTCATGGGGCTTGGACTCTGGGCCTGCGCACTGTCCCTTAGCTTTTCAGCTCAAGGCTAGCACTTTGTGCGACAATGCCACTTCAGGTTTTTGGTAGTTAGTTGGAGTTAAGAGTCTCATGGACTTTAGTGAGTAGGCTGGGTTTGAACCACAATCCTTAGATAACCTACTGAGTAGCTAGGATTACAGGTGTGAGCCACCAGTGCCTGGCCCTTTCTCTCTCTTTTTTTTATTTAAAGAATTTATTAATATTGATTTTTACATCATATTTCAAATGACATGTTTAACAAACCAAGTATTCAAGAAGGGAATCTATGCAATCATTGGCACTCAGATTTTAGAACATAATTGAAATTAGGCTGAGGGTTTGTATGTCATAGATACATATTAATCTATGTAATAAAACATTGTGTCTATAGAGTCATAATCTCTTTTTAAAAAACCCTTACAGTTTATTCACCAAACTTAATTTCTTTTCTAACTTATTTTGTTTTATTTTATTGTTGGGATAATGTATAGAGGCGTTACAGTTAAATTTGTCAGGTAGTGGGTACGTTACTTCATGCACATTGATACCCCTTCTCATGTTTTTGTCCCCATTACTCTCCCCCAACCCCTCCCAATCATCTTGTTTATACTCCCTTCCCTTCAAATAAGCAAATAAATGTATATACAATATAAAAGATATGGAACGCTTCACGAATTTGCGTGTCATCCTTGCAGAGGGACCATGCTAATCTTCTCTGTATTGTTCCAATTTTACTATATATGCTGCCAAAGCGCGCAACCTTTCCCTTTTTGATAGCCGCTAAAATAGAAACAAATACGTTGTTTATTTTGTTTCTTGTGCATACAACTGGGTCTAGCTCATTTTTCTGCTGCTTACTCAAAATTAATCCTAATACATGAAAAACAAATAACAATCATACTTTATATTTCCTTTAAAAATAATATATGACTAAGCTTAATATGGTAGTACACACCTATAATCCCAGCAGTCAGGAGGCAGAGACAGGAGACCAAAAGTTTAAGGCCATCCTAGGCTGTGTACGGTGTTCTAGGACAGGCTAGGCTATATGAAAAACCCTGGGAGGCATGGTGGGGGCAGGGGCGGGGAGGGGAGGAGAGAAACCATAACAAAAACATCAAAAAAGCAAACTAGTGGGAAGTAGATGTTCATTTCTATTGCATTCAGATTATCCCAGTTATTTTAACTTTTTCTTTTTAACAATATTCAAAAATAGCCATTATTGCTGTTCTCTGGTTAGTTAGATAACTTTAAGCATAGCACTTTTTTGACAGGAGCACACACTTTTTTTTTTTTTTGCCAGTCCTGGGCTTGAGCTCACTGTCCTTGGACTTTCTCAAGGCTAGAGCTCTACCACTTGAGCCTCGGCACCATTTCCAGCTTTTATTCTATGTATGTGGTACCGAGGAATCGAACCCAGGTCTTTGTGCATGCTAGGCAAGCACTCTACCACTAGGCCAAACTCCCGGCCCCAGCATACACGTTTTATATGCACTAGTTAATGATATCTTACTTTATTTCAAGATTAATATATAATGCTATTTTATGTGTATATGTGTTTTACAGGTATTGCTAGCCATGCATGCTAATGTTGAAGATCGAGGGAATAAAGGAGACATAACTCCCTTGATGGCAGCTTCCAGTGGAGGTTATTTAGATATTGTAAAATTATTACTTCTTCATGATGCAGATGTCAACTCTCAGTCTGCAACAGGTATGGAGAAAATGATATGTCAATTGAATGAAAAATATTTTTTTTTGTGCCAGTTGTGGGGCTTAAACGCAGGGCCTGACCACTGTCCTTGGACTTTTCTCAAGGCTAGCACTCTACCACTTGAGCCACAGCACCACTTCCAGCTTTTTTCTATGCACATGGTACTGAGGAGTCAAACCCGGGCCTTCGTGCATGCTAAGGAAGCACTCTTTTTTTTTTTTTTTTTGCCAGTCCTGGGCTTGAGCTCAGGGCCTGAGCACTGTCCTTGGACTTTCTCAAGGCTAGAGCTCTACCACTTGAGCCTCAGCACCACTTCTGGCTTTTTTCTATGTATGTGGTACCGAGGAATCGAACCCGGGTCTTCATGCATGCTAGGCAAGCACTTTAACCATTAGGCCAAATTCCCAGCCCTAAGGAAGCACTCTTAACACTAGGCCAACTCCCAGCCCCATGGAAAATTTAATTAATGTAACTTCAGGTAAAATTTTGATTTCTGAGGAAAAATAATACAATTCTACTAAATAAAAATAGCTTTTATATAGAATCTCTGAGTATAATTAACTTGATATCTTTCATTTTCTTCTCCCTTCTCTTTTTTTCCCTCCCCATTTTAGTAATACACAAAACATAAAGACATGTTGAAATGAATGTTCAGACACTGAAAAGTATTTGAGAAGCCAAAAAAGTGTTTTATTTTTTATTGTAATTAATAGAAGGGTTATATTCACCAGATAGAAGGTCTATTACTTTATATTTATACTCCTTCTCATGTTTTTGTCCCCATTTCCCTCCCTCGACCCCCCCTCCCCTTGTTTTCCCCCTTCCCTTTCCTATTTCAAATAAACAAACATATATACAATATACCAGATAACAAGGTAAGATACTGTAACACTATGAGAATAACCAAGGGACAAGCAAAGAGATGATAAATAACATAGTACATTAAGAACAACAATCACGTTATATAGCTCTTGTTTCTGTATCCTGGAGATCCTTTCATTTAGCCTCATCCTATATGGCCTCATGTGTCTAGGTTTTGAGCTATTGTAATCCTCTGCTAGGAGAGTCCTAGGTTTATACTACTTATTGCAAATGAGGGAAACCATTGAGCCTCTGTTCCTTTGGGTCTGGCTTACTTCACCTAATATGATTTTTTTCCAAGTCTTTCCATTTCCTTGCAAATGGGGAGATGTCATTCTTTCTGATGGCAGCATAGAATTTCTACTGTGTATAAATACCACATCTTGTTGATCCAATCCTCTACTGAGGGGCCTCTGGGTTGGTTCCATATCTTTGCTATGGTGAATAGTGCTGCAATGAACATCGTTGTGCTAGTGCCTTTAGTATGCCCTTGTTTCTGGACCATTGGATAGATGCCAAGTAGTGGAATTGCTGGATCATAGGGGAGATCTATGTTTAGTCTTTTGAGGAAATGCCATACTGCTTTCCATAGTGGTTGAACGAGTTTATAGTCCCACCAACAGTGTAGAAGTAATCTCTCTTGGCCACATCCCTGCCAGCATCTGTTGTTCTTAGATTTCTTGATAATGGCCATTCTAACTGGAGTGAGGTGGAATCTCAGAGTTGTTTTGATTTTCATTTCTTCTTTGGCCAGAGATGTTGAGCATTTCTTCATGTGTCTATAGGTCACTCTTATTTCTTCTTCAGAGAAGACTCTCTTTAAGTCTTTGGCCCATCTTTTAATGGAATAGTTGTTTCTTTGAAGATTAGTTTTGGAGTGATTCAATTTTTATAGCTGTTGATGTATTTTAGATATGATGCCTTTGTCTGTTATATGGTTAGTGAAGATCTTCTCCCACTCTGTGAGCTTTCTGTTTAGCTTGCTAGCTATGTCCTTTGCCATACAGAAGCTCTGCAGTTTAATGCAGTCCTATTTATCCAAGCTTTCTTTGATTTGTTATGTTTCTGGGTCTTTATTAAGAAATTTTCGACCTGTACCCAGAATACCTAGTGTATCTCCTATTCCTTCTTGTAGAATTTTCAGTGTATCTGCTTTTACCTCGAGGCCTTTGATCCATTTGGAGTTGATCCTGGTGCAGGGTGACATAGAAGGGTTCATCTTTAGTTTTCTGCAGGTGCTTACACTTAACCAGTTCTGCCAGGACCACTTGTTAGAGAGGCTGTCTTTCTTCCATTCTATTTTTTTTTTTGGCTCCCCTATCAAAGATAGGTCTGTGGGTTGATTTCTGGGTCTTCAGTTCAATTCTATTGATCCTCAGGCCTGTTCTTGTGCCAGTACCAAGTTGTTTTGGTTATTACAGCTCTGTAATAGAATCTAAAGTTTGGTATTGAAATTCTTCCTGTGCTGTTCTTTCTGCTAAGAATTGTTTTTGCTATATGGGGTCTTTTATTATTCCATATGAAATTTTGGATTACCTCTTCTATTTCCTTAATAGACATTGGGATATTGATGGATAATGCATTGAATTTGTAGATAGCCCTCGACAAGATTGCCACTACGATGTTAATTCTTCCAATCCAGGAGCATGGGAGGTTTTTCCATTTCCTCAGTTCTGCTTTAATTTCCTTTTTCAGGATTTTAAAGTTTTCATCATAAAGGTCCTTTACATTCTTAGTTAAGTTAATTCCTAGGTACTTTATTTTCTTTGAGGCTATTGCAAAAGGAGTTATTTTTCTGATTGCTACCTCCATCCTCTCATTGTTGGCCTGTAGGAAGGCGGTTGATTTTTGAGGGTTAATTTTATACCTTGCTACCTTGCCAAAGTTTTCGAATCAGCTCAACCAACTTGGGAGTGGAGTCTTTAAATACAGAATCATGTCATCTACAGAGAGGGAAAGTTTCATTTCCTCTTTGGATCCCTTTTATGCTAGCTATGTTAAAGAGGAGTAGACAGGGCATCCTTGTCTCATTCCAGATTTTAGAGGAAATGGCTCTAACTTTTTGTCATTAAGTATACCAAAAAAGTGTTTTAAAGTGCTCTGGTTATAATAAACCCTACCAGACTATCTATTTTCCCACAAATATTTAATATAATACAGAAATTATAAAACTTTATAGTGTTAGGAGTACATATTGAAGAAAATACAGACACATTTAAAGCTTGATTTTTTTTTTTAATTTTTTTAAATTTTTAATTGTTTTTTGCCAGTCCTGGGCTGGGGCTCTTCTGGCTTTTTTCTATGTATGTGGTACTGAGTAATTGAACATGGGTCTTTGTGCATGCTAGGCAAGCACTGTACCACTAGGCCAAACTCCTGGCCCCTTGATAAATATTTTTAACTTAATTTGATCAGGATATTTTTGTTGTCTGCTTTTATTTGCCAATTGGAGATGTATTAAGTATAACCTCTCACACTTTATGCTCCCTTCCTCACTTTCACTGATGGCTTTAACTCATTCTTCACTGGAAAAATAGAAAATTTGAGAAAGAAATTGCTTCATCTTCCACCAGTGAATATCTAATCAATTTCATTTTTAAATATATTTTTTCATTCATTTTGTTTAAGAAAATACTTTTGTTGTATATCTGAATGATATAGGGAGACTAGTAAAAATATAGATTCCTGAGAGTCTTTCTTCTGTACTTCAGAGCAATTAGATTAGGGCCAAAACCAGATCTGTACTTTAGCTACATGAGAAATATGTGTAGAGGATGGCTTAGATTCCTGACTCCTCAGCCAACACATCTTTGTAATGACATGTAGAGATATATTCACCATTTTCATTACTTGTTTTTACTTATACTTTTTATTTGATGCTACCTATCTTTCATCTTACAAGAATTACACTTAATGGCCTAGTGGTAATGTGCTTGCCTAGCATGCATGAGCACCTGGGTTTGTTTCTTCCATCCCACATATATAGAAAAAGCCGTAAGTGGTGCTGTAGCTCAAATGTTAGGGCTCTAGCCTTGAGAAAAGCCCAAGGACAGGCCCTGAGTCAAGCCTCATCACTGGCAAAAAAATCCCCCCAAAATTATACTTTAAAAAAGTTCATGATGACCTTGATTATGATGATTGTGATTGTATGTTTATATGTGTGTGATCCTAGGCAAGTACTCTACCACTGAACTGCAACCCAATCCTTTATCTGTGTTTATGAGGCCTAGCACAAATGTAGCTGCTGCTATTTTTAATGACCTTAAGATCCTTAGCTTTACTGAGTTATAATTCATATGTTGTAAAATTCATATTTTAAATATACAGTAATTTTTCTAGTGGATTCCTAAAGTTGTGCAATCATCAGTACAATCTAGTTCTAAAATATTTCCCTTACTACAAAAATAATACTATGTTCACTTATTTGCAATCTTCTTGATTTCACATAACCACTGGTTCTATTCTCTGTAGATTTGCCTTTTCTAGAACATTTTATAATGTTCATACATTGGTCTTTGGTAATAGGCTTTTAAGCAAATCAATTAATGAGAAATAAGATAATATTTTACTAACAAATATTTGAGATGTTGTAGTTTAAGGCAGGGATAGGCATCATTTGGATTGTGGACTATGTAAGGTTTGGGGAATGATTGACACATGATGAGAAAGATGTTATATACGTCTTTTGCTGCTCCTGGCCTGTCTGCCTGCATTGATAATTTTGTATGACCTGTGAGTAATGTTACAAATATCCAACTGGTCCTTAGCAGAAAAAAAGTTTCCCCACCCCTGAAGGGAATTGAAGAAGTATGATTAAAATAGTAGTATAATCATATGTGTATCTATTGGATTATAATTTTGTCTTTTTGTTGCTAGGAAATACTGCACTAACTTATGCCTGTGCTGGAGGATTTGTTGATATTGTGAAAGTGTTGCTTAATGAAGGTGCAAATATAGAAGATCATAATGAAAATGGACATACTCCCTTAATGGAAGCAGCCAGTGCAGGTCATGTGGAAGTTGCGAGAGTTCTGCTTGATCATGGTGCAGGCATCAACACTCATTCTAACGAATTTAAAGAAAGTGCTCTTACACTTGCATGCTACAAAGGTATTCTATACATGTATGAATATTTATAATTTTGTTCATAACAACTTTAAATACTTGAGTATTAAATGTTTGAGTTAACTTTATATTGTTTCCCTACTATCTCATTTATAAAAGCTTATATATAAAGCTCATATTAGCCTGCTTTTTCGAAGTAGTTTCTGAATGTATCTTTCTTTATTATTTTAACTCAAATTTATTCAATTAGCTATGAAGTCAACCAAATCACTTAATATAGATATAAGTTTCCTTTACTTAATAACTTTTGTTTTATATAGCTTTTAACCCTTATTTAAAAGTAATACACCCACAAATAAAAATATTAATACACACATGGCATAGAAAACTTGAAAGATAAGAAATAGTATGAAGAAATTTAAAGTTAACATATGCTACTGTTATCTAAAGATAAAAAATCATGTAAGCAGTATTTTAGTTTATGTATTTCCAGTGCATTTTTAGATATGTTAAATATATAAATATATATATATATATATGAAACACACTATTTTACTCTTTTTTGTAGTCTTTTGTTTTTTTTTAGCTGTATATCATGAGCATTTTCTCATTTCAGTAAATGTTCTTGTAACACAACTTTTGATAATAGCATAGTGTTTCAGTTGCCTTATTGGTTGATTTGGCTACATATATCAGAAAATCCAAATGATAAAGAAAAGCTCAAAATTAAGCTATGTAGGGCTTATATAGTATAGTTCAGTTATCATCAGGATCTGAGAATTTTGTTTTTCTGCTCTACCATTAGTATGTAGTTTCTATCCTCGAGGTTACCTACAAGTCAAGAGAGTAACTAAGGCCCCAGCAATCCATATTCTAGGGAAGATGAAGAGGATGAAAGCAAAACAGGGAGTACCTTCCAATTTAGTAAGCTCCTTTTCAGGAGTCTTCCTAGAATTTTGTCTTGTGATTTCTGATTACTTCTCACTGGCCAGTAGAGGCTAGAATGGGCAATCATTTTAGTCAGGTATATTGTCACCTAGATAAAAATTCATGTTGTTATTTATAAAGAATGGCTGTTGGGTAGGGAACTAGCAGTCTCTGCCGAATACATCAGATGAATACACCATAATTGCCTATTGTTGGACACTTGAATTGTTCCCAGTTTTTCACTATTATTAAAAACACTGTGATAACATCCTTGTGCAGACATTTTTGCCTAATCTCTGATTATTTCCTTAGGATAAATTCCTGGAAGTGGAATTGCTGGGTCAAAGGGTATGGACATTTTTAAGGCTTTTGATACATATTGCCAAATTGCCTTCTAGAAAGGTTGAATCAATTTACACTCCCACCAGCAGTGTTTGAGAATGCCCTTTATCCCACCCTACACCCTCACCAACACTGGGTATTATCATTCTTTTTAATATTTGCCATTTTGATAGTTGAATAAAATGGTGTTTCATTTTAATTTGTATTTCTTTAATAGGAAGGTTAATATCTTTTTTATCAGTTTAATATTCATTTGTATTTCTTTTTTGAATTACCATTTCATATCCTTCACCCATTTTTCTACTGGAGTGTTTGTCTTTTTCTTATTGGCTGTTAAGGCTTTTTATTAAATATATCAAGAAGATTGTAATTATTTTAAATGGGTATTTTTATGCCTGCTTATTGTCACAGTGAATTTATAGTTGTTTTAAAGCTGGTTTTTCTAGAAATATAACCTAAAAGATACTTTATCTGGATTTCTATTTGATTTCAGTATTTTGATTTGATAGTTTATATCTATTAAATAAAAGAATAAATATTATTGCTTTACTTAAGTAGCATTTTGTTTTGGATAGATTAAGTCTTTAATACCTAGATAATAGAACCTTGATAAGAGCCTGCTTAATGTTTTGGGTTGGCTTTGTAGAACTGTCATTTATTTATTGAATTGTGAATAAGTTCTCATAAATTGTATGTAGGTTCTCTGTTTTAATATTTATACATTTAACTAATAGTCAATTCTTTAACTTCTTTTTTAAGGCCATTTGGATATGGTTCGCTTCCTACTTGAAGCTGGTGCAGATCAAGAGCACAAAACAGATGAGATGCACACTGCCTTAATGGAGGCTTGCATGGTAATTTTAATTGTTCTCACGCAACCTCATATGAGAAAAAAAAAAGTCATGTTTTTAACCTGCTGAGAATTATTAACTGGTGTTTGATTTGTATTAGCCAATTCTAAATTAAACACAGTTAACATTTTGATAAATGTGCTTTCGGGAGAGAATAGCAATGTATAATCTTGAACTCAGAGCCTGAGTACTGTCCTTGGGCTTTCTCAAGGCTAAGGCTCTACCACTTGAGCCACAGCATCACTTCTGCTTTTTTTCTATGGCTGTGGTACCAAGGAATCGAACCCTGTTATTCATGCATGCTAGGTGAGCACTCCACCACTAGACCAAACTCCAGCCCTGTATTTTTTGGTTTTTGAGGTATTATTGATAAAACTTTAACTTCAGAGATGGTAGATATATTTTAATTCTTTCTTTTTGGTGTTGGTTGTGGGGCTTGGACTCTGGGCCTGGACTCTGTCCCTGAGCTTTTCAGCTCAGGGCTACTGCCCTTACCCCTGGAGCCACAGCCCCACTTCTGGTTTTCTAGTGATTAATTGGAGATAACAGTCTCAAGGTCTTTAGTGGGGTGTGTGGGGGCTGGCTTTGTGAAGGTGATCCTCAGATCTCAGCCTCCTGAAAGGATTAGAGGCAGAAGTCACCACCCCTGCCCAGCCATTTTTAATGTTTTTAAAGCTTCACATTAAAAACTGACATCAAGATATGCTTTTGGTATATTCTCTGGATAACCTCTAAAGCATGTTTTTTGTTTTGTTTTCTTTTGTTTTTTTGAAGATAAATATTTAGAATTAAGGCCTGGTGTAGTATAGCTCTAGTATGCGGTTCTTTCTAAAGTTGTGATGACAAACAAAAAAATAAAACTTCTATACACACACACACACACACACACACACACACACACACGCATGCACACATGTACATAGAGGTGATTAGACAGGGTCTCACTATGTAGGGCAGCCTGGCCTTGAACTTAAAATCTTCCTGCCAGTTTCCCAAGTATACTCACGTACCACCATAACCATATAGAATTATACTTTTATTCCAAACATTTTATATCACAGAATAATTACCTCTAATTTTGTCAATCCTGAAACCATTTTTCTTCTTCTGTAAGAAAACAGATATGAAGCAAATATGTGTATTAGGTACTTTTCCATGACTAAAACCAGGTTCTTAGGCATAAGGCTCACGCCTGTAATCCTAGCTACTTAGGAGGCTGAGATTTGCAAATCCATGTTCAAAGCCAGCATTGCACTAAAAACCATGAGACTCTTATCTCCATTTAACCACTAGAAAACCGCAAGTGGCGGTGTGGCTCAGGGATAGGGTGATAGCCTGAGCTGAAGAGCTCAGGGACAATGCCCAGACCTGGGCATAGCTCAAGAACAGTACTTAACTCTGAGTTCAAGCTAAGGATCTAGAAAAACAACAACAAAAACCCTATGTATAGCTATTGCTCAAAAGGTAGAATGCTGGCCTTGAGCAAAAAAAGCTCAGCAGCAGCATCCAGGCCCTGAGTTCAACCAAACAGGAAACAAACAAAAAATATTTTTTTAATGGATTGCTCTGGGGTGGGAATGTAGCCCAGGATTCGAACACTTACCATAGCATGTGCGAGTCAATCATACAGTATTGTATTATGCGTGCGCACACATGCACACACACACAAGAATTGCTTGAGTATTTATATTTTATTTGGATTATTTTAGCATTTTTGAAATATAGAACAATATAACATCTGACTTTATATAGCCATAATGATCATTAGGCCTATATTAATTTTGAAGTCAAGATTTGAAATTGAACTTTGTGATATGCTGTGGTGATAAAGGGACAATATGAGTAACATTCCACAAGAATATTTAAATGTTAATTGCCTTACTATCTATGTAGATAGACTCAGTAAAGTTACTTACAAGTAAATAAGGTCTTTTTCTTTTCCTCTCTTTCCTTTCCCTTACTTTTCTTTTCTTTTGTGGGTCCTATGGCTTGAGTTCTGGGCCTGGGCACTGTCTCTGAGCACCTTTTGCTCACTGTTAGCATGCTACCACTTACCATAGCACTACTTCTGGCTTTTTCTGTGATTAATTGGAGATAAGAATCTCATGGACTTTCCTGCCCAGGCTGGCTTCAAACCTTAATCCTCAGGTCTTACCTTCCTGAGTAGCTAGGATTATAGGTATGAGCCCCAGTGCATGGCTAGGTCTTTATTTTTCTATCTTTGTAAAATTATTTTTTCTTAGTGCAATGAGATTCTTTAATGAGGAAAACTATAGGGTAGTATCAGTCCACAGAGGTTTATCATGGAGACATATTCCCTGATGGGAATGACTTCATAGAATTTGGTGTGTGTGTGTATGTGCCTCTGTTTCTAAATTCATCCAATCAAGTTTCTACAGTAGGGTGCACTAGCGTATGGGTTTAATTCCTCAGTACCACATACATAGAAAAAGCCGGAAGTGGTGCTGTGGCTCAAGTGGTAGAGCTCTAGCCTTGAGATAGCCCAAGGGCAGTGGGCAGGCCCTGAGTTGAAGCTCCAGGATTGGCAAAAATAGATAAATAGTGAATAATATTTCAAATATGTTGCAATTATATATGTAAGCCATTGGCATAAGAAATCTGAAGCTGTTACCAATAAGAGAGTTTGAGTTATCAGGGCAGAGAAGGCATTAGAGAGTTATTTGAGCAAAATAATGTATACATACCTGAAATACCATAGTGTGATTACATGGTACAATTAATACACTAAATAAAAAAAGAAAAAATAAAATAATAGGAAAGTAAAATAGGTTTGGGAGGGGCAGCCAAAATCAGGAACAAGAGAGCTAAAATATAGGATAAGTGATGTGAATGTGATCAATGCATGTTTGAAAATGAGAAAGGAAATTCATTGAAACTCTTTTAAGGGGGGGGGAGTGTGAAGGGGTGTGTTTTCATCTTGTGAATGGAAATGTCACAATGAAACCCCCCTTGTACAACTAATGTGCTAATAAAAAATTTAATTAAACTTATAATATATGCATATCTGCATGGTAAAAATCCTTAGTTAAGTAATAGACTAAAAGAACAATGAATGACAGCAAGTAGAACATGCTCTGTTGTGGAAGGGTGTATACCAATGGAAGGAGGAAGGGTGAGTGGAGAGAGTGAATGATCAAAGTTGTTTATTTGCAAAGTAATTCATGTGACAATAGCATAATGAAACCTGTTGAAATTATTTTAAAAGAAAAGGGAGAATGATATGAGGGAGTGAGTTTGATCAGGATACATTGTATTCATGTTTGGGAGTATCATAATGTCCTCTACCACTGTACACCTAAGGTGCTAATTTTTTTTTTTTTTTTTTTGCCAGTCCTGGGCTTGAGCTCAGGGCCTGAGCACTGTCCTTGGACTTTCTCAAGGCTAGAGCTCTACCACTTGAGCCTCAGCACCACTTCCGGCTTTTTTTTTTTCTATGTATGTGGTACCAAGGAATCGAACCCGGGTCTTCATGCATGCTAGGCAAGCACTTTAACCACTAGGCCAAATTCCCGGCCCCGGGTGCTAATTTTTTTAAATTGTGGATGAGAGAGGTGTTGGTGGCTCATGCCTGTAATCCTGGCTCCTCAAGACATAAATATCTGAGGATCAAGGTTCAAAGCTAGCCTGGGCAGGGAAGTCCATGAGATTCTTGTCTCCAGTTAATCACCAAAAATCTGGAAGTGGATCTGTGACTCAAGTGGTAGAATGATCAAAAAAGCTCTAGGAGGCTGGGAGTTTGGCTTAGTGGCAGAGTGCTTGCTTGCCCAGCATGCACAAAGACGTGGGTTCTATTCCTAGATACCACACACATAGAAAAAAAAGCCAGAAGGGGTGCTGTGGCTCAAGTGGTAGAGCTGTACCCTTGAAAAACCCAAGAACAGTGCTCAGGCCCTGAGCCCAAGCCCAGGACTGGCAAAAAAAAAAAAAAAAAAAAAAAGGTTCAGCCTGTGCCACCAGGCACATATGCCCCTGGGAACAGCTGGTGACCCTGTGCCTTCAGGCACGAACACTTCTGGGAACGCCCAGGGGCAGGCAGTCGGGAACCTGGGGGCACTTCCGCTGTAAGCAGGAATGCCCGAAACTCCTGGTAAGGGTGCATGTCTCAGGATACCATTGTCTAACGGTTGCAACAGAAGGGCCCTATTTGCTGCTGGTGGTATGAGGTGGCTGCCATTGTGCTGTATATAAGCGACCACATTTTTTAATAAAGTTAGATCTGTACCTTGAAAAAAAAGTTCTGGGACAGTAGCCAGAGTCTTCAATAGAACTTTAGGACTGACGGGCACAAACACTTGCACACATGCACACACACACAACACACACTATCATAGATGAGTACTGGTGGCTCATACTTACAATCATAGCTATTCAAGAGGCTGAGATCCAGAGAATCAAAGGTTTAAGGGAAAGAGAGAAGTCTGAGTCTGTTTCCAGAATAACCATTAGATAGTCATGCTGGAGGTATGGTTCAAGTGATAGAGCATCAGCCAAGGAAGAGATCCTATTTAAACATGTATGGCTTCCCCCCCAAAAAAATGAGAAAAAGAAGCTCAAAATTATTTAAGTGTAACTATAAATTGCCAAGGCTAATTCTATTGAAAAAAATTGAGATTTGATCAAAATTAAGGTAAAATAATTTAAAACATTATTTAAAAAGTAATGTTAATGACTTTTGAAAAGGCTTAAATGGGCATGATATGCTATCTAAGCTAAATCCTCTAATTTTCTTGTCTTCAATCATTTGCTTTGCCTCTCCCATTAAAAAAAATCTCAAAATTTTTTTCTTTTTGTTTTACTTCTGAAAATTTGCAGGATGGACATGTAGAGGTGGCACGTCTGCTTTTGGATAGTGGTGCTCAAGTGAACATGCCTGCAGATTCATTTGAGTCTCCACTGACACTAGCTGCTTGTGGGGGACATGTTGAATTGGCAGCTCTACTTATTGAAAGAGGAGCAAATCTTGAAGAAGTTAATGATGAAGGATACACTCCCTTGATGGAAGCTGCTCGAGAAGGACATGAAGAGATGGTAGCACTACTCCTAGCACAAGGTAAAGAAGTTGTACTTCTTTCATATAAAAATTTAGTTTTGGGGGGCCGGGAGTTTGGCCTAGTGGTAGAGTGCTTGCCTAGCATGCATGAAGACCCAGATTCAATTCCTCAATACCATTTACATAGAAAAAAGCTGGAAGTGGAGCCGGAATTCTGGCCTAGTGGTAAAGTGCTTGCCTAGCATGCAGGAAGACCCTGGGTTCAAGTGGTAGAGCTCTAGCTGTGAGAAAGCCCACGGACAGTGCCCAGGCCCTGAGTTCAAAGCTCAAGACTGGCCAAAAAAAATTTTTGTTTCTTTTAGTGTTTTGTGCTAGTTATCAGTGAAGTTTTGTACACTAGAATATTGTTTTGTTTTGTCTTTTTGCTCTGGCATTGATGATAAGGTAACTTGAATATCTGAAAGGGCAGATGGAAGGTACAGATGATTATCACAAATCATCATATCTTTATTATCATTCAAAGCAGTTCTTTTCTTTTTAATTTTCTTCCCAGGAGCAAATATAAATGCCCAGACAGAAGAAACCCAAGAAACTGCTCTTACCTTGGCTTGCTGTGGAGGATTTTCTGAAGTTGCAGACTTTCTAATTAAGGCAGGAGCAGATATAGAACTTGGCTGCTCTACTCCTCTAATGGAGGCTTCTCAGGAGGGACACCTGGAGTTGGTTAAATATTTGCTGGCTGCTGGTATGTGGTTTTAAAAGTGACTTGTAGTACAAAAAGAAAAATATAAATAATACTTCAGTTACATATAGAATCTAAAAATGTTGATACAAAGTTTAATTGTGATTACTAGAGTAGGGATGGATGAAGTGAAAATTGTTCAAAGAAATGAGAGAGCTGGACACCAGTTTCTCACATTTGTTATCCTAGCTACTCAGGAGGCTGAGATCTGAGAACTGCAATTTAAAGCCAGGCTGGACAGAGAAGTCTGTGACTAGCTAACTATCAAAAAGCTGAGAGTGTTGGTGTAGTTCAAGTGATAGAATGCTATCTTTGAGGGAGAAAAAAAGGAAAGAAAAAGAAAAAGGGAGATGTTAACAAGAAGATAGAATTTCAGTTAGATAGTTATAAGCATGGTAAGTATAGTTAAAAGTAGTGTTATGTGGGGCCAGGAGTTTGGCCTAGTGGTTAAAGTGCTTGCCTAGCATGCATGAAGACCTGGGTTCGATTCCTCAGTACCACATACATAGAAAAAAGCCGGAAGTGGTGCTGAGGCTCAAGTGGTAGAGCTCTAGCCTTGAGAAAGTCCAAAGACAGTGCTCAGGCCCTGAGCTCAAGCCCAGGATTGGCAAAAAAAAAAAAAAAAAAAAAAAATAGTGTTATGCACAGTTTAAATTTCTAGAAGAGTAGAATTAAGATATTCTCACACAAAGGAAAAAGTGAGATAATAAACACGTTAATTTTTTTGATTTAATTATTCCAGTGTATACATACTTTATATCATATTGTAGCTTTTATAAATATGTATATTATTTACCAATTAGGTCAAAACTCAGTAGCTCATACCTATCCAGGACACTGGGATTGGAAAGACTGAGGTTTGAGGCTAGCCCTGCTACAAAATTTTGTGACACTCTTAACCAATATAAAGCTGTACATATGATATTGTATATTTGTCGTTCTAGCTATGAGGGAAACGAAAATAGGGGAATCAAGGGTAGCTCTTAATATAATTTCATTATAGTTCCTGATAGTTTTCTTGCCTTCTGATAATGCAAGGTATTCCAAGCTCATGTTATTTTTATTCCGGTCTCATAATCAGTTCTATGATTGGATTGAATAGGAAATGGTATTTAAAGACTGCAGTCTAAGCCAGGCGCAGTGGCTCACGCCTGTAATTCTAGCTACTCTGGAGGCTGAGATCTGAGGATTGAGGTTCAAAGCCAGCCCGGGCACTAAAAGAACACAAGACTCTTATCTCCAGCTAACCACTAGAAAATGGGAAGTGGTGCTGTGGCTCAAGGGGTAGCCTTGAGCTGAAGAGCTCCCGGACAAAGCCCAGGCCCAGAGTTAAAGCCCCATGACTGACCAAAAAACCAAAAAACAGACTAGACTAAGCTAGAAATACATTTCTGTTTGGTCTTACATTGTCTCTAGGTTTTTCATTGGGTCAAGTTTATATATATATATATATATATATATATATATATATATATATATGTAGTGTAGAGATTTAAAAATATATCTCGGGCCAGGCCCCTGGTAGTTCACACCTGTAATCATAGCTACTCAGGAGGCTGAGATCTGAGGAGTATGGTTCAAAGCCAGCCAAGGCAAGAAAGTCTATGAGACTCTTATCTCCAACTGAAAAAACAAACAAACAATCTTAGATTCATGTCAGTACTTCCAATTCAGACCCATGAGATTTTTTACTTAGCCTCAATAACTCTTTTTTTCCTAACCATACAAAAATTTTGGTTCTTATCAAGTAATTATTTGTCTTGTTCCACAAATACAATAAAGCTGTCTCAATTCAAACCAACACTAGCATCAATATAATTTCCAAAAACTTTAAAAAGTCTTTTGATTTGTTTTTACAACTCCTTTATTCCTTAGTGTGTCTCTTATTTGGTGATATATTTTATTTCATTTTATGAGTCTGGAAACATTTTTTTGAGGCATACTCAAAGGAATTAAGAATATTCTTAAAATTTTTACTTTATTTTATTTCCTCTGCCTATAGTAGAGCTTGGACTTGGTGCCTTGAGCTGTCAAAGCTGGAACTTTACCACTTAAACCATACCTCTACTTTCCTAAAATGTGTTCTGATGATTTTTTTTTTTTAAATCTGTTGTGGGGCTCTTCAGCTCAAGGCTAGCAAGCACTCTACCCCTTGAGCCACAGTGCCACTTCCTGTTTTCTGGTGGTTAATTGGAGATGAGTCTCATGTGCTTTAGTGCCCAGGCTGGCTTTGAGCTGCAATCCTGAGATGTCAGCCTCCTTGAATAGCTAGGATTGCAGGCATGAGCCACTGGTGCCTGGCTTCTGATGATGTTTTTACATTTTGAATTATTTAATTTCACTGGATTGCTAAATATAATTCTATAGTTCATAAAGTAAACTTGTGGGGTTTTTTTGTTTGTTTGCTTGTTAGGTGCTAATGTACACGCTACAACGGCAACAGGAGACACAGCTCTAACATATGCTTGTGAAAATGGACATACGGATGTTGCAGATGTTTTACTTCAAGCAGGGGCTGATTTAGTAAGATATTTTAATTTTGAAATATTTTTGCATGAATGTAAGCACTCATATTTAACATCTAGAAAACACCGATAAACTTCAATAGTTTGCTTACTTTGCATAAAATAAAATAGTTTGGCCAATTGTAGTTGTTGCATGTATTGATTATATTTGAAAATAATGATTAATAGGGAAAATTGGTTTCCTAGATAAAATTACTAGTTTGTTTTTCCTACAAGCCCCATTTGACAGTCTTACTCCCCCCCCAGCCCCCCAGTGAGGCTTGAACTCTTGGCCTGGGTTCTGTCCCTGAGCTCAAGGCTATTGCCCTACCTCTTGAGCCACAGCACCACTTCCAGTTTTCTAGTGGTTCATTGAAGATAAGAATCTCCCAGTCTTTAGTGTCCAGGCTGGCTTTGAACTGGAATCCTCAGATCTCAGCCTCCTGAGTAGCTAGAGTTACAGGCATGAGCTACCAACCTGGGGAGCCTAAGTCTTATGTCCAAAGTCATTCAGAGCTGATTCAGTCTTATGGTCTACTATCTGGGCTGTTTGAAGAGTAGGCTCTCACCATGACAAGATCAGTTCTGTGGTTGTGGGCCAGTCTCTCTCTATGTCTCTTTTTCTCTGTTTTGGTTGTCTCTCTGTCTCTCCCCCCCTCCCCCAACTCTCTCAGGAAGCTAAACTGAGCCACTGTTTGTTCTCCCTGCCTTGGGGAAGGATAGGAGAGCCACCGGTCTGACCTTTCCATCCCATAAAGAGTAAGACTCCCTGGAAGTCAGCTTGTCTCAGGAAGAGCTGCCTGAAGACTCTTGTGTGCTTTCCCTTAGCCCCTCCTGCTTCCCTGCTTCCTGGTCTCCCTTGCAGTGTCTGCCTGCGCATACCAGGAGGCTCCTTTCCCACCTCTCCCACTTCCCATTGCTAAGCTTTTGCTTGCTATTAGCCTCCCCATATGCCTCCATTTTCCAGGAAGCCCAAGCCCTACTTTTTAAACTACCATTTATTAGATATGTCATAAATTTAATGAGATGTTCACCACACAGAATATTATGTCAAAGGTTAGGCCAGACCCAAGTCTGCCTGGGGAATATGGCTCTGCAGACCCTACTTTCATTGACTAGGGTCCAAACTTTGGGACCTGTAACAAAACTGGTCTTTTAGTGTTAAGACATTAGATGTAAAAAGCCATTAGTGGAGCTGTGGTCTCAAATGATAGAGCACTATTCAAAGGAATATGAATCATATTGAAAGGAAAAACAAAAAAGCTCAAGGAAAGCTTCCAGGTCCAGAATCAAGCCTCAGGGACGTGCTCTCTCTGTCTCTCTGTCTCTCTCTGTCTCTCTTTGTCTCTTTCTTTATCTCTCTCACACATATACCCTCGCTTCCCACCACCACCACCACCACACACACACACACAGTCAGGTGTGAGCTGTTATACTAGCTACTCAAGAATTGGAGATCTGAGAATCACAGTTCAAAGCCAGCCTTGACAGGAAAGTTCATGAGACTCTTATCTCCAATTAAAGACTTCTCCCCCCGTTCCCCCCCTCAAAAAAGCTAAAAGTGGAGCTGTGGCTGGAGTGGGAGAGCAGAAACGCTCAAGAACAGTACACAGGCCTTGAGTTTTTAAAAAAAAAAAAAAAGAAAGAAAGCAAGAAAGAAAGTTACATTGCTTACTCCATCTGTTTGTTATCTATAGAGAGATGTGTCTGTTTAATATTCTAGTTTTTTTGGTAATAAAAAGCCATATTATTTTCTAGATGTAATAATTATTCAGTTTGAAAAGTTTAAATATTTAAAAGCTATAAATAAATTTCAGGCTTTACCATAGGCCAAAGAAAGAATATTACTTTATGTGTTGTCTTTTTCCTTATAGTCAAAATAGAAAGTGTTAGGAGGTGGATTAGGTCCCTGGTAAAGTACTTGCCTATTCTGTGAAGTACTTCGTTCAATTTCTAGCACCACAAATATCAGTCAGTCCACTTCATCCCAGTTTTTTTCTCTCCCAGTCCTGGGGCTTGAACTCAGGGCATGGGCACTATCCTTGGGCTTTCTCAAGGCTAGCACTCTACCACCTGAGCCACAGCACCACTTCTAGCCTTTTCTGTTTATGTGGTTCCAAGGAATTAAAACCAGGGCTTCTTGCATGCTAGGCAAGCACTTTACCACTAGGTCACACTCCTGACTCCTCTTTTTTTTCTTTTCTTTTTTCTTTTTTGTAGGTCATGGGGCTTGAATTCGGCCTGGGCACTGTCCCTGAGCTCTTCGGCTCAAGGCTACCGCCCTACCCCTGTGCCTGGGGGTTGTCCCTGAGCTCTTCAGCTCAAGTCTACCACCCTACCCTTGAACCAAGCCCCACTTCCCATTTTCTAGAGGTTAATTGGAGTCTCTGGTCCTTTTGCACCCAGGCTGGCTTTGCACCTTGGTCCTTTGAACCTTGATCTTCAGATCTCAGCCTCCTGAGTAGCTAAGATTACAGGTGCGAGCCACCCCACCCAGCTCCTGATCCCTATTGAAGACATTTTACACCAGATGTGCTAAGATATTTATTATGGCCTTAAGATATTTTATGGTATATATGTATGGTATTTTCTTCATTCATCTGTTGTTGGTCACCTCAGCTGATTCTAGTTTGGCTATTGTGAACAGTATTCCAGTAAGCATGGATATCTTTCTTGGTATCTTTCTTGGTGTTGATGTATAGTCCTTTTGATACATGCCCAATAGTGATATGGCAAAATCATACCATATTTTTTATTAGTTTTAATAGAAACCTCCATATTGATTTACAGTATGGAAGTTTCAACTAGTTTACACTCCTACCAGCAGTGTATGAGCATTTCTTCTCTCCCCACCCCCAATCCCATTCCCTACCCTATACCCTCACTAGCATTTGTTGTTTTTCTTGACATTTGCATTTGCCTTTCTAAACTGCAATGAGATACAGTCTTATCATAGTTTTGTTTGCATTCCTTTGTGGCTAAGGATGTTGAAAATTTCTTCATATACCTGTCATTCATACTTCTGAGAACTGTCTCTTCAATTTGCTTACTCATTTATTAGTGAGCTGTTTAGTTTTTTGAGCTATGTATATTCTGAATAAATAGATGGAGAAGATTTTCCCTCTGTAAAAATATTTATTATGGTTTAAAGCCTTTCTAAAGTAAAAGTTTAGTTTTCTTGTATTGTTTCCTGAATTGAAACTGAAGTTTTGGGACTTTTTCCCCCCCTATCCTGGGGCCTGAACTAAAGTTCTAGGCATTGCTCCCGAGCTTTTTTGTGCTCAAAGCTAGTGCTCTACCACTTGAGCCACAGTGCCACTTCCAGTTTTTGAGTGGTTAATTGAAGATAAGAGTCTCAAGGGGGACCAGGAGTGTGGCCTACTGGTAGAGTGCTTACTTACCATGCATGAAGCCCTGGATTGATTCCTCGGTACCACATACACAGAAAAAGCCGTAAGTGGTAATGTGGGTCAAGGGTAGAGCACTAGCCTTGAGAAAGCCCAAGGACAGTACCCAAGCCTTACGGTCTAACATCAGGACTGGCAAAAGGTCTAACATCAGGGGTGGGAGAGAGAGATTCTCCTGGGAACGTTAGTGCCCAGGCAAGGTTTGGACCACAGTCCTCAGATCTCAGCCTCCTCATAGTTAGGATTACATAGGTGAGTGAGCCACCATTGTTTGGCTTCTAATTATGATTTTTTTTTTTTTTTTTTTTTTTTTTTGCCAGTCCTGGGCTTGAGCTCAGGGCCTGAGCACTGTCCTTGGACTTTCCTCAAGGCTAGAGCTCTACCACTTGAGCCTCAGCACAACTCCCGGCTTTTTTTTTTTTTTTTAATGTATGTGGTATCGAGGAATCGAACTGGGGTATTCGTGCATGCTAGGCAAGCACTCTACCACTAGGCCAAACTCCCAGCCCCTAATTATGTTTTTTAAACATTAATTTGAAGCTTCATTTTCTCTAAGCTTAAAAATGTTCCAAATTTGAAATATTTATTTTTCTAACATACTTCTTTAAGAAACATTAGAAAGATACATGGGGAAATATAGAACTCTGTGGGCTGGGAATGTGCCTTGGTGGTAGAGTACTTACTATGTATGAAGCCATGGGTTCCATTCCTCAGCAACCACATGAACAGAAGAAGCAGGAAGTGGCTGTGACTCAAGTGATAGAGTTCTAGCCTTGAACAAAAGAAGCTCGGGCAGCGGGTCAAGGAGATTCATGCCCGAAATCCTAGCTACTCAGGAGGTGGAGATTGAGGATCAAGGTTCAAAGCCAGCCTGGGACCTGAGACTCTTATCTCCAATTAACCTCTAGGAAACGGGAAGTGGGGCTTGGCTCAAGGGTAGGTTGGTAGCCTTGAGTTGAAGAGCTCGGGGACAGAGCCCAGCCTGAGTTAAAGTCCCATGATCGGGGTGCGGGAGTTGGAGGTGGGGCAGGGAAACGGCAGGTGGTGGAGAATATAGGAATATGTATTTTTATATTTAAGATATTTACATTTTAGCACATTGTATATTATATAGGAATATGGATTAGGCTTTGTTTCAAAAGTAATTATAAATTTGAGTAATACCTATATAAACTTTAAGAGTGGTTTAGTTTTTGTATATAGACTATTTAATTTTGGGTGTGTGTGTGAGTGTAGTGGGGCATGAACTCATGCCAGGGGTGCTCTCTCTTAGCTTTTTGCTCACTTAAGCCACAGCTCCACTTCTGGCTTTCTGGTAGTTAATTGGAGATAACAGTCTCATGGACTTTCTTGCCCAGGCTAGCTTTGAGCCATGATACTCAGATCTTAGCCTCTAGAATGTCTAGGATTGCAGGCATATACCCCTGGTGCTGCCTGGCTTTAGAGTTTTTGTTTTGTTTTGTTTTATGTTGCTCTTTTTAATATGCAGAATTGTTTTAGCTTACTCCAGAAACACAGAATTTAACTTGTAAGTAGAGAACTTTGAACAAATGACAAATTTCTATCCTATTATATTCATCTCTTACTTAACTTCATTGGGAGATATTATATATGGAATGGCATGTAGTTAGTGGGCTCAGGTTTTTTCATCTGCTGTGATTATAGCTATATATAATATGATGTAAACTTAAAGAAAATTTTATTGAACTCATTCTGTCGTACATATTCTTTAGAACTTAGATTGGAGATTACTTTGGAGATTATTTAATATTGTTTCTCTGTAATGGATTTTTCATATTTGTTACTAAATTAATTGGCTTGAAATAGTAAACACCCTCTTAAACATTGAAGTTGAAGTTGGGGCCTGTTTAGTGGCTCAAGCCTCTAAAGCTGGCCACTTTGGAGATTGAGATTGGGTGGCCTTTTTTTTTTTTTTGCCAGTCCTGGGTTGAGCTCAGGGCCTGAGCACTGTCCTCAAGGCTAGAACTCTACCACTTGAGCCACAGCACCATTTCTGCTTTTTTCTATGTATGTGGTACTGGGGAATTGAACCCAGGTCTTCATACGTGCTAGGCAAGTGCTCTACCACTAGGCCAAACTCCTTGCGCCCCCATCCACCATTTTTTTTGCCAGTCCTGGGACTTGAACTTAGGTGCCAGGCACTGTCCTTGGACACTTTTTGCTCAAGGCTAACACTGTTGTTACTTGAGCCACAGCTTCACTTCTGTGTATGTGGTACCAGAGAATTGAACCCAGTGCTTCATGCGTGTTAGGGGACTAGACTACCACTAGGCCATGCTCCCAGGCTGGGAGCCAGTCAGACCAGAAAGTTCAGGAGACTCCATCTGAACCAATGGCTAGATATGGTAGCATTCCTCAATGATCTCAATGTCTGGATGCTGTAGTGAAAGCCTGGCATCCCAGGGCCACAGGGAAGCAAGAGTAAGTAGGAAGAGCCAAGCATAAAGGAATTTCATACCTCAAAAATAACCAATACAGGGCCAGGAGTGTGGCCTAGTGGTAAAGTGCTTGCCTAGCATTTTTGAAGCCCTGGGCTCAATTCATCAGTATCACATACATAGAGAAAGCTGGAAGTAGCACTGTGGCTCAAATGGCAGAGCACTAACCTTGAGCAAAAAGTGTTCAAGGACAGTGCCCAGGTCCTGAGTTCAAGCCCCATGACTGGCAAACCAAACCAAACAAACAAACAATGCAGAATTAATTGAACATAGAAAGAAAGTAAAAGTTCAGCTAACAAGTTATAGGCACTACATACCAGTGGCTCCTCTGGACATCTCAGCAAATGCTGAGCTAGAGCCCTTGTTATGGTACTCCAGTCCCTGCAGGTGGTTCCTCTGCTCCCTAATCCATTTCATCAGCAGTGTCCATGATCCCACTGAGGCAGGGAGGCCCCTTTGGGTCCATCCTATGCCATCTGCTTACAACCTGCCCAAGACCACTACCTTCAAGATCTGAGCCCAAGAGTCTGCACCATCAGTTCTTCTAAAGCCACTGGATCAAATTATTCCACAGATGCCACCACTGAAAAGGCCATCAATGATACCATGAAGTTCAGTACACTCTCCAGACCTGAAGCTTGCTGTCTTCAGCAGAGAGACAAGGGGCAAAGAATTGAAAGAGGGAAGCATCTGGGGGGTGGGGGGAGGGAGGGAGGAAGGGAGGAAGGAAGGAAGGAAGGAAGGAAGGAAGGAAAGAAGGAAGGAAGGAAGGTAAGAAAGAAGGAAGGATTGATCCAGGAAAGCAAATGTGCTGAACTGAGGATAGTGGATCCAAAAAGAAATTTAAAGGACTTTAAAAAGAGATTTGAAAATGTCTCCACAACCTTGTTCCCATTTTAATACACACTCACTCCCATTAGAATAATCCCTCTCACTCAATGCTTATCTGTGGGAGCAGAATCCATTTTGTCTAGCAAAGAAAACCTGTCTAGGGTGGCTTTGAACTGTGATTTACAGATCACAACATCCTGAGTATTTGTTTTCTGAGTTATTTTACCTTAGGCTTGCAAATATTAATAGTGTAGAAAAGGATGTTTTCATAAAATGGGAGGTGTTGGGCCGGGAGTTTGGCCTAGTGGTAGAGTGCTTGCCTAGCATGCACAAAGACCCGGGTTCGATTCCTCGGTACCACATACATAGAAAAAAAGCTGGAAGTGGTGCTGAGGCTCAAGTGGTAGAGCTCTAACCTTGAGAAAGTCCAAGGACAGTGCTCAGGCCCTGAGCTCAAGCCTAGAACTGACAAAATAAATAAATAAATAAAATGGGAGGTGCAAAATTTGCTTCTTTGATTCTTTTGAGTGTTCATGGGTAACAAATTCATTTAATTTTCTGGGCGAAATTCTTTAGATTTCTTTTATCCCCCTTCTTTATCTTCCTTTTCTGTTCTTTTCATTCGTTAAGTTTTTCCTTGGCATTAATAAGTTTAGATACTTATGAATGTAAGTACTTTCAGATATTCATGAATATACTTTGTCTATTCCCCCCCCTTTTTTTTTGTCAGTTGTGGGGCTTAAACTCAGCGTCTGGGTGCTGTCTTTGAGCCTGTTTTTGCTCAAGACTAGTGCTTTACCACTTGAACCACAGTGCCACATCTGGGTTTTGAGTGGTTCATTGGAGATAAGAATCTCATGAGGACTTTTCTTCCCTAGGCTGGATTTGATCCTCAGTCCTCAGATCTCAGCCTCCTAAATAGTTAAGATTACAGGTATGAGCTACCAGTGCCTGGCTATTCAAGTTGTTTCTAAATTTCTTCTGTAATATTACTGTAATATCAGCTATTATTTATCTATTTGAATAGTTCATATATTCTTTGACTTACTTAGAAGTACAAATAAATATTAAACGAAAATCTTATTTCATTTTTAATTTGTAGAGACTTCTTGGTAAGTTCCATGGTGGATACTTTGTCCTTAATATTTTTGCTTGAATAATATTTATGTTTGCTGACAGAAATATGGAAAGGATCAGGGAGAAGAAGTAAGTCTTGGTAGCTTCTTCCTATCATACTATTACCTTGAATACTTTCTTATTATAGTAGCATGCATTCCTTACAGTAAGTACAGTATTTAGGTAGGAAATTGGAGTCACTCTGTTAGGGGTAGGTAATCTTTTTTCTGGATATTTCTTTTTTGTCACTTAAAATTTATGCTAATATTATGAATAGTTTAATGTCAATTTATATTTCTATGAAAGAAAGCTTCTAGATTTATTGACCCTCCTGTGGTTGCTATCGGAGGCCCAGTCCAAATGATTTCCCTGGACTTATAGGGCTGATCAGCCAGATGTCTTCCTCCTTTGGGAAGCTGTCTCTAGCCTACATTTCCTTTATTTGGAGACTACATAGGTGCTCTAGTCAGTAATGGAAAAGTACTAAGTATATTTACAACAACGAAAAAGCTACATTACTATATATATTACTGTATTTTTCCCCCAACCTTGTAACTCTGTGTTTGTGCGCGTGTGTGCGTGCATTGCTGCCAGGGTTTGAACTCAGCCAGAGCTCACTTGTATTTCTTCCTGGCATTTGGCCCTCTGCCACTTGAACTGTTTAGCATCTTGCTCCCTAATTGGAGATATAGCCTAATGCATTCTACCTAGTCTTGCTTCAAACTTCAGGTCTTATCAGCTTCCTGAGTAGCTTGAATTACAGGTATGAGAAAATAATGCCCAGCTTTCTCTTCAGCTTTTGACATTCCCCAAATCTCTTCCATCTTTCTTGTTCTTAGTTAAGTCATGCTCTCCAAGAATGAGTTGAAATAATTGAGCAGAATTATTTTATATAAGATGGCTTATGTTGAAGTTTTATTGGAAGAAAACCACAGTGTCATAGCCTTAAAAAAAAACATCAAACTCTGCTCATGAGATCATAGTCTTTACAGGTTAGGATCATTTTAGTGATCTTTGTTAATAGAAACCTGCACCAAAAGTATCAGTCATAAGGTCTTCATGGCCACGTGTGATTTTCATTTTGAAGTTCTGTGAGTTCTTCTTTATTCGTTCACAGTACAAGCAGGAGGACATGAAGACTAATTTGGAGGGCTTAGATCTGGCCAAGTGTCGCGTGAGGGTAGCCTTTGATGCTTGTTAGTTATTCCATAAAATATGTGTTAATAGGTAACCAGAACTGTGGATATCTAAGTTCCAGACAGAAAGTTCTAGTACCTTTGTGGATAACAAATGAAAGCTTTTTCAATTAAAAAAACAGGTATTATAAAGCCTCAATAAATTTATTGTTCCTAGTAGATTTTCTTACTTTCTTAGTATTATTTCTATGTGATAGTTCTAAAATTTTTAGGTCAGAATAGGTCTTCTTATTTAGAAAGTTCTTTTGTATTATCTGTAATTGGGAAGGGTAGGATATCTCCAGAAGAAGGTTTCAGAATTTGCTCATCTAAATCTGAAATTCATGATGATAGATTACATGGTTTTGATAAAATTCTCAAAGAGCTAAATAATTATTAGGTTTGTAAAACATTTACTATATTGTTCATGTTCTTGTTTCTACAAACAGTCAACATTGTTTCCTTTAAAATTGACTTAGAGCAGGGAGCAGTGGCTCACCCCTGTAATCCTAACTACTCAGAAGGCTGAGATCTGAGGAACACGATTCAAGTTCATGAAACTCCTGTCTCCTATTAACCGATTCAAGTTCATGAAACTCCTGTCTCCTATTAACCACTGGAAAAAAGCTAGAAGGTATAGTTGTGGCTCACGTGGTAGAGTATTAGACGAGCCAAAGAAACTCAGGGACAGCACTCAGACCCTGTTCAAACCAGCACCAAAGATAAAAATAAAAATCTGACTCAGTAATGCATTATGACACTCATCTATAAGCCTAGAACTTTGGGTGGCTGGATCAAGAAGGTCATGAGTTCAAGGACAGCCTAGGCTACATAAAGAATATAACAGTGTAAGAAGTGGCACAGTGGCTCAAAGTGGTAGTACAGTAGCCATATGCTGAAGAGCTCAGAGACTACCCACACCCAGAGTTCAAGCTCCATGACCGACCCCTCCCCCCAAAAATAAAACAAATCAAAGCTTAGTGGCTCATGCTTATAATCCTAGCTATTCAAGTGGTTAACATTTGAAGATCACTATTTAGAAGCAGCCTAGACTAGAAAGTTAGTGAGACTCTTATCTCAATAAACTTTTTTTTGGGGGGGGGGGGTGTCATGGGTCTTGAACTCTGGGCCTAGGCATTGTCCCTAAGCTCTTCAGCCCTACTCCTTCAGCTACAGCCCCACTTCCCTTTTTCTAGAGATTAATTGCAGATAAGAGTCTAACATTGCCTAGTATACACAAAGACCTGGGTACCACATATATAGAAAAACTGGAAATGGTGCTATGGCTTAAGGGGTAGAGCAGTAGCCTTGAGAAAAGCCCAAGGACAGTGCTTAGGCCCTGAGTTCAAGCCCCAGTACTGGCAAAAAAAAAAAGTCTCATGGTTGTCAGTGCCTTGGCTGGCTTTGAACCTTGATCCTCAGGTCTCAGCCTCTTGAGTAGCTAGGATTACAATATGAGCCACCACACCCTGCTCCATTAACCAGACAGAAGTACAGCTGTGGCTCAAGCTAGCTTTGAGCAAAGAAGCTCAGGGACTATGCCCAGAGCTTGAGTTCAAGCCCTAGGACTGGCACCAAAATAAATTAATTAAACAATATCTCCTATTAAAGCCTACAAGCACTCTACCACTAGCCTGGCCTTATTTTTTTTTAATGCAGTATGTATGTGTGTATATGTATGTATGTAGTTTTTAAAAGAATATTCAAAAACAAGAACTCTGCTTGCTTACTCATTTTTCCTGCTCAGTTGACATTGTACTGCTTAAGCATAATTCCATTCCTTTTTTTGGCCAGTCCTAGGACTCCAACCCCTCAGGGTCTGAGCACTGTCCCTGAGCTTCTTTTGCTTAAGGCTAGCACTCTATCACTTGAGCCACAGTGCCACTTCCTGGCATTTTCTGTTTATGTGGTACAGAGGACTTGAACCAAAGCTTTATGCATGCTAAGCAAACACTACCACTAAGCCACATTCCTAGCCCCCAATTCCTACTTTTTGCTGACTATTTTAGGCATGAAGTTTCATGCACTTTTTTGTCCAGGCTGGCTTTGAATCTCAGTCCTTCAGATCTCATCCTCCTGAGTAGCTAGATTCATAATCATAAACTACCCTCATCTTTCCTGTGTTTTCATTCTGAAATTGATTTTTAGGAAGGTAGATACATGGCATTCTTTTCTCTTGATAAAAATGTATGATATTTGTTCCTGATGGTTTTAAAAATGAAACACTTTAATAGTTATTTGTAATATAAAGACATTTGTTTCAACTTAGGTGCCATTCTGAATGTTTTAGTTAGGGATAAATTGTACATGAATCACAATTAACTTAGGTCAGATAAGCTAAGCTTCTTAATATTAATCCACTCTTAGTCACAATACTGATTTAATATTTTCATTATTAACTTATTGAATAAGAAGGTATCTATTCTGCTTTAAGTAAATCTATTTATTTCACAAAGTATTGTTTTAAGTGAGATTTTTCAGAGTTTATCGAATATTACAGCTTCCTACCAAGAATATAAAGCTGAAGTCAAGTGGCTCACTACTGTAATCCTAGCTACTCATAAAGCTAAGATCTAAAGATCACAGTTTGAAGCCAGCCCAGGTAGAAGAATCTATGAGACATCATCTTCAACTAACTAGCAAAAAAAGCTGAACTTAGAGGCATGGCTCAAGTGGTAGAATACTGGCCAGAAGGGAACAAAAAATCTGAGTGAGATCTTGACATAGTGTTTCTGAGTTCAAATTCTAATACAGGCAGGCACATAACATACCAAAAAACTGTAAAGCTGGTATTGTAGCTGGTGTAAATATATATGCCTAGTATATGTGATACTCTGGGTTTAGTCCCCAGTACTGCAGTGTATTGGAGAAGAAAGTAAAGCTGAGTTATTTCAGTTAAAGTTCTTCCTGGATTTGATAAAGGAAATATGATAAGTATATCTACAAATTTCTAAAGTATGTGTGGGGTTTTCGTTAGTATATTTGTTATTGTTTTGTTTTTTTGTGTGCTGGTTCAAGGATTTGAACTCAGCCTAAGCATTGTCCTTGAGCTTTTGTGTCCTTAAACTAATACTCTACCACTTGAGCCACAGCTCCACTTTCAGCTTTTTAGCAGTTAATTGGAGATAAGCAACTCATGGACTTTCCTGCCCACACAGGATTTGAACCAAAATTCTCAAATCTCAGCCTCCTGAGTAGCTAAGATGACAGGCCTGATCCACCAATGCTTGGTTTTCTGATGATGGTGGTGATGATGATGATGATGATGATGTTTGTGACCCCACTTTTAGAGGTTCTGAGTCAGTAGATCTGAAATCTTGAATCTGCATTTTTACTGATGTCCCTGGAGATTGTGATGACAAATTCTCTATACTCCACATATTGAGACATTACTACAATCTATATGGAGTTTTTCTTTTTTCCAGGTTACTTATATTCAATTATTCTTCTTCAGACCATTACTAAAAGAAAATTAATTTTCTCTGCTGTTGAAAATTTTAGGAAGAGGGCTAAATACCAGCAGTGCTTTTTAATCTTTATCTCAAATCTCCTGAAGAATTAATATGATCAGTAAGAGTAGATGGCAAAGGTAGTGATTAACATATAGTAGTGGATTGGAAGAACATAACAGGAAGTATTAGAGGCCACTAATTTTCCTTTTCCTGTGATTTTACTCATTTTCCCTAGAGAATAGAATGTCCTCCCTCCAAGCCCAAAGATGCTACCTCTATTTGTCTTGAGTGACAAGTGACAATAATTTTAAGGGAAAAAAAATCCCCTCTCCCTCTCCCTCTCCCCCTCCCCCTCCCCCCTCCCCTCTCCAGCTTAAGGCTACTGACATACCACTGGGCCTGGGTGTTGTCCTTGAGCTCTTCAACTATCCTTGAGCCAAGCCCCACTTCACATTTTATAGAGGTTAATTGGAAATAAGAGTCTCAGGTCCTTTTGTGCCAGGGCTGTCTTTGGACCTTGATCCTCATATCTCAGCCTCCTGAGTAGCTAGGATTACAGACGTGAGCCACTGTGCCCAGCTAGAGAAAAATCATCTTTTAAATAAACTTAATTTAAAATAAATCTTCATGCCTGAAGTTGGAAATTTTTTGTCTCCTGTCTCAGAGTGTTCTTTATTAGAATCAGAATTTGCAGTGTATTCTTCATAAATTAACTTTTAGAGCACTGATGAGATTCAGTGTTCACTATCATTACATTTTAGCTACTAGTGATTGTTACCTTAATTAGCTGTAAATATGACTTCTTAAAATATCAACTTTTTGTTAAAGAATAACAGCAGAGCATGGTAGTACAGCCTGTAATCTCAGCACTTTGGAAGGGTCATGAGTTTCTGGCCAGCCTGAACTAAATAGAATAAGCCATTTAGAAAAAAAAATGTACCTGGGCACTGGGTGGTTCATGCCTGTAGTTCTGTCTATTCTGGTGGCTGAGATCTGAGGATTTCTATTCACTGCTATAGGGCAGGAGAGTATGAGATTCGTATCTCCAATTAACTATTCAGAAAAAGCAGAAATTGGTGCTGTGCCTCAAGTGGTAGAGTGCTAACCTTGAATACAGAAAGGCTCAGAAAGAGCCGAGGCCCTGACTTGAAGGCCCAGCACCAGATTCAAAACAAAACAAAACAAACAACAACAGAAAAAAAAAAAAAAAAAAAACGCTTGCCAGGTATGGTGGCTCACATCTGTAATCCTAGCTACTCAGGAGGCTGAGATCTGAGGATAACTGTGCAAAGCCAGCCCACGCACTAAAGTCCATGAGACTCTTATCTACAATTAAACTGTCAAAAAACCCGAAGTATCCCTGTAGCTCAAAGGGTAAGGCTGGGACAGGCCCTGGCCTAGAGTTCAAGCCCCAATACAAAAAAAAAAAAAAAAAAAGAAAGAAAAGAAAAACAAAAAACAGCACTGGTGGCTCACGCCTGTAATCCCAGCTACTCAGGAGTCAGCAATCTGCGGATCTGAGATCTGAGGATCACTGTTCAAAGCTAGCCAGCTGGAGCACAGAAGTGGAAGTCCATGAGACTCATCTCCAATCAAACACCAGAAAACCGGAAGTGGCGCTGTGGCCCAAGGGATAGGGTGGTAGCCTTGAGCTGAAGAGCTTAGGGACAGGGCCCAGGCCCAGAGTTCAAGTCCCACAACCAAGAAGAAGAAGTGTCTGGGTGGTGGTTGGAGGACATGCATGTTCTCTTGGCCTGGCCGTTGTCCGTGAGCTCTTCAGCCCCAGGCTGTTGCCCTACCCCTTGAGCCACAGCAGAACTTCCGGTTTTCAGTTGTTTACTTGGAGATAAGAGTCTCATGGATTTGGGGTGGGAGTTTGACCTAGTGGTAGAGTGCTTGCCTAGCATGCACGACCGTGTTCGAGTTCTCGGTACCATATACATAGAAAAGCCGGAAGTGGTGCTATGGTCAAGTGGTAGAGTGCTAACCTTGAGAAAGCCCGAGGACAGAGCTTAGACCCTGAGTTCAAGCCCCAGGTAAGTCAAGCTGGGCACAATGGCTCATGTCTGTAATCCTAGCTACTCAAGCATGCGGAGATCTGAAGATCATGGTTCAAAGCTAGCCCAGGCACTAAAGTCCATGAGACTCATATCTCCAGTTAATCACTAGAAAACTGGAAGTGGTACTGTGGCTCATGAGGTAGGGTGATAGCCTTGAGCAAGAGCTCAGGGTCAACGCCCAGGCCCAGAGTTCAAGCCCTACGACTGACACACCCCCGCCCCCCCAAAAAACCTCAAGGACTTTGTGCCTAGCCTGGCTTTGAACCATGATCTTCAGATCTCAGCCTCCTGAGCAGGTAGGATTGAGCCCCCGGCCCAGCCTACTCTTTTTTTACAATTACAGATAATTTCTGATTTAAATTACCTGTAAAATACAAAAAAATTATCTGAATAATTTTTCTTTTAATACCAGATTCTCTTTTTCTAGGTTATTGTATATTGAATGAATTCTTTTTAGATATCTCAGCATTGTTTAAGTATAAACATAATTGACTTTCAGTGGAGAAGATGAAGTCAGTGTTAGTGTATTAGGAAACTTCACTGCTTAGAAATCTTTCAGATATATGGAAGTGATATATATAGGGGAAAATGAATTTAAAACTGTATAGCTGTAGACTGGGATGTAGCTCAGTGGCAAAGTGCTTGCCCTGCAAGTGCAACATCCTGGGTTCGATCCCCAGTACCAAAAATGAAAAGACCAAAAAAAAAAAAACCAACAAAACTGTATAACTGTGTCCAAAAATAAACTAGCAAAAATACTTTAAACCTTTACTATGAGAGGGAAGATTTGTGACATTAGTTATGCTTAGGTTCTTTCATTTGTGTTAAGTCACTGTTGTAGACATTAGGTATATAATGATGAGCAAAAATTGGACATGATTCCATTGCTGCTGTCATGTTAGTAGAAGAGACAGCTAAATAATTCACAAATAAATATACAGTTGCTAATAATTCACGAACTAGTATATGACTACAGTTTCACAGAGTTGTAAGTAAACATGTATGATCTAATAAGTTCGGTGAGATCTTCCTTAAAGAAATAACACTTGAGCCTGGAGTGTGGCCTAGTGGTAGAGTGCTTGCATAGCATGCACTAAGCCCTGGGGTCAATTCCTTGGTACCACATACACAGAAAAAGCTAGAAGTAGTGCTGTGGCTCAAGTGGTAGAGCACTAGCCTTGAGAAAGCCCAAGGACAGTGCCTAGGCCTTGAGTTCAAGCCAGGACTAGTCAAAAAAGAAAGGAAGAAAAAAAGACCACTTGCTTTGAGATGTGGGAGATAAAAAAGAACTACTGAAGAAGTGTTACAAAAAAGAGCCAGCAAGTGAATAAATTCCCTGAGGTAGGAGGGGATAAATAAGTTGTTCAAAGGACAGTTTATTTCCAGATTGTGGTTAATTGTGGAGATGGTTTGGAAAAAGCCAATGACAAACCCACAAGAGTTTGTTTATATATATAATTTTTTTTTTTTTTTGGCCAGTCCTGTGCTTGAGCTCAGGGCTTGAGCACTGTCTTTGGACTTTCTCAAGGCTAGCACTCTACCACTTGATCCTCAGCACCACTTTTGGCTTTTTGCTGTGTATGTGGGGTACCGAGGAATCAAACCTGGGTCTTCGTGCATGCTAGGCAAGCACTCTACCACTAGGCCAAACTCCCAGCCCCTGTTTTTATATTTTAATTCTTAAGCATCATTAGATAATGATCCTTGCTCTTTGTTTTTGGTTTGTTTTTTTTGCCAGTCCTGAAGCTTGAACTCAGGGTCTGGGCACTGTTCTTGAGCACTTTTTTGTATAAGGCGAGCATCCTGCCACTTGAGCCACAGCCCTACTTTGGGCTTTTTCTGCATATGTGGTACCGAGGAATTGGATCCAGGGCTTTGTGCATGCTAGGCAAGCTCTCTACCACTAGGCTATACTCCCGTTTAAGTGTGTGTGTGTGTGTGTGTGTGTGTGTGTGTGTGTGTGTAGTCCTGGGCTTGAGCTCAGGGCCATAGCACTGTCCTTGGGCTTTCTCAAGATTAGAGCTCTACCATTTGAGCTTCAGCCCCACTTCTGGCTTATTCTCATTTACTCTTAGTGTGTGTGTGTGTGTGTTGTTCTTTTTTTTGGGTGGGGGGGGGGTGAAGATAGTCCTGAGTCCAAGATTCAGATCCTAGATGCTATCTTGAGCTTTTTGTTCAAGGCCACCACTCTACCACTTAAGCCACAGCACTGCTTCCGCACAAACTTTTTTTGTGTGTGTAGAAATTGAGCATGCAACACTAAATATCTTAAAAACTCACACACTCACACACACACACTTCATATGGTATGTGGTTATGTTCCAGAAGGCCGAAATCCACAAGATCCAAGTCCAAAGCCAGAGGGGAAGAAAAATCCTGAGGCTCTCCAATTAACCAACAAAAATAATGGAACTGGAGTCATGGGTCAAATAGTAAGAGTATAAAACATATCAAGAAAGCCAAGGAAAGAGCCTTGAATTCAAAGCTCTGTTAATAGCATTTGTGCACATAATACACTGGAAGAAAAACAACTACACCAGCCACCTCGTTTTAGAGTTGAATTCCTCCTGTAGCTAAATCCTGGTTTAAAATTATTAAGTTGGGCTGAGAGTGTAGCCTCGTGGAAGAGTGCTTGCCTAGTATGCATGAAGCCCTGGGTTCAGTTCCTCGGTATCACATACACAGATAAAGCTGAAAGTGATGTTGAGTTTCAAGTGGCAGGCCTCTTAGCCTTGAGCATAAAATGTCCAATGACAGTCCAAGGATAGTGGTGTTCAGGCCCTGAGTTCAAGTCCCAGGACCGGCAAAAAAAATTAACTTAAAAATTAATTTTTTTCATTGTGTTAATAATCTACTTCTGTCTGTCTGTCTGTCTGTCTGTCTGTCTGTCTGTCTGTCTGTGTATCTATCTTTCCCAGTCCTGGGCTTGAGCTCAGGGCCTGAACACCACTATCCTTGGACTTTCTCAAGGCTACAGCTCTACCACTTGAGCCTCAGCATCACTTCTGGCTTTTTTTTCTCTGTTTGTGGTACCAAGGAATCGAACCTGGGTCTTCATGCATGCTAGGCAAGCACTCTACTACTAGGCCAAACTCTTGGCCTCTACCGCTATTTCTTACTGTTTTTTGGTTTTTTGGAGGTTTTTTTTTGGTGGGTCATGGGTCTTGAACTCTGGGCCTGGGCGCTGTCCCTGAGCTCTTCAGCTCAAGGTTACTACCCTACCCCTTGAGCCACAGCCACACTTGTAGTAATTAAATGGAGATGAGTCTCTTGGACTTTCCGTGCCTGGGCTGGCTTTGAATTGCAGTCTTTAGATCTCAGCCTCCTGAGTAGCTAGGTTTACAGGCATGAGCCACTGAGCCCAGCTTTACTGTTATTTTTCATAAATTATAGATTAGAGTTGTCTTTTTTTGTTGTTTTTTTGCTTGTTTTTTGTTTTGGTTTGGTGTTGATCCTGGGATTTGAACTCCAGGCTGAGGTACTCTCCTGAGCTTTTTGCTCAGGGTTAGTGCTGTACCACTGGAGCCATAATTCCATTTCCAGCCTTTTGGTAGTTAGAAGGCAGCTCAGGCAGGAAAATTTGTGAGACTCTTTCTTCACTTAACAACAAAAGGCCAGAAGTAGAGTTGTGGCTCAAGTGTTGTTAATCTTTAGCAAAAAAAGCTCAGGAACAGCATCTAATCTCTGAATTCACACCTTTGTGTACTCATGCATATGCACACGCCTACACATACACACAGCCAGTGGGAAGCTGAGATCCTGTAGATCGTGATTCAAAGCTGGCTTGGCCTAGAAATACCATAAGATTCTTATCTCCAGTTAGCCACCAGAAAACTGACAGTGGTTCTGTGGCTCAAGTGATAGAGTACTAGCCTTGAGCAGAAAAAGCCCAAGGACAATGCCTGGACAAGGAGTTCAAGCCCCATAACCGAACGACCAACCAAGAAAAAAAAAATGAGAACTGCAGATTCTTATTTGCATACATATAAAAGAGAAAATTAAAGCATTTTATAAAAATTCTTTCAATACTTTCATCAATGTCTAAGGCTTCACTGTTCTGTAGTCACACAAGCAAACTCTTTTCAATGCCATTGGACATGAAGCCTTGTTAATAGCTTTTTATTATTTATTCATTCTTGCTGTCAGAGTTCGTAGAAGGAATCTTTCTCTTTATAAGACTGCTTCTTTTGCCTATGACTCTTCAAGTATTGGTATGTTTTTCTTTTTTTCTATGAATTTGTTCTTATTTTTGTTGGATCCTACCAAATCACCTACCAGGAAGATTTATAGTTCAGATCAGTAGTTAGAAAAATACCTCCTGGCTGGGAGTTTAGCCTAGTGGTTGAGTGCTTGCCTAGCATGCATGAAGACCCGGGTTCGATTCCTCGGTACCACATACATAGAAAAAAGCCAGAAGTGGTGCTGAGGCTCAAGTGGTAGAGCTCTAGCCTTGAGAAAGTCCAAGAAGAGTGCTCAGGCCCTGAACTCAAGCCCAGGACTGGCAAAAAAAAAAGAAAAAGAAAAATACCTTCCTAGGGTTTTCAGATGAATAGTTATAAAAATGTCCTAATTAAAGAATTAGAAAATGTAATTACTCCTCTTGCAGCCATACTAAATGTTAACATTGTATCTAATAATTATCATTTGGTATGCAAAATTGAAGTTGCCTATAAAAAGCTACACCATCTAATACAGATTGAAATTTGCACTAGAGGCATATGCTAGAGTATAGGTGTCTATATTGAGTAAGTACTAAATCATCATTTATCATAGCATTGGTACTAAGTACTGTTTGAAGGAATTGAGGAAGGTAATATTAAGTAGCTACATTAAGTAAGTATTAAATCCTCATTATTTCATAGCATTAATAGTAAGAGCTTAAAACAGATCTTAGTTGGTACTGATAGATTATTTTTCTGTTTCTTTAACAGGAACATGAATCTGAAGGTGGAAGAACACCTTTGATGAAAGCTGCACGAGCTGGTCATTTGTGCACTGTGCAGTTTTTAATTAGCAAAGGTAAAGAATGTACACATGAGTTCAAAGCCAGCCTGGGCACAAAAGGACCCGAGACTCTCATCTCCAATTAACCACCAGAAAATCAGAAGTGGGGCTTGGCTCACGGGTAGAGCTGTAGCCTTAAACTTAAGAGCTCAGGGACAACACCCAGGCCCAAGGGTAGGGTGGTAGCCTTGAGCTGAAGAGCTCAGGGACAGCGCCCAAGCTGAGTTTAAACCCCATGACCCCCCCCCCCCCCCCAAAAAAAATGTGCACATGATTATTTCCATAAGACTGGAGTTTCTGAAGAAAAAAAAAATCCTGAGCAGATACAATTTGTGATAACTCTACTTATTGCTATAAGTATTGTATCTAGTATTTTGTGGTTATCTTTTACTTAGTAAGCATAGCATTTTTGTAGTGCTTATTGGCAATTTTCTGTAGTGGCTTTGAGTTAAAATTTTCATCAACAAAACATGTGATTGCTCTCAAATTGGTAAAGCCAAATGTAAGTGTCCAGCTATATTGAAGTTAATGTTCACTTATTAATAGCACAATTCTACTGGAGATGTGTATGTGGGGGTAGGTTTTGGTGCTGTTTGTATGTAGTTCAGTAGAATTAGCAGAGTTTTGAAGGTTGTAAGTTTTTGTTAATACTTATCTGAAAATCTTATTATTATAACAATATGTTTAGGCAAAGAAGTTCAGCTGGTAGAAGAATTAGATTTAAGACTGTTTACTATTGAAAAAAAGAAAAGTTAAATGCTGCTTACACCTGTAATCCTATAATCCTAACTGCTTCAGAAGCTGAGATATGAGGATCACAGTTCAAAGCCAGTTCAGGAGGCAAAGTCTCTAACCTCTTGAAAACAGGAATTGGGGCTTGGCTCAAGGGTAGGGCAGTAGCCTTGAGTTGAAGAGCTCAGGGACACCACCCGGCCCAGGGGTAGAGTGGTAGCCTTGAGCTGAATTGCTCAGGGTCAGGGCCCAGGCTGAGTTCAAGCCCTATGACCCACAAAAAAAAATTTATCTTTTTTTTTTTTTTTTTTTTTTTTTTTTTGCTTGTTAGGCAAGCACTCTACCACTAAGCCAAACTTCTGGCCCCTAAAAAGATAAAAAAATATTATACTGAATTTGTTTCAAAGTGGCTTACACTGTAACTCTAGGTACTCCAAAAGTGAAGAATGGGAATATCATTCTTTGAGTCCAGTCTGGGCAAGAAGTTAGAGAGACTTTTCAGTCTTAATAAGCCAAGCGTGGTGACATGTGCCTGTGATCCTAGCTACTTGGCAAGCTGTAAGTGGATAAATCCAGGTCTGAATCAGGCTGGGATAAACCTTTAAGCCCTACATAAAAAAATAAAACAAAAGGGATAGAGGAATGGCTCAAATGTTAGAGCACCAGCCTAGCAAATACAAATGCGAGGCTGGCCTTGAGTTCAAACCCCAATATCCTCTCAAAAATAAAATTTACGTACTGAATTTGTTTCAATATAACTCTTTGGTGTAGGGTCTGGAGACACAGCTCACTTACCTAGCATGCACAAGGCCTTGGGTTTAATGTCCTTTTAATACTTTACCCCTCCTGCTGGGTAAACAGCAAGACTCTGTTTCACTAAGAAAAGCTAACAAATTTTAATTTTCTATCTAAGCTTTCTTTAGGTTTTATTATATAAACTTATTGAA
Source organism: Megascapheus bottae (assembly GCF_031878675.1). Lineage (NCBI taxonomy): Eukaryota > Metazoa > Chordata > Mammalia > Rodentia > Geomyidae > Megascapheus > Megascapheus bottae. The sequence continues at coordinate 12,715,087 of NC_143512.1, read as the reverse complement.
CAGCTTACTAAATACTCTTATAAATAATATATTTAGATAAGCTTCTGTTTTCTTACTATATCCAGTTCTTTCTGACTTTCAAAATGCACAGTTTGAAATATTACGTTAAATATCTTAAGTATTAAAATTATCTTAAATATTACTTTAAAATTTATTTTCCCTGCTTTAAGCTCAGATCCTTATACTCTCCTGCTTTCTGGCAACTGGTGCCTAGCTTGTTTTTGCTTTAATTTGTTTCTGGTGGTGCTGTTGATAGGGGTCTCAAATGCTTTTTTTCATGAACTGACTTGGAACTGTGATCCTCCAAACCTTAGCCTTCACATAGTTACAGTAACAAATGCACGTTACTGTGCTCAGGTTTATTGCCACTTTGTGGATCAAAACCGAAACATTTTGAGAGTTACATATAAAATATCATTTGATGCTTAATCTGTATATATTATTCTTAGTCTTCTAGATTTCCTACCTTAAAAGTATTAAATGTTCATTTAAATATTAAATGAACAAACCGGGGCCGGAGTTTGGCCTACTGGTTAAAGTGCTTGTCTAGCATGCACGAAGACCCGAGTTCGATTCCTTGGTACCACATACATAGAAAAAAGCCGGAAGTGGTGCTGAGGCTCAAATGGTAGAGCTCTAGCCTTGAGAAAGTCCGAGGGCAGTGCTTAAGCCCTGAGCTCAAGCCCAGGACTAGCCCCCCCAAAAAAAAAAAAAAAAAAAAAAAAAGAGCAATAAATAAATAAATAAATGAACAAACCACAACTAAGAGCTACAATGTGGATGGATCTCACAAATCAAATATGGAGTAAAAGAAGTTAGGTCCAATCCTAGCTACTCATGAGGCTGAGATCTGAGGATCACAGTTTAGAGCCAGCCCAGGCACTAAAGACCTTGAGACTCTTTATCTCCAACTAAGCACTAGAAAACAGGAAGTATTGCTGTGGCTCAAGGGGTAGGGTGGTAGCCTTGAGCTGAAGAGCTCAGGGACAGCACCCAGGCCCAGAGTTCAAGCCCCACAACAGACAAAAAAAGCAGGGGGTGGGAGGAACTAGTTTGGAAGTTAGGACTGTAGCTACCATAGGAGGAAGTGGGTAGTGACTGAGAAGGGACACAAGGCAGAGCTGGTATGTGCATAATATTCTATTTCATGATGTGGGTCCTGATTATAGAGGTGTATTCACTCTATAAAAGCTATACACTATAAGCCGGGCCTGGTGGCTCACATCTGTAATCCTAGCTACTCAGGAGGCTGAGATCTGAGGATCAAGGTTCAAAGCCAGCCCGGACACAAAAGGACCTGAGATTCATCGCCAATTAACTTCTAGAAAATGGGACATTGGGACTTGGCTCAAGGGTCGAATGGTAGAGCCTTGAGCTGAAGATCTCAGGAACAGCTCCTAGGCCAAAGTTCAGGTCCCCTGGCCCACAAAAATAAACAGATAAATAAATAAGCTATACACTTACAATTTCAACACTTTATATTTTAAAAGGATCTTTATAAAGAATGTTATACTTTAAAAGGATCTTGAACATGATACTGTCTCTGAACTGGCTTGATTTCAACTTTTGCTAATATTTTCTTTATAGGTGCCAATGTGAACAGGGCTACAGCTAATAATGATCATACAGTAGTCTCACTTGCATGTGCAGGAGGCCATCTTGCAGTTGTTGAGCTACTGTTGGCTCATGGGTCTGACCCTACACATCGACTCAAGGTATTCATAAAAATAAATAATGCAGGGACAGGAGTGAGGTAGATTGCTTGCCTAGCATGCACGAAGCCCTAGGTTCGATTCCTCAGTACCACATATACAAAAATAAATAATATTATTATAAAAATGTTTAGGGGCTGGGCGGGTGGCTCACACCTGTAATCCTACCTACTCTGGAGGCTGAGATCTGAGGATCCTTCTTCAAAGCCAGTCTGGGCACTAAAGTCAAGGAGACTATTTATTTCCAATTAACCACTAAAAAACCAGAAGTGGCACTGTGACTCCAGGGGTAGGGTGGTAGCCTTGAGCTATAGAGCTCAGGGACAATGCCCAGGCCCAGAGTCCAATCCCCACAACGGACCCCCCCCAAAAAAAAAATGTTTGGGGGCTGGGAGTGAGGCCTACTGAGCCTAGTGATAGAGTGCTTGCCTAGCATGCATGAAGCCCTGGGTTCATTCCCAGGTACCACATATAGAGAAAAAGCCGAAAGTGGTGCTGTGGCTCAAATGGTAGAGCACTAGTCTTGAGAAAGCTCAAAGTCAGTGCCCTGAGTTCAAGCTTCAGGACACCCTCCCCACCTCCATATATATATGATACCTTAATGTGTAATAATTCTTACTATTTGAGATTTGCTATCATAAGAACTAAGAAACCAAATGTTTATATCAACCAGATTATAAGAAGAAAATTTAAAAGAATTAATTATGATGTCAATTCTTTCTCAGGATGGCTCAACAATGCTTATTGAGGCTGCAAAGGGTGGCCATACTAATGTTGTTTCTTATCTATTGGATTATCCAAATAATGTTCTGTCAGTTCCTACCACAGATGTGTCTCAACTTACTCTTTCTCAAGATCAATCTCAGGTAAAGTAAAAGGAGCTTTTCTTGTTAATATAACTATTCTCCAAAGTAATCAAAAGTTTCTGCTTAGAATTAGTTTTAAATAAAATTAGGCTGTTTCTAATTTTCCATTGTATATTGAGATAATCATGTCCTTAATTTTTTTATTATTTTTTTGTAGTTATGGGGTTTGAGTTTGGGACTTCACTCTTGTTAAATGACTCTACAACTTGAGCCCCTCCTGCCTTATTTTTTTGCTGGTTATTTTTTAGGGCTCACTTTCTTCTTGGGTGTACACCTGAGTTATACTCTATCTTCTTTGGGTTTCCTGTTCTTTACAAACATGTGTCATTGTGTTGATTTTTCTCTGTGAGGATCAAGTCTTGGGAATTTTTTTCCCTGGACTGACCTGGCACTATGATTTTACTGATGTGAGCCTTTAATATAGTTTGGCATGATAGGTATGTCCCACTGTACCCAGCTATGGGTTAAGAAGGGGTCTTGATAATTTTTCTGCCCCAGCTAGCCTCAAGTTACTATTCTCCCAGTCTGTCTCCCAAATAGCTAGGATTATAGGCAGGAGCCATCTTTAAGATCTGTTTCTTAAATTAATCTTAGATATATGAGAAATTTCCTCAAAGATACGTAGACTTTTTTTTTGTCTTCTTTAATAAAAAGTGTTATTTAAAACAAACAACATTTGAACTGGGCACTGGTGGCTCATACCTATTATCCTAGCTACTCAGAAGGCTGAGATCTGAGGATCATAGTTTGAATCCACTTGGGGCAGGAAACCCATGGAGACTCTTGTCTCCAATCATCTACCCAAAATGACAGAAGTGGAGCTGTGGCTGAAAGTGGTAGAGTGTTAGCCTTGAGCAAAAAAGCTCAGGGACAGCACTTATGCCCCAAGTTCAAGCCCTGGTGTGAGAACATGTGTGTGCCCCTCTCCCCCTGCCCCCAAATCAAAAAACTTTTGGCTCATGTTTGTAAGCCTAACTACTTAGGAGGCTGATATCTAAAGAAACCAACCCCTGAAGTAAAGTGAGACTCTTATCTCCAATTAATCACCAAAAAGAGCAGGAAGTGCGTATGCGGCTCAAGAATGGCACTAGCCTTTAGGATATTGCCCAGACCCTGCATTTAATCCCCACACACACCAAATAATAGATAAAAATTTAAAAAAATGGTCCAGGAGTGTGGCCTAGTGGCAGAGCACTAACATGCCTAACATGCATGAAGCCCTGGGTTCAATTCCTTGGTACCACATACACAGACAACGCTGGAAGTGGTGCTGTGGCTCAAGTGGTAGAGTGCTGGCCTTGAGAAAACTCAAGGACAGTGGCCAGGCCCTGAGTGCAATTCCCAGGACTGGCAAAAAAATAATAATGAGGGCGGGGAGTTTGGCCTAGTGGTAGAGTGCTTGCCTAGCATGCATGAAGACCCAGGTTCGATTCCTTGGTACCACATACATAGAAAAAAGCCAGAAGTGGTGCTGAGGTTCAAGTGGTAGAGCTCTAGCCTTGAGAAAGTCCAAGGACAGTGCTCAGGCCCTGAGCTCAAGCCCAGAACTGGCAAATAATAATAATAATAATAATAATAATAATAATACCACCTAATATTAAACTAAGCATTCCAAGTTATCTTACCACAATTTGGTAGCTTTTTGTTTCATTTTGTTTTAATTTTTTTTCTGTAATATTGGGGCTAGAGCCTGAGGGTTTGGTAATATAAAAGCACTTACTGCTTAATCAGGAGGGAGATAAAATCCTATCTTAAACTTTTAAAATTTGTTAGCAAGGTACCATTGGCTCATGCCTATAAGCCTAGCTACCCAGAGAGTTGAGATTGGAGGATCAAAGGTTCGAAGTCAGCCTGGGCGGGAAAGTCCATGAGATTCTTATTGCTAATTAATCACAGAAAAAGCTGGAAGTAGTACTGTGACTCAAGTGGTAAAGTGCTGTGCTAGCCGTGAGCAAAACATGCTCAGGGACAGGGCCCAGACCATGAGTTTTAGCCCCAAGGACAGCACACAAAAATAAAAAATAAAACAACAGTAAATCCTTTAAATTTTGTCAGATAAAGTGAATCCTTAATCCTTTTCTACAAAGTTATCCTGGGAATAGCTAGGGCTAACTTGAAGCTTGCTGGGTCAGGAAAGTCTGTGAGATTCTTACTTCCAGTTAAGCACCAAAAAGCCAGAAATAGAACTCTGTCTTAAATGGTAGTCTGCTAAGGGACAGTGCGCAGGCCATGAATTCAAGCCCCAGTACTAGCATAAAAAACAAGAAAACTCAAAGTCTCTTTATTTATGGATACTTTACTCTTTGATCTGAGATGATGTTTTTCTGAGTTGACTTTTTAGGTCCCGCGTGTACCAATGCATACACTTGCCATGGTTGTACCTCCTCAGGAACCTGACAGAACTTCTCAAGAGACCTCCTCTGCTCATTTAGGAGCACAAAAAGGTTAGTTATTGGAATTTTTTCTTTAAAAGTTGACACTTTTCTTGCCTAAATAATAAATCTAAAACTGTAAGGTACAAAGTTCCATTATACATGTGGCTAATTAAGGTATAATTACAATTCTTACAATCATAATTAGCTCTTTTTTTAAAGAATTTTTATTCTAATACATTGTATACAAAGGGTATTTTGTGTCATTTTTCTATGTACATACAATGTATCTTGATCAAATTTATCCATTCTATTTTTTCCATATATTTTTATTGTAATTAATAGAAGGGTTATATTATATTCACCAGATAGTAGATACATTACTTCACATACATTGATACCCTTTCTCATGTCTTGCTCCCCATTTCCCTCTCCCCACCCCTGCCCCTCATCTTGTTTTCCTCCCTTCTCTATCCGACTTCAATTAACCAAATATGCATATATACAATAAATCAGATAACAAAGTAAAGTACTGTAACAATATGAGATAACCAAGGGACAGCAAAAGAGATGAGAGATAACATAGTACATTAAGGACAACAATCACTCGTAATATGGCTTTTGTTTCTAAATCCTTATCCCTTCTATTTCTGTCTCTTACTCCTTTTTCCTTTCTTAAAACAAATTCAACAGGTTTTATTGTTCCATTTTCATACATGTATGCAAAATACTTCAATCATATTTATCCTCATTCACCTTCATATTCGCATAGGCTACATAATACAAGAAAGAAAAGTGCTATAAAAATAGCATGTTTTTGAGAAGGAGTATCAATATTTGTGAAGAAATGCACCTTCCATCTGGCAAATATAATGTAACCATTCTATTAATTACAATAAAAAAACACTACCCTCCAAAAATTATTCTAAGCTTCCAGTCAAAGAACAATGATTAGTTATGTGCCAAGTAGCCATTAAACTTTTCTAGTTGCGTCTGTTCTGGAACAGTAATTCCATCTCAGGGAATGTATCTCCCTTAATATCAGATTTGGGTCCCAATTCTGCACTGAAGCGCCCAAGCTAGGACACCTGTGTTATCTCATTTTCCTGTTTTCTCTGTAAGTGAAAGAACCAAAACATCCCTACTTGGGTTTTATAATATAGCTGGAAATGAGTAAATTACTTTAAATTCTTGTTCGTAAAACAAAGCTATGTAAGTTCTCTTCCAACTTTTGAATTCTACTATGTTTTGCTGACTCAGCTCATGTGACTGGAAGTACCTGGAATGCACTCCCTTTTCAAATTTCCAAACAGACGAGAGCCTGACTCACCGAATGTGGGGATGGTACATCTTTAGATAAAGTATTTCACTGTTCAGTTGGAATGCTTTGGGCTCAGTGCTTAAATTATACAGAGTTATAAATTGTGCCTGCAGAAGGAAGTGTGTGTATGTAAGATAGTTTCCCTCCTTCTTCCCTGGTTGCATCTTTCTAGCTGAATAAATTAAAGAACACCAGCCAAAAAAAAAAAAGAAAAAGAAAAAAATAGCATGTTTTCCTGTTAATATATTACTAGACATAGTCTTCAGTTAACACAAATGAAAATATTAATGAAGGAAAATGTTTTCTGTCTTTGTAGCAGCCATTCAGATACAAAAGATGTTTCAGAATCACATTTAGTTTCATTTATGTAACACTGGAATATAGGAAGTGAACCTGGATAAAAACCTATCTATATGTGAACATGAAAGATTTATGTATAAATAAGATCCAAGTATATACACTTGGATCTTATTTAAGACAAAGTGTATACTAAACAATTGGAGTTTATGAGCTCTAATTTTTTCTCTTGCTTTTTTATTTGAAGATATGATGTATCTTTACCTAATTTTGTATTATAATATTTGAGTTCTCTGAAATAAAGAAAATAGATGATCTATAAGATTTTTAATGCTATATAAAGATTAGGGATGTAGGCCAGTGTTAAAGTACTTGGCCAGTATGCATGAAACCCTAGAGTTGATTCCAGTATCGCCACCATCAAAATACACACAAAAAGTTAGCATGAAAGAATTTATAGCCTAGTTTATTTAGTGTATGATGAGTCTAGACTGTTGAAATCACCAGATGATGATGTGTATGTTAATATCTTTAATACTATGAGTGAAGAAAAGTTGGTTAGCACCAACTTAGAGTGACAAACAGGAACTTTTTTCAAATTATGTCAGTTAAAATAATGGAAAGTATTGAAGATTCTCACCCATGATTACTTAATTTCTAAATTAATTTCAGAGATAGAATGTCTACAGTTTCTCTGACGTAAACTATTTCTAGCATATTTTTTTTTCTGCTGGAGACCATCTATTCAGATAGTTCCTGTGTATTTTTGTTAATTTGTTTGCTTCTTTTGCTTTTTCTGGTTTTGGGGGAGAGTTGAGATGACTATGATGTTACTTAGACCTTGTTTGAATTTCTGGGTTGAAGCCAACTTTCTGCCTTAGTATTGCAACTGCTGGGTCATGGACACCTACCAACATGCTCACCTTTTTCTGCTACTTTCAATTAATTTCTCAGTTGTAAAGCAATTTAAACAAGTTTGAGCATCATAGCTAGCTGATAGCCTTTAGTAAAATAGAATTAAATGCTCCTGTTTTAGCTGGTTTTTGTCTTTTATTTATCTAAACCCTATAGAAGACTGCAGGAACATGGGCAGGAAAAAATTACACAGAGCCACAAAATATTCATGAAATAAATTAGAATATGTATAGAGAGAAAATAAAACAATTGAAACAGATTTAATTGCAAGTAGATAATATTTTACTAATGATTTTGTTGTTTTGCTTTTTGGTGCCCATCCTGGAGCTTCAACTCAGGCCCTGGGCATACTTACTACACATTTTTGCTCAAGGTTAGCACAGTACAATTTGAATCACAGTTCCACTTCCAACTTTTCTGGTAATTGCAGGTAAGAGTCTCCTGGCCTTTCCTGCCTAGGCTAGCTTTGAACCTAGATCCTTAGATCTCAGCCTTCTGAGTAACTAGGATTTCAGGAGTTAGCCACTGTCACCCAACTTGAGTACTTACTGATTTCATACTCAAGTGAGCAATATTTTTTTCTTGGGGTGGGGGGAGCAATCTGGGGCTTGAACTTAAGGCCTATCTCTGAGCTTCTTTTGCTCAAGATTAGCACTCTACCATTTGAGCCCAAGCACCACTGTGGCCTTTTCTGTGTATGTGGTTCTAAAGAATTGAACCCAGGGCTTCATGCATGCTAGGCAAGCACTCTGTCACTAACCAACATTCCCAGCCCTCCTATTTTTCTTGTGAACTATTTTATGAGTACCTACATTTCTTCACTTTGAGATTTATTATTTGCAGATGTTTTAAGGAATCTTTCATTTTACTGAATTAAGTGGGGGAGGATTAACATTTGTATCACACTATCATAGTACATAATGTTATTATATGATCACAGAAATCATGCATACCATAGGATATATGTTACTATGAATAATGAAAAATAAGTTGATGTAAAAGCATATACTAGACTATTAGGATGGACATAAAAGCCTATTTAAAAAAAAAAAAGACAATATTTTTCTCCCTTAAGTGTTTTTCTTGTGTCTCTAGAAAAATTTCCTTGAGTGGTAAAATTGCTATTTAACCGTTCTGTTTTTGTTTTTTCCTGAACTATGATTTTTGTAGCATATGTTTTATGTAGCATATGTGATTAAAGATGAATTGAGGGTTCTTGATCTGTTGCACTCTCTTTTATCTTCTAGCAATCATTTTAAAATCTGTTCTATATGCCTTTAAACCTTACTCATGTTTAATGTGTATGCTACTCATATGTTCTTTTTTCTTATTTCCCCCATATATACATTTATATAGGCTCTTTCCATTTTGAGTCATATTCTTCTGATCAAAGGAACTAATCTTATTGGTCTGTTATTAGTTTTCTAAGAGTTAAGGTTCTAAGTAACATCTAACACAGGCCTCAGAATTATCTCTATAAACAAAATATGAACCTAGCCTTACTTAACTATTATTACTGTAGTTATAAATATTAAGATGGGAAAAGATATATAACTAATTACCTATACCTGCTTATAACCAGTTTTATAAATAAATTTATAAACAATTTTCATCTAACTTATTTGTCACAATTGATTTGACAAACATCCTAAAAGAGAAGATTTTTTTTTTAACCTTTTAAAGTTTGTATAACTCCCAGTGCTGGTGGCTCATGCTTGTACTCCTAGCTATTCCGGATGCTAAAATCTGAGAACTGAGATTCCAAGCCAGCCCAGTTAAACAGCAGTGGAACCATGGCTCTAGTGGTAGAGCACTAGCCTTGGGCATAAAAGCTCACAGACAGTGCCTAGACCCTGAGTTCAAAAACAGAAAGTTACATAACATCAAATTGGCCTGCCTGCTTTAAAACATTTTAAATGATCTCAAGGGCCAGGAAATGTAGTTCAGTGGTAGACTGCTTGCCTAGCATGCGCTAAGCCCTAAACTCAATTCCAGACACCACAAATAAGAAAATTTAAAAAACATAAAATGATGCTAGTACAAATGAAACACATCTTTAAGCCATCTTAAGAAGCCATTTTTTATTGTATTTTATTGTTGAGATAATGTATAGAAGGGTTATAGTTAGATTCATGCAGTAGTGGGTGCATTACTTCTCAAACCTTGATACCCCTTCTCATGATTTTGTCCTCTTTTCCCTCCCCCCATTCCCTCCAATCTCCAGTCTTCTATATAAGATTTCATTGGATCTTCCTTTCACTACTCTTCACTCTTCTACTCTATTCAAATGTAGTGAGATGAGTTTATCACTAATTCCTAGTCATTTGTTATCATGGCTTCTCTCTTCTATTCTCTCTTATTTCTATTTTTTCTATAGATCGTGATTCTGATGTATCTAATGTGCACATTTTTGGTTCTTCATAAGTTCTTATAAAATGTTTTTAACCTTGTGTATTTTAAATTTACATAAATCATTTCATGCTGTGGAGCCCATCTTGATTTTTCACTTCTCTAACTCAATACAATTGTAGATTCTATCCAAGTGTCTTCGTCTGGATGGTTTATATTTATAGCATTGTGCTTCACCCTGTATGACTTCTGTTTCACCTGTTCTTAGTGATTGATACCAAACTACCTCTTTTTTCTTTTTGAATGAAGACCTGTAATTCCTACTGCAATCCTGTGATGAAAAGGCTCTATATTGTTCCTCAGGAATCTATGTAACAACTTATTTAGGATATTACTTCCCATTTAGATTGTAAGCCCCTCGAGGGCAGGCTTCATGTTGATCATCTTTGTGTGGTTTAGTCCATGATAGCTTGCTTGTACTAGGTGTTCATATGTTTTATGAATAATTAATGATGTCCATGCTATGAATATAGATTATTCTGAAGGCAGAAAAAGTATTAATACTTCTAAAAAGACAAATTTTTATAGCTGCTGCTAGTGCTGAAGCCTATAATTCAAGATCTGGAGGATAATAATTCAAACTTTAGACCTGATTGCAATAGCTGAACATGTATCTATCCAACTATGCATGAGACTGAAATCAGAAGGGTCACAGGTGGGCCTCTAAATCAATAGCTGGGCTTAATGTCTTGTGCCTCTCATCCTAGCTATGGAACAACAGCCTGTACCTACATATGAGACCCTATTTGAAAAACAGTGAAGGCAAAAAGGGCTAGAGGTTTGGCTCAAGGTGTAAAAGACTTGTCTAGCAAGTGAAAGGCCCTGAGTTCAACCCCAGTGCCACCAAAAGAAAGAAGACACATTCTGATAAAGATACTTCAAATCAAGAAGTAGTAGGGGGCACATAGTTTGTTCCTATAATCCTAACCAATTGTGAGGCTGAGATTAGGACAATAGTTTAAGAAGAGCCTGGGCAAAAAATTAACAAGACAGGGCCGGGAGTTTGGCCTAATGGTAGAATGCTTGCCTAGCATGCACAAAGACTCTGGTTCGATTCCTCAGTACCACATACATAGAAAAAAAGCCAGAAATGGTGCTGAGGCTCAAGTGGTAGAGTTGTAACCTTGAGAAAGTCCAAGGACAGTGCTCAGGCCCTGAGCTCAAGCCCATGACTGACAAAAAAAAAATTAACAAGACATTAATTTCAATAAATATAAAGCTGGATGTTTGTAGTACTTGTCTGTATACCAGCTATATGGGAAGTATAAATAGGAGAATCATACTCCATACCAGACTGAACAAAAAAAATAATAAAGACTATTAAAAAAGAAGAAAAGGGGCCAGGAGTTTGCCCTAGTGATAGAGTGCTTGCCTAGCATACCTGAGGACCCTGGGTTTGATTCTTGGGTAACCACATATATAGAAAAAGCCGGAAGTAGAGCTGTCGCTCAAGTAGGGCTCTAGCCTTGAAAAAGCCCAAGGACAGTGCTCATGCCCTGGGTTCAAGCCCCAGGACTGGCAAAGGAAGGAAGGAAAAGAAGAAGGAAAGAAAGAGAGAGAGAGAGAGAGAGAGAGAGAGAGAGAGAGAGAGAGAGAGAGAGAGAGAGAGAGAGAGAGAGAGAGAGAAGAGAAAAGAAAAGCAAAGCAGGAGAGAGGAATGGTCAGTTGGTAGAGCACTTGTACAACACAAATCCAAACAATATAGTAGTGTACCAGAATGATAGCAAAGAGATTTAAAAAAAAAAAAAGATGTATAAAGTAAATTAAATTAGCATGCTGCTTCTTACCCAGGAGTTGTTTACTGAAGTAGGTAACAGGAACTTCCCACATTTTATATCAAATCATTAAAATTATGTAAAAAACCAATACAGTAATTTAAATGGGATGTTCACTTACAAATTGTAATAATAATTTTGTTTAGTCAGTTTTTCTTATGAACCCTGCTTATGTGACTTTACATTTGACCAAATTTAGTGATAAGTTTTTACAAACAACTGCTTTTAAGGAGAAAAATTGAATGTATCTGTTATCATGTCAAAAGGTGGTCTATCTTCAGATACCCTTAGTTGACATATTCATTTAACTTTGGGAAATTTTGGTAGGACTGGAGTTTAAACTCAAGGCCTCACACTTGTTAGCCTCGCTCTTCTTATTGATGCATGCCTACAGCCCTCCTGCCTCGCTTTTTTTTTTTTCAAGTACCTTTTTGTTTGAGGTTGCCTGGTTCCCTGATTGTCCTACCAGTGGCCTCTCAGAAAGCTGAGGTGACAGGTATGAATCAGTGTACCAATCTTGTTGCTTGAGATTGGGTATCACTAACTTTTTTTCTGGGCTAGTCTTAAACTACCACCCTCCCAAGTAACTAGGATTATAGGCATAAGCAACCATATCTGCCCTTTTTGGGAAATTTTGAAACAAGTATTTATATATAAAGTAAAAATGGGGGATGTTGTATAAATAAGAAATATTTTACATTAAAACTCAAGAAACAACATATATCTGTTTCTTAATTTATTTTCTGGAGGCAGTTCTAGGGTTTGAACTCATGGCCCCCACATAAACTTCAGGCAGCTCTACCACTGAAGCATACCTCTAACCAGCAGACACCTTTATCAGAATACAAACTCTATTAGATAACATATATTATCTAATTATTTAATAGTGTTATTTTCAATTCTACTTTATCTTTCAATTCTACCTTATCCTCTATCTAAGACCATATTAGAAATAATATTTAAAAATCCTTCTGCTGGGTAATGTATGATAAGTGAAAGCAAGGAAACTGAAGAACAAGACAAATTTGATTAGATATAATCAGGGGAGGAACGAAGTCTAGATCCATCTGTAGATAATGTGTTTCTTCCTTTGGTTATTATTTTGCTATTGCATAGTGTACTAATTGGTTTAGATTCAAAAATGATATGATTTAGCTTAAACCTTAAGTAGTAAACTAAATATTAAGGTCTTGGTTTTTAAATATTGCTATTGTCATTATTGAAGTATTATACAGAGGGGTTACTATGTCATAAGTCAGTTAAGGGGCCCATTTCTTTTTTTGGACACTGTTATCTCTTCCTTTACTTTTCCCTAGTTTCCCTCTCCTATCCCTCCCCACAAGGTACATAGGTCATTTTCCTTATAGTGTACATTGAATACCATGATTGCATTTGTTCATCCTTATGTACCCCACCTAGAAGAAGAAAAAAAAATGGCAAAAACAAAAAATACTACTATCACCACCAGCAACAACAAAAGCCACATTTCTATCTCCTGCAGTTTGTTTCAATAAATGGTATTTTAAATGTTCAGAGAAGCTACACCTTTGTGTTCCTCCTCTAAGGGTTGTTTCAATTAAGGTCATATTTGTATTGTTTCTAGATACTAGTATCTACTGCATACTTTTTCTACTTTTGATACTTGTGAAAAAGAGGCAGTAGACAAGCAGGATAGGAAAAAAGTAAATTAGAAAGAAATTAAGCCAAAAGACATGAAATAATGATAACTTGTATTTTTTTGTGCCACTTCATGTTGGTCAATGAATGCTTTATTTATGTCTAACAGTGGGAGATCTGTTTAAAGGAATTTGAACTTTTTATGATGTTGTATAATACCTCCTGTCAAATGAAACCATGTCACAATCACTAGTAAACCAATAATTGTGTTGCAGCAGCTCTTAGGAATTACTAGTTATTAACTTTTCACCAACTTTGTTCTTGAGATGTTGTAACTTGTGGTAGTGCTTTGATATCTTCCTAGGCAATTCTAACTTTTTGTTGTTGTTGTTTTAATAAACACTTAACCATTGACTGGAGAGGAGCTGCTTGCTATGTATTACTTTCACTGTTTTATTTTATTTTTTTCTGGTTCTGGGCTTGACCTCAAGGCCTGAGCTTTTTTTGCTCAAAGCTATCACTCCACCACTTGAACTACACTGCCACTTCTGGCTTTTTCTGAATAGTTTATTTGAGATGAGTCTGTTAATACTAAATTGGTCTGAATTTATAATCTGTCAGTTAAACAAGTTATTTCTAATTTGTGCTTCGACCTTCCTTTAAATTATTATTTGTTAATAGTAATTTGTTTAGTGTTACACTTTAGTACAAAAATTATACAACAACTATATAAAGGTACTTTGGAATTTATGCTGGGCATGGAAGTAGTGTGTACCTCTAATCCCAGCACTTAGGGTGAGGCAGGAAGATTGAGCATTCACCTCCAAGTCTATGCTATATAGTGAGACCCCATCTCAACAACAAGAACAAAGTACTAAGGATGCTTTGAAGTGCAAGAATATTTAAAGAACTCATTCTTTTTTTTTATGGTTCATGGGGCTTGAACTCAGCAAAATAAATTAATAAGATGGTTCTCAAGTATAAAGGGAAAGATTTACTCCTTGGATGTTAAAATGTTCTAAATTACAAAGGCAACTTGAAAAGAGAATGAGACCACATCTTACTGCTACAATTTTAGCTACTCAAGAAACTGGGATCTGAATGATTGCGATTCAAGACCAGCCTGGATAGAAAGTTTGCTAGACTCCATCTCCAAAGTAGCCAGCAAAAAGTAAGGTTGGACAGTGAGTCAAGTGGAAAAACACTCACCTAGAAAGTATGAGGCTTTGGGGTGGGGGGAGAAGAGTTCAAATGACAGTACTGACCCCTCCCCCCCCAAAAAAGTAAATTTATAACTTTTAAAAACTGGAGGTAGTTCAGATGTATGTAACACATAACAAGGAAAAATCTTTCGCTTTTCTCCTACTTATTATCTTTACAAAAGTAGTAACCACAGTTTCAGTATCGTTGCCATCACTTTCAGATGCTTATTCATTCCTTTACCAAACTTCAATAAAGTAATTGTGTATATTTAATTTTATATTTCTATCTGAGCAAAATGGTGAGGAAAGACTTCTTTCAGAGTAAAGTCATCATTGTTTGTGAGATAATTGTATTTCTACTTCCATAAGATCTTATAGAAGCTATGGTTTTTCTCTTTAAAATGCTTAATGACAATTAATAGGTAAGATAAGTGAGGTCCACTAGCACAGCAAGAAAAATTTCACTTCTGTAATAAATGCAAATGACATCAGCAGAGTAAATTTTTTTTCCTGTCTTGGGACTTGAACTCAGGATCTGGGCACTATCATTGGGCTCTTTTTGCACAAAGCTAGTGCTCTGCGACTAGGGCTACAGCACCACTTCTGCCTTTTTCTGAGTATGTGGTAGTGAAGAATCAAACCCAGGGCTTCATGCATGCTGGTTCAGGACTCTACCACTGGGCTACACTCTGGGCCCAAGCAGAATAAATGTAAAAGTTCTACAAAGAATGACTTCTTGGCCGGCTAGGTGGCTCATGCCGGTAATCCTAACTCCTCAGGAGGCTGACATCTGAGGGTCACAGTTCAAAGCCAGCCAGGGCACAAAAGGATGTGAGACTTTTATCTTAATCACTAGAAAACAGGAAGTGGGGGCTTGGCTTAAGTGTAGAGCACTATCCTTGAGCTGAAGAGCTTAGGGACAGCGCTCAGGCCCAGAGTTCAAGCCCCATGACCCACCCAAAAAAAAAAAAAAAAAAAAAGAGTAGTTGCCTGGGAATACGGCAGTGGGACAATGTTCAATACCAAACAGACATGAGCAGATGTTTCAGGATCATAGATCATAGTTCAAAGCTAGCCTAGGTGAGAAGGTCTGTGAGACTCTTATCTCCAAATAACCCCTAGAAAACCAGAACTGGTGCTGTGGCTCAAAGTGGTAGAACACTAGCCTTGAGGAAAAAGCTCAGGAACAGTGCCCAGGCTCCAGTTCAAGCCTCGTGACTGATAAACAAACAAACAAATGTGGATGAATGATGGTAATGGATTCAGAAGTGTCAGATTCATTAATCATTGCACATACATTTAAAATGATTGAACTAAAAAAATGAACTTATAACTTAAAAAATAGAGCTGCTAAAAAAAAAAGAAAAGAGTGGTCAGGAGTGTGGTCTAGTGATAAAGTGCTTGCTTGGCACGCACAAAGCCCTGGTTTCAATTCCTTAGTACCACATACAGAGAAAAGGCCAGAAGTGGTGCTGTGGTTGAAGTGGTAGAGCACTAGCCTTGAGGAAGACCAAGGACAGTGTTCAGGCCCTGAGTTCAGTCTCCAGGACTGGCCAAAAAAAAAGTGAAAAGAACATAACAAAATGGTACTCTACTCTTTTGGATGTTGTGACATACATGGATGTTATAGATAAAGATATTTGGGGGGAGGGGGTTGTAGATAAGATAGGGTCTGTGTAGTTCAGTCTACCTGAGGCCACTTAAACTCAGGATCTTCTAAATTACTGAGAACTAAGGTTATAGGCATTCCTTATCTAGTGTATTAAAATGATTCTCAGGGCTGGGAGTTTGGCCTGGGCTAGCATGCACGAAGTCCTGGGTTCAATTCCCCACATACACATCCTCAGCTAGGATTATAGGTATGAGATACGGCAACCTGCACAGCTACTTACTGTCTGTATAATGAGTCTGTAAAATTGACATAAATGACATTGTACAAGTCTTACAGTAGTATTTTATACCTGACTTCCTCTATTTAGTATGATTTTTCTGAGGTGCATCCATTATAGTCTGAATCAGCAGTTTCTTTTATGTTGCTGAATAATCCTAATTCCTCCTAAATAAGATCAAGTACTGAATTTGCATCAAAGTTACACCAAAAGGTATATTTTTCCTCACATTGGTAATCCCAGCTATTCAGTAGGCAGAAATCAAGTTTGTCCATTAAAGGCTAGCCTGAGGGGAAAAAAAGACCCATCCCAATAAGCCAAGTATTATTAGTAGGACATTGTATGTAGTGTGTAGGAAGACATAGAGTATTGTTAGGAAGATCTTGTTCCCAGGTTGGCCCCAGGTTTAAAAAAAAAAAAAAAAAGCCAGGTGCAGTGGCTCATGCCTGTAATCCTAGTTACTCAGGAATCTGAGATCTGAGGATCAAGGTTCAAAGCTATCCCTGGCAATACAAAGCCTAGAAACTTATCTCCAATTAATCACTAGAAAAACGGGAGTGAGGCTGTGGCTCAAGGGCAGGGCAAGGGTAGGGTGGTAGCCTTGAGTTGAAGAGCTCAAGAACAGTGCCCAGGCCAGAGTTCAAGCTGAATGACCCAAAAGAAAAGAACATTAATAAGCAAACATTAATAGTATTATTTCAGGCTGGGTATGTGGCCTAGTAATAGAATGCCTGCCTAAAATGTACAAAGCCCTGCGTTCAATTCCTTGGTACCACACACATAGAAAAAGCTGGAACTGGTGTTGTGGCTCAAATGGTACATACAGCACTAGCCTTGAGAATCTCAAGGACAGTGCCCAGGCCCTGAATTCAAGATCCAGGACTGGCAAAACAAAAACAAAAAGTATTGTTAACTCAACATTTATTTCATTATGCTTTAGATTTGATGTTCCAATCTGATCAGGGAAGTTTGAGATTCTTTCCTTTTCTCTTTGCCTGTCTTAATCTCTAAAATCCTTTTGTCCTAAAGAGTAGATTTTTAAAAATTCACTTTTTGAATTGGTAGCATCTAAATTCATTCTCTGTGAAACTGTTGAAATACTATAGGCCTTAATCCACCTAACATTGTTGTAACTGGACATTCTTTCTACAGCATTGCTCATAAAAGTTTGGGGAGGGAAGAACACACGTGGGGTGGATGGGAGGTATTTTTTTTTCCTTTGGGCTTTTTTTTGTTGTTGTTTTTGCTTTGTTCTGCTTTTTCTTTTCTTTTTCTTCTCTTCCTTTCTTTTTTATTTTATTTTTTTAGCATGGCACTTTTTCAAACATTTTTCATGTGCTTAGGTACATCCAAGCAGAAGTCCAGTTCCCTGCAGGTAGCAGATCAGGACCTACTGCCACCTTTTCACCCATACCAGCCTTTGGAATGCATAGTAGAGGAGACTGAAGGAAAGCTGAATGAACTGGGACAAAGAATTAGTGCTATTGAAAAAGCACAGCTTAAGTCATTGGAGTTAATTCAAGGTGAACCTCTGAACAAAGATAAGATAGAAGAACTTAAAAAGAACAGAGAAGAGCAAGTCCAGAAGAAGAAGAAAATACTGAAAGAACTGCAGAAAGTGGAAAGGCAGTTGCAGATGAAAACACAGCAGCAATTTACCAAAGAATACTTGGAAACCAAAGGTCAGAAAGACACAGTGTCTCTACATCAGCAGTGCTCTCATAGAGGAGTCTTCCCAGAAGGGGAAGGAGATAGTAGTCTCCCAGAGGATCACTTTTCAGAATTACCTCAGGTTGACACAATCTTATTTAAAAGTAATGATGTTGATGATGAGCAACAGACTCCACCATCGGCCGAACAAATTGATTTTGTCCCGGTCCAGCCTTTATCACCTCCACAGTGTAACTTTTCCAGAGACTTAGGTTCTAATGGGACAAATTCTCTTGAACTTCAGAAAGTATCAGGTAATCAGCATATTGTAGGACAGCCTCAGATTGCTATTATTGGACATGATCAGGGGCTATTAGTTCAAGAACCAGAAGGACTTATGGTTGCAACTCCAGCCCAGACGCTTACCGACACTCTTGATGACCTGATAGCAGGTGGGTTAAAAATATGTCTGAAGTCATTTCTCTTTAATCTGTGTGCTCAGCTTCTTTAAGTGCCCCTCCAAAACACAGACATTGATTTTGCTTTTTCATTTTAGAACTATCTTTGTACTCACTTCTTTGAATTCATTTCTCAAGATATTTTAGAAGTGAATTCAAGTCAGCCACACTAACATAAAAATGTATTATTACTCTATTCTTTTTGGTATCATTTCAAAGGCAAAAAAAATGATAAAGTTGCTGGAAACCTTTACTTCTGATGATTGGTGTGAAGGAAATCCATTTGGGTTATATCTTGGGCAAGAGCTTTCAGGATTGAACTTCTATGTAGGTGTTCTAGAGATATTCAAATAAGATTATGCATTAAATTTAAATCACACTGCTTTTCATTAGATGAACTTAATTATCTCTAATTAAATGAGGTATTTAGAGAAAATTCCATTTCATAGTGTTTATAATTAAAAGAATAAAATAGACTTTTAAATATTGACACTTGATGACTTGCAGATGGAAAGTTTTTCATTAATCTTTGATGAACATACACATATACAGAAACATAGAAACACAAAAGACCTGATTATCTTAAAGTATATGTTTTTGTTTATTGTTGTGTGGAAAATTACAACTAGATATGAAATGAGGTGCACAAGTTTACTTTCCCTTTCATTGTCCTTGCAGCAGTGGGAATACAATGCAATTAATCATTTACCTTCCTAAAGATGGCTGGTGAATGTATCACCTCCATGAGAGCCCAATTCAGAAATGCAGCCAGAATGGCTGTTGACAGTGGATGAAGACCAAGAACTAAGATGTAGCTGGATTGATATTCAAAGGCAGGCCAGTCCTCTGTCTCTTGATTGCAACATTTTTTTTCCTTACTGTTGTCTGTTTCCTCTTGTCATATTTTCCCCTCCCCCAATTATGCTATCCCAGTTTCCTTTCTTCTTTTGTGATTCTTTAGTCTTCCTAATCTTTATGGAAACTTTTAAAAATGTAAAATAAGGTTACTTAAATCAGGAATTTTATTAGGCATGTGAATGACTTCCACTGGTTATAAATGTGTTTTTGTCTTGAGACTAATGTGAAATATGAGGTATCACTGGGCAGAGTATAAATGTCTTAGTTTTCTTAAAATATACTGGGAAATGTTTTAAAGAGCTAGGCTCTTTGTATTTTGAATTTGTACATTTTTTCACCTGTTGCTTTTAAGTCAATTAACATGTATCTTTAGTATTGAAGTTTGTTACATAGTATGAATACATTTATAATTTATTTATAGTTCTGATTTATAATCTGAGTAAAGACAAATATTAGAGTATGAGTTATGATTATTAATAATGAAACTGATGGCCTAAGAATATCATTTTTAAAACTCAGGGTTCAGTAACTAGAATCATAATGCTCTTAATTAAGTGTTCAATTTGAGTTATGAAATCCATATTATTGGCCAATATAATTGTAACCCTCCCCTCCTTTTAATAAAGAATATAGAAACTATTATAAAAGGAATATGTGCTAACTTTATGCCAGTTTTTACTGATGGTTTTTAAAGGAAAAGTATTTTGCTAAGTTATTTGCTAAATGTAAATGATCTTTTATAAACATCACATAAAATTTACAAGAATTAGTTTAGAAAACATTTTAATATAAAAATGTTCATATGAACTAGAAATATAATTTTAGACATGAACCTACTATATTTTATGATCTTTCATAAGTTCAAAGTTGTTTTCATATGAAAATTTCCAGTTTGTATAGATAATGTATTTTGAAGTCAGGGCAATATTTTTATTTTCTTTGTACAAGATGATGATATGTCTCTACTTAAAATTTAAAATTGCTATTTTCTTTATAAGTTCAAGTTTCATCTAACTTTCTTAATTGAAAGTGAAAGAAGTTGAGGGTAAAAAAAAACTAGAACCTACAGCAATAAGATTGTGAAACAGGCTATAGGCATAATTAATTTTATTTGAATCAAATTTAGCTCTTATCCTTCATATTTAGTATCACAAAAGTTTTACTTTAGGAAATAGCTGTATGTTACAGGAATATATTTAGCTCTTTAAGTATAGGACCATTTTTCTCCTTTAATATTGTTCTGTCAAAATATTTCTCATAGTTAGACACAATGACTCATTTGTGTAATCGCAGCTACTCAAGAACTAGTGACTGGGAGGATAAAAATTTGAAGCCAAACCAGGCAAAGGTTTAATGAGATTTCATTTCAAACAATAGCTGAGCATGGTGGTGCAGGCTTGGTAACTTGGCTATGTGGGAAACATATATAGGAGGATCAAAATCCAGACTAACCCTGGCAAATAAAACATGATACCCTAACTCAAAAATCACTAAAGCTTGTAGCACACTGGCAGCACAAGCAGGGATATCTAACTACTCAGGAGGCAGAGACCTTGATGAGCACAGTTTGAAAGCAGCCTCTATCTCCAAAATAACCTGCAAAAAGGCAAGTGGGATGTGTGAGTCAAGTGATAGAGAGGCCCCTGACTACAAACACTAGACTTAAAAGAACAAAAAAGTAATAATGAATTGGCTATATGTACAGTTGATGTCATGACTTGGTTGTCTGACTCACTGAACCTTTTTTAGCTTGAAATAGTCCTACACAGAATATTTAAATTTTTGATTAGCATATTTCCTCGTATTGTTAAATTGTTGGAATTTTAGCTGTTACCTTAGTAGTAATGATTCTCAAAAAAATTTAAGTAGCCAGCCGTTGGTTAGCTCATACCTGTAATCCTAGCTACTCAGGAGGCTCAAATCTGAGAATCACAATTTAAAGCCAGCCCAGGCAGGAAAGTCCATGAGTCTCTTACCTCCAGTTATCCACTAGAAAACTGGAAGAGTGCTGTGACTCAAAGTGTTAAAGCTCTATCCATGAGTCCAAAAAGCTTAGGGACAGTGCTCAGGCCCTGAGTTCAAGCCCCACCACACACAAACACACACAAGATTTGATATGCATGTAAGTGTTAATAGTCATGTGACTATTTTTATTTGTTGGCACTTTAATATGCTCTCATGAACTGGGATGTTAATGAATTTGACTGTAAGGAACCTATAGTAATGTAGTTTTAAGAGTAAAAATGTATCTATCTGCCTGGGCTGGCTTTGAACTTCAGTCTTCAGATATCAGCTTCCTGAGTAGCTAGATTACAAGTTAGCTACTAGTGCCTGGCTCAAATTGGACTTTTAAATTAGGCTTCTGGATATAAATTGGAAGACACTTCAATTTCAGAAGACATTGGATCCAAAGTCTAACCTAGCTTTCAGTTTGTATATATTTGTTTTGTTTGGGGGGGTGGGGTTTTTTGTTTTGTTTTGTTTTTGTTTGATTTGGGTTTTTTTTTGTTTTTGTTTTTGTTTTTGCCAGTCCTAGGATTGCACTCAGGGGCTGAGCACTGTCCTTGGGATTTTTCAAGGCTAGAGCTCTACCACTTGAGCCACAGCACTACTTCCAGCTTTTTTCTGTGTATGTGGTACCAAGGAATTGAACCTGGGTCTTCATGCATGCTAGGCAAGCACCCTTCCACTAGGCAAAACTCCTGGCCTCTAGATATTTCTTATAAGGAATTAAAAGTTAACTGTCTCATTTATAGGGCCATTTATTAAAAATTCAACATACATTGTATAATAATTAAAATATAAGTGTCATTGGGATAAATAAAGCAAAGACAAAATTAAAACAGGTAGAGCTGGGCATGGTAGCTCAATGGCTATAATCCTAGCTACTCAGAAGGGTAAGATCAGAGGTTAACAGTTCAGAGCTAACCTAGACAGGAAAGTCTGTGATACTATTACTTCCAAATAATCAGCAAAAAGCTAGAAGTGGAGCTATAGTTTAAGTGATAAGAGTACTAGCCTTGAGCAAAAAAACGCCCTGGGACAGTACCCAAGCCCCCCAAGTTCAAGTCCCAGAACCAACACAAAAAAGAAAAAAAGAAAAACAGGTAATTAGAATATCTTCTTATTTTTTAGGGGATTTACAGCAAAATTATTTAAATAAAAATTCATCTAATGGATGTTACTATTTCATTTTTAGGTTTTATGAAGTGCAACTCTTAAATAGCTACTATTCCATAAAACATTGTAACAACTTTATTTCTTAAAATGTCACAGGATATTTTGTTTACCTAATATTCATGAGGGGTTTTTTGTTGTTGTTTTTTGGTTTGTTTTTTTTTTTTTGGTCTGTTATGGGACTTGGAACTCTGGGCCTAGGTGCTGTCCCTGAACTATTCAGCTCAAGGCTAGCATTCTACCCCTGGAGCTACAGTGTCACTTCCAGTTTTCTGGTGATTAATTGGAGATAAGACTCTCATAGGCTTTCATGCCCAGGCTGGCTTTGAACCACAATTCTTAGATCTTAGCCTCCTGAGTAGCTAGGATTACAGGTGTGAGCCACTGGTGGTATCGAGCTCCCTGAGATTTTTATAGTAATATTTATTATCTTTTGGCCTACCTACCATGCTTCTTTTCTTCTACTTCACAGAGTTAAGGGCTAAAACATACTATTTTGTTGTAATATCTAAATTTAGTCAGAATTATATTTTGATATTTGTGGAAATCTGCTTTTATTATTTTCAGACACATTTAGAGATAGGAGCTATTTTAAATTCATGAAAATGTCACAGTCCTAGTGTGATATTTTATAATACAACTTTCAATGCATATGTACTTTTTAAATCTCTTACTTTCTTACTATAACTTTACATTTGTAACTAATTTTATTAAAGTCACTTTCTGTGAAATGGTTCTGATTGTTATTATTACCAGTAGAAAAATGCTTCTAGGATAATATAGTTCAAAAATATACAGTAAGTGGTATTGTAACCATATATTTTTTAGTAATGCATTAAATAGAAAAGTCTTTTTATGTCAACTATCATAGCATTACAGTGTGGCTAAGCAACTCCAAACATCTATTTTAAATATTTTTAATATTTAATATTTAATATACTTATGATAGAAACATAATTCTTTACTAAAATATATGTTAAAGTCTTATTGATAGTGTGTTACTATTTTTAAGCTGTCTTCTAAATACAGCAGTTATTTTGAGGTATAACAGAATATCTTCTTTTGTTTCATTGATTTTTTAAAAGGGAGTACTTTGTTATATTTTCCCAGGTGAAACTAACAAAATGATCATCCTTATTTGTAACTGTGTAGTTGAATTATATTCTGTATATGGCAATTGAAATTGCCAAAATTTATATTTCCAAGATGATTTTATGTATTGGTGGGGAGGAAAGAGGTAGTTAAATTTGCTTAGTTATTTAAACTAATAACAATAAATTGTGTCACTCATATTTGTTGTGAACAGCGCCCAGTTGTATATAATTCTAGAAAGATCTATAAATATATAATTCTAGAAAGATATATAATTCTAGAACAGATCCAGTCATATATAATTCTAGAAAGAAAACATTTTCCAAAACTTGAAGTACTTAAATTTTTTTTACTTTCATTTTCCTTTTTAATTTTTTTTCCTTTTTGCCAGTCCTGGGACTTGAACGCAAGACCAAGTGCTGTCCTTGGGCTTTCTCAAGGCTAGAGCTCTACCAGTTGAATAGCAGCGCCATTTTCGGCTTTTCTCTATGTATGTGGTACTGAGGAATCAAACCCCGGTCTTTGTGCAGGCTAGGCAAGCACTCTACCTAGGCCAAACTCCCAGCCCCCTCATACTTCTAATATAGATCCCATTTCCCCCTCTGTGAGTAAATTTCATCTCTTATGAAGTATAAGAAACATTCAGATTTAAAAAGATGTAACCTTTAATTTGGGGTTTTTCTTTGTTTTGGCTTTAATTAGGGTCTCCTTTGTAGCCCAGACTGGCATTTAACTCATAGATCTGTTTCAACCTCCCTAATGATGGGATTATAAGGGTGTCCCATCATACCTATTAACTCTTCTTTCTTTCTTTCTTTCTTTCTTTCTTTTTTTTGCCAGTCCTGGCTTGGGCTCAGGGCCTGAGCACTGTCCTTGGACTTTCTCAAGGCTACAGCTCTACCGTTTGAGCCACAGCACCATTCCTGGCTTTTTTCTGTGTTTGTGGTACAGAGGAATGGAACCTAGGTCTTCGTGTATGCTAGGCAAGCACTCTACCACTAGGCTAAACTCCCGGCCCTCAACTCATTTTTTATCTTTTAATTTAAAAAATTAGGGCGGGGCGGTACTGGGGTTTGAGCTCAGGGTCTTGTGCTTGTCGAGTAGGATCTCTACTACTTAAACCATTCTACCAGTTTGTTTAGTGTTACATATTTTTGAGATAGGGTTACTTCATTGCCAGGCATACTAGACTGACTCGCCATGACTGTAGTCCCTTTTTTGTGTAACCTTGGGATGACAAGCATAAACTATCACACCCAGCCATTGAATGAGATAGATTTTTTTATGCCTGGGCTGGCCTTGAACCATTTCCTAGTTTCTGCCTCCCAAGTAGCTAGCATTACAGGTCTGAGCCACCAAAAAAAAAAAAAAGGTGAGACAATTTCACTGTGTAGCCCAGATAGCCTTGAATCCCTATTCCTCCCTTCTCAACCTACCAACTGCTAGGATTATCAGCATGTACTACCATGCCTAGTTCTTAACTTATACATTAGATATTGAGACTCAAATACAGAAATTCAGTATTCTTTGCAAAGAAGTTTCACTTTGAAGAATTGATTTATTTTAGTAAATTTTCAAAATAAACATTGAATTTTAAAGTACATAATCCCTGTTACTTATATGAAACCTGTTCTCACCTCTTTTTTTTATTTTCTTATTTTATCTAATGCCTTCTACAAACTAAGATAGAGAACTTACTAAAATATATTCTGTATATTAAAAATGTAAAAAGTATTATCTTTTATTTTATGTACTCTAAATACATGGTATTCTGAGAAGTATGTTACATCGCTCAGTGAACAACTTTTCAATGCAGAGTTTTCCTCTTTCTACACACAAAGAAAATTGAGGGTCTAGACAAGTTTAATTACTTGGTCAATTTCAGAAAGTTTGTGCTAGAACTAGCATTCAAAAGTAGGTGCTTCTAAGACTACAACACTTCTGATTTGGCCACCTCAGTATATATTTCTGGATTTTTATTTTGTTTTGTTGAGGTGCTTCTCTGTATATTTCTATATACAAACAACTTTACTCTTTTGAATGGAATTTAGCAACATTAATGTTGTTTTTCAGCTGTGAGTAGCAGAGTGCCCACTGGTTCCAACAGTTCTTCACATGCTACTGAATGTGTTACACCTGAATCCTGTTCACAGTCTCCAAGCAATGTAATTTCCCCTGTATATCCTTCAGTTGACATTGATGCACATGTGAGTAGATCAGCTTATCTGACAAATTTACTTTGTACATTGTTTCTTTGAAAAATGAAGTTATTGTATATTCTTGATGAAAAATAATTTCAATTGATAATCATTTTTTCTTCTAGACTGAAAGCAATCATGACACAGCATTAACACTGGCTTGTGCAGGAGGTCATGAAGAACTTGTGTCTGTACTTATTGCACGAGAAGCTAAAATTGAGCACAGAGACAAAAAAGGTAGGAATATCAGTAATAAGTTCGATGAAAAAACAATTGTACCTTTTTCACTAGCATTAAGTAGTTCCTATATTTAGTAATGAGACTAAATAATAAGATTCATTAATTTACCAAGCCAAATAATTCTCCAAAAAAACTCAAAAGAGCGGGCACGGTGGCTCATGCCTGTAATCCTAGCTACTCAGGAGGCTCAGATCTGAGGATCAAGGTTCAAAGCCAGCCAGGGCACAAAAGGACCTGAGACTCTTATCTCCAATTAACTTCTACAAAATAGGAAGTGGGGCTTGGCTCAAGGGTAGCGTGGTAGCCTTGAGCTGAAGTGCTCAGGAACAGCACCCAGGCCAAGTTCAAGCCCCATGACCCACCAAAAAAAAAAAATTTTTTTCAAAAGTAAGCCAGGTACTAGAAGTTCAGGCCTGTAATCCAAACTACTCAAGAGATCTGATGGTTGTAGTTTGAAGCCGGGCCAGGCAGGAAAGTTTATGAAAATCTTATCTCCAGTTAATCACAGAAAAACCTGGAAGTAATATTTCCCAGCTGCAACCAAAGACATGTTGCCTTTCAACACGTCTAAAATGTTCACTAATAGCTTAAGTTAAACATATTATATGCCCTTTTTGTCTTGGAAGAATCACTTTTGCTTTTTCATATATTTTTTTTTTGCCTATCATTTGCTTCTAGGGGGATAACATTTTCACAAAGTTGAGAGCAGATCACACAATGATTTAAACCCAACTACTGATAATATGGGACTGACTGAGAACTTTATATCCACTATGCTTCATTTGTGTGTGCAAATTTGAAATGGCTGTTTTAAAACTATCTTTTGAGCGGGTGTGGGTTGTGGTGGCTAACGCCTGTAATCCTAGCTACTCTGGAGGTTGAGATCTGAGGATCAAAGTTCAAAGCCAGCCCAGGCACAAAAGGACCTGAGACTCTTATCTCCAATTATCTCTAGAAAATGGGAAGTGTGGCTTAGCTCAATGGTAGAGGCTATGGTAGCCTTAAGCTGAAGAGCTCAGGGACAATGCCTAGGCCCAGGGGTAGGCTTTTATTCCCGTTTGCTTTATTTTATACTTGGTCAAAATATTATTAATCTGAGATTAAGTCGTGCTTACTGTATAAGTCATCAGTGAAGTTGAACAAATTTTACTTGCAGAGCTGGAGTTGTAGCACAGTTGTAGAGCTCTTGTCAAGTGTTAGGGGACCTTGGCTCAATCCCCTGCATGGAAAAAAAAATAAAGTTGTAGTCACCTTTCTCCTGAACCCTGAGTTAATTTTTACAGGAACATCAAAGTTTATAATGAATATATGGGTAAAGCTTCAAAAGTTGTATTGACTTAGCATTTGCTTTTGTCAGATGTGTATGTGTTTTATCATTAACAAATTAGGGTTTAGAGCAGTTTAATGCTAAATGATTCAATTATTTGTCTTTTTATTAAAATAATTGAGAATTTAGGAGAATACCTTTAAGCCAGGCGCGGTTGGCTCACACCTATAATTCTTGCTACTCAGGAAGCTGAGATCTGAGGATCACGGTTCAAAGCCAGCCAGGGCACTAAAAAGTCCGTGAGACTCATCTCCAATTAACCACTAGAAAAGTGGAAGTGGCGCTGTGGCTCAAGGGGTAGGATAGTAGCCTTGAGCTGAAGAGCACGGGGACAACGCCCAGACCCAGAGTTCAAGTCCCATGACCAACCAAAAAAAAAAAAAAAGAATACCTTTAAGTAAAAAGCACAAATGTGTTAGAGATTTTTTTTATTTTCTGATTTAGGCTTTACTCCACTGATCCTGGCAGCAACAGCAGGGCATGTTGGAGTTGTTGAAATTCTTTTAGATAAAGGTGGAGATATAGAAGCACAATCTGAACGAACTAAGGATACTCCACTTTCCTTAGCATGTTCTGGTGGACGTCAAGAGGTATGTTCGTGTAAATTTTCATTCTGTAAACATTTTAGTTGTACTTTACAGTATGCACATGATTGATACTTTAGCTACCTGAATAAAAGGTACGTGTGTTTTGACATGTCCCTTTCATTTCTGGGGAGTGGGATACTTTTCTTAATGGGACTCATAAATGCCCTTTTAAAGAATCTGCTTGCCCTGATGAACAAATAAAAATTGTCTTACATTTATAGGGATTGAGTTGCTACATTTCCAACACATAAAAGACAAATCCATTGCTCAGTAGTTGAGAAATGAAATCATCTTGTTGCTTTAATATAATTGGGATTTTAAAGGTCTTAATTCTTTAGTATGAAATAAAATCCATTGCCAAGCATGGTGGCTCACACCTGTAATCCTGGCTACTCAGGAGGCTGAGATCTGAGGATCACAGTTCAAAACCAGCCTGAGCAAAGTCCATGAGACTCTTATCTCCAATTAATCACAGAAAACCTGAAGTGATGCTATGGCTCAAGGGGTAGGGTGGTAGCCTTGAGCTCAGGTTCAATGGCTAGACCCAGAGTTTAAGCCCCATGACTGACAAAAAGAAAAAAGAAGATCCTTTCTTTGACGCTGATATATTAATAATTAGGACCTAATAAAATATACTTTAAATGTCACATATTTAGACAGGAAATCATAGGTCCTTTTTTTTTTGTCCTGGGCTTGAGCTCAGGGCCTAAGCACTCTCCTTGGACTTTCTCAAGGCCAGAGCTCTGCCACTTGAGCCTCAGCATTACTTCTGGCTTTTTTCTATGTATGTGGTACTGAGGAATCGAACCTGGGTCTTCGTGCTTGGTAGGCAGAAAGCACTCTACCACTAGGCCAAACTCCTGGACCCATAGGTCCTATTTCTTTTTTTTTTTTTTTTTGCCAGTCCTGGGCTTGAGCTCAGGGCCTGAGCACTGTCCTTGGACTTTCTCAAGTCTAGAGCTCTACCACTTGAGCCTCAGCACCACTTCTGGCTTTTTTCTATGTATGTGGTACCGAGGAATCGAACCCGGGTCTTCATGCATGCTAGGCAAGCACTTTAACCACTAGGCCAAACTCCTGGCCCCCATAGGTCCTATTTCTTTGTGCTTTTTACTTTGTAAGTTGAACCCTTGGTGTAAACTGAGTTTCACTATTCTTATTTTACTTTATAGGTAGTAGATTTGCTGCTCGCTCGGGGTGCAAATAAAGAACATAGAAATGTGTCTGATTATACTCCATTGAGTCTAGCTGCATCTGGAGGCTATGTTAATATCATTAAGATTCTTCTAAATGCTGGGGCAGAAATTAATTCAAGGTATCAACTGTTCATTCATTTTATTATTAATAATTAGTAAGTCACTACCTTGGGCTTTAGGTATCTTTCTCTAAGGATTTGGACAGAAAATATTCCCCACCCCTCTTTGGGCAACACTAATGTTTGAAGTCAGGGCCTTGCACTTGCCCAGCTATTTCTACCATTTGAGCAGTACCCCAGCCCCTAGACACTTGGTATTTTAATTAAGATAGTCTGAAATCGCAAGGCCAAAAATTATCCCTATAATATAAAAATGATCTCAGTTTATACGATTAATGTGATTTCTTTAAGAGGTTTCATTTCAGAAAGTACTTTTTACTTGTAGTTGAAAATTTATAACTTGTAAGTTTTGGTTTTAACTTGCAAAATTTTCATATTCCCTGTTACTATTTCATTCAAATAAAATGTATTCTTCAGTGTTAGAAATCTTTATAGCTGAACTAAATTTTCATCTTTAATGTTGTGGTTTTTTTAAAAAAACACATGAAATATATTATCTTAATTATCTGAGCATATTTTCACCCTTAGGACTGGGAGTAAATTAGGTATTTCTCCTCTGATGTTGGCTGCAATGAATGGACATGTTCCTGCAGTGAAACTGCTGCTTGATATGGGTTCAGATATTAATGCTCAGATAGAGACCAATCGGAACACAGCTCTAACCCTGGCCTGTTTCCAGGGCCGAGCAGAAGTAGTGAGTTTACTTCTGGACCGCAAAGCCAATGTTGAACATAGGGCAAAAGTAAGTATTTTATAATTTGTGGACATTTCAAATATATCTCTAGTAAAAAGAACATGGCATCTAACTCATAGTATTCAGGTTTGGGAAATTATGTCAGACAGTAGTCAGTATATACTATTTCCATTTAAATAACTCATTTTATTTATAAAAACTCTAGGCAAAAAATTAGTTCATAGATTATAAAATTGGACCAGCTAAGTTCTAATTTAATTATGATAGATTCTGACTGTCATGACTTTGAAATTAGAAAATAGGAGTTGTGTCAGTGGTTTGACTTTCTTTCAAACTATGATATTAAGAACCCTAGAAAAATGTAGCTTAGAGGAAATTCTTTTAAAATAAGGTGACTGTCAGTCTGTCATTTCAAATTTAAAAGGATTGAATGGAAATTTCATCTTATCTCTCTGAACTTCATCAGTTATACTTTTTTAAGTTAATGTAACAACTGCATTTTTCTAATCTAAAAAATGAGAAGCCAGGCACTAGTGGTTCACGTCTGTTATGATAGCTACTCAGGAGGTTGAGATCTGACGATCATAGTTCAAAGCTACCCAACCCAACCAGGGAAGTCCATGAGATTCCCTACTTAACCACCAGAAAACTGGAAGTGGAGCTGTGGCTCAAAGTGGTAGAGCATTATCCTTGAGCAAAAAAGAGGCAGTGCCCAGGTCCTGAGTTTGAGCCCCATGACCAACATATAAGAAATGAAAAGATGGTTTTACCTTGGACTCTGTGTCATTTGGATTATGTGTCTGTGCTAGGGCATCATCTCAGGTCTCAGATCTTTTCATTCTTACTCCAGGCTAGTCCTCCACCACTTGAGCGCCATCTCAAGTTCCAGCTTTTGCTGGTTAATTAAGGAAATGAGAGTTTCAAAGACTTTCTGCCTTCGTTAGCTTGGAGTCACAGTCCTCAGATCACAGCCTCTTGAGTAGCCAAGTGTATAGTTATGAGCCATCAGTTCTTGGCTTCCCTTGTACTTTTTAAACTGCCATCTAGTTTGTCTTTTTCTATGTAAGTACTATTTGTGGCCCACTTACCTATTAAAAGGCCTAGCAAATCCAAATTGCTTTGGGAATGGTACAAGTAAGAAATGTCTTTTTTTTTTTTAATTTAATTTTTTTTTTGGCCAGTCCTGGACTTGGGCTCAGGGCCTGAGCACTGTCCCTGGATTTTTCTCAAGGCTAGGGCTCTACCACTTGAGCCACAGCACTACTTCTGGCTTTTTGCTATGTATGTGGTACTGAGGAATCGAACCCAGGTCTTCATGCATGCTAGGCAAGCACTCTACCACTAGGCCAAACTCCCAGCCCCAAGAAATGTCTTGACAAAAATGTCAACCCATGTACAATGATATGTTTATATTCCTAGCCGTATGGAAGATTAATGAACTGAAGGCCAGTCTGGGCTACATAGTGAGATAATATCGCCAAAAAATGAAGCAGAGAGGACAGGGGAGGAGAAGGGAGAAAAAGGCTAGAGATTAATAAATTTAAGAAGTCTTCATTTTGAAAAGAAGTTATCTAATAGCTATAGCATCATAGAAATCATTTCTGTTGTGCTGTGTTTTGTTTTGAGACAGGGTCTCACTATATAGCCTGGTTGACCTGGAACTTGTAGGTTGTCCAGACCGACCAGATTTAAAATTTTTCTCCTCAGCTTGCTCAATGTTAGGATTATAGGCATGTACCATCACATTTGGCTTCATTTTTCTTTATTGCATAAGGCAGTAGGTTGTAAGTGAATTCATTCTGGCATATCTAACTGAATCTAGCAATTTTCACTTGTTATTTAGTAAAATTAAAATAGAATGTAGTTTAGTTCTTTCATAAAAATAGGTCTTCTTAAGCATCAATTACTTTAGTTTTTGTGAGAAATTGTATTATTTATTGCATCCTTAATTGCTTTAAACAGACTGGTCTTACTCCCTTGATGGAAGCTGCTTCTGGAGGGTATGCTGAGGTTGGAAGAGTTCTCCTTGATAAAGGAGCAGATGTCAATGCCCCTCCAGTGCCTTCATCAAGAGATACTGCATTAACAATAGCAGCAGACAAAGGTCATTATAAATTTTGTGAGCTCCTGATTAACAGGTGGGTAATTTTCATTTGAAAAATGTTTATTTTGGGAGTGGGAGTGTGGCTTAGTGGTAGAGTGCTCATCTAGCATGCACAAAGCCCTAGATTCAGTTCCTCAATATCATATACAGAGAAAGAAGTGGTGCTCTTGACTCAAATGGTAGAGCGATAGCTTTGAGAAAGCCCAAGGATAGCACCTAGGTCCTGAGTTCAAGTTCCAGGACTATCAAAAAAAACTTTATTTTATTGGCATAAATTGGTAATAACAATTCATAATCTCTATGACCAAAGAATCTGGGAGTGGCTTACAGAGTGATTCTAGCTCAGGGTCTTTTTTTAAATTTTTGGTGGTGGACCAGAGGCTGGAACTCAGGTCCTGGTTGCTACCCCTTTTTAATCAGTGCTAGTACTCTACCACTTGAGCCACAGCTCTTCTGGTTTTTGAGTGATTAATTGGAGCTAAGAGTCTTTACAGCCTTTCCTGCCTGAGCTGGCTTTGAATGTTGGTCCTCAGATCTCTGCCTCCTGATTAGCGAGGCTTACAGACATCATATAATTATTCATGATCACAGATCAGTTGGTGCTGACTAGGAGGAGGCTTTACAAGGTGGGAATAACAGGAGAGTGAAGCTATCACTGGCTTTCTTAGAAATGAAGTGTTTATGAAAGTGAATCCTTAAAACCTTGCTTGAGCTAGTACCACAGCTGTGGCTCAGACCTATAGTCCTAGCTACTCTGCAAGCTGAGATCTGAGGATCATGGTTCAAATCCAGCCTAGGCACAAAAGGACCTGAAATTCTTATCTCCAATTAACCTCTTAAAAACAGGATGTGGGGCTTGGCTCAAGAGTAGGGCGATAGCCTTCAGCTGAAAGCTAAGGGACAGCACCCAGGCTGAGTTCAAGCCCCATGACCCACCAAAGGAAAAAAAAAAAAAAAAAAAGTGAGAAATGTCAGCCTCAGCCAGAAGTTTGGCCTAGTGGTAGAGTGCTTGCCTAGCATGCATAAAGACCTGTGTTCCATTCCTCAGTACCACATGTATAGAAAAAGCCGGAAATGGTGCTGTGGCTCAAGTGGTAGAGCTCTAGCCTTAAGAAAATCCAAGGACAATGCCCAGGCCCTTAGTTAAGCCCCAGGACTGGCAAAAAAGAAGAAGACAGAAATGTCAGCCTCTTACAGGAAACAAACTGTGTTAATATTCTTTCTTTATAGGGGAGCTCATATTGATGTTCGTAACAAGAAGGGAAATACACCATTGTGGCTGGCATCTAATGGTGGTCATTTTGATGTAGTACAATTGCTAGTGCAAGCAGGTGCTGATGTGGATGCAGCAGATAACCGGAAAATCACACCTCTTATGTCAGCATTCCGAAAGGTAACATAAAGGAAAATGATAAAAATATAATCATTTTAAGCCAATTCTAAGTTGAAACCACATGAGGAAATAAACTGATTTTGAAGAGTTGAGTATTATTTCCATATAAAAAATTGATATTGGACCGGAAGTTTGGTCTAGTGGTAGAATGCTTGCCTAGTATGCATGAAGACCCAGGTTCAATTCCTCCGTACCACATACATAGAAAAAGCAAGAAATGGTGCTGTGGCTCAAGTGGTAGAGCTCTGGCCTGGAGAAATCCCAAGGACAGTGCTTAAGCCCCTGAAACGGCAAAAAATTGATATTATTCCATTTTTCTGTCGCCAAACCCAAGAGGTATGTGTTAAAGCAAATTCACTTGGTATCTTAACAATTATTATGTTGTATAGTAAGCATGAAATTAAGGAAAATATTATATGTGAATGGATGTTTTCTCTACCTAATTAGGAAGGAAGTTGATCGAACTTCCATAAAAATTTATAGTGTAAGCCGGGTGCAATGGCTCATGCCTGTAATCCTAGCTACTCAGGAGGCTGAAATCTGAGGATCACTGTGCAAAGCCAGCCTGGGCACAAAAACACCTGAGACTCTTATCTCCAATTAACCACTAGAAAACCGGAAGTAGCACTGTGGCTCAAGGGGTAGGGCCATAGCCTTGAGCTGAAGAGCTCAGGGACAAAGCCCAGGCCCAGAGTTCAAACCCCACAACTGACAAATAATAATAATAATAATAATAATAATAATAATAATAATAGTGTTTGGAGGAAGTGGACTGAATACAGGGTTTTACTCATAGTAGGCAAGGAACCTACTTTAATTACACCTCAGTCTGTCTCATATATGTTAAATCTCATTTTTTTTCTGCTGTATTTTAAATCTACCCATTGTAATTAATGAAAAATTATAAGCTACTTAACATGTTCTACAAAGCTTTGTAAAATTGGTGCATATTAACCTGCATAGCCGAATCATTTATACTTCCTTCCTTTGCTCGTTCTATTTTATGCTTAGTGACTTAGAATGTACTAATTTTTTATTAGGACATGCTAATTATGCAAACATGTTTCATTGTGATATTTCCATACATGCAAAAAAAAATATTACTTTCCCTTCTCTCCTTTTTTGTTCATCTTTTAGTGGGTCTCATACTATTTTTTTTTTTGCCAGTCCTGGGCTCGAACTCAGGGCCTAAGCACTGTCCTTGGATTTTCTCAAAGCTAGAGCTCTACCACTTGAGCCTCAACATCACTTCCGGCTTTTTCTATGTATGTGGTATCAAGGATTTGAACCCCGGTCTTTGTGCATGCTAGGCAAGCACTCTACCACTAGGCCAAACTCCTGGCTCCGGTCTTGTACTATTTTCATTCATAGATATAATATACTTGTATTATATTCACCTTCATCCTTTCCTTTCTCTCTGACCTTCCTCTTAACTCCCCCAACAGTTCGACATATATATGTAAATGAATTATACATATCATATATTGATTTTAAATTTAATGAATTAGAAATTTTTATTTTTTAACTATAAGTTGTCAAACATATGGCAAAATTTCTAGGAATTATTTTCTATGTTTTTGTTGTATTTACAGGGGCATGTAAAAGTTGTTCAATATTTGGTGAAGGAAGTCAACCAGTTCCCCTCTGACATAGAATGCATGAGATACATAGCAACAATTACAGATAAGGTAAGTTTACTATTTTTTTGAGGCACATTTTTCTTTACCAAGATGCATTATTAAAATTTTATTCTTTTTTTTTTTTTTTTTTTTTTTTTTGCCAGTCCTGGGCTTGAGCTCAGGTTCTGAGCACTGTCCTTGGACTTTCTCAAGGCTAGAGCTCTACCACTTGAGCCTCAGCACCACTTCCGGCTTTTGTCTATGTATGTAGTACCGAGGAATCGAACCCGGGTCTTCATGCATGCTAGGCAAGCACTTTAACCACTAGGCCAAACTCCCGGCCCTAAAATTTTATTCTTCAGGGGTGGGAATTTTGCCCATTAGATGATTACTTGTCTGGCAAATTCAAGGCCCTGAATTCAGTCCTCAGTTCTGGGGGGAAAATAATTATTCTTCACAGAATGGAGGGTCAAAGGATAAACAAATGCGACAGTGGTACTCATTAGATACTATGTTGAAAATGAACTATATGAACTATACAACTTGTGGGTGAACCAAAAAGAAATGTACTTAATTATGTACCATGTACACAGAAAAGTCCAGAAGTTGCGCTGTGGTTCAAGTAGCAGAGTACTAGCCTTGAGAAAGCCCAAGGACAATGCCTAGGCCCTGAGTTCAAGCCCCAGCACCAAAAAAAAAATAAAAGATAAAAACCTTAACTTTGGTTTTTCCATCTGCAAAGTAGATAGGTATAATACTTTTCTGAGTATTTTTTTTTTTTTTGGCCAGTATTAGTTTTATGCTTAGAATCTCTAATTTATTCAGTTGGTATTTACCATTTGAGCCATGCTTCTAGCCTCTAGTTTGTTTTTTGTTTTGCTGGTTACTTTTCTTCTTTTTTTTTCTTTTTCCTGTCCTGGGACTTGAACTAAGGGCCTGGACATTGTCCCTGAGCCTCTCTGTGCTCAAGGCTTGCACTCTACCAATTGAGCCACAGTGCCACTTCTGACTTTTTCTTATTTATGTGGTATTGAGGAATCAAATCAGCGCTGCATGCATGCTAGACAAACACTCAACTACTAAGCCACACTCATAGACCTTGCTGGTTATTTTGGAGATGCACACTCAAGGACTTTGTGCCGAGACTGGCTTCACAACATGACTCTCTTGATCTCAGCCTCCTTCAAAAACTAGAATTACCTGCTTGAGCCTTTGTTCCTGGCTAACATGCCTTATTCTTTTTATATTTTTATTTTGTTTTGGATGGCCATGGGATTTGAACTCTGGGTCTAGGCATTGTCTGTGAGCACTTCAGCTCAAGGATAGCACTCTTCCACTTGAGCCACAGTGCCACTTTCTCCTCCATGCCTTATTCTTATATGGTGATTCTTAATATGATTTTTTTGGGGGGAAGGGAGGAGGGTGTTATGGCCCTTGAACTCAGCCTGGGCACTGCCCCTGAGCTCTTCAGCTCAAGGCTACGGCTCTACACTTCAGCCAAGCCCCATTTTCCTTTTCCTATAGGTTAATTAGAGATAAGAGTCTCAGATCAGCCGGGAGTTTAGCCTAGTGGTAGAGTGCTTGCCTAGCTTGCATGAAGACCGGGTTTGATTCCTCGGTACCACATACACAGAAAAAAGCCAGAAATAGTGCTGAGGCTCAAGTGGTAGAGATCTAGCCTTGAGAAAGTCCAAGGACAGTGCTCATTCCCTGAGCTCAAGCCCAGGACTGGGGGGAAAAAAAAGTCTCAGATCTCAGCCTCCTGAGTAGCTAGGATTACAGGCGTGAGCGCACCTGGCTCTTAATATGATGATTCTTAATATGATGATGGATGATAGCCTAGATTCAGTAGATAACCAAATTTGATTTATTGACTTTTCTGTTAATTGAACTATAATCCTTGAACTTTGGTATACTTGCTGCTTTCAGTTTTACTTGGTCTTTATATGTTAATGTGTTTCTATATTTATATTACTTCATCATCTACTACAGGAACTTTTGAAAAAGTGTCACCAGTGTGTTGAAACAATTGTGAAAGCTAAAGATCAGCAGGCTGCAGAAGCAAATAAGAATGCAAGTATTCTCCTAAAGGAACTTGATCTGGAAAAAGTGAGTGGCAAAAATATTTATTAGAAGTTTAATATTCAGAATAATTTGTTACATGTATGATCAGTCATGTATTATTATTCCTGACGTGTAAACTCAGGATTTTATACTTGCTAGACAGAAGCCCTACCACTTGATTCATGCTTCTAGGTCAATAATCTTAACAAAACATGATTTGAAGGAATTGTTAGATTCTCAAACCAGTATATTTTTTTTATTCTGAACCATCATTTATAAAAAAAAAAAAATATTTTGAGGGGCTGGGAATGCGGGTTAGTGGTAGAGTGCTTGCCTAGCATGCATGAAGCACTGGGTTTGATTCCTCAGCACCACATATACAGAAAAGGCCAGAAGTGGTGCTATGACTCAAATGGCAGACCACTAGCCTTGTGCAAAAAGTGTCCAAAGACTGCTCAGGCCCTGAGTTCAAGCCCCAGGACTGGCCAAAAAAATAAATAAATAAAGAGTAACTATTTACATGCTAGAGATGCCGCTCAGTGGAGAACACTTGCCTAAGATGCACAAAGCCCTGGGAGTCATCCTAGCAATGCTTTTACTTTAAAAAAAAAAAAAAAAAGACTTAAGTGTCTAATATTCAGAGCTGTATGGAATAATGGGACACATTTAAAAATAAAACAAATTGGCCCTGGAGTTTGGCCTAGTGGTAGAATGATGACCTAGTATGCATGAAGACCTAGGTTCCATTCTTTGGTACCACATACATAGAAAAAGCCAGAAATGGTGCAGTGGCTAAAGTGGTAAAGTCTGGAGAAATCCCAAGGACAGTGCCCAGGACCTTGATATCAAGCCCCAGTACTATCAAAAAAAGAAAAAAAAAATCCCTTTTGAAACTAATCTGCTTATTGTTTTCTGACTTTATCAGTCAGTTAACTATTATTGTGTTCTACTGGTATCTGAAAGGAACAAAGGAAGTTTTTTCTCCCACTAACTACAATAGCTGTTTTCAAAACTTAAATACAGCTTTAAAGAGGCCCTGGAGGTATAACTTTAAGTGGTCTAGCACAGCCTAGCAAGTAAAAGATCCTGTGTTCAATTAGTACTCTGAAAAAAAAAATGTTTCAAACTTATAAAGTACAGGAAAAAAAATGTTTATAATAATAGATTCTGGTCACAGTTTTACAGTGATTGTCACTTTTTTGGTGGTGGTGTTTTTTGTTTTGTGTGTTTTGTTTTGTTTTAGGGGGTAAGCTTTAACTTGGCTTCTGAGCACTGTGCCTAAGCTTTTTTATTCAAGGCTAGAACTCTACCACTTGGAGCCAGAGCTCCACTTCTAGTTTTCTGGTGACTAAGAGAAGAGTCTCACAGTCTTTCCTGCCCAGGCTGGCTTTGAACCAAGATTTTCATCTCTGCCTCCTGAACAGCTAGGATTACAGGCATGAGCCATTAGTTCCCGGCTTCTCACTTTTATAAAGATAATATTAGCTGCATTTTATGCAAATAGAATGCCACATGGCTGTATTTTATAGGAATTTTACTGAGATTTTTAACTTAAATATCATAAAATTCCCATTTAAAGTCATAAAATGTATTG
Source organism: Megascapheus bottae (assembly GCF_031878675.1). Classification (NCBI taxonomy): domain Eukaryota; kingdom Metazoa; phylum Chordata; class Mammalia; order Rodentia; family Geomyidae; genus Megascapheus; species Megascapheus bottae. The sequence goes on along the minus strand of NC_143512.1, from coordinate 12,676,342 downwards.
GCTTTTAGTATATTCACAGAGTTCTTTATCATCACTATAATCACAATTTTAAAACAGTTCTTTTCTCTTGTCCCCCCCACCCCCCACACACACACCACTCCTTTGATGTGCTGGGGTTCTAATATAGGGCTTTGCACATGCTAGGCAATTATTCTACCATTAAGCTGTCTCCCCCGTTTAGAAAAATCGTCATTTTCCTTAAACGTAAGCCTATCAATTCCTTTTTGCTGTCACCCTTCATGCAATCCTACAGTCTGTCCATGTAGGTTGTTAATTGTGGGACTTGGACCACGACCAACTGCCCATGCTGGTTTTGAACCAGAGTCCTCAGATCTCAACCGTCTGAGTAGCTAGGATAGCAGGCGCGTGCCACAGCTCCTGGCTACATTTACTCTTTTTTTAAGGGGGAGAATGTTCTTGACTTTTATTAATTTTATTGTAAAGGTGATGTACAGACGGGTTACAGTTACATGAGCCAGATAATAAGTATATTTATTTTTGAACACCCTCCCTCATTTTCTCCCAGTTCTTTCCCTTCCAGCCTGTCTTCCCCCCAAGTTGTATAGTTCATTTCCAACATAGAATTCTTTTTTTTTTTTTTTTTATGTCGGTTCTGGGGCTTAAACTCTGGGCCTGGGCCTGGGCACTGTCCCTGAGCTCTTCAGCTCAAAGCTAGCACTCTACCACTTGAGCCACAGCCTCCTTTCCTCTTTTCTGGTAGTTAATTGGAGGTAAGAGTCTCACTGACTTCAGTGCTCAGGGCTGGCTTTGAACCTGGATATCCTTAGCTCTCAGTCTCCTTAGAAACTAGAATTATAGGCGTAAGCCACTGGTGCCAAGCTTTATTTATGTCTCACGGACTTTAGTGCCAGGGCTGAGGCTGGCTTTAAACCTCAATCCTCAGATCTCAGCCTCCTGAGTCTAGGATCACAGGAGTGAGTCACCTCACCTCGCTTTACTGGATATATTATTACAATAATTTCTTCTTATTTTGCCCATGTCTTTTTACTTTCTTGTTTCTTTAAATTACAAAGGGGTTGAGATGTTTTTTGAAACAAACACAAGGTGCTACCTTTACTCACAATCTTCCTAACTCAGCCACATGAGTATTGAGATTATATATATGCACTATTATACTCTTGAATTACACAGTTTTTTTTTTATTTTAACTGAAAGCCTGTGGCTTATACCTGTAATCCTAGTTATGCAAGAAGCTGAGATCTGAGGATCATGGTTGAAAGACAGTCCACACAGGAAAGTCTGTGAGACTCTTATTTCCAATTAGCCAGGAGAAAAGAAAAGAAAAAAAAAAAGAAAGAAAAGGCCAGAAGTAGATTGGTGGCCCAAGTGATAGAATGCCAGTTTTGAGTTCAAAAACTTTAAAAAAGAAAGAAAGAAAAAAAACAGGCATGGTGGCTCATACGTGTAATCCTTGCTGCTCAGGAGGCTGAGATCTGAGAATCAAGGTTCAAAGCCAGCCCGTGCACAAAAGGACCTGAGACTCCCACTTACCTCTAGAAAATGGGAAGTGGGGCTTGGTTCAAAGGGTAGGGCAATAGCTTTGAACTGAAGAGCTCAGAGACAATGCCCAGGCCAATGGAGTATTATGGTAGCCTTGAACTAAAGAGCTCAGGGATAGCGCCCAGTCCAAGTTCAAGCCCCATGACCCACAAAAAGAAAAGAAAAAAAAAAACTTTAAAACAAAGTTTATCATTTTGATAATTTTCAGTTTGTGTTTTTTTTTTTTTCTTTTTTTTCAGTCTTGGAGCTTGAACTCAGGGCCTGAGTACTCTCTTTGGGCTTTCTCAAGGCTAGAACTTTACCACTTGAGCCACAGCATCATTTCTGGCTTTTTCTATGTATGCAGTACCAAGAAATCAAACCCAGGTCTTCATGAATGCTAGGCAAGCACTCTACCACTAAGCCCAACTCTTAGCCCCCTCTCTCTGCATTTATAAATGTTTTGAGATTGAAAGTCATGCAAAGCCATAAACAAAATTTTTACTTTGTTTATTCACGTTGCTGGGCACTGGTGCTTATAATTGTAGCCATTCAGGGAGCTGAAATCTAGAAAACAAAGTTTAAGTCTGGGCATGAGACTCATCAAGTAGAGCTGTAGCGTAAATGGTAGAGTATCAGCCTTGAACTAAAAGGCTTAGAGACAGCACCTAGATCCTGAATACAAGCCCTACGAATCTAAACCCAAAAATAAGAAGAATTGTATGCTGGTAAAATGATATACTTAACTTTATTTGCAGTCAAGAGAAGAAAGCAGAAAGCAGGCTCTTGCTGCTAAAAGAGAGAAAAGAAAAGAGAAGAGAAAAAAGAAAAAGGAGGAGCAGAAAAGGAAACAGGAAGAAGATGAAGAAAGCAAACCTAAAGAGAATTCAGAACTACCAGAGGACGAGGATGATGAGAATGATGAAGATGGTAAGAAATTACTCACCTGAATTAGAGATAAAAATTCTCTTTTCAATCTCATTAAAGATGATTTTTATTGTAGTTAATCCTTAGTATTTGGTTAGTTTTAATTGATAGCCTAGTTTATATTAAATAATTCTAAATGTTTCATATCATAAACTAATATAAAGAAACCGAAGGGCGAAGTACATAATTTATCGAAGTTCAGTTTTAAGACACTTTGTAAAATACCTTTTATATACTAAAAACAGTAAAAGTGTTTTGTAAGTATTCCTTCCTGTATGTCTCTACCTGACTCCCTGATTAGAAACTAGGAAGAGGTACATTTCTCCAATAAATTCTTAGCCAAAATTTAGTCTTAAAGCTATAGATGATACACATTTTGTCAGAGCCTATTGTTCATTTCCCTCAGAGTCACTTATAGCAGTTATGCCGGGCAGTTCTTTTTTTATTTTGGGGGGGGGGTAGGGTTGGGCCTTGGGGCTTGATCTCTAGGCCTGGACACTGTCCCTGAGCTCTTCAGCTCAAGGCTACCGCCCTACCCTGGTGCCTCGGCATTGTCCCTGAGCTCTTCAGTTCAAGGCTACCACCCTACTCCTTGAGCCTTGGATTCCCATTTCCTAGTGGTTAATTGGAGATAAGAGTCTCATGTTCTTTAGTGCCTAGAGCTTTATTTATGTCTCACGGACTTTAGTGCCAGGGCTGAGGCTGGCTTTGAACCTTAATCCTCAGATCTCAGCCTCCTGAATAGCTGGGATTATAGGCATGAGCCACCAGGCCCTGCGTGGCAGTTCTTATAATAGGCAAATTTTCTTTGCTTCTACTTCTAAAGTACTATTCAAAAATTATTCTAAACTCAAATTATATTGTGGTTTTTCATTAGTTCATGAGACATGCATTCTGATCTTAAGAATCTTATGGGTATATAGGGGCTTGGAGAATGGCCTTGTGGTAGGGTACCTGCCTAGCATGCATGAAGCCCTGGGTTTTATCCCTGGGTTCATAGAAAAAGCCAGAAGTGGTGCTGTGGCTCAAGTGGTGGAGCACTAGCCTTGAGAATGCCCAAGGACAGTGCTCAGGCTGAGTTTAAGCCCCAGGACTGGCACCAAAAAAAAGAAAGGAAAAAAAATAATTTTATGGGTATGTATAGTCTTTAAGAACTTAGAATGTTCTTACAGTAAATGTTTCTTCATTTATTGCCAAAAGGAAACTATAACCTAAAAGAGTGAATTACTATAAATTATGAAGTATAATTTATGAAAAAAATATTTGAGATCTGTGGCTCTCAATGTGATTCTTATCCATTTTATAATTTCAGTGGAGCAAGAAGTTCCCATTGAACCTCCTAGTGCAACTACCACCACCACAATTGGAATCTCTGCAACATCTACCACATTCACAAATGTGTTTGGGAAAAAAAGGGCCAATGTAGTGACAACCCCCAGCACTAATCGGAAAAATAAGAAGAATAAAACAAAAGAAACCCCTCCCACAGCACATTTAATTTTACCAGAACAACATATATCTTTAGCACAACCAAAGTCAGATAAAAATAAAATAAATGGAGAACCTAGAGGTGGTGGTATAAGTGGGAATAGTGATTCTGAAAACTTGGATAGCACAGATTGCAATAGTGAGAGTAGTAGTGGTGGTAAAAGCCAAGAATTAAATTTCACTGTGGATGGATCTGCTAGTGATAGGAGATGTACCACACTGATCCTTAATTCCCAAGAAGAAAAGACAATCACTGCTGCTTCAAAAACTCCAACACGGTAATTTATTTTGACTTGTTAACTCTACATTCACCTTTGCTTTTTAATGCCTGGCACAAATATTTAAAGTATATTATATAAGCACTAGTTGTATTCAATAATTTTATTACTGTGTGTGTGTGTGTGTGTGTGTGTATCAAAGACAGAGAAAGAGCTGGGGCTTGAACTCGAGGCCCTATTCTCTTGCTTAGGTTCTTCACTTACAGCTGATGCTCTGCCACTTGAGCCATGCCTCCAGTTCCAGCATTAATTTCCTTAATTGTTTAGGATGTGAATTGAATTTTAGGATTGCTTTCCCCTCTCCACACTTCTCTTCATTTGCTTATCCCTCCCTCTCATCTCACTATCCATCTCTCAAGTACCAATTTGTTGGACTGTGAATTATTTTTTTCTCAGAAAGTCAACTTAGACTTATCTCCTGAGAATTCTCATATTTTGGTTACTACATTTTTGTACACTACATTTTTGTACCTACAACCCCATTGTGTTTACATATATGTTTATAAATCTGTTCTAGCTTCCATGTAAGAGAGAGAATGTATCTTTGTTTCTCTGGGCCTGGCTTACTTTACAACATAACTTTTTCCAGGTCTATCCATTTCTTGACAAATGATGTAATATCATTCTTCCTAATGGATGAATAAAATTACATTTATATATATATATATGAATATTTTCTTGATCCATTCTATTACAAAGCATTTGGACTGTATCTCTACCTTAGCTATGGCGAATAGTGCAGCACTGAACATGGTTGTGCAAATGGCTTTACTGTATCCTGATTTGTAATCTTTCAGATAAATGCCCAAGAATGGTATTGCTGGATCATAGGTAGCTTTGTGTTTATTTAGTACATTTTTTTATTTTTTATGTTTATTATTATTTTTTTTGCCAATACTGAGGCTTGGACTCAGGGCTGAGCACTATCCTTGGACTTTCCTCAAAGTTAGTGCTCTATCACTTGAACCACAACACCACTTCCAGCTTTTTCTGTGTATGTGGTACCGGTGAATCAAACCCAGGGCTTTATGCATGCTAGGCAAGCACTTTACCACTAGGCCACACTCCCAGCCCCTTGTTTTTGGTTTGACCTGTTTTTTGTTGTTGTTTTTGACAGTTGTGCACCTTGAACTCTGGGCCTGAGTACTGTCCCTGAACTCTTCAGCTCAAGGCTATATTGCTTTACCACTTAGCCACAGCACCATTTCTAATTTCCTGATGGAGATGAGAGTCTCACAGACTTCTGTGCCCGTGCTGGCTTTTAACCATAATCCTTAGATCTCAACCTTCTGAGTAGCTAGGATTACAGGCTTATTTTGTTTCTTTGTGCTGATACTTGGGCTTGATCTCAGGGACTGGGCACTATACTTTGTTGTGGGGGGTTTTTTTTGTTGTTTTCTTTGTGCAAGGCTAGTTCTCTACCACTTGAGCCACAGCTCCACTTCCGGCTTCTTAAGTACTTAATTGGAGATTAGAGTCTTGTAGATTTGCCTGCCTGGGCTGGCTTTGAACTATAGTCATCAGATCTCAGCCTCCTGAATAGCTAGGATTATAGGCGTGAGTTACTATAGCCCATGCCCAGCTTCATGTTTGCTTGTTGGCTGGTTGGTTAGTTGGTTGGGTTTTTTGTTTTTGTTTTTTGAGAAATCTCTAAACCTCTTTCCAAAGTGGTTGAACAAATTTACATTCCTGCCAACAATGTATTAGGGTTCCTTTTCCCCCAAATCCAAGACAGCAGCATCTGTTATTTTATATTGTTGATGATGGTCATTCTAACTGGAATGAGATGGCATCTGCATTGTTTTGATTTGCACTTCCTTTATGGCCAGAGATGTTGATTATTTCTTCATATGTCTATTGGCCATTTTTACTTTTTCTTAGAGTATCTATTTGGCTTTATTATATGGGCTGCCCATTTTATGATTAAGTAGGTTGTTGATTCTCTGAGGGTTTAGTTTCTTAAGCTCTTTGTATATTCTGTGTAGTAGGCCATTTATTGTAGGCAAAGATCTTCTCTCATTCTGTAGGCTGTATTTTTAACTTGTTAACCATGGCTTTTTTTTTTTTTCTTTTTCTTTTTTTTTTGCCAGTCCTGGGCTTGAGCTCAGGGCCTGAGCACTGTCCTTGGACTTTCTCAAGGCTAGAGCTCTACCACTTGAGCCTCAGCACCACTTCCGGCTTTTTTCTATGTATATGGTACCGAGGAATCAAACCTGGGTCTTTGTCCATGCTAGGCAAGCACTCCACCAGTAGGCCAAACTCCCCACCCATTAACCATGTCTTTTAATGCAGTCCCATTTGTTCATCTTTTCTTTGGTTTGATGAGCCACTGGAGCTTTACTAAGCAAGTTGGAGCGGAGCCTATGCTAATATAGTCTAATATTCTTCCTACTCCTTTCTGTAGTAGTTTTTGGTTTCAAGTCTTACATTAAGGGCATTAATCTGTTTTGAATTGATATTAGTACAAAATGACAGGGCCATTTTCAGTTTTCTGTACATGAATGTCCAGTTTTCCCAATACCATTTGTTGAAAAGTCTTTTATTCAACCTGTGGTTTAGCTCACCTATCAAATATTAGATGGCTGTAGGGGTGTGTTTTTATTTCTAGGTCTTCTAGGTTTATATCCAAGCCTTTCTGTTTCATGGATGCCTGAGCCTGCTTTTGTGCCGGTACCAATGTATTTTTGTTACTATAGCTCTCTAGTAGAGTTTGAAGTCTAGAATTATTACACCTCCATCACTACATTTCCCCCCCCCCCAGGATTGTTCTTTTAATTTGGGGGCTTTTGTGGTTTCATATGAATTTTTTGGATTGTTTCTCTATCTCAGTAAAGATTGACCAAAACTTCTTAATAAAATACTGGCCAGTGAAATTCAACAACTAATTAAAACAAAACATACATTACAATCAAGCAGGAAGATGCAAGTGTGGTTCAGTATATGGAAATCAGTAACTAATGAAAAACATTAGCAGAGCAAAAGACAAGAATCCCATGATCATCTCAGTGAGGACAGAAAAAGCCATTAACAATATCCTTCATCCTTTTATGATAAAAGCTCTAGAGAAGTTAGGAATAGACAAAACATAATAAAGGCTATTTATGACAAACTTAACGCCAAAATCATACCTAGTGGTCGTAAGGTCTGCCAAAAGGAAACTCCACACATTTCAGAAGAGGGTTTATTGCATGAGGAAAGAGCAGACTCCTGCCGCCCAAGATGGAGTTGCGCGAGCAAGAGAGCTTAGGGTGGGAAGTGAGAGATTATATAGGGGGAGGGGTATAGACACAGGGGAAGTAGATGTGATCTCAGAGGATGGGGAAATATCTCAGTGGGGACCTCCCATTGCCCCAGGCATGCCAGTTGCCAGGGTTACAGGTGCTTGGCGGTACAGGTGCTGGGCGGGGATTTCCAGGGTGCAGTGGGAGAGAGCCAAGGGAATAAGTCATTTCTTTCAGTCAGACCTAATAATGGTGAAAAAAAAACAATCATTTCCTCAAAGACAAAGATGTCCACTTTCTCCACTTCTTTTCAGTATAGTACTGGCATTCCTAACAAGTGCCATTAGGCAAGAGAAACATATAGAGGGGACCAAAATAGGGAAGGAAGAAGTAAAATCACCCTATTAGCAGATAATATGATCCTATATCTAAAGGACCCTAGAGACCACCATCAAGTTCCTAGAGCTGATAAATAACCTTGGCAAAGTAGCAGAGTTTAAAACCAACCCCCAAAATCAGTACCTTTTTTGTACTGATAAGGTTAAGAGAGAAAGCAGGAAAGCAATTGCCTTAAAAAAGTGTGTGGGGGGGTGGGCCAGGGTCAACTTAACCAAGAAAGTGAAGGATCTTTATAACAAAAAGGAAATTTTGAGGAAAGAAATTGAAGGAGACATTTGGTAGCGGAAAGACCTTCTATAGGTTCCTGGATTGGCAAGTTAAGATTGCAAAAATGGCAATATTGCCCTAAGCAGTCTACAAATTCAGTATAATACCCATCAGAATACCAATGCTACTATTTGCAGAGATAGAGAAAACTAATACCTATGCCCTCTTACATATGCTATTTAAGATTATTAGACAATTTTATAAGAATCTGAAGTTGAAAATATTTTTATTCATTATTGTCTTAAATTTGACTATGAAGATCAAATTAAAAATTTAAAATACATGGTGGAGTCTTGGTTCTATTTTCTATTTTCCTGCATTGATTATCTGATATGCTAAATTTTAATTGAAATATTTCAATGTAATTTTGTTTTTGAACTCCTTTGAATTTCTTCCTTAAAGTATATCTTTTGTTGTACTTGTTATTTTCTATTCTCAGTCTGGAAGGTGAAATGAATACTAATTCCTTGTCCACAAGTTACAAATCCGTGTCATTGCCATTAAGTTCTCCAAACATAAAGTTGAATCTCACTAGTCCTAAAAGAGGTCAGAAAAGAGAAGAAGGGTGGAAAGAAGTTGTTCGAAGGTAAGTATTAGTCTCACATTTTTAACTTTTATAAATCATACAGATTTGTCATCTCTTATAATATGATTGCCTAGTGAATTTGAATATGGACATTATTGTAAGCTACAGTGTTACACTAAATGTAGAATATGCTAGTGCAAAATTAATACCACTATAAAAGTTTTGCAGGCATATTTTACATAACACACCACATATTGGCTCTTTAACTTATAAGTTGAATTTTATGTAAATCGCAAAAGTTTGAAACTTGAGTTTTTATTGCTATGTTTGAGCTATTGATATGGCTTAAAATACATAGCATATATTATTCAGTATGGGTGTTAAGAATGGATGCATCATTTAGTTATTATAGGTTAATTGACTTTTGTGTGATATTTGGAGAAGATTTCAATGCTTAGATTATAGTGAGGTGAAAGTAATTTTGTCTTGGGGGTGGGGGTGGAAAGTGGGGACAAAAACATGAGAAGGGGTATCAATGTGTTAGAAGTAATGCACCCACTACCTGACGAATGTAACTGTAACCCCTCAATACATTATCCCTACAGGAAAAAAATTAATTTTGTCTTAAATAAGCAATGTACTTTTTATCCTTTTCTCAATTCAGTATGAGTTAATTTCCTCTTTAAGATTTGAAAATATTATTCTATAAGTATTTTTTTTTTTTGGAGGGGTGGTCGGTAATGGGACTTGAACTCTGGGCCTGGACCCTGTCCCTAAGCTCTTCAGCTCAAGGCTACCACCCTACCCCTTGAGCCACCTGGTTTTCTGGAGGTTAATCGCAGATAAGTCTCATGGACTCTAGTGCTGGGGTTGGCTTTGAACCATAATCCTCATTTATCCACCTCCTGAGTAGCTAGGATTAGAGGCATGAACTACCAGCGCCCGGCTCTATAAGTCTTTTAAGTGAAGATATTTACTATTCAGATATATTTGATTTCATGTGTGGTCTTCACTTTATAGGTCAAAGAAATTATCTGTTCCAGCTTCAGTGGTATCCAGGATAATGGGAAGAGGAGGATGCAATATCACTGCAATACAAGATGTTACTGGTGCCCATATTGATGTGGATAAACAAAAGGATAAAAATGGCGAGAGAATGATTACAATAAGGTAGCTATGGAAAATTTACATAACTAATTTTGTGTTGAAATTTCAGAAGAGTGCTTATTTTTATGTTCTTTTGTGTGCTGGTATCAGAGCTTGAACTCAAGGTTTAGACACTGTCTCTTAGTTGACCCTCTAGCACTACCACTTGAGACACAGCTCCACTACCAGCAGTTTTTGGTGGTTAATTGGAGATAAGAGTCTCACAGACTCTTTTGCCTAGGCCAGCTTTCTCCTAGGTAACTAGGATTACAGGCAGAAACCACCCGTACCTGACCCCAAATCTTTTATATATCTGTAGATATAGATACAGATAGAGATAGAGATATAGATAAAGATATGTATAGAAGCCAAGTGTGGTGACTCACGCCTATAATCCTAGCTACTCAGAAGGCTGAGATTTGAGGATCAAGGTTCAAAGCCAGCTCTGGCACAAAAGGACCTGAGACTCATCTCCAATTAACCCCTAGAAAAGGGCAGGTGGAGCTTGGCTCAAGGGACACCTCCCAGGCCCAGGGGTAGAGTGGTAGCCTTGAGCTGAAAAGCTCAGGAACAGTACCCAGGCCAATTTCAAGCCCCATGACCCACCAAAATAGATAGATAGATAGATAGATAGATAGATAGATAGATAGATAGATAGATAGATAGATAATGATATGTGCATATCTTTGTATGTGTACATGTGTGTATATGTATGTATGTGTGCATTTATATTGAAGAGTACTGGGATGAACTTAGCCCAATATTTGCTATGGCCCTCTACTCATGAGCCATATCTCCAGCCCTATTTTCTTGGTTTTGCTTTTATCAAGATAGAATCTTATGAATTTTTCTGCCCAGTCTTATTTAAAACCATGATCTTTGTGCCCTCAGCCTTCTAGGTAGCTAATGTTATAGGCATGAGCCACCGGTACCTAACAAAAGCATACTTTTATCAGGGATAGTACAATTATGAATTTTAAGACTTAGGATTTGTCTAAAGTGACCATGGAGCATGAATCCATGAGTTCAAAGCCCAATACCACTTTAAAAAAAAAAAAAAGGAATGTTATTTGAAGGTTAAGAATGCTTGTTTTTTATGGGGCTTTTTGTTTTATTTATTCCTCAGGGGTGGTACAGAATCAACAAGATATGCAGTTCAGCTTATCAATGCACTTATTCAAGATCCTGCTAAGGAATTAGAAGATTTGATTCCTAAAAATCATATCAGAACACCAGCCAGCACCAAATCAATTCATACAAACTTCTCTTCTGGAGTAGGTACCACAGCAGCTTCCAACAAAAATGCATTTCCTTTGGGTGCTCCAAGTCTTGTAACTTCACAGGCAACAACATTATCTACGTTCCAGCCCACAAATAAACTTAATAAGAACGTGCCAACAAATGTACGTTCTTCTTTCCCAGTTTCTCTTCCCTTAGCTTATCCCCACCCTCATTTTGCTCTACTGGCTGCTCAAACTATGCAACAGATCCGGCATCCTCGTTTACCCATGGCTCAGTTTGGAGGAACCTTCTCACCTTCTCCTAATACTTGGGGACCATTCCCAGTAAGACCTGTGAATCCTGGCAATACAAGTAGCTCTCCAAAGCATACTACAACCCGTTTACCTAACCAGAATGGAACTGTTTTGTCATCAGAATCTCCTGGACTAGGTACTACCAGTTGTCCTATCACTGTCTCATCTGTCGTTGCTGCCAGTCAGCAACTGTGTGTGACTAATAACCGAAATCCTTCATCAGTCAGAAAGCAATTGTTTGCCTGTGTGCCTAAAACAAGTCCTCCAACAGCAGTGATTTCTTCTGTGACAAGCACTTGTAGTTCCCTGCCTTCTGTTTCCTCTGCACCTGCTACTAGTGGGCAAGTTCCCACCACATTTCTGCCCACATCTACTCCTCAGGCACAGCTCTCTTCACAGAAGATGGAGTCTTTCTCTGCCATGCCACCTTCTAAAGAGAAAGTGTCTACACAGGACCAATCTATGGCAAACCTATGTACGCCATCTCCAACTGCAAATAGTGGTTGTAGCTCTGCCAGCAACACCCCAGGAGCTCAAGAAACTCATCCATCCAGTAGCCCCACTCCTCCTTCCAGTGATATACTAGAGGAGGGACAGTCATCCAATGTCTCTGATTTAAGTCCTGTTTCAATGTCTTTTGCCTCTAACTCAGAATCTGCTCCATTGACTATGTCATCACCCAAATTGGTTACTGCTGATAATCAGGACACCAATAATTTACCTCAGTTAGCTGTACCGGCACCTCGAGTTTCTCACCGAATGCAACCCAGAGGTTCTTTTTACTCAGTGGTACCAAATGCAACTATACACCAGGACCCCCAGTCTATTTTTGTTACAAATCCTGTTCCTCTAACATCAACTCAAGGTCCACCAGCTGCAGTGCAGCTTTCTTCAGCTGTGAACATTATGAATGGCTCTCAGATGCACATAAACCCAGCAAATAAATCTTTGCAACCTACATTTGGCCCAGCCACACTTTTCAATCACTTCAGTAGTCTTTTTGACAGCAGTCAGGTACCAGCTAACCAGGGGTGGGGAGATGGTCCACTTCCCTCACAAGTTGCTGCAGATGCCTCTTTCACTGTTCAGTCAGCTTTCCTGGGTAACTCTGTACTTGGACACTTGGAAAACATGCACCCTGACAATTCCAAGGCACCTGGCTTCAGACCACCTTCCCAGCGAGTTTCTACTAGTCCAGTTGGTAAGTTATCAATAAATAGCATTTATTTTATAGGTAATATTACATAATCTTCAAGAAACAAAAGTGACTTCTAAATAATACAGACTGTTTAAGCAAAAATGCATGGTGATTCATACAGGAGGATCTGTATCCAAAGTCTGCCTGGGCAAAGGAACAAGACACTATCCCAAACACAGCCTAAAGCCAGAAAGTCTGGAAATGGCAGGTTCAAGCAGTAGAGTGTGTGTCTGAGCTCAAATCCTACCTGACAAATACCAAGTGCCTTTGCTCATAATTCTATAATTAGAATTATGTGAATTCTATAATTCTAGCTTCCCAAGAGGCTGAGTGAGACCTGGAGTTTCTGTTGGAAGCCAGCCTTGACTGGAACCAAACTGAAGATTTGGCTCAAAAGGTAGAATGCCAACTGTGAGCAAGCAAGCCTAGAGAACATATAGCAACCTCCAGTACTGACAAAGACCCTAAAACAAGGAAGTAGAGAAGACACTTTAATGAGTGTTGATTAAAAACAAGTACCTATAGATAAATCATTAGCATATAATAAGCTGATTTATATTTTCTCTATTATCTTTCTGTCTCTTACTTAAGGAGAACCTTATTTTCATTCAGTTTCTTAGAATTGGTATCTGAGTATATTAATAAATAGGATTTGTGGGATATTTCAAGGACCCCAAATTTTTATTGTTATTATAAAAGTGATATACAGAGGGTTATAGTTATATAAGTTAAGAGTACATTTCTTCTTGGATATTGTCCCCCTTGTTCTCTCCCAGTTTTTCACTCCCATTTCCACTTACAAGTTGTATAGGTCATTTTTAACATTTGTGTTCACTCTTTATTCCTCTATTTCTGTGCCTCTCTTTACTTTCTGTTTTTGTTTTCTTTTGTTTTGCCAGTTCCGGGACTTGAACTCAGGGCCTGAGCACTGTCCTTGGGCTCTCTACCGCTTGACCCAGAGCACAATTTCCAGCTTTTTCTATGTACATGGTACCAAAGAATCAAACCTGGGTCGTTGTGCATGCTACAAAGGCACTCTGCCAGTAGGCCAAACTCCCAATCCTCTCTTTATATTCTAAAATGCATATAAATGAACATATGGAACAGAAAAGAAAGAAAAAAGCAGCAAAAGAAAAAATACTTTAAGGAAATGAAAACAATTTTGATAAATACTTGGTATGCTCAAGTACATATCAAACATAGGCTTTAAAAACATTGCTTTTTTTTTTTTTTTTTTTTTAGTGGGTCATGGAGCTTGAACTTGGCCTGGGTGCCGTCCCTGAGCTCTTCAGCTCAAGGCTACTGCCTACCCTTGAGCCAAACCCCACTTCCCGTTTTCTAGAGGTTAATTGAAGATAAGAGTCTTCAGTCCTTTGAGTCCTTTTGTGCCGGGGCTAGCTTTGAACCTTAATCCTCAGATCTCAGCCTTCTGAGTAGCTAGGATTACACATGTGAACCACCACGCCTGGCTCCTTGTACATTTTGTTCAAAGCTAGCACTCTACCACTTGAGCCACAGCACCACTTTTGGCCTTTTCTATATATGTGGTACTGAGGAATCGAAACCAGGGCTAAATCATGGCCATGGTTTACATTTCTCAGATGTTAAAAATTGGGAACAGCTACTCAGGAGGCTGAGATGTGAGGATCAAGGTTCAAAGCCAGCCCAGACACAAAAGGAGTGAGACTCTTATCTCCAATTAACCTTAACCTCCAGAAAATGGGAAGTGAGGGTAGGGTGGTAGCCTTGAGCTGAAGAGCTTAGGGACAAGACCCACAAAAAAAAAAAAAAAAAAAAAAAAATGGGAAGTCCATGAAACTCCTATCTCCAAATAACCATCAGAAAAATGTAAGTGTTGCTGTGGCTCAGAGTGGTGGAAGTGTAGAGCTCAGGGACAGAGCCCAGAGTTCAAGCCCCATGACTGACCCCCCCCCAAAAAAAATGGAGTTAAAGAAGTATTTAATTATACTCTATATAATACTAATATTATAGTGGACCTAGGTTTATGAACTCTAATTTTTAATTAAGTCACCCATTTCTTGAAATTAGAAATTAGCTAGTGAGGCATTATATAAAAGATCTACATAGATTTGAAGCCAGTTTTGGCTTAGAGATATTTAGAAAACTAAAAGCTATTTTGTAGAGTTAAGGTCAAGTGTAATTCAATCTGCTCTACTCTGAAAACAAATTAGTAATGTAGCTGACTAGCCTAGTGTGGTGACATGCACCTGTAATTCTAGTACTTGGGAGGCTGAAGCAGAAGAATCTCATTTTTACTACCAGGCTGTTTGTTATGTGTCCCAAGGGAGGGAAGAGGAAGCTGGACGGGGTGGCTCACACCTGTAATCCTAGCTATTCAGGAGGCGGAGATCTGAGGATCAAGGTTCAAAGCCAGCCCTGCCACAAAAAGACCTGAGACTCTTATCACCAATTAACCTCTAGAAAATGGGAAGTGGGACTTGGCTCAAGGGTAGGGTGGGACAGTGCCCAAGCCGAGTTCAAGCCTCATGACCTCCAAAAAAAGAAAAGAGAGAGTGACGGAAGAAGAGGAGAGAGCAAGGGAGGGATGGGTAGAAATAGAAATGTAGCTGGGCACTGGTGGCTCACACCTGAAATCCTAGCTACTCAGAAGACTGAGATCTGAGGATCACAGTTCAAAGCCAACCTGGGCATGAGAGTCCCTGAGACTCATCCCCAATTAACCACCAGAAAACTGGAAGTGATTCTGTGGCTCAAATTGGTAGTGTACTAGGCTTGAGCTAAAGAGCTAAGTGATAGTGCCCAGGCCCAGAGTTCAAGCCGCACAACTGACACCTATCTCCTCCCTCCCCCCACCAAAAAAAAAGAAAGAAAGAAAAGGAAATAGAAATGTGGCTAAACAACTTTAGCATTTCTATTCCAGTTGAACTTCCCTATAGCCCTAGATATCTTTTTGCTAGTTTACTGATCCTTGTTGTTTAGCATTATTAGTGACTTGGGGTTTTTTTGTTTGTTTTTGTTTTTTGTCCATCTTGGGGCTTGAACTCTGGGCGTGGGCACTGTCCCTGAGCTTCTGTGCTCAAGGCTTACCACTCTACCGCTTCTGGCTTTTCTGTCCTGATTCTGGCTTTTCCTGTCCCGGCTGGCTTAGAACCATAATCTTCAGATCTCAGCCTCCTCAGTAGCTAGGATTACAGGTATAGCTACCAGCACCTACCTAAAGCTACACGTTTAATGGTAGGAAAATAATTTTTTTTCTTTTTTTTTAATAAGACCTGCTTAAGCAAAAATTTAATGATTTTATGTTGTTAATAACCACTTTTTCTAGAAGTGAACATCTATATTCCTTTTCCACACTCTTCCTTTTCCAGAGAAAGCAATGCATTTGAGAAGACTGCTAAATGTAGTTTTATACAAAGTAGATAAAAACTGCAATGCAGTTCACGGTTGTTGATTTTTATTAGAATACTGAAATTCTTTTAATTCAGGAGTATGTTTTTCTTCCTTATAAGGAAGAGAATACTGGTAGATTTTATTATTTAGCTTTCATAGGAAATAAAAGATATATAAAAGAAAAGCTGGGCTGGGAGTTTGGCCTAGTAGTTAAAGTGCTTGCCTAGCATGCACAAAGACCCGGGTTCGATTCCTTGGTACCACATACATAAAAAAGCCGGAAGTGGTGCTGAGGCTCAAGTGGTAGAGCTCTAGCCTTGAGAAAGTCCAAGGACAGTGCTCAGGCCCTGAGCCAAAGCCCAGGACTGGCCAAAAAAAAAAAAAAAGAAAAGCTGTACTTTGAAATTTTCCACAAAAAAGAATACCATTATTTTTATGGTTATCAGTTAGTCAAAATATGTTCTCATTTTATTCCCTCTTCCATTAAAAGCTTGGATATTATTAAAAAATATTTTTGGGGGGGCCAGGAGTGAGACCTGGTAGCAGAGTGCTTGCCTAGTTTGTACTCGAAGACCCAGGTTTGATTCCTTGGTATCACATACAAAGAAAAGGCTGGAAGTGGTGCTGTGGTTCAAGTAGTAGAGCTCTAGCCTTGAGAAAGCCCAAAGACAGAACTCAGGCCCTGAGTTGCCCCAGGACTGGCAAAAAAGAAAGAAAGTGAGGGAGAAATTGTGGGAGACTATCCTTGATTGGAATAAGCTTCTCCAAGGTGTAGAAGGAGAATCTCAGTCCTGTACTGGAGATTGGAACCGTAGGGGCAGAGAAAAATAGGATACATAAAAGGGGGAAAAGCCAGAAGGTCCATATTCTGGGTTATATATTAGAAGATATACACTAAAGACCCTGAGACTCTTATCCAATTAATCACTAGAAAACCAGACGTGGTGCTGTGGCCAGGAGGAGGGTGGTAGCCTTGAGTTGTAGAGGTCAGGGGTAGAGCACAGGTCCAGAATTCAAGCCCCATGACCCACAAAAAAGAAAAAGAAAAAAAAAAAAAAAAAGGATGAATAAATGAAAGGGAGAAACACTTCTGCTGTCCCCTAATATAAAGGAACTGGAATGAATGAGCATTGATTGAACTTGGATTTTGTTTCCAGTCCTTTGCATGCCACCACCACCTGTGCAGCTGCATTGAACTGCTGCTCATGGCCTAGAGCCCCCCCACAGGCCTACAGCACCTTCTCTTCAGGATCCTAGTTGGGATCCTCCTTAATGCTTTTCAAAAAGTCCATGACTGGGGGCCGGGAGTTTGGCCTAGTGGTAGAGTGCTTGCCTAGCATGCACGCAGGCCTGAGTTCAATTCCTCGGTACCACATAGATAGAAAAAAGCCAGAGTGGTGCTGAGGCTCAAGTGGTAGAGCTCTAGCCTTGAGAAAATCCAAGGACAGTGCTCAGGCCCTGAGCTCAAGCCCAGGACTGGTAAAAATAAATAAATAAATAAAAGTCCATGACTATCTCTGCCACTGTGACAGGTTCCTAATATCAAACCATGTCTTGGTAACAGCCCTTTGTCATACATTGTTTATGCCATGAAATGGAAAACACCCATAGCTATGGCCCAAGAAATAATGAGAGAAGTCACTAATTAAAAAAAAAAAAAAAATGGGGAGCGTGGGCCGGGAGTTTGGCCTAGTGGTTGCCTACCATACACAAAGACCCAGGTTCAATTTCTCGGTGCCACATACATAGAAAAAAGCTGAAGTGGTGAAGTGGTGCTGAGGTTCAAGTGGTAGAGCTCTAGCCTTGAGAAAGTCCAAGGACAGTGCTCGAGCCCTGAGCTCAAGACCAAGACTGGCCAAAAAAAAAAAATGTTTATTTAAATAACCCTTGCTTTTCATTCTAAAGCCTTGGCCAACTGAGTGTTTCAACCCTGTTTTATTTCAGGATTACCATCTATTGACCCATCCGGCAGTTCCCCGTCTTCTTCTTCTGCAACTCTGCCAAGTTTTTCTGGCATACCAGGAGCAAGAGTTTTCCTGCAAGGGCCAGCTCCTGTTGGGACTCCAAATTTCAACAGACAACATTTTTCTCCCCATCCTTGGACAAGTGCTTCAAACTCATGTAGGAATCCTAGAGGAATTCTTCAAAAAAAAAATCTTCAATAAGTTATTAAGCCATTTAGTTCAGGAGACTATATTGTAACCTTAGTGAAAAAAAAGTATGTAGATACCCAAGGTTTGTCTTACAGATATGTCTTATAGTTTGTCTTACAAATGTGACAAAAGACATGTCAAAAGTTGTCAGGCATGTGTAGGACAGGAAACTTAGGAAGGGTCAAGACATTTTTCCAAGCCATAAATATTCCAACTGGGGCCTAGATTAAGAGATAAAACCAAGATCCTTTTACAAAAGGACTTATGGGGTCATTTCTCAAATCTGAAAAGAAGCTTATTTTCATGCCCAGTTTATGATTTATCTGTTTTTGCATTTTATCAAGCTATGATTAACCTTTATAAGTATTATTTTGATCTGACCTATTTGTTTCAGTATTTAGGATAAATATGTAGAGTTCAATAATATTGGTTTGTTTTGTTTTGCTTTGTTAAGCATTATTGCCAGGCACTGGTAGCTCACACCTATAATCCTAGCTACTCAGGAAACTGAGATCTGAAGAATGAGGTTCAAAGCCAGCCCAAGGAGAAACTCTGTGAAACTCTTTATTTCTACTCAAAAGCCAGAAGTAGTGTTGTAGCTCAAAGTAGTAGAGTACTAGCCTTGAGCAAAAAGCTCAGGGACAGTGCCCAGGCCCTGACTTTAAACCCCATGACCTACCAAAAGAAGTAAAAAGATTATTTGTGCTTACTTATAAACAGAAGTAGTCTCAAATGTATAGAAATTATATTTATTTGTTTATGCATCATAGGGCTTGAACTCTGGGCCTGGATGTTGTGCCACAGCACCACTTCCGGATTTCAGGTGGTTAACTGGAGTCTTATGGTCTTTAGTGCCTGGGCTGGCTTTGAACCAAGATTCTCAGATCTCAGCCTCCTGAGTAGCTAGGGATTATAGGCGTGAGCCACCAGTGTCCAGTGAAACTTTGCTTTACAGAAAGGTTCTCATATATCTATAGTTTGTATGTGTAATAAAACAGTAGAGAACTATTTTGCCACCAGGTGACTCTCCTATCCCATCTGTTTCTTCGGGATCATCTTCACCTCTTTCAGCTACTTCTGCACCACCATTGGGTCAACCAAAAGGAGGCAGTGCCAGTCAGGATCGAAAGATACCTCCTCCAATTGGAACAGAGAGACTGGCCCGGATTCGGCAAGGAGGATCTGTTGCGCAAGCACCTGTGGGAACCAGTTTTGTTGCTCCTGTTGGACATAGTGGAATCTGGTCATTTGGTGTCAATGCCATGTCAGGTACAGTTATCTTGCCTTCTCTGCAGCTGTATCTCAAGAAAGCTGTGGTAAAACTTAGGTATAGTCCACACCTATAATCCCAGCATTCAGAAGGCTGAGGCAGGAAGATTATGAATTCTAGACAAGCCTGGACTAAATAGTGTCTTCAACGCCAATATGAGCTACATAGTAATAGCCTTTCTCAAAACATTAAGGGCTGAGAGTGTAGCTAATTAGTATTCATAGACCGCTGGGTTCAGTCCCCCAGCACTAGAGGGAAAAAATGTTGCTTAACAAAAAACAAAAGAGGGCAGGGAGTGCCTGCCTAGCATGCATGAAGACCCAGATTTGATTCCTTGGTACCACATACACAGAAAAAAGCCAGAAGTGTTGCTGTGGCTCAAGTGGTAGAGCACTGGCCTTAAGGAAAGTCAAGGATGGTGCTCAGGCCCTGAGTTCAAGCCCCAGGACTGGCAAAAAAAATAGCATCAGGCCAGGAGTGTGGCCTAGTGGTAGAGTGCATGCCTAGTAGTGTACATGAAGCCCTAGGTCCAAATCCTCTGTACCACATACACAGAAAAAGCCAGAAATGGTGCTGTGGCTCAAGTGGTAGAGCTCTAGCCTTGAGAAATTCAAAGATAGTGCCCAAGGCCCTGAGTTCAAGCCCAGGATAGGGGTGTTGGGGCAAAGTAGGGTGGGTCCATGCCTGTTATCCTAGGTATTCAGAAGGCTAAAATTGGGAGGAGAGTGTTTTAAGGATAACCCAAGCAAGAAAGTTCTCAAGGCTGGGTGAGGTGGCTCACACCTGTAATCCTAACTTCTCAGGAGGCTGAGATCTGAGGGTCAAGGTTCAAAGCCAGCATAGGCACAAAAGGGCTTGAGACTCTTATCTCCAATTAACCTCTAGAAAACTTAGAAAATGGGAAGTGGGGCTTGGCTCAAGGATAGGGTGGTAGCCTTTCAGGGACAGTGCCCAGGCCAAGCTCAAGCACCATGACCCACCAAAAAAAAAAAAGTTCTCAAGACCCAATCTCAACAGAAGAGGCCAGGCATGATAGTTCTTGCCTGTCATCACAGCAACTACAAGCATCATAAACAGAGCCAGTGACTCCATTAACTACCAGAAAACCAAAAGTGGCACTGTGGCTCATGTAGTAGAGCACTAACCAAAAAGAGCTCAGGAACATCATTTAGGCCCTGAGTTCAAACCCTACAACTGATTCCCCCACCCCCACCCCCCAAAAAAGAAAAGGATTGAGGCCCTGGCATGCTTAGGCAAAAAGAAAATCCTTATCTTGAAGATAACCATAGTAAAATGAACTGGAGGTATGGCTCAAGGATAGAACCCCTACCTAGCAAGTGCATAGTCCTGAGTCCAAACCCCAGTATCACCAAAAAATCATAGGAAGAAATAAAAGGTTCCATATGCTTAACACTCAGGGAATGCTGTTTATATCTTTGAGGAATTTGATCTCATAGCAGTCTGGAATGTTAGTTAGAGCTGTCAGAAATAAGAACTTTAATGCTTGGTCCTTTCTCCACTTAGGAAATTGATTAAAACAACTTTCCAGGGCTATTGAGAGGAATTACTTTGATAAAATTTAATGTGTAAGGGCCAGGAGTTTGGACTAGTGGTAGAGTGCATGCTAGGGTTCCATTCCTTAGTACCTCAGACGTGGTACTGAGGCTCAAGTGGTAGAGCTCTAGCCTTGAGGAAGCCCAAGGACAGTGCTCAGGCCCTGAGCCCAAGCCCCAGGACTGGGGGGGGAAAATTGATAGGAAGGGCCGGAGTTAGACATAGTAGTAGAGTGCTTACCTAGCATGTACAAAGACCTGGGTTCAATTCCTTGGTACCACATACAGAGAAAACACCAGAAGTGGTGCTATGGCTCAAGTGGTAGAGTACTAGCCTTGAGAAAGCCCAAGGACAGTGCTCAGACCCTGAGTTCAAGCCCCAGGACTGGCCAAAAAAAAACAAAAATTAATGTGAAGAGAGAATAAAGTAGTAATGTTTGTTCATTTACCCAAATATCAAACTCTGTTTCCTATTCTTTCCAGAAGGCTTATCAGGTTGGTCACAGTCTATAATAGGGAATCATCCAATGCATCAACAATTATCAGACCCAAGCACATTCTCCCAGCATCAGCCATTGGAGAGAGATGATTCTGGAATGGTAGCCCCCTCTAACATTTTTCACCAGCCTATGGCAAGCGGTTTTGTGGA
This sequence comes from Megascapheus bottae, assembly GCF_031878675.1. Classification (NCBI taxonomy): domain Eukaryota; kingdom Metazoa; phylum Chordata; class Mammalia; order Rodentia; family Geomyidae; genus Megascapheus; species Megascapheus bottae. The sequence goes on along the minus strand of NC_143512.1, from coordinate 12,654,860 downwards.
TTTTTCTAAAGTGAGTTGAAAAAAATCATTGTAATTTGTTTGACACTTTACCAGCCAGTATAGTCACATGTTAAGAAATGGTTTGTATTGAAATAATTCTTCTTTTGTTTCCATGACTTCAAGAGTGAGTTGTGTGATCTACAGTAGTTTGTCCTCAGACTGTACTGAGGCTGTCCCCATCCTCTTAAAGCTCTTAAGGAAGTTGATGCTTACATTTGCTACCATATCTATATTCTGTTACCACAGCTTTGAATGAGGTCTCTGCTCCTCTAAAAAGCTGTCTGACCTCTCCACTGTCATCTTGTATATTTGGATACCTTTCTGGCTGCCATAAAACAGAGAGGCTTATGGTTCTGAATATTCATAGAGAGGGCCCGAGAGTTTGGCCTAGTGGTAGAGTGCTTGCCTAGAATGCATGAAGACCCGGGTTCGATTCCTCAGTACCACATACATAGAAAAAAGCTGGGAGTGCTGCTGTGGCTCAAGTGGTAGAGCTCTAGCCTTGACAAAGTCCAAGGACAGTGTTCATGCCCTGGGTTCAAGAAGGACTGGCAAAAAGAAACGTGTCAGTAAAATCAATGGTAAACAGAAGTTGGGAACCTTATGGGGTATTAAATTTTTATTTAGATTGAGTATATTTTCATCCAACATTGTCAGTTTCTTCATAATATTATTAGAATTTTTTCATCTTGTGGAAGAAATTACAGTTACAGAATAAATGCTTATGATATACTTACAGGATCATCTGGAGTTAATTGAATGAAAGGAAATTTAGAGTGGCCTAAGATATTGTCACAAATCACTATAATTCATAATTAAGCTACTTCTTTTTTCCCCCATCTTCTACTGTTTTAGGGTCTGCCAATTTCCATGTATGGAGGCACCATAATACCATCTCATCCTCAGCTTGCTGATGTTCCAGGAGGCCCACTGTTCAATGGTCTTCATAATCCAGATCCTGCTTGGAACCCTATGATAAAAGTTATACAAAATTCAGCAGAATGCACTGATGCCCAGCAGGTAAAATGGGCTTACTGCTCTTTTATTTTTTAGATTTACAACTCATTATTAATCTATGGGTAATGCAAGTTTTTAGTCATGATTGCCCACCTTAATCTCAGTAAGAGGGTTTTTCAATGCCAAGATGCTGCTGCTAAACATTTTGTTTCATGTATGTGTATTCTTCCTAGGCAGAAACAGTGAATTGCCATTGCATTTATATATTCATTTGTAAATGTCTAAAGATTCCTAATTAGAAATTCCAATTTTTCCTCCCCCTTTTCAGATTTGGCCTGGCACGTGGGCACCTCATATTGGAAACATGCATCTCAAATATGTCAACTAAGTTAGAAGTTCTTTACTCTTTAGCCTTGTTTGAGGAACCTTGGAAGAACTCTGGGGAATTTTGCTTTTTTAAATGTGCCTAACTAAGAAATTTTCTCTGAGGCTTTAGCAATGGAAATTTGATTGCCCATTGTATAAGAACCAATTGATTTCCTACCCATCTGATTATGTTCTCTGGTTAGTTTAGCCATTTTCAACATGGGATCAGATGAATTTAGTGCTTCTGACTAAACATACTGAATGCTACTTGTATGGAGAGAATAATTAGATGATTCCAATGTTTCAACCTTTTAGGGTGGTAAATACATGTATACTTGTTTACATACTTAAAAGGAAAAAGTTGAGTAAAATTCTTGTCATATAGTGGCTCCACTTAAGTAGCCTGTATTAATGTGAAATATTTACCAGAATATTCAATAAAAAGATGAACAGTGTTTAGAAGTGGGGTGTGATCCTTTCAGTGGTAATGCAGGTATCACCCAATCTACAGCCATATGGAACCAGATTGCTAATCCTATATTATAATTTGTTTTTCACATTTTACACCATAAAGTTTGTTCTTAAACTGCTTTCAAAAAGCAACTGACACTGGACACAGTGGCTCACACCTAATCCTTGCTACTCAGGAAGCTGAGATCTGAGGATCATGGACTGAAGCCACCCTGGGCAGAGAAGTCTGTGAAACTATCTCCAGTTATTCAGCAAAAAGCTGGAAGTGGAGGTGTGACTCACTTTTGAACCTAAAACTAAGAAAGAACCCCCTATTCCTAAGTTCAAACCGCAGTACCAATATAAAAAAAAAAAAAATGCAACTGTTAAGGCTTCCCTGTTTGTTCTGAGTTAAATATTTCCACTTCTTTATTGACTTCCCCTATCATTTTACATAGTAAGTTCAAGCTTTAGCAATGTGTCCTTGGCTGATTCTAACAATAGGCTACTAATGAGTTTGCTCTTTATGGATTCTGAGTAGGTCAAATAAGAACTTTTGGATTTAAATCAGTTGACACTGAACAAATTTAGGGACACCCAAATCATCAATGTCAGATTTCTTTTGTGCTTCCTTTCATTTGAGTGGGAACATAGAAGGGAATGACTCCTGTTGTTTTGCTATATTGTTTCAACTGAGTAATACTTATGAATCTGTGAGTAACTCTGGACTTAGTTCCATGGCTCAAAACATGAAGAACCAATATGTTTAACAAGCTAACTACAGGAACTCCGAAATGGGTTGAACAAACAATACATTATGCCAAGAATCTGATGCAATAGAAAAGGAAGTTACTCTACTAAAAAACATAATCATTGATTTCTTTCTATTTTAATGTGGTTGAATTGTCTGGTCTAATATATAGGCAATAATGAAAAAAGAAAAAAATATTTGAGGGCTGAAAGAAAAGGCAAAGGAGGATATATAGAAAACTAAAGGCAGAACCATTCAGGCAGCATTTTTCTTCTTATACCAATAGGAATTATTCATCTTCTCTGTCCATGTAAAGCCAGTATTAGATCAGATATACCATACTTGTTACATGTTAGATATATCTGGTTCTTTAATCTTCCACATCATCTTACATACAAGGATTTTTGTTTATATGGGCTTTGGGACAGTGTTAGATAGACCCAGGACTTTAAGCATCCTGAGCAAGCACTCTCCTACTGAGCTAAGAATATGTTCTTTGGGAGTTTTTATGAGTTTGGGTTTTAGTTTGTTTGTTGATATCGGGGTTTGAATTTGGTGCTTCATACTTGCTATGCCAGCTTTCTACCACTTAGGCCATATCCCTACCCTATTTTTAATGGATTTGGGCAAGTATCATTGGTATGATGTTGCCGATTCTATTTTTTTTTTTTTTTTTTTTTGCCAGTCCTGGGCTTAAGCTCAGGGCCTGAGCACTGTCCTTGGATTTTTCTCAAGGCTAGAACTCTACCACTTGAGCCTCAGCACCACTTCTGGCTTTTTCTAAGTATGTGGTACCGAGGAATCGAACCCGGGTCTTTGTGTATGCTAGCAAGCACTCTACCACTAGGCCAAACTCCTGGCCCGGATTCTCTTATCTTTTGGAGACAGGGTTTTGCTATGTAGTCTAGGCTGGCTTCAAACTCATGATCCTCCTGCTTCAGCCTCCTGAGTGCTGGGATTCTATCTTTGTAGAAGTTGATATGATTTTTTTCCAAAGGCCCTTTTGCTCTGGGAAGGACAAAATGCCCTTAAATAGCCTATATATTTTGCTATTTCCAGTCACTACTAATAAAAATCACTTAAAATGAGTGAAATTACTCCACAAAATACATACATTTGAGAAAGATACAATATTAACTACCCATTCAATGGGACAAACAAAAAGATGCATTTTAATTATAGTATATTTTAATTTTCGGGAACCTTTAAATCTAGGTTCTACACTAGGTTACCAATTAGAGAAAACAGGGAGAAACCCCAAGCAGAATTAGGAAGAAATAGGAGTTGTATGGTGGAAGTAGTTCTTCAGGATACCCTCCTCCCTTCCCTCTTACTAGCACTGCCCCTATCTTCCTTTCTTTTTGGATCCTAGTAACTTACTCTCAACCCTTTTCACTGCTGTAATCTCTTCTTCCTCTTCCTGCCTCTTTCCTGGCATTACTTTACTGCTCTTTTACCAACCTGAACATTGGATAAAACCTAGCACAGGTAAGAACTGATACTTTGAAAATATACTAAGGATGGGTTGGGGGAACAGTGTAGGAACAATGGAATATGACTCAAGCTTAGATTTTATTTCCATGTCTTTTACTTGATGCTGTATGACTTTAAGCAAGTTACCTCATATTTCTGAGCTTCACTTCTCATCTGAAAATGAAATTCAGGTTAAAAGTCTTTTGATTTGAACACAGGTTTTCCTCTTTTTTTTTTTTTTTTCCTGAATGGAAATATGTGGTATGGGAATGCCGGAAGCCATTAAAAAATGAAGGTTTACAGTGTTGAGGTTTGGTTCTGATGTGGAATCAAAAGCCTATTTTGCTGACCAGTATTGATTCTGAGATTTTAGTAAAGGCGGAAGAAAACATTCTACATCAATAGTGAGCCCTCAAGTCATTAAGAAACATTCAGCTAAGGTACATGAAAGTAACTGCTATTTCAAGGACTACAACTATCCTCAAAATTTCTGGACCCATTTATTTAAAGTAGTATTTAATGTAATAAAATTGTACCACCAATAAAATTATTGATGTTTTAAGATTTTAAACATATTGTGGCTACAGTGTGCTGACTTGCCCTTTTATAGGCCAGTCTGCTTTCTTCAGTCCCTGCTCTCAAAGGGGAAATACCATCACCTCAGCTAACCAGACCAAAGAAGAGAGTTGGACAGCCAATGCTGGCTTCTCCTAACCAGAGGTAAGAAATCTCAGGACTTGAAACTGGTTTCCATCTGTATGGTTTCTGACTTGTAGACTCTGGCCAATCCCTCCTCCCTGCTTGTATATAAAGAGGATTATCCTCAATTTGAGTTACCTTGCAGAGTTTGGCTTGAGAGTTTCAAGCCAACAGAAAGGAATATTTAGTGCACATGTTCTGTCCTACTGTTGAAGACCTTTGGACCACATTGTAAACCCAAGAAGAGGCAAACAGGCCTGTATGAAAACAACATCTGAACATCTTGTTCTACCAAGAAATACTATGGCTGCTTATGACGTCCTCTCATTGGACCCTGTCCTGGGTAAAGAGCTCCAATAACACTACATTCTTCTGTTTACTCTCAATCATTTGTTAGTTGATAACAGATAATTCATCTTCATTCTGTCCTTTGGGAAATGAGAAGAAAGGTGGTTTTTAAGGATGAAAATCTTGAGTGTATTTGAGCCTATATAGTTCTTCCTAAGCAGGAACATCTCCTGGTCCCCGGAGTTTGAGACTAGCCTGGACAACACAGTGAAACCCCTGCCAAATAATGTCAATAATGTTAACAGCAGTAATAATAAAGAGGGAGCCAGAAGCGTGGCTTAGTGGTAGAGTGATTGCCTAGCATCTCTAAGCCACGTTGTATGTGTGTATGCGCACACACACACAAGCGCGCAGGTAAGTGTGCCAGTCCTGGGGCTTGAATTCAGGACCTAGGCCCTCTCCCTGAGCTTTTTTGCTCAAGGCTAGTGCTCTATTGAGGCCATAGCTCCACTTTTGGCTTTTTTGGTAGTTAATTGGGGCTAAAAGTCACAGACTTTCCTGCCTGGGCTGGCTTCAAACCTTGATTCTCAGATCTCAGCCTCCCAAGTGGCTAGTATTACAGGCATGAGCCACCACACTCAGCATTGTTTTCCCTCTTACATTAGTGTTAGTTACCAAACCTCAAGCCAAAAGTTTAGGAATGCTACTAGCTTATCTCTATTTTCTCCAGTTCACCATTCATTAGTCACACTGCCCTTTTTCCTTTGTGTATCTAAATTGCATCTATTTTTTTCCATCCTGATGATCACTACTCGGTTTTACTATCGTGAACTCCGATCTCACAATCCTCTATCCCATGCCCTCTATCTTCTGCCCACCCTTGGTACTTCCTCACCTTACCTTGCTTAAAAGCTAAAATGTAGCTGGATGCTAGTGGCTCACACATATAATCCTAGCTAATTAATTAGGAGGCTGAGACTGGACCCTCCAGGATCAAGCCAGCCTAGGAAGAGAAGGCCCTGAGTTCAAGTCCCAGTGCTGGCACACACACACACACACACAGACACACACACATACAAAAATTTAATCTAAATTGTCAGACAACTTCTCACAGACTCTTCTGCTACCTGACCTGTAGCATCTGCATTTACCTGTATTTGTATTAAAAATTAATAACTTCATTGAGCATCAATGTTTCGTTGGGCTCCTATAATCTAAGCCACACAGGAGGGTAAGATCTGAGGATTAAGGTTTGAAGGCAATCCGGATAGGGAAGTTTATGAGATTCTATCTCCAAAAAAGCTGGAAGTGGAGCTGTGAGTGGCTCAAGTGGTAGAGCACTTGCCTTGAATGAAAAAGCTAAGGACAATACCAGGCCCTGGTGCCAACACACACAAAATTTTTTTAAATCCAAAATTTCACCCCTTGATCTACTGTATCATAATTTTCATTTCAGTAAGATTTTCTGAGTGATATTTGCATATGAGATGTACTAGTTTATAAAATTTAACCTATTTGTTCATATGCCAGTCCTGGGGCTTGTACTCAAGCTGGGCATTGTTCCTAAGTTTTATTGCTCAAGACCAGTACTCTACCACTTAAGCTACAGCTCCACTTCTAGTTTTCTTTTTGGTAGTTAATTGGAAATCAGAGTCTTGAGGACTTTCCTGCCCTCACTGGCTTCAAACTGTGATCCTCAGATTTCAGCTTCCTGAGTAGCTACCGTTACAGGCATGAACCACCTGCACTCATTTTTTTTGGCCAGTCCTGGGCCTTGGACTCAGGGCCTGGGCACTCTCCTTGGGCTTTCTCAAGGCTAGAGCTCTAGCACTTGAGCCTCAGCACCATTTCTGGCTTTATTCTATGTATATGATGCCAAGGAATCGAACCCAGGTCTTTGTGCATGCTAGGCAACCACTCTACCACTAGGCCAAACTCCAGGGCCCCTGCACTCATTTTTAATGAAATCAAAATCATAAAAATCTGATGAGACCAGAATTTATATAGTTTTAATAAATATATTCTGGAGGTTTGAAGGGGTTGGAATATATTGACTATAAGAAAGCCAAACAAGGAAGTAGTGCTCTGGCTCAAGGGGTAGCAGGGCTGTAGGCTTGGGCTAAAGAGCTCAGGGATAACACCCAGGCCCCAGAGTTCAAGTCCCATGACTGGCAAAAAAGAAAAAGAGAAAACCAAAAGGACAACTGAAGCATTTTAATGCCTATAGTAGCTAGACCTAGAGCTTATTTACCTTTCTATCACCTCACACTGCCCACTTTTAACAGACCAAGCTGCCATCACCAGCACTCTGTCTTCCCTTTTACTCAGTTTTCAGTTAGCTCAGGTATCAATTATTCAGAAGCCCCAAAGCTTGTCTTCACCGAGAACTTCTGTTGGTTATGGGGAGCAGAACACAAATATGCTGAAGGACTAGGCTCAGGTAGTCACATACAAGATGTGTGTAATCTTAAAACAGTCTGCCATCTGGGCTTTTTTATGCCATAGTCAAGGGTAAAAAAAAAATCACTTAAAAAAATGTTTTACTGTCTAAAAGGGATATTGAAAGGAATGTGTGAAGTAATGCGAGGCAGTAGGCCTGCTGTACTTCACCTGCCCCAGCACCCAGACCTAAACCGTAAATAGGTGAGCTGCTGAACTCAGCCAAGTAGGCCATTTTTAATCTGGGAAGATCTGGAGCCCGCGCGCAGCCTGGGAGTCTTCCAGCTTCCTCAGAGCCCAGGCTGATTCGCTGTAGGATAGGCGGGACTGTCTGGTAGAGTGGCGGCCAGAGCCCCGCCCCGGGCGTGACGTTCTCCTAGTGTTGTTGCCTGCGCCGCACGTGGTCACCTAAGTCCACCTAGTCAGAGCTGCGGTCCGCGTTTGCGGCACCATCCGCTGGTCTTCCTGCTCCTCTCGCTCGCTATGTCCACATCTACGAGCTGCCCGATTCCCGGGGGCCGGGACCTCCTGCCAGACTGCTACAGCACTACACCAGGGGGCACGCCATACTCTACTACCCCGGGAGGTCAGCGGGCCAGGGTCCGCAGTGTGCGGGCAGACCAGCACATGCTGTTGTGGGGGTGGGGAGGTGTGGGGCTTGGGCTTATCCACAGAGCCTTTTGCAGGTTGCAGCTTTGGAGGGAAACGTTTGGAATCAAAAGTGAAGCCACCATGCCTTAAGCCGTTTCCGGGTGATTGGGCTTCAGTTGCTGTGGTCTTGGTTTTGGGCACCGTGCCTATGCGCCTGCTCTCAGCGACCTAACTACCTGGGAGGCACCGAACAGGCCTGGGCAGCAAGCAGTACTTACAAAAATGGCTACAGCAATTGTGTACCTGGTTAGTAGCTGTGTGTGTGGCTAGGCCTGGTGTGTGGATCAGCCTGGGATGGTGAGCAGCTGGGCCTCCACCCAGGGGTTCCTGGTACATGGAAGCAGAGGGGAGGGGAGATAAACGGTGAAGTACCCTTTGAAAACACTATTGGCTAAGTTCCTCTGTGCTGGGCAAGGCTTTAATGAATTTGGGAGGGGTCAAAGAAAGAACAATATGTCCCTAAGTTTCAAAGGGAAAAGCCCGAGTTCTCAGGAACCCTCCCAGTCTTGAGAAGAGCCCAGGTGGAGCCTGTCCCTATTCTTGTGTGGGTTTTTGATCTGTTGAAGCACTAAGACCCACCTTTGTGAATCAAAGCCAGGGCATTTTAGAATAAAGAGCAGCAGCCTGAAGTTCAAGTTTAGTCCTTTTGTTCAAACCAGTGCCTGAAATTCTCCCAAAACTAAAACTCCTGCTTTTTGGATAAGCTAGGATGGTTGTTTTATGGTGCTTAGTCACAATTCTGTTAAGTGTAAGTTTGTTCAGTGGTATAAACATTTGTCACATGAGGGCCTGGAGTTTGGCCTAGTGGTAGAGTGCCTGCCTAGCATGCATGAAGACCCGGGTTTGATTCCTTGGCATCATATACATAGAATAAAGCCGGAAATGGTGCTGAGGCTTAAGTGGCAGAACTCTAGCCTTGAGAAAGTCCAAGGACAGTGCTCAGGCCCTGAGCTCAAGCCCAGGACTGGCAAAAAAAAAAAAAAAAAAAAATTGTCACATGAGGCAGTAGCTGGGCTACAGAGCAATTGTACTGACACATAAGGAAATGCAGAAGGCCTATATCTGAGCCCAAGTTTGTGTATCCACGTTCCTCACTCTTACCTCAGTCCCTGCCACTTAACAGGCACCAGGATCATCTACGACCGAAAGTTCCTGCTGGAGTTCAAGAACTCACCCATTGCCCGGACACCCCCCTGCTGTCTCCCTCAGATTCCCGGGGTCACAACTCCTCCAACAGCCCCACACCACAAGCTGGAGTTACCGAAGGAGCAGAAGGAGACAGAGGAAGAGATACCTGGTAAGAAAAATGGAACCTGGGCCGGGAGTTTGGCCCAGTGGTAGAGTGCTTACCTAGAGTGCATGAAGACTGGGGTTCAATTCCTTGGTACCACTTACACAGAAAAAAGCTGGAAGTGGTGCTGAGGCACAATCGGTAGAGCTCTAGCCTTGAGAAAATCCAAGGGTAGTGCTCAGGCCCTGAGCTCAAGCCCAGGACTGGCAAAAAAAAAAAAAAAAAAAAAAAAGAAAAATGAAACCTAAAATTAAGAAATGCCCCAGCCTTTTGAGCTTAAATGCCCCTGTGAAATAGGATGGGTTTCAATTCCAGGAGGGTTTCAGAACTGACACTCTTGAATTCTCTTTCAGATGATGCACAATTTGAAATGGACATGGAACCCAGTGCAGATGACCCCATGTGGAGTTAAGAGGGATTCCTTGTGTGGCTGCTGCCCACCACCTCTCTCTTCTTGGGGTATCCTACCGAGGCCGACCGGCATCAATTTGGAAACAAGGGACTTGTTAGTTCTGGGCTTCTTTAGCTCTGAGGCAGCTAGACCAGGGATAGGAGTGGGCAACTTGCCAAGCCCTTAGCTCTACTTTCTCTTTGGTTCCTAGGAACTCCTCCAAGCCCTCTCTGCTCAGGGCTAGCACTGGGGGACGCAGTATGTCAACTTTTGGCTGTTTAGTAAACGTTCAGAAATGACTTGGTTGCAGTGTTCTCCTCAATGATGATCTTCTCACTTTGGCCACATACTTGAAGACCCCAGGAAGCCTAAATTCCCCACTGGGCCCACTTCCAGCAGCAATTTAGAGCCTGGGGCAGGCTACTGGAGTTGCCAAACCATAAACAGCAATATACAATCCTTGCCAAGGGCTGTTCCTGTCTTTCCCAGGAACTAGCCTTCCTGGAACTGGACCTCCCTAGCTGCCACCCCCCTGTCCATTCCTAAGCAGGATTCCTATAAGAAAGTACAGCTTATAGTCATCCCTGGTTTGTTTTCTTGCCTTTACTGCTTCCTATTGTAGGTACCAATCCCCATTCAAATACTGAAAGCTTCATATCTTCCTCTCCGACATGATATCTACCAAGGACTTCCTTGGTTCCTTTTAACCAGCTCTGTTTTTCACTGAAAGTTAAAAGACTTCACCACAAAGAAACCCAAAATGATGCACCAGCTCGCTTCATAAGAATCATGATGTTTCCCAAATTTCAGGAGTCTGGTCTTTTTCAGCTCACACAATAGAAACTCTACTAACTGATTCTGATTCTGATCTTTGTAGTATCTGTATACTTCAAAGATGACATAATGCAAAAAGAACAAACTTTGCTTTAGTTGGAAAATTCACATATCCCCATGCTATGTGAATCTGCACTCAATGTTAAAATTGAATCACCCAATAACAGGTTGCTCCACATGACAAAGGATAATGCTTTTCAGTCTAATTTTAGAAAAGAGACAGGCAGCAATCCAGCACTAGAAGATGAAAGACGGCAGAGATTTTCAGGGATTAGAACAGATGACACCAGAGGGGATAGCACAGGAAGGGGTCATCCTTCCTATCCGGTGCCCACCATTGGTAGGTTTTTATTGAAATGCGTATGAATAACAGGTGACATCCCTGAAATCCAGGTAACATCTTGGGTCAGGCCCAATCAGATTGTATCTCCCTAGTGGTAAGAAGGTGTCAAAGTGAGAGAAAGCCTTCCACACCAACACATAGAAGATGGTATGAGGTGAGTCTGAGAAGCACCCAGGATCATGGAGTCTGTTGGAAGCCTGGTATAGTCTGGTTCTCCTCAGCTGTGACTGTAGATTTTTCTTCTTTGGCCTCCTTCTCTGAAGACAGACTCCTCTTTTCTGCTATTAATCTTTTAACTCCCACCATCCATTGACTGACCTCAGTCACATGATCAACCATGAGTGAACGATGGATGTCATCTGCTGCATCCCACTTGTAGCTTGAAAGTTCTGAGGAGAAACAGGGCTTGAACAAGCACACAAGGGTAAAGGGGGAAGCTTCAGTGCTCCCTCCTCCCTCAGTCAAAATCTCAGTATCTGTTCCAGCTCAGCCAACCAAAGCAGGACAAAGAACTAAGCTATACCGAGGAATCTACACATACCTTGCACCAGTAGTATCATCCTCTTCTTCACAGGCATTGACAACTTCCCTCCAGCCCACTGTTCCTGAAGCAGTGCCAGGCGTCGACTGATGTCATCACATACCTGCTTCTGAAAGACAGAAGTCCCCTCCAACTCAGTGCTGCCACATGAGAGAGGAAGGCAGCACCTCATAGGTGCACCTGATTTCTCTGGCCCAGGACCCTCTTTTACACTTAGTCCTTTTTTTTTTTTTTTGGCCAGTCCTGGCTTGGACTCAAGGCCTGAGTACTGTCCTTGGTCTTTTTCTCAAGGTTAGAGCACCACTTCTGGCTTTTTTTTTCCCTCTATGTATGTGGTACCGAGGAATCGAACCCCGGTCTTCATGCATGCTAGGTATGCACTCTACCACTAGGCCAAACTCCCAGTTTAATCCTCATTCTTTACTGAAAGATTAGAAGCCCTCAGAACCTGAAGAACCCTGGGGTGGGGGGGAAGAGCATAGGATTTTTACATTTCTAAGGCTTCGCAGACCCTTAGAAGCTCATCTTACAACTTTGCAAATAAGGTAAGAGCCAATGGTAAAATTGCCATGCTGCTTCCCTTTTCTTTGATTTTTCACCTCTAGAAAATTGAAGCACTAAGAAAAAAGGGCTTTCTCTGTCCCCTACTGAGCAAAACATAAATATGCTGAACATAAAATCAGCAGGAAATACTCTGAATAGGCTAGATGAGTTGAATTAACTCTTATTCTCACAAGCCTCTACTACTGACTAGTCCTTCTGAAACCCTGTGTTCATGTTCCTGGGAAGGCTTTAGTTCTGAAGGACTTCATAGCTTTGAAAGGATTAAGAGCTATTGCCCTAGCTGGGCTCCAGTGGCTCATACCTGTAATCCTAACTACTCAGGAAGCTGAGATCTGAGGATTGAAGTTTGAAGGCAGCCACATCAGGAAAGTTCATGAGACTCTTATCTCCAATTAACCATGTTGAAAGTGGAGCTGAGGCTCAAGTAAAATGCTAGCTTGCTCAGGCCCAGTCTGCCTTTGGTAGCATTACCTACATTTGGTTATAGATCTATCTACCTCTCTGTTCCCGGTCCTACCCAACAAACTGAGCCAGGGCTTACCTTTGTGTGGCCACGGCATTCTTCCAATGCCTGTTCCAGAGGTCTCAGAACATCCTCCATCAGAGCCTCAGGCTCAATGACTGGAAAACTTGTGGGCTCCACACAGACGGAAGGACAGCTCCCCACAGGTGGAGGTCCAGGAGCCTTACTTGAAGGAGGTGGAGGCCCCATTGGAGGGGGCCCAGGAGAAGTCTCTAATGTAGGGACTGTTTGAAAAGAAAAGATCAAGCAACATAGCTTAAGTGGACAAAAAGCTCAATTCTACATTCACACCTTCTAACAGACACTCTGGGACACAGCTCATGGATTCAAGTGTGTATAAAATCCCTACTCTATGCAGAGAGTATGTTAGATGCCAAAGGGAAAAGTAAACCAGACTAATTAGGTTTCCGATTTCAGCTTAAATTCTACAGGGAATGGGGGAAGATGAAGAAAATTACCAAATTATGTTACATGCTACAGAGAAACAATGGATTATATAATAAAGAGGAATAAGGGGACCTACCTAAATTAAGTGTTCAAGACCACCTGAATTTGTTCCAATTCATTACTTTCAAACTTGTGAGTGTGGATTCTTCTGATGTTAAAAGAGGGGCATTATAGTAATGACAAGAGTTGCAGTGAGAATTATAGATACAGCTGCTAAATTAGTATGTAGCAAAAAGGTAAGATAACAGTTTTCATAAAACTGAGAACGATAAATGCGAGAGATGCTATTGTTAAGAATTAAAGGAAGCTAAGCAGCAGTAGGTTACCCCAATACCACCAATGGCCATTTTTGTCCCACCTTCTCATTTCCCTTTACTCCTTACTCTGTTCACAACATACCTCAAAAATTTCATCACACTCCCGAACTTTCTAGCCTATCTCAAATACTCTTACTACCTTGAAATCCTAGCTACTTAGGAGGCTAAGATCTGAGGATGTAGGGTCAAAGCAACCCCAGGCAGAAAAATCTGTAAGACTCCTATCTATGATTAAACCACCAAAAATCTGGAAATGGAGCTATGGCTCAAGTGACAGAGTGCTAGTGCTGGGCCAGGAGTTTGGCCTAGTGGTAGAGTGCTTGCCTAGCATGCATGAAGACACAGGTTCCATTCCTCGGTACCACATACATAGAAAAAAGCCAGGAGTGGTGCTGTGGCTCAAGCAGTAGAGCTCTAGCCTTGAGAAAATCCAAGAACAGTGCTTAGGCCCTGAGCCCAAGACTGGTGGCAAAAAAAGTCATCATCAGTGATTGCAATACTTGTCATTTCATGCTACCTTCCTAACTTGTTTGCCCTTTCATTTTACTTCTGCTTTTTTGGGGGGGAGCAACGGGGGGGGGGTCTTTTCTCAGACTCCCATTTCTCAGTGCAATCTTGAAATGTTACGGCCCTAGAACCCTATTTTGAATATTTCTTAGGCATCTAGCCACACTCTCCTTAGGTAACATCATCCAAGCCCATGACATCAAACACCAGCCCCAGCCAAGTATTTCTATAATTCTGGCCTAGATCTCCCCCAAAGGTAGAAGTCTAAACTAAACATAGCCTAAAAGAAATCTGTTTTTCCCATCCCCACAAACTTTAAACCTCTATCTTCCAATATTCTCTCCCTTCCTCACCTACTCCCGGTTGTAGAGTTTGGACTCAGAGCACTGTCCTTGAGCCCTCTGTGCTCCAGGCTAATGCTCTACCACTTGAGCCACCGTGCCTGGTTTTTGAGTGGTTAACTGAAGATAAAAATGTCATAGGGACTTTTCTATATTGGCTGATTTCAAACCTCAGTCTTCAGATCTCAGCCTCCTAAGTGGCTAAGATTCCAGGTGTGAGCCACTGGCACCCCGCTCCACATCAAATGTTTTAAGTTATATGTTTTCTTTCTCTACTTGTTCCTTCTGATTTTTTTCCACAACTTATCCAATATCCATCTGGTTCATACTACCTTCCCACTTCCCAACTTTAGCAAATCATAAAGGTATAAATCATAAGTGTTTGTGGTTTCCAAGCCAGGGAAACTTTGCTTCTATGGCAAATGACTAGCCACAATTAAGTAAATACTATAGGCATCTATGGAGTAGAGGTCTGGGATACTGCTAAAGAACCTATATTGTAAGAATACACTGGCCCAACATATCAATAGTTCCTAGATTAAGAAACTGCCTTATATCATTCCTCAGCAATACAAACGGTATGGAGGGATGCTGAAACAAACAAACCTGAGCCCCTTCTGGGAGGCTTCAGTTTACTTACTGGCCTTCCAGGGAAAAGATAGTTTTATTTAAAGCTTCCAATAGCTTCTAAATTTTTCAGGGTGTTGTTTGTGGTGCTGTTGAACCCAGGGCTTCACAAATGCTAGAGAAGCACTGCAGTTCATCTCCAGCCCTTTACACTAAGCTGTTTTTTTATAATCATGTTTTAACTGTGATTTAAAGTTATAATGGGGCCAAATACCAGTGATTCGTGCCTGTAATCCTAGCTACAGGAGGCTAAGATCTAAGGATCATGATTCCAAGTCAGCCCCAGGTGGAAAGGTCTGAGACCTTCACACTAATTAACTACCAAAAAGCCAGAAGTGCAGCTGTGATTCAAGTGGTAGAGCATCTCCTTGAGTGAAGAGGACATATCTCAGGGCCTAAGTTCAAGCCCTAGTATTGGCACAATATATAGATATAGATAGATCACATTATAATAAGTAATACATTGGTATTAACTCAGACTTAAGGTATGAGTACCACATCACTTTTCTACAAAACCCCTATCACTTTTTATCTTTCAGTCTGTCTCAAATGTTAGAGAGGTCTTTGTGAAAGCCTCATACACTGCATCGTAAGATGCTCGGTTTTTAACAGGTGCCCAGTAAATACAATTTAAATAAATAAGTGAATACACAGCACGTTAAATCTGAGATGCTTGTTCTTGTTTATTATTATTATTTATACAGTCCTGGGGCTTGAACTTTCTAAAGGCAAGCGCGCAACCACTTGGGCCACAGCACCACTACCGGCTTTTTCTGTGTATGTGATACCTAGGAATCAAACCCGGGTCTTCATGCATGCTAGGCAAGCACTCTACCACTAGGCCAAACTCCCGGCCCCTGAGATCCTTATTAAAGACCCAAATGAAGACACAGAACACTTTGCTGGGAAGAGGTCAACGCTGGAAACAAGATCAGGTAGGGCCCAAGTGTCGAGTCCTTCCCTTTACTGGGGTCCCAACCTCTCTGCTAAGGAATCTTAGGAGGAGGGGAACAAGCTCTTGGGAGGGGGTTCCCTGGCACCTCGCCCTCACGCACCTCTGGGGAGTCCATCCTGGGGGGCGGCGACCCTCTTGGTGAGAGGCGTGCGCTTGGGTCCACCTGTCTGGGTCTGCAGCCCGTAGGAGAACTGCGGCGGGTCGTTCCAGCCGCGCTCCTTGTTGCCTGCGAAGTTGAGGGGACGAATGAAGCAAGACTAGGACTTCGCCGGAGTCAGAATGAAGCTGCGGGAGACCGAAGGTCCGCCCCACGCCCCCAGCCCTCCGGCCGCGCTCACCCGGCTTCACGTACAGCTCCGCCATCTCCACTTCCGCACCGCCAACGGGGCAGCGCGTCACTTCCGGGGCGGTGGCTCACGCGCGCTGCCGGGTGCGCGGAGCCAGGCTCGTCGTCAGAACGGTGCTTTACCAGGGCTCTCTTCCACCAGCGGGAGCCGCCGTGGGAGCCCCGCGTCAGCTCTCTAAAGTGCTCAAAATCGCCAGCTAATGCTGTATAAGGATCCTGGGCACAAGGTACCCAACGGAGGCTTTTTCCCAAGGGGCCAGGCACCCTTGTCTTCTCTGGGTCCATCCCTTCCAGTTGCTCTAAGAAGTTCATAATTGGGTCCACGTGTGCACCTCTGCCATCTAGCGAGGTCGATCTCCGCACCCTCGCTTGTGTTTGTGGAGGTCCCTGGACAATCTCGGATTTTTCTCCAGGGTCCTTAACTAGTATTCATCCTCTTCAGTACTCAGCTCAGGTGTCACATCTTCAGGACGTCTTCTGAAATGCCTCACACAGGCTAAGCGTCTCACCTCAACTCCCACATCCTGCTGAGATTTCGTGGTTGTATCTCCTAGCTGTTTAACTGTTGTTCATTTCTCATGCAAGAGTCAGAAGGTAGTCCTTCAATTAGTACCTATCTCCAGTGCCAAGTACAGAAAAGACCTTAGAAAATGTTTGTTGAATGGAGTCCGATTTCCATCATATTTGTGCCCTCCTGTGACTAAGGGCAGTCAATCAACACCAAGCACAAACATTCACTTCACACAGGTTATTGGCCCCCAACCTTACCCCAGGTCCAATATACTCACACCTAATGAGGTCACTGAGGGGTTTTTATTTGCACTGGTTTTGCTATAAAGTGTTGCTGAGGTAGAGCCAACTGTCCAGGTCTGGACTGGGGCAAGGACCCAAGGAAAAGGGAGCCAGGGGCCTAAGTAATAGTGCAGGGCCTCTCAGTCATCCATATCAACAATAAACTAGATAATAAATAGAAGATAGGCAAAGGGCAGGGGCAGACAGAGATGAGAGGCTGTCATCCCCTGCAGAATGAAGGGTAATAGAGTTGGGCATCCATCCAGAGTCTCCTTCCCCAGCCCTCTAAGATCAATTTAGGGCATATGGAGCAGAGAAGGTTTCAGCCGGAAGGCATCAAGAAATGAGAAGACACCCCGCTTTCGAGGGGCTGCTCCTGCACCCCCAACCCCTCCTTTCAGTAGGGGGAGAGGCAGGGGACCTCTTGGGGAGTCCATGGAGCTGGTCCTCTTGAGCCGAAGGCGGGCACGGGCCTGAGCACCCCAGGCCTTGCCTCGAGCTGCAGAGGCCACAAGACACTTCTGGTACTGAACCTAGAGAGAAGGGGAATGTGAAGATCCAGCTACTTTCTGCCCACCGAAAGCTTCTTCTACAGGGCAGGGAACTGGCCAAGGCTTCTGATATGCGGCTGGTAGTCATAACTGAAGTTAATATACAAATCCCAGATAGCCTAACAGTAAAAACATAAAACATGGCATTTACGGAGAATTTGAGGAGGGCTAGACTCTGTGCTAAGAGATTTGCATAACAATCTCAATCCTGCTATTTATGTGTCATCATCTCCATTTTCTTTTCTCTTTGCTTTTTTTTTTCTTTCTTTCTTTCTTCTGTGGTTCCAGTCCTAGGGCTTGAACTCAGGGCCTGGGCGATATCCCTGAGCTTTTTTTGCTCATGGCTAGCACTCTACCACTTGTGCCACAGCTCTACTTCTGGATTTTTGGTGGTTAACTGGAGATAAGCAATTCATGGACTCTCCTGCCTGGGCTGACTTTGAACCTTGAACCTCAAGATCTCAGCCACCTGAGCAGCTGGGATTACAAGGGTGAGTTTAACAGGAGTAAGCTATGGATTATCCCCATTTTCTAAGTGAAGTTACTGAGGCAGAGACAGAAAATGGTGGAACTGGCATTCAAAACTAGTTTTCAAACTACAAAGACTGTTCTCAACTATGCCTACCAGTATGCTGCCTCTCCTCCATTTTACTGTTCAGAACCAGTCTCTGGCACAGCTGACTCTTAATCAAGGGGCAGGGCTGAAGTCCTAATCTTTTCCTAATACAACTGTCCCAATCATCTCTTGTTTGAATATTCACCAAAGGGGTCCTAATTAGCCTTTCTACCTTCTCTCTTGTGTCCCATGCTGTACCTGAAGTGGTCATCCTAATCCATAAATCTGACTTTACAGTCCCACTCAGAATCCTTCCAGGGTTCCTAGTGCCTTGGGATAAAATAATTCATCATCTTATAGGGTCTTTCACAACCTGGCTTCTAGCATTGGAACTGCCCTCACCAATCATTACATCCTCCCTTGCATGCTATATTCCTTCAGATGCTCAACACCACAAATATCTCTCTTCCTTTCATGGTTGGGGTTCCCTGTCTTTGTAATTAACCCTCACTTGGGTCCCTTCCTCTTTGTTTCTTTCTATTTTCTACCACCTCTTACAAGTAGCCTTCCTGACCCCTGAAGGAAGATCTCATTCATTATCCTGTGGTGTGTAACATCTTCCTAGTTTCTTTCTGCTCTAAGTGTTCTATGGAACATCTATACTGCTGAGTTCCTTGGAGTAAGTACGGTGCCCAGAGCCTGTAAGCACTCATTTGTTGACTAATCAAATGGACTGAACTAAAACGTTTAAGAATCTGACATTTGAATGCCTACAGATACCAAGAAATAACCTGAACGAGACAAGAAAAACAATGCCCACTTTATAAAGAGTACAGCCCCTATACAACGACAGCTGCAGACTGAAATTTCTACGTGAACCCTGTGTTGGAGCTCCACATACTTTAAGAAAAGCAGGAATAATTGTTTGTAAAATACTGTGCCCTTTAAATACTGGCAACTAACTGAAGCTTGCCAGAACCACCATAAAACCCAAAATACTTGTGGACCTGCATAGACCCGGGGAACGCTGGGTTGTGATTTAGAGGTTGCTGATCTTGAGACCAGTCCACAGTACGGAGCAGCTGCAACCCCCACTCCCATCCGTCCCACCCTGAACTCACCATACAGGCAGCTTGCACAGCTTCAGAAAGTCCCCCTGCGTGGGGCTGGCACCAAAAGGCTGCACACTGGAAGCTCTGACGGCCAAGGTCAGCGATGAGACCAAAAGTGTGTGGGTCACGGCCAACACCAATAAAGGTCACAAGACGAACAGGACACTGCCACAGCGGCTCCTCCTCTGCACCAGCCTCTGCCTGCCCATACCAGGTTTCATTACTAGAAGCCCAAGTACTGGCCAGACACTCTAAGGTCTTCTAGCAATGAGCAATGAATCTCCTCAGTATCTCTGCTCATCCTTTACAACCCCCAACTTTACCCTCTTGTGGTACCTGCATGGGAAGTGCGGTCATGAAAGAGTCAGAGACGCTGAGCATAGTGGGGACCCAGCTGTTCTGGTCCCCCCGTGCAATGAGAGTACCAATGGCCTCGTTCAGTACATCCATGCCTGGAAGGGACAAATTACTGTGCTGTCTAATTTGGAAAGAGTCTGCAAGGATTACCTAAGTTTCTTTCACTGTCTTGGGATTCAGAGAGAGATGCGAAGAGAGCAGCTGAGGCTGGGCTTGGAATTCTGTTAGAAAAACTGGTACATAACAGGTTATGCGAGGCAATGGGAAGAGGAAGAAATGGTGGAGAGATGCTGCCTCACCCACCTTCCCCTTGCCTCATGCATCCCAGTCCATCTGGCTCCCTCGGTTCTCACCCATGGCTTTGGTGACTGGCAGAGTCCCCATGTACAGTGCCTCATACTTCTGAGCAGCCTGGCTCACAGCATCCAGCAACTCCACTGAAATAATACACACCACGCTGGCATGAGAACTGGCTCCAGTACCCTTTCACCAACCTTCTAAATAGGTCAGGACCCAGGGGAAACCCATGGATGTTCCTCTACTTCAAGGATTAGGATCTCTAGGACTAGACACCTCAAAAAATGTCTACCCTCACCTCACCCTCCAATCACTCCCCTCTTTCACCAAAGCAGCACAATGCTACACACCCCCTTCCCATACCTTGCCGAGGCAGATCTTCAGGGGAAATGGGGTCTGGAGAGCAACAAGCGCCGTCACCACTAACCCCTACTCGTTCTGACAAGATCTAAAATAGAAATGCAACCAACATGAGGTGCAGGGACAGAGGAAAATAGGGGGAAGGAGCTGACTACCTTGGAAGCCTCAGCCCAGCTCTACATCCACATTCCCTGGCCCTTACCTGGGCACAGAGCCCGTGTAGGGCACTTGCAATGGCCTTGGCAGGGACATCGCAGTGAAACACATGGCACTTGAGCATACAGCTGTCTTTGTCACCCGCCACAAAAGCGAAGTCCCTGGCAGGGGCAGAGATGGGGCTGAGATAGAGGTTTGCTACAGCCTGTAGTGGCTGCAGGAAGCTTTTAAAGTCAGATAAAGGGATATGGTGGAGATGGAATGGAGAGGTCAAGGCTGAGACTGAGGTAGCTGGTTGTAACATACCTGTCACTGTTCCGGAAGCATGGGAGAGCAGAGGAGAGAATCAGCCCAGCCGCTCAGACTCTCCCCATTCAGTCCCTGCTGAGCTGGGCCCACCCTCCCCAACCAGGGCTCCAGCAGGCAAGGGAGGCAGTGCTGGGTCCAAGTCAGAGGATCTCTGTCCAGGGATTCAAGTTTCAGGGATCAGCATCATTGGGGATCATAGCTTGCAGGGCAGGGAGAAGCGGCTCTTGCTTGGGGGGATGTACAAGTCCTTACCGGCCCTTGGAGCTGCCCACTCCCCATACACGGATGTGCACCAGAGGCTGACAGTGGATCAGACTGTGATCTAGAGGATTCACCAGGCTCATAGCATCCTTCTTCAGGATCATCAGCATGTTCTGACCCTTCCAATGACAGAATTTGGTGGAGAGATCAGATGAAGGTGGTTGTCATAGGAAACATACATTCAGGAAGAACCATTTCTGCTGGGGCCATATGCTGAACCTCTTGGAAGGCTAAAATCTCACCTCACCCCAGGCACCATCTGGGGGCTGTCTCCGGTTGCGGGTCTGGGCCAGCTGCTGGATACAGTTATTGACTGCAATACTGCTCTTTCCTGGTGCCAAGTCCTCTTCAGGAACCTCTACCCAACCCAGAGAACGGACTGCAAAGCACTGACAAGTTGAATTAAAAAAAAAAAAAAGACAGAAATGAGCAGGGATGAAACAGGATGGCAAGTACCAAACACAAGCCCTCTGGTAGTCGCACCCTTGGTCCTTGGTCACCTCTATTCAGCCTAGTTCTTTCCCTTGGCATCTCCCAATTCCATGGGGGGAGGGGAGTCCTCAGGTCCAAGTAACTACCTTAGCCCCAGGCTCCAGGCTCTGAATGTAGGATTCCTCACCATACCAGGTCAGAGAGTTACTGAAACAGAAAGTAGAGCTGGTAAGAGGGCTATACTTCCTACATTAGAGGAACTGGCGAGTCCCACACTATTTGGATCAACACAGGATGTAGGACAAGACCCAAAATATAGTGCCATAAATATAAAACCAGAACTGATAAAACTCAAGATTAAATTGAACCAACATGAAATGTGGCTTAGAATTTGGTGTATAATTCCAGATACAGGCACAGAGCACAAAATAAAAGTCACAACTATGAATGTGTCCAAAATGTGCACCAATGTGTACTGGAACAAGAGACCCTAGGAATCCCCCACCCCATACACGGAGACTAAAACAATGGATAATATTTAGAGTGTGATAGATCAGAATATAGAGAACATGTGGTTAATCACAAGAGCTTACCACAAAGAACAAAATTCAAAATACTGAACGTCCAGAATGTAGGACACAGCCAAGCACAGAGAACAGAGCTCAAAAAGGAAAAGACTCCAGAACCTGAGCTACAGAGCAGATTGTGGGTCCAGTTGCATTTTGGGGGTGCAATGCAAACTCCAAGCCTTTCATTTTGCTTGGGTCATTACTGTTACCTCCGGTCCAGTGAATTCTCCAAGCTGGAAAAGGATCTTCCCTTTGGGGGCCGCAGCTCCCAAATCCCCTTTGTCCCCTGCAGAGTGGGAGTTAGTCAGTGTAGCAGTAACCTAAATACATACCTGAACTCTGGCTCCCTCCTCACACTCCACCTACCTTTCCTAGATCCTCTGCATCGCCTAGTTCCCAGGCTGGGCGCTGCCACTGGGTGCTACCACTGGGTACGTGCCAATAATAAGTACCTGCAGCATCACGGATCTTCCTCCAGCCAGGGGGTAGGCCTGGCTCCCCCTCCAGACTTTGGTCCCCCCACAAGTCATCTAGAGGAACAAGGGATTTGGGGAGGGGCATACAATTTGTGAGTTCAGAACAGCACCTTGTCGTAACACTACTTCCATTTCATAGGACAGTCCTTTCTTTGGTCAGAGCTCCAGGCGCCCCAATCCTAATGCCATCACATGCAGAGATTAAGGTTCATCTATCCTCCCCCCCGGCCATCATACCAAAATATACCCCCCCACCCTGTCTCTGAGTCTCAGAAGCCTTGTAATCCCTCGTGCCCCTCAAGATCCTGGGCCTCCCACCGAGCCCCTCCATGCACACCGTCGCAGTTGACCAGAATGATGGCCAGCATGTAGTCCTTGCCCAGCATAGCCCCGCCGCGGCCCCGCCGGCCTCCGCCGGCCGGCACCCTCAGCCCAGCGCGACCTCTGGAGATGCTGTGCCTACAAGCCCAGCCTCTGCGCTGGAGGCCTCCGGGCCAACCGGCGGCGCGCCAACCCTGGGCGGGCCAGGGAGCAGCCCAGGGGCGGGAAGAGGCGGGGCCGAGCCGGGCTGTCCGCGGAGGAGGGGTGGCGTCGGCTTCCCTGACTTCCAGCGTACTTCTGTGCTCGGGTGTGGGCGAGGCGAACCGACCCCAGCGAACTCACTGACACCACCCCACCGCCATGACCTCATCAGCTGGCGGAAGAGCGGCGAGACGAACGTCCGCCTCACGCACAGGCCCACGGATGACGATGACATCATTACGCCGGGTCAGGGGCAGAAGCGCACGCGCGCGTGCGCGCACACACACACACACACACACACACACACGCACACATACATACACACGCGCGTGCGCGTGCGCAGCTTGGGACCAGACGGGAGGGGTCACGTGAAACTATCTGCGCGAAGCCATGGGCCAGGGCTCCTTGACCAGGAAACCAACCCCTCTTTTCCAGCAATGCCCCGGAAGTGCCTTTGCCCTCAGTAAAGAAGGCCGTAGCATTTGGCATCAAACGGGCGGGGCTGCGCGTGCGCAACAAGTTCGGCAGGGAAGATGGCGGATGACAAGGTGAGTGAACGTGGGGGTGATTCTCATTCGGGATGGTCTTCACATTCCATGCCTTTTCCAGTGCTGGGCAGAGGCAGCACGGGAACGGTCCAGGGGTGAAGATGTTCCTTGTCTTCGCTGGGGCTCCCGACGACTACCTCAACAGTGAAGGAGTCAGTCATGGATCTCTCTCCCCCCATGGTCTCTCTTCCAGGGTGTGTTACTTGCACACACACTCGTTCACTCTGAAACACCCCACTCTGAACATCCCCTAAAATTTCCCTTCCACAGACCCTAATCCCACAGCCATCCAGACACTCCCTTGCACACACGCGCGCGTGCCCACACACATACTGAGTTTTTATATGAACCGAATCTCTCCCGTCATTTATTCACGCTCTTGCCTATTCCCATTCGGTTTGGGGTGGCCTTGGGAATAAAATCATAAAGCCCAGGCAGAATCAAGTTTACCCTCAAATTGTCCAGGGAAAACTGCCTTAATCCACTAGTCACTATTGGCCTGGTAGCCCAGTATCAGCCGCACATTCACCAAATGCTTGCTGGTTTCTAGGTCAAGCCTTGGAACACATCAGTTAAGACTTATGGCCACTTTTAGGGAGTTGATAATTTAGTAGACCTTTCCTCATAGAACTAACTGAAGGTTTCTCTCACCTCTTCTGTACAAAGCTTGCTGTGTAAAATTCCTGTTTGGGTCGTTGAAAGTTACTGATGCGGATTCCAGCTGTCCCCTCCTCACTCTTGCTTTTCAATGCCTTTCCTCCTTTACTACTGCTATCTCAGGAAGATTTTCTAGGAAGAAATCTCTCTGGCTCATCCTACTCCTCCTAACTCCCAGTCTCTGATAGAATTAAGCAGGAAATGGGGCTGGGTCAAGCCTACTGGAGCCCACCTCTCCCTTGTCCTAGGATTCTCTGCCCAAGCTTAAGGACCTGGCATTTCTCAAGAACCAATTGGAGCACTTGCAGCAGCGTGTGGAAAATGAGGTCAACGGTGGAGTGAGCCAGGTAGGGGCTTTCCTTTTACCCCTCACCTTATGTTTCCCTACCCAACTAGTAAAGATTCATTTGCTATTTTTGGTGGTAATGGGGTCTGAATTTGGTACCTTGTACTTGCTAGGCAAGTGGTCTACTGCTGGGTGGTTCACAGGCTTGTAATACTATCGAGAGACTGAGAGCTGGGCGCTGGTGGCTTATGCCTGTAATCCTAGCTATTCAGGAGGCTGAGATCTGAGGATTGATCACGGTTCAAAGCCAGCCCAGGCACAAAAGTTTGTTAGATGCTTATCTCCAATTAAAACCAGAAAACCGGAAGTGGCATTGTGACTCTAGTGAGCTAAAGAGCTCAAGGACAACAAGATCTTTTCAGTTGTGGTTCGAAACTAGCCCAGGCAAGAAAGTCAAGGAGACTGTCATTTCCAATTAGCCACCACGAAAAAGTCAGAAGTGGAGCTATGTCTCAAGAGGTAAAGTGCCAGCCTTAAGCAAAAAAGCTCAGGAACAATCTCAGGTCCTGAGTTCAAGCCCCGAGACCAGCACCAAAAAACAAAGCATGTGCACATAACAACGCACACATGCACTCCTGCAGTCTTAAGTGGGAACTAGGCGATGTGGGGAGGAATAAGCATTTTCAGACTGATGGAGCAGTAAATATAAAGCTTTGGTGATGGGAAGTATTATTATGAAAATGAGGAGGAAGGGCTGGGAGCATGGCCTAGTGGTAGAGTGTTTGCCTAACATGCATGAAGACCCGGGTTTGATTCCTTGGTACCACATACATAGAAAAGCCGGAAGTGGTGTTCTGGCTCAAGTGCTAGAGCTCTAGGCTTGAGGAAAAAGCCCAAGGACTGTGCTTGGGCCCTGAGTTCAAGCCCCAGCACTGGCAAAAAAAAAAAAAATAGGAAGAAAAAGAGATCAGCTTGGCCACTATGGTGTACCATGCTAGAAAGTAGAGCTGGAGAACCACACAGAACTTGGGCCTCTAAAAGATTTCTCTGGCAGTAGGATTCTGTGGTTAGAGTCTTCCAAACCCAGGATTCTCATATTGTGTGATCAGAACTCCTAAGTTCTTTCTAGCTCCAGAATCTTGAGAACATTTTTGAAGAAAATACTACAGCTGTCCAGAGGAAAAGCAGGTAGTAGAATTCTCTAAGCCTAAATTGAATCGTTCCTGGTCAGAGAAAGGAGAAAGCATGTCTGGCTTCTGCATTTTGCTTCTACCTGAGTTTCCTTCTGCAGTTATTTTATTATTATTTTTTTTTCTGCAGGATGGCTCACTGTTATCCTCCCCCTTCCTCAAGGGATTCCTCGCTGGCTATGTGGTGGCCAAACTGAGGGCATCAGCCGTATTGGGCTTTGCAGTGGGCACTTGTACTGGTATCTACGCAGCTCAGGCATATGCTGTGCCCAATGTGGAGAAGACATTGAAGGACTACCTTCGGTCGTTCCGCAAGGGGCCTGACTAGTTTTGGATCCCATGGAAGAGGCAGAATGAACAGCCAGGCTCTGGAGGTGGAGACTTTTCAATCACAGATGCTCTACCTGGCTTCTCCTGCTGTCATCCATTTGCTGCTTCCACTCGTTCTGCCACCTTTATTCTTCCTTCTTTTCCTGCAGAGGGTGGGCAGAGGCCTGTCAGGCTGCACTTTGGACTCATTCCCTCCTTAACTGTGGGACGGGCACCAAGACTGTGGTTCACCAGCCCTAATTGGACTGTGCAGCTGACCCTGATCCTCAACATTTTTCCTGGCAATGTACCATGGCTCTCCCTTCCAGGAAGCCAGCTTCGTAACTTGATTTCCCTCAGACATCCCAATCCCTCTGCCCCTCCCTAGACAGACCAACCGGGGGTCTGCTTTGGGCCATGAGTATAGAGGAGGGGGAGATGCCACACCTGGGCCGTCGTAGGCAGGCCCGCTGGACCCTGATGCTACTCTTGTCTACTGCCATGTATGGTGCCCATGCCCCATTGCTGGCACTGTGCCGTGTGGATGGCCGCATGCCCTTTCGGCCCTCATCAGCAGTGTTACTCACCGAGCTGACTAAGCTATTGCTGTGTGCTTTCTCCCTCTTGCTCGGCTGGCAAGCATGGCCCCAGGGAGCCCCACCCTGGCGCCAGGCTGCTCCTTTTGCAGTATCAGCCCTCCTCTATGGCGCTAACAACAACCTGGTGATCTATCTGCAGCGTTACATGGACCCCAGCACCTACCAGGTACTGAGCAATCTCAAAATCGGAAGCACAGCTCTGTTATACTGCCTCTGCCTCGGCCATCGCCTCTCAGCACGCCAGGGATTAGCATTGCTGCTACTGATGGCCGCCGGGGCCTGCTATGCAGCAGGTGGCCTTCAGGACCCTGGGAACAACCTTCCTGGGCCCCTTCTTGCTGCTGCCACCAGCCGCATGCCTTTGCATATCACTCCACTGGGACTGCTGCTCCTCATCCTGTACTGCCTCATCTCTGGCTTGTCATCTGTGTACACAGAGCTGCTCATGAAGCGTCAGCGGCTGCCACTGGCACTTCAGAACCTCTTCCTCTACACTTTTGGTGTACTTCTGAATCTTGGCCTGTATGCAAGTGGTGGCCCAGGCCCGGGCCTCTTAGAGGGTTTCTCAGGATGGGCAGTGCTTGTAGTGCTGAGCCAGGCACTGAATGGACTGCTCATGTCAGCTGTCATGAAGCATGGCAGCAGCATCACACGCCTTTTTGTTGTGTCCTGTTCTCTGGTGGTCAACGCTGTGCTTTCAGCAGCCCTGCTCCGCCTGCAGCTCACAGCCTCCTTTTTTCTGGCCACACTGCTCATTGGCCTGGCTGTGCGCCTGTACTACGGCAGGCATTAGCCCTGACCGTAGCCACTTTTGCTCCTGACCTTGTAGATTAGGGGCCATGAACTGGGCTACCTCCTGGCCCTTTCCCATCCCCACCAGGATCCCCCGGCAGCCTTGTAACAAGTGCCTTGCAAGAAAATCTGGGAAAATAAGAGTCAAGTTAGTCTCTGGAGATGGATGGATGGATGGATGGAGGGAGGGGTGCGCCTAGGAGACCCGAAGAGTGGGTTTGGTTAAAGAAACAGCCCCACCTTATAGTTCCTCCATACTAATGAATTCGGAGCATTGGTACCTAGACCTGAGAACCCCATCCCACACGAAGAGAGTTGCTTAGGGGTGTGGACAACTGTGGTCATCTCAGCAGACCCACTGTCCTCCAGGCCTCATGCTAGCTGCTTCAGCCTAGCCTCCATGCATGGTTTCCACATAAGGGACAGTCCTACCATCATGCAGGAAAGCCTGATGGCCACAAATCATAGAGCCATCACCCAGGCCACTCTACCAAGCTCCCCAGCTCCAGCAGTGCCTGGAGAAGGTCTGAAGGCCCCTTCAAGTGCTGCTCTCCACACAGCCTTTGTTTTGGAATTTCCCGGGAAGGCTGGAATTTGATTCATCTCAGGGAATGTTGCCCCTGGGCCCTGGCTTAAATCTACACTCCTGACCCACCTCAAGGGCCCTCTTGAAGCCCTCTGCCACTTTTAGGTTGTTACCATCTTTCCCATTTTGGGTTCTACCCCTTACAGTATTGTCCCAACAGCCTAGGGAAACTGCACAGTGACCTGGGACCAGGTACAGGAAACTTCTATAGCTCAATCAATGTTTAAATGTGGAAGCAATAAAGTCGTAATAAAAAGTATTCTAGGATGTAGGGTACTTCCTACAACCAGTCGCAGTTGTCCTGTATCTTCTGTGCTGCACAACTTTCCCTAATCTCAAGTATCTTAACTTTGAGTACCTTACAAACCCAAGTGAAAAATCAGGTGCTAATGGCTCACATCTTATAATCCTAGCTACTCAGGAGACTTGAGGTTTGAGGATCGCAGTTCCAAGACATCCTGGACACGAAAGTCTGTGAGACTCTTATCTCCTATTAATCACCACAAAACCAGAGGTGGTGCTGTGGCTCAGAGTGGTAGAGCACCAGCCTTGAACTAAAGAGTTCAGGGATATTGCCCAGGCTCAGAGTCCCCACGACCAACAAGATTCTCCCGACTTGCCAGTGGTATAATTTTCATGGGCCAACACATCAGCTTTTTTGGGGGGTCATGGATTTGGACTCAGGGCCTGGCTTCTGTTCCTGAGCTCTTCTGTACTCCACTACTTCAGGCCACAGCACCATTTCTGGTTTTCTGGTAGCTAATGGACATAAAGAGCCCCAGGGACTTTCCTGCCTGGGTTAGTTCTCAAACAGTTCTCAGAAATTCAGTCTCTTGAGCAGTTAAGATTACAGGCGTGAGCCACCAGTGCCTGGCTTCTTGTTAGTATTTGGAATTTCCCTTAACCCCAAAACTTGAGCCCTAAGAAATGTAACATATCTTGAGCCTTAAAACCACCACAGTGGATTTGGCTTTCATTCCCTCTAGTCCCCTCATTGATCATTTCTGTGGCCATCTATCCTTTAAAGTTATAGCAGTAATAGAGTAATGCAGAACCAATTTCCATGATACAGTAACTGGTGAACTTGTCAAAATGGAGACTCAGCGTTGGATGTGTATATAGTTCTTTGGAAGAGATAGCCAGCACCAAAGAATGTCAGTCCCATTGAAGGAGGATCTAACCGTGGGGATTGGGGAACTTTTGAGAATATATTAATTGTACAGAGTTGTATTTGACATTTTCACATATATATGATACATCCCAATCAACCTCACCCCCTCCCCTACTCTTCTCCTTCCCAATTGCCCCTCTTAAAAGAAATCTCGTGTTCTGTTCCCATACATGCAAACAATTATATGGGCCATATTTATCCTCATCCACTTTAGCCCTCCCTTTTTCACCATTTCCCCACCACCACAACCACTGGAAACTTCAATTGTCTTGACTTGTGTGTGTGTGTGTGTGTGTGTGTGTGTGTGTGTGTGTCAGTCCTAGAGGTTGAACTCAGGGCCTGAGCACTGTCCTTGCGCTTTCTCAAAGCTAGAGCTCTACCACTTGGGGCACTGTACCACTTTGGGCTTTTTGTGTATATGGTATGGAAGAAATGAACCCAGGGTTTCATACATGCAAGCATTCTACCACTATGTCACACTCCCCGGCCCCTTTTGACTTTTTTTAGTGTGTATTAATTACATCAAGTAATTTCACTGTGGTATTTCAGACATGCATCTATTATATTTTGCTCAGACATGCAAGTATTGTGGTTTTACTTCCTCAGGATGTTATTTTAAGTTGCCTATGTGATTTGATTGCACACTGAAGCTTGTGACCTATTTCTGTCTGATATACAACTTCCAGCCAAGCTTGAATTTAAATTCTGTCTCTACCATTCAGCTGCTTGGGGGCAGTTAACTTAGTCTCTCTGTTCTTCAGTTGCTGTATCTCTGAAATGAGGATCAAATGGTTCCTATAGTCTAGGGTAGCTGAAAAGGCACAATGAGCTTATAAAAAGTTAGGTGCTTAGCCAAAACGGACACAAAAGAATCATGGTTATTTGTTCAGTGGTAGTAATTATCCCTAGTGAGAAACAGCTTGCTTGTTTTGTCTGATCTCAAGGCCCTAAACAAATGAGGAAGGAGGAAGAGTTCCTGATCAGATTACTCCCCAGGGTGGGAATCCAGCTGGACTGCCCCGGACTGGCCTGTCCTTCGACAGTGTCGCTGGTTCTGGACTTGAAGCTCCTCATTCTGGGAAGCCATATCGATGGCATCTTGCAGGACACTAGTCAACAGGCTGCGATAATGGCACTCTGTGGTTGTGGCCTTCTCTTCCCACAGCCCTCTCCAGGCTTGGAATACCTGTGCCCAAATTCAGAGATGTCCATTGATCAGCTGGCCTTGACACCAGCTCAAGGTCTGCTTTCTGTCCCGACTCACCTGCAGCATGTGGCACGTCTGTGCTCGGGTGGCTTGCACATGCAGGTCATAGAGCGCCTCCAGATCCTGTTCTGCAGCATCCCGCTCTGCCTTAAGGAATTCTACCTGGTGTCTCAGTACGGTTTGCTCCTGGTGCCATCTCTGTCTCTCCTCACAGGCCTTCAAAAAGCATTTGTATCCTTTGTTGTAGGCTACCTGTGAGCCAGGCTCTGTGTTACACACATATATCATAATAACTACAGACCAGGGCATGATCTCCCTTGCCCAAATTTCTTTAGAAGAGACAGGGCTGAGATGGCACTGACTTTCAACAGTTGCCCATCCTGCTTGGTTGAATGCCATAGATGTGGCATAGTTTCATTTTACCTCACCACATGTTAGGTTACAGCCTAGCTCTAGCAATTGCAAGAGTCTGTTTTGCCATTTCTTTTCACTAGACCCCCAATCATATGATTTATCTTCTCTGAGAACTTGACCCCATCCCTCCCACCTCAATACAGATATGGGTATTTTCTTTCTTTTTCTTATTTTTTTTCTTTGTTGGTCCTGGGTCTTGAACTTAGGGGCTGGAGTCTCCCCCTGAGCCTCTTTGTGCTCAAGGTTAGTGCTCTACCCACTTGCTTTTTGCTGGATAACTGGAGGTAAGAGTCTTATGGACTTCAGTGCAGCAACTGGCCTTAAACCACATTCCTCTGATCTCAGCCTACTGAGTAGCTACAATTACAGGCATGATCCACCAGTGCCTGGCACACATTTTGTTTCTTTTTCTTTTTTTTTTTTTTTTTTGCCAGTCCTGGGCTTGAGCTCA
This sequence comes from Megascapheus bottae, assembly GCF_031878675.1. Classification (NCBI taxonomy): domain Eukaryota; kingdom Metazoa; phylum Chordata; class Mammalia; order Rodentia; family Geomyidae; genus Megascapheus; species Megascapheus bottae. The sequence goes on along the minus strand of NC_143512.1, from coordinate 12,623,799 downwards.
GGGCCTGAGCACCACTTCCGGCTTTTTTCTATGTATGTGGTACCGAGGAATCGAACCCGGGTCTTCATGCACGCTAAGCAAGCACTTTAACCACTAGGCCAAACTCCTGGCCCCTACACACATTTTGTTTCTTAAATTGTTCCGTTATGTTTTCTTGAGTGTCCCCATGGTGAGCACTAGCTGCTCTTGTGAAGCTGAGTCTAGTGAATTCCTAGTTGTTCTGAGTCTTAGCCTAGCTGCCATCTCCTTTTATCCACTTTAGCCTGGGTGAAGTAAACCTCTTTGCTCCTGACAGCCCCTCCCTTCTCCATCACACCTCTGTTCCCCACACTATTAAGAGTTGTGTGAGGATGTGGGCCAATTAAGAGTGATGCTGACCCCTTGCACAATGTCTGGCCCCATTAGAAGGACCTTGAATCCCCTATTTGATGCTCCTCACCTCTTCAGTCACCGGGCCTTTGACCTCTTCACCTGCCACCCGCTCTTGTTCCAAATGCTTCAGCTCCTCTTGGATTAAAATTTGGTGCTGCTTCAGTAGTCTCTGCCTCCGGACCTTGGCCAGGAAGAACTGCAGGGCCACATCTGGGGTCTGCTTGGCCTAGATAGTGCTGAAAATTAGCTAAGACTGCTCTCGAGACCTAAGTGGCCTGAAACAGTCTATGGACTAGGCAGACACAAGGGGCTCTGGGTTGAGGGAAAAGGTACTGGCTTTGTCAATAAGTACCATAGTAGCCCTACAAATTCCTAATCAAAACAAGCAGGAAAACAGTCCCTTATTGCTCCCCTAGGGATGCATGTCAGAGGCTCTATCTTCCCCTTCATATTAGGGCAGAGCTAGCAGGAGGCAGATGAGCTGAGCTCTGGGATCCTTTATTGCCCCAGCAGTCTCCAGATGTTTCTGGGGTAGATGAGGTATTACCTGTTCCTTAGAATCCCTGAAAGGAGGCTTTAGGTGGAGCAAAGATCCTAGAGGTGGTGCTATTCTTCCTGCTACTAGAGGAAAAGGTAATTAATCACACCCAAAGTGTGAGCCACCCCCCACACACATACACCAAGCTAATCCCCAAGTCCCAGATCCACCTTGGGGCTCCCCCTTGAGGCCTAATTTGGGAATTACTGATAAATCTATCTCTTTCAGAGAAGATAAAGTAACAATTCCATATTCACCATCCCTGCTAGGAAGTGTAGGCTTAACTTGGAGCTTGAAATCATGTTTAAAAGTCCAACACTCCTCTTTCTTTCTTTCTCTCTTTCTTTCTTTCTTTCTCTCTCTCTCTCTCTTTCTTTCTTTCTTTTTCTTTCTTTTTCTCTTTCTTTCTTGACTTCCTTCATTTCCTCTCCCCTTCACCCTTTTTAATTTTTTTTAGACCACAGACAGAGGTATCCATGGTTTTCCACCTTCCAGAAATTACTCACAAATGAAAGCTACAATATGCCTGAGTTCATCAGGCCCAGGGCTGTAAAAACAGGTCATCAGTACGTGAATGTGGAAAGGAAAGAGAAGGAACAGTAAAGACAGGGTTTCTACCACTCTGCAACAGAGCATAGAAGACAGCGCCCTCTACTGCACGGAAACAGATCATATCCAATGAAAGTCTTTAGGAGTCTAAAGGCTTCCATGTGATTTGCATTTCTGCTGTCTGTGATTCTGTTGGTGACTCTGAGCTATTCTTCTCCTAACCTCAATTTGCTTACCTGACAATGGGGATAAATGTTGTCTTCCTTGCTTAAAATACTTCAGTGGCCTGCCTTCAACCTTCAAGAGAATTCAAACATCTCAATAAATTTGCAAGACCCTGTGTGAGCTGGGCCTAACCTCCCAGTCTGGTCTTCTTGGCTTTTTCATTAGATTCTGTTATCCAGCATATTGAGTCCCTTCCAGTGCCCCAGAGACCATAAACACATGCTCACCTCTGAATTTCAATCATTCTCCCTACCTGAAAAAAAATTTTACAGGGTGGGGTGGTTGTCAATCCTGATGCTTGAACTCAGGGCCTGTGCTCTATACCTGAACTTTTTTGCTCATGGTAACATGCTATCACTTGAGTCAAAGCTCCATTTCTGGATTTTTTTTTCTGGCGGTACATTGAACCATTAAGTCTCAGACTTAAATGGTACTGTGGCTCAACGGGTAAGTTGGTAGCCCTGAGCTGAAGAGCTCAGGTACAGCACCCAGGCCCAGAGTTCAAGTCCCACGACTGACAAAAAAAAAAAAAGAGTCCCAGACTTCCTGCCTGGGCTAGCTTCTAAAGGAGATTCTCAGATCTCAGCCTCCCGAGTCGGATTACAGGTGAAAGCCACTGGCATCTAGCATTAAAATATTATTTTCTCATCTTCATTAGTCTCCACCACTTCCTTCATCAAATCTTCTTTCCTCTCGTGCCAAGTATAACTTCAATGTACCATAAACCCATGAGTTTATAAACCTTTTAGAGTACTGATCATGGTGTATTAGTTATTTCTCCCTAGCAGGTTATAAACTCCACAAGGCTAGAGAACTTCCAAGACTGATACAGCACTATGTCCAGCACATAGTAATTGATCAATAAATGGGAATCAATAAATCATTGAATGAATAGACTGCCCTGTAATCCAACAAGAAGAAAGGCATAAATGTGATTACCAAGAGGTGTCTGAGAAGACCTACATGTGTTTCTAGGTGCTCCGCAGACTCATCTCTGGTTGCTTTGGGTACCTGGTTTCGTAGCCACTGGCTCCAGGTTTTTATCATCTAGGAAGAAAGAGTTCAGAATAAGCATTGGCCACTGCTAGGCCAGGTGCTTCCCAGGACTCATCTTGCTTACCTGCAGTTCTTGTAGTGCCCTGCCTAGTTGGTTAAGGCCACTACATGTCAAGGTGTCTCCAAGAAGGCCTAAACGCAGTGTCTTCAGGTTAGCTCGGCGGGTCCGGGCCTCTTCTACTGCATCCCATAAGGTGGGCTGCACCTCTCTCACCTGCATCCTTCTTCTTGAGGCCCCTAGCAGAGCAGCCTGGAGCAAGTTCAGGGGACATCCTGGCAATAGGAGACTCAGAGTAGATTATTCTCTCCTATAAACTCCAGAGCACATAGAAAGCACAGCTCTTGGGCTAGTGTAATACTTTAAATTTCTGTAGTACTATCTATTAAAATATCTAACCTCAGTTAGACTACTACATATGTTTGATGGCACTGCACTAAGGCTGTTCATAGATTACCTCTTTTCATCCACAGCAGCTCTACTGAATCCTGCCCACCCTGTGTTTTCCGGATGTGGAAACTCAAATGCAGAAAAGCCAAGCAACTTTTTTACACACTCAAGAATAAAGCAGTGAAGGACAGATGTGTATTTATCTAGAAGCCAGTTTGGTATCATGATCAAGGGTACAGAAGGACTTTACTGTCAAACAGAACTGTGCTTGAGTGTCAGCTCTGCCTCTCATTAAGAAGTTGCTTGAAGCCAGGTATGGGGCCTAGTTGGCTTTTAACATTGACTTTGCCCTTTCCCCTCCAGACTCAGGCATCTCAGCTACACCGGAACCTTGCGGAATGCTGGCCTTTCCAAAGACTCAGGCTTTTTCTCTAGTTTGGGGATAAGCAGGAGCTAGTTGGGTGACAGGATGAGGCAAGCCTAAAGCAGATTTCAGAACTCCCCCAAAGAACCTCACACCCACCCCCAACTACCTTGGGTATTCAGGCGAAGAAGCAGGCCACTAGAGTGGTTTCCTTCCAGAAGCCATGAAACAATCCAGAGTAGAGAACCTTCCATCTCCTCACCAGCAAGCTCACCAGCCAATGCATGAAGCAGAGGGCAGTCTCTGTCAGAGGGAAGGAGATGGAGGGTTCTCTACTCTGGATTGTTTCATGCATTCTAGGCAAGCATTCTACCACCAGGCCTCACTCCCAGCCCTATTGATGTGTGTTTGCTTTGATAGCATCAAACTTAGGGTTTCACACATCACACATGCTAGGCAAATCTTCTACCACTTAGCTACATACCCAACTTCAGATTTATAATGGGTATTTTTTGTTTTGTTTTGTTTCTTTTTGGTTTTTTGTCGGTCATGGGGCTTGAATTCTGGGCCTGAGTGCTGTCCCTGAGCTATTCAGCTCAAGGGTAATGCTCTACACCTTGAGCCACAGCACCACTTCTGTTTTTTTAGTGGTTAATTGTAGATAAGAGTCTCATGGACTTTCCTACTGGAGCTGGCTTTTAACTAGGATTCTCCAATCTCTATTTTCTGAGTATCTCTGATTGCAGGTGTGAGCCACTGGCACATGGAAAAAGGATTACTTTTTTAAATCACTCATATAATTATTTTCATTTTTTGCATACTAAGGAAAGAATATAAAGTTGTGCATGAAGATGTGATTGCTTAGGAATTTTCCAGTTGGTTTTAGTCATTTAGCTTTTTTCCAAGCCCATAATCTAACAAATATGAAAGAAGAAATGTAAGTGGCTGAAAAATGAATTCAAAATGTAAACATTAAAAAATAATAAAATTTTAAAAGCCAGTGGCTCACACCTGAAATCCTAGCAACTCAGGAAGCTGAGATATGAGGATTACATTTCGAAGCCAGCTTGGGCAGAAAAGTCCCTGTGAGACTCACTCCAATTAGCCATTCAAAAACCTCAGGACCAGGAATAGTATCCAGGGCCTGAGTTCAAGTCCTATGATCATCATCAACAACAACAACAACAAAAATCTGAAAAATAAGACAAAAATGATTGGAGACACTATTTGCAAAATTTCCCCTGGTGCCCTTATTAGTGTTTATTTGTTTTTTGTTTTTAATTTAAACCCAGTGCCTAGAAAGATCTGTTTTTATTGAAAGATTCCACAGACTCTCTACCTAGTTATTTTTGGCCACATCAAACGCTTTGGCTACCAAAGCATTTTAGCTGGGCTCTGGACACCGTGACGGTGACGGTCAGAGCCCAGGAGAGAAGAGGAGATGTCTGTGCTGCTCTAGGCCTTTCCATCTGCACTCTGGCTCCTCACCTCACATCCCAAGGAACCTAAGACTTACCGGGCTTCTGGGAGCTGCAGGATCCTCAGGGTACCTCGCCACACACGCTGGGTTCCAGGCCCCTCAGGAGGGTCAGATTCAGGGCAGGACATGGTGAGAGTGAACAGAGAGCAGCCCCTGAAGAGGAGAGGGTGGGCTCAGGCCCAACGCCCAGGAGATGAGGGGTGACTGGTGCCCTCCAGTCCTCACCTGCTTTCCCCATCTGCAGCCTTCAAGTACAGCTCTGAGGCAGCTCTTGAATCAGACACTTCCACTTCGCTGGCACCTTCCACTACCCTGGAGGAACGGGAAGCTGATTCCTAGATACCAGGGCTCTGCACAGCCCCCTAGTCCTTCTGTATGGGAAGCCCATCTCAATCTCCAGGCTTGGGTATGCTGCTCTAAGCGCCTCTCCTCTTCGTGATCTTGTTTTGCCTCCTATGGTTGGCTCACAAGGAAAATGGGGTAGTTGGGATTATCCCCATTTCACAGATGGAGAAACGAATGCTCCAAATCATCCACTGTGGTCAGGCACCTGGTGGCTCACACCTGTAATCCTAGCTACTCAGGAGGCTGAGATCTGAGGGTTTGGGTTTGAAGCCAAAAAGCCTGAGACTATTATCTTCAATTAACTACCACACACACACACACACACACACACACACACACACACGCACGCATGCACGTACGCAATCACCCTATGTGATACTAGGTTGAATCAGGACATGAAGGTAGGGATATGCTCAAAGAAGTGTAATTGAGGTGGGGTGGGAGTGGACAGGAAGGTAAGGATATTGGATAAGGAGGAGAGGGTGGAGGGGCTTTAGGAGCAGACCCAGGTCTTTCCCTGGGGTGGTAATGGTAGAAACTTCTATGAGTGTGGCTTGGAGGTGTCTTAAGACCCCCCCCACACACACACTTCCTATTCAAGGGGAACCCTGAACACTCACAGACCCAGAGGGGCCACATCCAGCACCGACAGGTCCTCAGGCCCTGGGGAGAGCAAGTCCTGAGTTCTTCCACTGGGGCTGACCTGGAATCACAATCACCTTCCTTAAGACCTAAGTATTCCTCCTCTTTCAGGCCCTGTGGGCTAAGCAGGGCATGGAATTTAGGCATTCACAATTGGGGTGAGGAGACCCTGGAAAGATAAGAGAGGCTGGACCCAAGGCCTTCTGGCTCCCAGAAGCCTCAGCCTCTGTAAGCAGTGCTGCATGGTCTTTCCTCTCCCACCTGAGAAATTCTCACCTGCACCAGGCTAAGAGTACTGAGCAGGGGCACGGCTTCCTCAAACAGCACCTGCAGCAGCTGAAGGGAAGAGAAAGGAGTTCAGTGGGGACTGAGTCCTTCAGTACCTCTTGAGAGTGAAGTCTGGACCAGGCCCCGTGCTGGGTAGTGGGAACAGGGTGTCCAGAACAGAAAGAACATGTTTCCAGAAGCCAGACAAATCAGGAGACCTTTTTGAATAGGACCTGCTGCTTGCTGGAGAGGAGCCATGCGACAAGATTCCAATTTGATTCTGAGGCTTATTGATGAAGCCACCAAAGCTACCAAGTTTCATGGCACCATCCTCCTCCTCCTCCCCCTTCTCCTCCTCTTCTTCTTCCTCTTCCTCTTCTTCTTCCTCCTCCTTTGTTATTCTTCCTTTCATTTTGTGCCTGTATTGGGGCTTGAACTCAGGGCTTGGGTTCTGTCCTTGAGCTTTTATGCTCAAGGGTCCAGACATTTAGCCACAGCACCACTTCTGACTTTTCCTGAGTAGTTCCATGGAGATAAGAGTCACATGCACCTTTTGGCCTGGGCTGGCTTTGCATCACAATCCTCAGATGGCCTTCGCCTAACTAGGACTGCAGGCATGAGCCGATAGGTGTGGCATCGATGTTGATTTCATGGAGTGAAAATTAGACCTCCTGGGTCTTTAAATGACATTCCTCCCTGACCCTTGTCCACCTTTCCTGAACTCCCAATAGCTACCTGATGAGACTTCAGTAGAAGGAAGCTCTAAAGAGTGAGCCCTAGTCCAGCTGAAGTGGGCATGCAAAGATTTTCTGAGGACCCTGGGAGAAGTAACATCTGCACCTCATGAGACCTGTCTCCTGGTGGCTCCTCACCTGAGGCACGAGCTGGGGTGCTTCTGCTTCCCAACCTCGGAGCAGTAGTGCTGCACTATACCCTCTGCCCACAGAAGCCAGCATGGGCTGGAGTTGTGCCAGAAGCTCTGTCTCTGCTTCCTGCAAAGAGACACAGACACATCTGTCCTCTCAGAAGACCTGTCCCAGCTTTCTCTGAGCAAAAGGGCTGGGGTGGGGGGCAGTCAGAACCCCAGATCCCACGCCCCCATGGCCTTCTCAACCCCCTACCTGAGCGGCATCAGGACCCAGGACTTTGTCAAAGGCGAAGCATTGTTCCTGTGACAGAGTTGGGGTCAGGAGTGTCACTTGCATCTCTCCCCACCCTCACTTTCATCTCCTTTTACCTGAGTCCCGGTCAGAAGACGAAGGCTTTTGGACCCTTCTAGAAGTGTGGGGCTTGGGGTCTCATCAGGGCCTGAGAAATGCAGATTTCAAGTCTCATGGAGGAAAGAGAGCTCCAGGATTCCCGAATCATACCTTCAGCTTGTGCCTTCATTTCCCAAACTGAGCTAGCTTGGCCTCAACCTTCCCAAGCAGTTCTTTCTGGCCAGGCTCCCGCCTCCTTCAGGATTCTTCTTTCTGCCAGTACCAGGGCTTGACTCAGGGCCTTACACTTGTCTGGCTTGCCTGCTCAGCTGACACTGAGCCATGCCCCTGACCTCACTTTTTGCTGATTATCTAGAGATAGAATTGTGAGGATTTTTCTGCCCAGGCTGACTCTGAACTTGGATCCTCCATATCTTAACTTCCTGAGTAGCTAGGATTACAGGCATGAGCCACCAGTGCCTGGTTCAGGACTTCTTACCCGGTTTCCTCCCTGGCTCCACTGCTACCACCACTGTCATCAGGGCAAGTGAGTTGGGAGAGACAGCCTGGGGCTCTGGAGGTGACACAGCTGCCTGGTAGGCATCAGCAGCTGTGCTCATTCCCTCTCCAGACTCCATGGCTACTGAGCCACTCGGATTCTTCTTAATAATTCATAACTCCCCCCCATCTGAATGTGCAGGGGTAAGGGTCAGGTGACTCTAGACAGTTCATCTATAAGGAAGGTGACACTCCCCTGTATTTCCTGAGGAATGCTTTCTCTCTCTCTTCTGAAAACTTTCATAGTAATAAAGTAGTATAATGAATCTTCAGAGTTCCAGATTCACCAACTACCAACTTCTGGCCAGACTATGTCTTCCATTTATTTTATTTTATTGGGTCATGGAGCTTGAACTCAGCCTGGGTGTTGTCCCTGAGCTCTTCAGCTCAAAGCAACTGCCCTACCCTTGAGCTAAGCCCCACATCCCATTTTCTGGAGGTTAATTGGAGATTAGAATCTCAGGTCCTTTTGTGCCCTGACTGGCTTTGAACCTTGATCCTCAGATCTCACCTTCTTGAGTAACTAGGATTACAGAGGTGAGCTACTGCACCCACTGTATTTATTAATTTATATGTACACTAATATTGGGGCTTGAACTTAGGGTTTGGGTACTGAGGCCCTGTCTCTTAGCTTTTTCACTTAATGGTATTCAAATGGTATTCAACCATTTGAGTCACAGCTCTACTTCCAGCTTTTTGGGATATATTATTATAAGGCACTAAAGTTACTGAAGTTACTATCGTAAAAAATCAGCTGAAAAATAAGTACATACACATATTATTTTATTTTATTGTGCCAGTCCTGGGTTTGAGCTAAAGGCCTGAGAATTATCCTTGGGCTTTCTCAAAGCTAGAGCTCTACCACTTGAGCCACAGCACCACTTCCAGCTTTTTCTATATATGTGGTACTGAGGAATTGAACCTGAGTCTTCATACATGATAGGCAAACACTCTATCACTCGACCACACTCTCATCCCTTATATATTTATGTATACTTATGTATATATATATGTATATATATTTGGGGGCGGTGGGCTTGAACTTGGCCTGGGCGCTCAAGACTATCACCTTACCTTTGGACTAAGTCTCACTTCCCATTTTCTAGAGGGTAATTGGAGATAAGTGTCTCAGGTCCTTTTGCGCCTGTGCTGGCTTTGAACCTTGATGCTCAGATCTCAGCCTGAGCCACCACTCCTGGCTCCAAAACATAAATTTTGATGCAAACTTCCACCTTGGTTTCAACAACTCCTACCACCTTAATTGTAGCTTCCATTATGATTCCACAAACACATTTTGGGCAGAGAAACTCTTCCTTATTTAGACATTACATTTATTCCTACATAGTAAAGAAGTTTCAGTTACTTTATATAAATCCTGTTTAAAACTTCCATTTTCATCTTTTGCTCCCATCAATGCTTGCATTTTTATATTGTCTTGATCTAATTGTGGTTCTCATAGGGCTTTCCTAAGGAGGCAGTAATAATTCCAGAAAAAAACAATCTTTCCTCACATTCTGACAGTATTGCTCACTCTTGTGTATCGAGCCATGAGTCTGGGACTCCAGACTCCATGGCTACTGAGCCACTCAGATTCTTCTTAATAATTCATAACTCCCCCCCATCTGAATGTGCAGGGGTAAGGGTCAGGTGACTCTAGACAGTTCATCTATCAAGGAAGGTGACACTCCCCTGTATTTCCTGAGGAATGCTTTCTCTCTCTCTTCTGAAAACTTTCATAGAATAAGAGAAATTTTTACCCAGACTCGCTCCTTTCTTCGTCAGTCTTTATACTTTGGTTGTGGGACTATTGCTGAAGGCAATTCAAAGCTCTTTCTCTATTCTTTTCTCAATTTTTCTTTCTCTTTCCATTTTTTCTCTTTCATGCTCTCTCTCCTTCCTTCCTTCCTTCCTTCCCTTTCTTCTTTCTTTCGTTCATTCTTTCATTTTCTGGGCCAGTGCTGGGGTTTGAACTCAGGGTTTAAGTGTTGTCCCTTAGCTTCTTTGCTCAAGGCTAGAACTTTATACTTTGATTCATACTTGTACTTCTGCTTTTTGGTGGTTAATTGGAGATAAGAATCTTTCACAGCTGAGGGCAGTGGCTCACGCCTGTAATCCTAGCTACTCAGGAGGCTAAGATCAGAGGATCTCAGTTCAAAGCCAGCCCAGGCACTAAAGAACATGAGACTCTTATCTCCAATTAATCACTAGAAAATGGGAACTGGGGCTGTGGCTCAAGGGGTAGAGTGGTAGTCTTGGGCTGAGGAACTCAGGGACAGCGCCCTGGCTGTGTCCCATGACCCACAAAAAACAAAACGACAAAAAAAAAAAAAAAAAAAAAAAAAAACTCTCTCACAGACTTTCTTGCCCAAGTTTGTTCTCATTTATCTACCAAACCTCTCAGAAGGCTGGGCTACATTATATCAGCTTTTTCTTTTTTCTTTTTTCTTTTTTCTTTTTTTTTTTGCCAGTCCTGAAGACTGAACTCAGGGCCTGAGCACTGTCCTTGAGCTTTCTCAAGGCTAGAGCTCTAGCACTTGAGCCACAGAACCACTTTTGGCTTTTTCTATGTATGTGGTACCAAGGTATCGAACCAGGGTCTTCGTGAATGCCAGGCAAGCACTCTACTATGAGGCCAAGCTCCCAGCCCCCAGCTTATTATTATTATTATTATTATTTGGTTGGTTGTCAGTCCCTGAACTCTTCAGCTCAAGGCTACCTCTCTACCCTTGATCTACAGTGCCACTTCTGGTTTTCTAGTGGTTAATTGGAGATATGAGTCTCAGGGTCTTTAGTGCCCAGGCTGCCTCCTGAGTAGCTAGGATTATAAGCATGAGCCACCATGCCTGGCATTTATTATTATTTTTAAGTAATACAAACGGATTCTAATTCAACCTTTCAGTTTCTGAGCATAATGCATCTTGATCTATATCACCCCTTTCGTCATTCTCTCCACCCCATCCAACTTTACATTTTTTTATTCATTCATCTTCACAGGTTAGACCAGTCATTCTAGATCCTACTAATAACTTTAAACTCCAGTAACTTAGCAGAGCAGGGCTGTGTTAACCATACTATGGTTAAGCCTGTGGTAATATACCCAGGAATCAAAGTTCCTCATTCTTCTTCCTTTCATTCTTGCTCCTCACAAACCACACACAATACGCTGCCTTTGCTGGCTTCATTACTCATACTTTGTTACTCAAGGTCAGCTGTGGTCAAAGAACAGCCAATGGAAAATGCTAGGAATAAGCAACTCATTCGTTTCCAATTGCACACTCTTCTGGGCTGTGGGATGAAACCTAGTGCCATCCCATTCTGGCCTTTCCAAGGTATGAATTACTCTTTGGTTCAGGGCCCACCCTCTATGAGCTACTGTGGGTTTAATCACTTAGCGTCCTGATTATCAGAGCCTCTCTCATGGTAAACACTTGGCTATGTTTAAGTACTGTATATAACTATGTTATCACTTGTCATTGTTATTAATCTCTTGCCTACTTTATAAATACAACTCTCTGGTTGAAATGTACAGGAAAAAATCACATTCTAAATAGAATCCAGTTCTATCTGCAGTTGTAGGTATCTGCTGGAGGTCTTAGAACAAAGGCCCTGAAGATAAAAGGAGACTACTGTGTTTGTTTCAGTGAGTCAGGGTTGTTATAACAAACTGTACTTTTTCTGACATCAACTACCTAGAATTGGATCAAACGTAATAGGATAAGGAACATAACACTTCCTTTCTGACGTTAGCCATAAGCTTGTGATCCCAGGGCTTCCGTAATTCTGACTAGCAGTACAAATTTGGAAGTTCTGTGCTGGGAATGCGGCTTAATGATAGAGTACTTGCCTAGCATGAGTGAGGCCCTGGGTTAGATTTTCAGTACCACGTACACAAATTTGGAAGTTCTCACTGCCCCTGCCAACTCACTGTCAGTACTGGGGTTTGAACTGAGGACTTCATCATGCTTATTAGACGGGCAGTTTCCATCACTGAGTGTGCTGTTAAGCTTACTGTTCAACAGAACACCTAGAACTTATGTTTTGTCTTTGGAAAAGTCAAAATTTCTTGAAATACAATCAAATCTTTATTAACTGTTTTACTTAAAGAATAATCTCCTAGGGGCCAGGAGTTTGGCCTAGTGGTTAAAGTGCTTGCCTAGCATGCACGAAGACCCGGGTTCGATTCCTTGGTACCACATACATAGACAAAAGCTGGAAATGGTGCTGAGGCTCAAGTGGTAGAGTGCTAGCCTTGAGAAAGTCCAAGGACAGCGCTCAGGCCCTGAGCTCAAGCCCAGGACTGGCAAAAAAAAAAAAGAAAGAAAGAAAGAAAGAAGAGAAAGAGAAGAAAGAAATTGAATTGGCTAAATGTAGTGTCATATATCAAGATCAGAAATAATACCTCACTTTCCTTTGGAGTTTTATTTTGCACTCCTCTTCCTTTTTATCTTAATCTACTTAAGGGCATGTCAATTTCATTAATTTTTTTTTTGTCAGTTGTGAGCCTTGAACTCTGGGCCTGGGTGCTATCCCTGTGCTGTTCAACTCAAGGCTACCACCCTACCCCTAGAGCAACAACACCACTTCTGGTTTTCTGGTGGTTAATTGCAGATAAAACTCTCGCAGACTGGCTTTGAATCAAGATCCTCAAATCTCCGCCTCCTGAGTAGCTAGGATTACAGGTGTGAGCCACTGGTGCCTGACCAATTTATCCAAGAAGCAGAATTTAGTTCCTAGACTTTATTTCATTTATCTCTGTTCTAATTTGAATTGTTTTCTAGTTTCTTCCAGATTTGGGTTTAGTTTTGTTTTCCTTTTTCCAGTTTCTGTAAGGTTGGATCATTGATTTGAGATCTTTTGCTTACTTGATATTTAGGTCAATGTGTAATAAAATATGCCATTTTAACCATGATTCCCCCCCCCCACTAGTCCTGGGAAGCTTGAACTCAGAGCCTGGTCACTGTCCTTGGGCTTTCTCAAGGCTAGAGATCTAACACTTGAGCCACCACACCACTTTCAGACTTTTTTTTTTCTACCAGTCCTGGGGCTTGAACTCAGGGCCTGAGCACTGTCCTGGGGCTTTCTCAATGCTAGAGCTCTACCACTTGAGTCACCACACCACTTCCGGATTTTTCTATATATGTGGTATTGAGGATTGGAACCTGGATCTTCATTCATACTAGGCAAGCACTCTACCTCTAGGCCAAACTCCCAGTCCTTTAACCATGTTTAAATGTGCAATGCTGTGACATTAATTACTTTTACACTGTTACGCAACTATCACCAGTATTTACAACCGTTTCCATCACCACAAACAGAGACTCTGCACTCATTACCCTCCCCCTAGATCCTAACAATCTTTAACAACCTTTAATATATTTATTTCCCTCTTCAATACCCTATTCCAGATATTTAATATAAGTGGAATCATCACACATTTGTTCCCCATTCACTCACTCACTTTTTTTTTTTTTTCAGTCCTGGCACTTGAACTAGGGAACCAGTCATTGTCCCTGCCTGACCTTGTTTTTGCTCAAGGCTATTGCCACTTCAGCAACAGCACCACTTCTGTTTTTTTCTGTTTATATAGTACTGAAGAATTGAACCTAGGGCTTCATGTATGTTAGGAAGCACTCTACCACATTCCCAGCCACATTTATCCTTTTGTATGTTTTCTTTTTCTTTAGCATAATCTTTGCAAGTTTTGTCTATTTCTCTCCCTCCCTCTCTCCCTCCCTCCCTCTCTCCCTCCCTCCTTTCCTCCCTCCCTCCCTTCTTTCCTTCCTTCCTTCCTTCCTTCATTCATTCCTTCCTTCTTTTCTTTCTTTCCCTCAAGGATAACACTCAGGCCTAGAGTTCAAGCCCTGGGACTGGCACAAGAAAAAACAAAAACAACACAATAACAAAGAAACACCATGATTCCAACACTTGGGAGGGTGAGGTAGGAGAATTGTGAGTTTGAAATCAACCTAAAATGCATAATAAGAGACTACTTAGGGCTGGGAATGTGGCCTAGTGGTAGAATGCTAGCCTAGCATGAATGAAGCCTTGGGTTCAATTCCTGGGTACTACATGCACAGAAAAATCTGGAAGTGGTGCTGTGGCTCAAGTGGTAGAGTACTAGCCTTGAGCAAAAAGAAACTCAGGGACAGTGTCTAGACCCTCACTTCAAGCCCCAGGACTGGCACAAAAAAAAAAAAAAAGACACTATTTAAAACACACCCACACACGCACACGCACACACACACACACACACACACACACACACACACACACACACACACACACCTATCCACAGATTCTAGGCAGTCTTCAAATGTCCACTACATATAATTTGTGTGTGGGTGGGGAAGGATCAGGGGTCTTGAACTCTAGACATGGGCGCTGCCACTGAGCTCTTTCAGCTCAAGGCTACCATCCTATTCTATTGAGCCACAGTCCCACTTCCTGTTTTCTAGTGGTTAATTGGAGATTAACTCACATTTTTTTAGTGCCCTGGCTAGCTTTGAATCATGATTCTCAGAGCTCAGCCTCCCGAATAGCTAGGATTACAGGTGTGAGCCACCAGGCCCCGGCCTTATTGCATACAATTTTGTGTGTGTGTCATAAATGATTTTTGTTATATGAATAATGAGTAAAGAAAGAGGAAACATTGGGGGTGGGAGTTTGACCTAGTGGTAGAGTGCTAGCCTCATATGCATGAAGACCCAAGTTCAATTCCTCAGTACCACATATGTAGAAAACCTGGAAGTGGTGTTGTGGCTCAAGTGGTAGAGCTCTAGCCTTGAGAAAGCCCAAGGACAGTGCTCAGGCCCCAAGTTCAAGCCTCAGGACTGGCAAAAAAAAAAAAAAAAGAAGAAACATTAGAAAATGTTTTTGTTGGGAAAAGACTGGATAGAAGAGAGCAAAAATAAAACAATTTTTGAAGACAAAGACCCTTGTCTCAATAGTCAAGGAAAAGAGGAGAATGTGGTACCTTAGAAGGTTGAGATCTACAGCTTGAAGCCAGTATGGTAGACAAATGTGAAATATTTATTTACAATTAATTAACAAAAGCTAGAATTGGAGATATGATTGAAGTAAACTTTTGTATGTCTAGTTTCAGATGACAGAACAAAACAAAATAAGAAGCTACAGGGAAATGAATTCTAGTCCCGCAAAGAAAATCTTATGATCATCTAATTCTTTCAGAAGAAAATCTATCATACCACATGAGAAATCTGACAGTGCCATGTGAAAATAGGATCTTTGCTTCTCTTGGCCCACACCTCCCCATACTTGCTTCATTTCCTTCCTTCTCTAGGGTACAGTATTTAGCCTAGCAGTGTCAGTGGAATTTCTCAGTCTTTGGGCTGTAGTGGAGACGCCCTCAACCCCTAGTCAAGCTCAAATAAATGGATTCTGTCTCCAGGTTGCTTTCAGAAAAAAAAAAATGTCACAGATCTTAAGACCATGACACGTAGTTTCCAGTCACCAAATTCAGTGGGGAAAAAAAGTGTCTCACTGGTTGTTTTCGTTTTGTTTTGTTTTGGGTTTTTGCCAGTCCTGGGCTTGGGCTCAGGGCCTGAGCACTGTCTTTGGGCTTTCTCAAGGCTAGAGCTCTACCACTTGAACCACAGCACCACTTTTGGTTTCTTTTCTATGTATGCGATACCAAGGAATTGAACACAAGCCTTCGTACATGCCAGGGAAGCACTCTACCACAAGGCCAAACTCAACCCCTCACTCTGTTTTTTACTTCCTCTCTCTCTCTCTCTCTCTCTCTCTCTCTCTCTCTCTCTCTCTCTCTCTCTCTCTCTCTTCTCTTCCTCTCTCTCTCTCCCCTCCCTCCCTCCCTTCTTCCCCTCCTTCCCTCCTTCCCCTCCCTTCCTCCTTCCCCCTCTCTATCAGGGCTTGGGTATTCTGTCGGAGACATTCTCCCCTTCCCTGAATTCTTGGTGCCTGCATGTCTGCTTGCATTGATATGCAAACATCCTACCACCTGGCTTCTACCAGGAGCAGAAGCAAACATCCCATTACCACACCCCCTGCCCCAAGCGGTTCCCACACCCCAACCCCCTCCTGCCTCTCCTGAAGAGGCATATAAACCCCTGTGTGAAAAATAAAATTTGCAGCTTGATCAGAACGCTGGTCTTGCTGCCTTCTTCGTGTCTCCTGTCTCTTTCATTCCTCCCTCTAGGTTCTTGGCCCTAGTTGATGTCCCGCCAGACGGGACAAATGGCGCCCAACGTGCGGCTCGAGTGCCCTCGAGGCTGAGGAACGCTGTCTTCCAGGAAACCTTGGATCCAAGTGATTGTGTGACCAGCTCGGAGTAGCCCGCCCGAGACATCTCGGTCAACGCTGAGTGGAGACGGCGAAAGGTAAGTGACTGACCATGGGACAGGCATCATCGTCACAGGAATTGTTCATAGGCTCTCAAGACACGAAGAATTTGGGTTAAAAAGAATTAAGTACGGCGAGGAGGTACTGTGACAGGCCTCCCGACCCCCCTTCTAAGTAAGTACGGCGAGGAGGTACTGCGACAGGCCTCCCGACCCCCTTCTCTCATGCCCCGGCTCTCCACGAGCCCGATCCCCCTATGCCTGATTTATCAGCCTTGCGGCGATCACTCCAACATAGACGGGAACATATTCAACTCCTTAAGAGTTGCGTTCCCTCCCTCGATTTAGAACTCTGCCACCTTGCTTTTGAAAAACCAAACCTTCTTAGCTTTCCCGGTAACCCAGAGCCAAGCTGGAGATCAGATTCATGTAGTTATTGCAATTGTGGTCAAATAAGGAAAATTTTCTGCTTGAAACTGTAAATAGTGCATGCTTGGCCATGTATGCTGTAAATAGCCCTTACCAAATGTGTTTGACAAGAATTGTTTTTATGTAGATAAAATGATCATTGATCTTAAAGATTGCTTTTTTACAATTTCCCTACACTCTGATAATATTTTGTTGGTGGCTCAGGACAGGTCAGATCTACAAAATTAACCGGTGCTCATAGTGTCCAGATTTAAAAGCAGAGGTATGGAGATTTCAGATCTCTGGGAGGCCTTAACGTGTGCCGTGTTAATGGTAGCCATTCTTTTCAATTGGGCCACATGGGACTGCATATGTCTCCTGGTGAGAGGGAGGAAGATTAACTTGGGAGAGGATCCTCCCCTTGGGGTCTATCAGACTTTATCTGCCCTTAAGGCATCTAGGGCCAAGGAAACTTTAAATAAGGAGTGCTCAGAGTTGTGGAAAGTTGGCCCTTCCACTGCTCAGGTTTTAGAGTCTCGCCCTGAGGAGAGATTTTTGGGCCCCTTTGATCCTGGGATTGGGCCCCAGAGCCCTACACCAAGTGCTCCTGCCCCAAAATTTGCGGCAGACAATTGGAGGGCAGAGCAGCCTCCGCCATTTTACTCCCACGCTTCACCTCGTGTTAAACCGGAAGAGGAGGTTAACCAGCCATATCTCGGCAGCTCCTCCCCTGAAAGGAAAGGGCGGGTTAAGCCGCCAATTTACTCCTCCCCACCATGCTTGATAAATGCTAACCCTGGGGGCAATAGACCTGCCCTAAAAGACCTTAAGAAAGCAGTCTCCAAAAATGGGCCTAATTCGCCCTGGGCCAAAACCATCCTCCAAAGCCTGGTTCATCAGCAATCCTCTCAGGCCTTAAGCTCCCAGCAACTAGAAAGTGCCACAGGCCCCAGCTCTTGGGTGTAGCTGGCCTAGCAGCATCTTAGTAATTGGCTTGCTCCCTGTCCTGACTAGAGCCATTCAGCCGCTGTTATGGAGAGACAAGATACGGATGTTGTGGCATTCTATGATGACTGCATTAGTTATGAAAAAATTAGCATAGAACTGCTCCCCCAATTCTAGGGGCCACAGTCTAATTGCATGCCCCCCGCCCTGTGGGTGGAGCAATGACCTATTGGCCGGGAAAACAATTGGAGCTACTAAAATTAATAAGGTCAGGCAAATACAAGTTTCAAATACAGGTTTCTTCATGATCTCCCTGCAGTATGCCCATGGGAATGACCCGACCAGGGCTCCCAAGTCTTTTATCAATTCCTAATAATTTGTATATTTATGCTATTGAGATAAGATTGCTTTTTCTAGAAACAGTGGTTTTCCTTTAACAACCTTTTTTGTAAAAGATGCCCAGGTGAAAAGCAAAGGCTTCCGGAGGTAAGTATCGGCCGACCCCCTGTTTGTTTCGTTTTGCTTTATTTTTATAAAAAAAGATAAATAAAAAGTGCACTCTGGGCCTAAAACAGGCCTGGGTGGTCAAGGGACGCCTTGGCCCCCCTTCCCCTTCTGAGTTTCTTGTGGATAACAGGGCATGCCTGAGACTCCCACCAGCAAGACATGTCTAAATCTAAAAACAGCTGAGCTCATGTTTTTGTGTTAAGTGTATCTGATTGAGTCCAATTTTCTTGTTATATGTCAATGTCTGATTCTGTTTAAAAGTCTCCGCTTCTCTGTCTTGTTTGTGTTACATAGTTTTCCTTGGGTATTTTTTGTTGTTGTTTTGTCCAGTTTTGTCTTTAAAGTTGGTACCAGTTTTAAATATGGATTCTTATGGTTTTTCTGCATGTACTCAAGCATCTATTTGAATATTTCTGGGAAGTAAAAAGTTTTGGCTCCACTCGGGCCTGGTATGGCCCCTCCCAATCGGCTGCAGCTGAGGTGAGCAGAGGCCAGACAAAGCAGCTGCAGTCTTCCTTCTAGTTTCCTTTTTCCTACAACCTGCCGAAGTGACAGTCTGGAGACAGTTGGTGGCAGGACACAAACTTCAGTCTTAAATTTTAGCTAGTTGCTTTGTTAAAAAGTTTTGTTTTAAAACTTGGTTGTCACCCACAAGAATAAGATTAGCAAAAAACCCTCATGATACTAAAATTTCCGGAAAATGAACGGCCGATATTAATTTTGCGCGCTTTAAGATCTTTGAGTATGAATGTGTGTGCGAATGGGTGTGAGTGAACATGTTCAAGGTTAAATTGTCAGCATGCTGTATAAAACAATGGTTGAGCTCATTTGAAACACAAAAGCAATTGGGTAAATCTAAGTCTAAACTTCAAGAAAATTAGTAGGTTTGAATGTTTCCTATGTCTCAAAGGGTTATTGCATTGTCTTAAAGAAAAACTGGTAAATATTTTTCTAGATCCTGAAATCTGCATTTTATTGCAAGGCATACAGCTGTTTACATTGTAAACATTGTATCCTGTTTAGCACAGAGGTGTTAGGGAATTTGGAATTTATTACTTTAAGTTAAAGTTTGGAAACATGTATTAGAGATTTAAATGTAAAATTGTTCATTAACGTCAGAAATTTTGCCTGTCTGTCTTTTCTTGCAAATCTGATGGTAAAATGTGGATAATGTGATTAGTATTTTAAAGGAATGTTTAAAGGTTTATCTCCATGCTATTGGGTGTAAAGTCCAGACTTAGACTTTTGCTGCACTGATGTCTATAGTTCTTGCATTAGGGAAAAACTGTTATTTGAGTTTAAACTGTTGTTGGAGTTTAAGACAGTAATCTAAACTGCAAAAAAAAAAAAAAAAAAAAAAAAAAAGCCCTTTTCTAAAAGGCAAGAGGAGTGACTTGAGCCCTAGGGGGCCTGAAGGCAGAAGGAGTTATTTGTGCCCTTAAAGGTTTTTCAATTGCAAATAAAGGCTAAGGTGTTGATTGTTTAAGCCAGTATCAGCAAAAGTTTTTAAGAACATTGGAAATGGGTTTCTAAACAATATTTGAAAGTGAAGTTGTCTTAAATGTTTAAAGAAAGAGAAAAAAGGAAAATCAGGACTACCAAAGTAATTGCTTAATTGCTATTTCAGCTTGCTCTTGTAACTTCCAGCTAGCCCATGGAGAAGGACAGCAATCCTTATTCAGATGTAACTTTGGCTCTTACCAAGTTCCAGGTAAGATCATGCTTAGAGACTATTTCTGTGTCTGACCACCTTGTTGCTCTAATTGGAGTAACTTGGCCTTTTGTAGGACTCATTGATCTGAAAGCTGCAGTTTCCAGCCAGCCCGGGCAAAGCAAGGTCCCTGTGAGACTGTGGTGTCTAATCTGCCAGCAGAATGCTGAGGCAGAGTTGCTTTGGAGCTCAAAGTGGCAGAGTGCTAGCCTTGAGCTGGAGAGCTGAGGGACAGTGCCCAGGCCCTGAGTTCAAGTCCAGCAACCAAGCAAGTGAAATGCCAGTGGGATGTTTATCCCTGTGTGGAGAGACACTACTGAGACAACGAAGCATCCAGATGCAGAAAGCCTCTGCGTGGATGGCAGAGATGGTGTCAGATCCTAGAGTCACTCGTGCTTGGCCATTCAATATTAATCAGAGCCGGGAGGTCATAGAATAGTTTGTAAGCATGCCTTACTAATGCCTGTGCCTTCCAAAACTGGGCAGGAATTTGTCAATCATCTGTGATAATGGGTAGTTTAAAGTCCTAACTGAGTAAAGTTTGATTTGACTCCAGCCACAAATTCAGGAAAGTTTGTGGATCTGAGACTTGTGTCTCTATTAATCTGTTTAGATCTGACAACTAAAGCATTGTTTAAGGTTGCAGAGATTTAGTTCCCCAATCAGGAAAATGCCTTTGCAAATGGGTGCTAAGTAAACTAAACTATTGTAGCCAAAAAAGGTTTGTGCAGTTGTTAAATGTTGAATATGATCTCTAGTTTGGAGCAAATCATTGTTCCTGATAGCTAATCCTGGCAACCCCTTGGTAAAATAGGCTAAGCTTTTTAAGGTTCCTGGTCAAGTACAGAGACAACGCCCCTGAGTCAGCTTGAAGAAGTTATAGAAGATGAATCTCCGCCCCTCAATCCCCTTTAGATAAAGGGACCAGGGAATCATTGGGAGAATTCACTGAAGTCAGGCCTTAGGTTAAGCTTCTTTAACCAGTTTGCGCAGAAATTTGCAGGCAATCCAGCAGGAGGTGTGACATTCCATCGGAGTTCCTGAGACACAAAGCTGCTGCCGCCTGACTCCACCACCACCACACAGCTGTTTCCTGAGCTCCTGCGGGGTGGGACGCGCCCGATAAGTTGGCATCCTCAGCAAAAAGACAGACACATCAGCTAGTGTGTCTTGCTTCTTGCTCACTATTAGGGCCTCTGTTCCCCCACTCAGATTAAATCCTCGCCCTCACTTATTTTAAGGTTTAGGGAGGATATGTCGGGGACATTCTCCCCTTCCCTGAATTCTTGGTGCCTGCATGTCTGCTTGCATTGATATGCAAACATCCTACCACCTGGCTTCTACCAGGAGCAGAAGCAAACATCCCATTACCACACCCCCTGCCCCAAGCGGTTCCCACACCCCAACCCCCTCCTGCCTCTCCTGAAGAGGCATATAAACCCCTGTGTGAAAAATAAAATTTGCAGCTTGATCAGAACGCTGGTCTTGCTGCCTTCTTCGTGTCTCCTGTCTCTTTCATTCCTCCCTCTAGGTTCTTGGCCCTAGTTGATGTCCCGCCGGACGGGACAGTATTCTTCCTGAGCTCTTGTGCTCAAGGCTAGCACTCAACCACTTTGAGCCACAGCTGTGCTTCTGGCTTTCTGGTAGTTAATTGGAGGTAAGAGTCTCACAGACTTTCCTACTTGGGGTAGCTTTGAGCCATGATCCTCAAATCTCAGCCTCCTGAGTAGCTAGGATTGTAGGTGTGAGCCACCAGTGCCTAGCTCTGGCCTCTTTTGGATTTTTTTCACACCCTCTATCCAACCTTGATTATTTGTTTGCAACCTCACTTAATCTGTTTACTGCTATTTTTTTTTCAAGTCCTGGAGCTTGAATTCAGGGCCTAAGCACTGTCCTTGGACTTTTCTCAAGGCTAGTGCTCTACCACTTGAGCCACAGCACCACTTCCAGCTTTTATTGTACATGTGGTACCGAGGAATTGAGGCCAGGGCTTTATGCATGCTAGAGAAACACCAGGCCATACTCCACACTCATCCTTTTGCTACTTTTAACAACCCCAAAATCTCAGGATATTTCTATTTGCTGTTCTTTCTTTTTTTAAATATTTTTATTGTATTTAATAAAAGGGTTACATGATGTTTGCCAGATAGAAGGTGCTTGGTCCCCAATACCCTACTCCCCACCCCCCCTTATTTGCTGTTCTTTCTAAAATGATATTCTTTCATATATCCTCAAGTTTTGTCTCCTAGTTCATTCAGATCTCTGTTCAAACATTCTTTATCAGAGAGGTCTTCCTAGACTATCCTATATGAAATATGGATCATATGAGCATTACTCCCCCCTTCCTTAGTTATCTTTGCAGCATCACAATCAGATATTTCACCACCACTGTCTTAGATAGCTCATAGACTAGATAGCTTAAAAAGAAGAAACCTAGGGGCCGGGAGTTTGGCCGAGTGGTTAAAGTGCTTGCCTAGCATGCATGAAGGCCCGGGTTCGATTCCTCGGTACCACATACATAGAAAAAAGCTGGAAGTGGTGCTGAGGCTCAAGTGGTAGAGCTCTAGCCTTGAGAAAGTCCAAGGACAGTGCTCAGGCCCTGAGCTCAAGCCCAGGACTGGCAAAAAAAAAAAAAAAAAGAAGAAACCTAGACTGGGAGTTTGGCCTAGTGGTAGAGTGCTTGCCTAGCATACATGAAGACCCAGGTTCCATTCCTTGGTACCACATACATAGAAAAAAGCTGGAAGTGGTGCTATGGCTCAAGTGGTAGAGCACTAGAAATCAACCGAGATTGGATTTGACGTTGGACTTCTTAGTCCCAGAACAGTGAGAAAATTAGGTACCTTCCTCTTCACCTCCTTCTCCTCCTTCTTCTTCTTCTCCAGGTGTGGAACTTGAACTCCAGGTTCAGGGCCTGAACACTGTCCTTGGACTTTCTCAAGGATAGCACTCTATCACTTGAGCCTCAGCACCACTTCTGGCTTTTTTCCATGTATGTGGTACCAAGCGATCGAATCCAGGTGTTCATGCATGGTAGGCAAGCACTCTACCACTAGGTCAAACTCCCGGCCCAGCTGGCAGATTTTTTTTCTGCGATGGTCTTCCTGATGAAGTGATATTCATGTCCCAAGAGAAGATTCTACAAATCTATTTTTTTTTCAAATCCTTCCTAAGGCCACATTCCCGTACAAAGTTGATTCTTCCTTCTCTTGGAATTATGTATCTGTTTCCCTTAATGGATTAATCATGTTTTAGATTCATCTTTATCTACAAGGCACATGGCCTGAGGTAGCACAGGGGCTCTGTAACTTGTTAATGAAGTTTTTGATGAGCTATTCAAATGCAAGTAGCTGCCTCTATTCTTAGATACTAGATATTTCCCAAAAGGCTGATGGAAGTCTCCTTGGAAACTTTCTAGTTGGTGTTGCCAGTCAATGTAGCTATATCCTGCCATTCTTTGAGGCTACCTTTGGTGAATTCTAATCCTCTCATCAATTTTCGTCTCAATCCCCATTCTTTTTCTTCTTCCTTTTCTCCTCCTCCTCCTCCTCCTCCTCTTCCTCTTCCTATTGTTAAGGTAATATATATAGGGGTTACAGTTACATTCCCCAGATAGTAGGTACATTACTTCTCACACATTGATACCCCTTCTCAAGGTTTTGTCCCCGTTTCCCTCTCCCCACCCCCTCCCTATCATCTTGTTTTCCCCCTTTTCCTTTCCTATTTCAAATAATCAATCCCCATTCTTATCTGTGTGGCTTTGGGCACTGGCCAGAGCAAGTAGCAACAGCAGTCTACACAATGCTCACCCTTGACCCACTTGTCCCATTGTGAGGCAGGAAAAGAATGTTGAAACCAACCCTAAATTCCAGCCAAACCCTAGGAGTCACTAAAGAGTTCTTTCGCCTTCCTCTACACTCCTTTTAAGATTGGAAGACTAAATTCATTTAAGGAGGAAACATGACCAGGGAACAGGCAATACATATATATTGGTAGGTAATGGGGCTTGAACTTGGCCTGGGTGCTGTTCCTGAGCTCTTCAGCTCAAGGCTGGTGCCCTACCCTTGAGCCAAGCCCCACTTCCCATTTTCTAGAGGTTAATTGGAGATAAGAGTTTCAGGTTCTTTTGTGCCCGGGCTGGCTTTGAACCTTGATCCTCAGATGTCATATGTACATATAGACTTTAAAAGATTTTTTTCTTTTGTTTATTTATGTGGTACTGAAGAATCAAACCCAAGGCCTCATGCCTGCTAGGCAAGTACTCTACCACTAAGCCACATTCCCAGCCCTATATTATTTTTTGCCGGGGCCAGCCGGCAGTGAACCTGGATTCCTGAAATAGGGGGCAGGGACTAGGAAAAAATAGAAGAGAGACAAACAGATGAGGTTTGGGAGGACTACAGCCCAAGTCAGCAGCCCAAGAAGGCTGTGAGCTTAAGACTGTAGCTTCACGGGCCGGGAGTTTGGCCTAGTGGTTAAAGTGCTTGCCTAGCATGCATGAATACCCGGGTTCGATTCCTCGGTACCACATGCATAGAAAAAAAAAAAAAGCCGGAAGTGGTGCTGAGGCTCAAGTGGTAGAGCTCTAGCCTTGAGAAAGTCCAAGGACAGTGCTCAGGCCTTGAGCTCAAACCCAGGACTGGCAAAAAAAAAAAAAAGACTGTAGCTTCATTTATTTCCAAATCAAGGCTTATATGCTTTTCTTGAAACCAGGGAACTGCCAGGGGTTACATTCATAAGGTAAATCTCAGATCAGTTAAGCAGGGCAAGGCCAAAAAACAATAAAGCAATAAAGCAATAAATCAAAGAGATCAGAAAGTTCACAATACAGACAATGTAACTTCAGAAGTTCCTAGGCATGGCACCAGCTCACTTCTTAGTGGGGTTATCTTACTCAGATGTGCAGATTCAAGGGACAGCCTGGCTCCACACTCTGGCTCCCAACAATTTTTAATAAATATAAAAAGTACTCAGGAGGCTAGGAATGTGCCTTAGTGGTACAGTGCTTGCCTAGCAGGCATGAAGTCTTGAGTTCAATTCCTTAGCACCACGTAAACAAAAAAAGGCATAGGTGGCACTGTGGCTCAAGTGGTAGAATGCTAGCCTTGAGCAAAAGAAGCTCAGGGACAGTGCCCAGGCCCTGAGTTCAAGCTCCCCGACTGGCCAAAAAAAGAAAAAGAAAGAATGAAAAAACAAATTGAAACCAGGAAGCAACTAAACAAAGCAGTCAAGCTTCTTTCCATTTAAGCACTAAGTTATAATGATGTCTGGGAGATCTAACAGGGGCTGTCTACCAGAAGCTGCCTTTTCCTTTGAGATGGTAAAAACTTGGCAGCTATCTGTGAAGAGTAGAGACAATAAAATGGGAAGCTTTATCTGAGATACGGAAGTCCTCTGTTTTGGATAGTCCCAGAAACTGTCTTCAAATTTCAGAATATTAAGTTAGTATTTTGGCTACTCAGAATCTTTGCCTAAAGCTTGGGGGTGGTTGCCAGATGCTGGTAGCTCGCATGGGTAATCCTAGCTACTTAAGAGGCAGAGATCTGGGGAACCAGTCAGTGTAGGAAAGTGTAGGAGACTCATATGTTCAATTAGTCAACAATAAAGCTGGCAGTGGTAGAGTGCTGTCCGAGAGAGGGAGAGAGAGAGTAGGGGACAGGGGGTTGGGCAGGATAGGGAGCAAGATAGCACTCAGGTCCTGAGTTCAAATCCCTGTACAGGCAGTAAAGAAAGCTGTGGGTTGCTAATGGTTGTGTGCACTCTGCCTCTGCCAATTCATACAGATTAAAGGTAGTGGATAATAGCTTCTCCCCCTTTTCCTTTTAATTCTCATTTTCTGATTTGAGAGCAAGAAATGTTTCTTACCACTACCAATTAAACTCCTTGCAGTGGTGTGTGTGTGTGTGTGTGTGTGTGTGTGTGTGTGTGTGTGTGTGTGTGTGTGTTGTGTTGTGTGTGTGTTGGAGACTCCAAGAATCTGAGATCTTTACCTTGGAAACCACCATCCATTGGTAACACTGAGAGGTAGCAATCAAGATCTCTGGTGGATGTGGCTGCTCCCCCAATGTAGTAAATAGGGCATTCAGAGGTAACTGTACCTCTTCATAGGTGGCATTTCTGGCTCTCTGAATTAAAGATGTTTCTAGGGCACATTATCTTTATTCTGTAATTGAGAAGGGACTATTTGTAAATCAAATATCCTGAAAAGATTGTCCTTATAAGTGAAAACAGAACAGAAGATCTTAGTTTGAAGATACACCATATCCTGTTTCTTTTCTCTATGTCCAAATCCTCATAATATGGGGAAGTGACACAATAAAAGCCACCTTAGATATGGAGGCAGAGGAGTTTAATGCCACCAGAGGATCCCTGAAATGGTGACATTTGAGCTTGTATGGGATAGGAAGCACCTCCACCCCTGTTGGAATGAAGGAGAAAGGAAGAGTATAACAAGCAAATGCCTCTGAGGTTTATTACCTTCAGTTTATTATCTTAGAGACTTCATGGGAGAGGAAACATTTGGTATTCTCATGCCAGTTTGGAAAACCCCTCTCACTTCCTCCACGGGCATTGTTCTTTCTTACATACTGTCCTTGAAATTCTTCTCTTGGGAAGGGCAGGCTGGGTTTTTAGTGGATTCTCCACCTGACACTGTGTTGGCTGCAATGTCAACCTGCACAACAGGCACCCAGGAAAGGTTTGTTGAGTTAATGACATGGACCTTTTTGCCTAGTCAAGAACTGCTGATTGTTCTGAAGGCTCTGGTGGGGGGAGGGGAGGAGGCAATCCCGCGGAAAACTAAACCCATTCATTCGTCTTCTTCAGCCTCTGGCAAATCTCTGGGCTCCTTGGAGCAAAGCCAGTGTCCCAGACAACCCCATCGCCAGGGCCGAATGTGCACAGGCTGGAACCGAGTTCTTGATGTCCTCTTGCGGTTGGAATGCTCCGAGCGCTAGGAAGGGATTTCCATGCAGTGACAGGTTACCCACCGTGGGGAGCTCGCCTGGCAGAGGTGCCCTGTTTAGCTGGTTGCAACTGAGGTCAAGCACTCCCAGCTTGGCCGGCAGTCCCTTGGGCACCTGCTTCAGTCCAGCAGATGACAGGTTGAGAGAATCGAGTTTGTCGGGCCATATACACTGGGAAGAATCTGGGTTGCTAGTGGCGTGCAGCGGGTTGTGGCTGAGGTCTAGCTGGCGGGGCTGCACCCCGGAGCTCGCCAGCGCCGCACACACGCCCGTGGGTGTCTGCATCCCCGCGTTGCGCAACGCTAAACTCTGGAGTGCCGGGAACTTGCCAGGGCAGAGGGCCGCAATCAGTCCACGCTCCCCCAGAGCGGGATTGTCCGACAGGTCCAGGGTGGCGAGGGTCGGGAAGACGCGGATCTGGTCACAGGTGAAGGCGAGCGAGTGCGCTTGGGCTATGTTCAGTACCTTGAGGCCGGGTTTGATCCAGTGCTGCAAGTCGGCGAGCCAGGCACCTCCCGAAGCCCAAGACACGTTGCGGAGGCTCAGGGTGGAGAGCGCGGGCCCGGTGGCCTCCAGCCGCGGCGGAGGCGCGGTGCCTGTTACCTCCAGATCCTCCAGCGTCAGTTCCTTGAGGCGGGAGAAACCTAGCACACGCAGGGCGCCGAACAGCAGCGGAGCAGGCACCTGTGCAGCCCCGATGGTCAGGCGCCGCAAACGCAGGGCTCTGAGCACCTCCACGTACTGCTGCGGGTTGGCGTCTAGGTCCACGCGGCTTAGAAACTCGTCCAGGCTGCGGCCGCCGCCACGGATCTCCACCTGGAGGGCAGAGATGCACTGAAGGGCGCTGTCCCACGCCGGCTGCGGGTCGGTGAAGTTGCACGCGCAGCGGACAACGTCCTCATCCACCTCGCACGGCTCCTCTGTGGCCGCAGAGATGCGCAGCAGCGGGAGAAGCAGCAGCAGCAGGAGGGACGCGAATTCCTGGAGGGACACAGTGGGGGTCAGCCAGGCTCCCAGCCAGTCCCTGGGGCTCCTCAAGGGGCCGTGGTTTGACCCCAACATTGCGGAACTCACCATGGTCGCAAAGTCCTGTGAAAGCTTTTATGGCACTGGCTGACTCTGGGAGGGACTTGGCTTCTCTCCTGTATGGCAGGGTTCTCCGGCGTCCAAGTTGCACACGCTCATCTGCCCTAACTTTTGGCAGCCCCCAAGAGTTTATGTAATCCTGGGAGGTCACAGTTTCCTCCTCTGTACACACTGGTCACTGCCTCATGTCTGTTCCTCCCTCCTCCTCATAGTGACAGTCACTTCCTTTGAGGAAACATTGCAGTGAAGTATTGCAGGGAAAAGGAACACAACAGGAAGGATCAGATAGGGCATTTAGAGTTTTGGGTGCCAGGCAGACTCTGAATGGCTCAGGGACCTCAGGCTTGTCTGGTAGGTATGGCCAACCGAAGTTCCCTACCAGTACTTTAGCCCAGGAACAAATGAGTTTGTGGGCATAGAGTCAGTACTTTTACAACAAGCCTAACAGATCAACACCCCCCCCCCACTAGACTTTGGTAGAAAAAAACTAGCAGATAGTCTTGAAAATGTACACTTGCTTCTGAATTGAATAGTTCTGCTCCTAACTCAAGGAATTCTTAGATGACACTGGCTCTTGTGTGCCTTCCTTGAGCACTCCCTGACACACTGAGCCTGCCAGTACAGGTCTCTATGACATGCCTGAGGATCAAGATATGACTATCTCTCAGTATTAAATACACTAACTTTTGAGTCAACAGCCACTCTTAACTAGCTGTATTGCTGAGGTTGTAAGACTTGGGGGGAATTTCTGGGCTTCAGTTTCTGAACTTATGTGTATATGTAGTGTGTGTGCATGTACCAGTTTTGGAACTTGAACTCAAGGCTCTGTGGTCTGCTTCTCAAAATGGATGCTCTACTACTTGAGCCTCACCTCTGCTTCCAGAATTTTGCTGGTTCTTTGAGGCAAGAGTCTCTTTGATTTGTTTGTACAGGCTGGCTTCAAACTGAGATCTCAGCCTCCTGTGTAGTTAGAATAATAGGTATGAACCCTGGATGCCTGGCTTGGGTTACACTGTTTTTGTTTGTTTGTTTTTTCACTAATCCTGGGCCTTGAACTTAGGGCCTGAGCACTGTCCTTGGGCTTTCTCAAGGCTAGAGCTCTATCACTTGAGCCACAGCACCACTTCCAGCTTTTTCTAAGTATGTGATACCCAGGAATCGAACCTGGGTCTTCATGTATGCTAGGCAAGCACTTTACCACTAGGCTAAACTCCGGCCCCTGGATTACATTCTCTCCCACCCCCACCCCCAACGTGCTGCTTGGACTCTGGGCCTGGGCAATGTCCCCGAGCTTTTTAGTTCAAGACTCCCTCCCTATACCTGGGTCTGGGCTTTGTCCCTGAGCTCTTCAACTCAAGGCTACTGCCCTACCCCTTGAGCCACAGCGCCACTTCCAGTTTTCTAGTGGTTAATTGGAGATAAGAGTCTCACAGACTTTAGTGCCTGGGCTGGCTTTGAACTGCGATCCTCAGATCCTAGCCTCCTGAGTAGCTAGGATTACAGGCATGAGCCACTGTGCTTGGAAGGTTTATACTTTTTTTTTAAACATATTTCAAATGTCATGTTTAACAAACGAGTATTCAAGAAGGGAACCTCTATGTACAATCACTGGCACTTAGATTTTAGAACATAATTAAAATTAAGCTGAGGGTTTGAATGTCATAGGTACTTAATGTATGTAATAAAACATTATGTTTATAGAGTATATAGCCCATCATAGAGGGATTACACTTTTTAATTTGGAGGTAATAGTACTTCTCTGAATGAAGTTCTTGGTACAGAGCCATGTCTATTGAGGTTCTTCCCCAGAACCTCTGTATTAAGAGAACTCAGATGGCTGAAATCTGCTGCTCTGCAAAAACCATCACCTTCCAAGAGGCACTCTCAACAGAAAGATCCAAGCTAAAGAGGGAAAGGTCCCAACTCTCACATTGAATCCCATGAATAGTTAACATTTGGTTTACCAAGTGCAAGGGTTAGAAGGAAGCCCTGGGATGGAGACATGACTGAGATACAGTCCCTCAAGGACTCCATGAGATGGGGGAAGCAAACCTCAGTCCTGAACTACAGTTCACTTAAAGAGGAGAAATCTTCACTTACAAAGGACTCATAGGGGCTCTGGAGAAGGGAACAGCCAACCCTGTATAAAACAGAACACTGATGGAGACCAAGACATGTGAAAGGGTATCAATGTATGTGAATTAATGCACCTTCTATCTGGCAAATATCATGTAACCCTTCTATTAATTACAATAAAAATATATGAAAAAAACAGGACACTGGTCTGGTTCTTATAGGGATGAACATTCATGCAGTCAGGTAGATGCAAAACAATGTCTATCAGATGCTTCATTTCAAGTTCCCAAGCAAAAACCTTCCCCATTAAGAGTAAGATGTGGTTATAAAAAGCCCATCTGTTATAAGAGGAAGTAGCTAACTCCCAGTCCCACCACAGCCACAGAATAGCTTGACGGGATGGAGCTTGAGCCAAAAATTAGAAAGCTGAGGGCGGGGAGTATGGTAGAGTGCTTGCCCACCATGCACGAAGCTCTGGGTTCAATTCCTTCGTACCACATACACAGAAAAGGCCGGAAGTGGTACTACGGTGCCTTGAGAAAGCTCAAGGACAGTGCCCAGGGCCTGAGTTCTAGCCCCAGGACTGGCAAAATAAAATAAAATAAGGATAAATGAGAAGTCGGGCGCAGTGGCTCACGCCTGTAATCCTAGCTACTCAGGAGGCTGAGATCTGAGGATCAAGGCTCACAGCCAGCCCGGGCACTAAAGGACCTGAGACTCTTATCTCCAGTTAACCTCTAGAAAATGGGAAGTGGGGCTTGGCTCAAGGGTAGGGTGGAAGCCTTGAGCTGAAGAGCTCAGGGACAGTGCCCAGGTCGAGTTCAAGCCCCAAGACCCCTCTCCCCCCTCAAAAAAAAGAAGGGGTAGATAGATAACCCTTGAAATTTCGGCCCAGAAATTCAGGGTCCGCCCCTCGGTTAGCACATTTCCGTCACATTTCAGCGCCCGCCCCGCCCCCTCGCGGCGTGCCCCGCCTTCATTTCCGCGCTCAGCCCCGCCCTCCTAACTCGGCTTCCGGACCGAGTTGCGGCTGCGCAGTGCGAGCCGTTCTTCAACCCCGTGAGACGTCGTTGTGTTTGTTGGGCTCTTTGAATGTCTTCCAGCACTACCATGTGGAGCCAGCGACAGAGTCGCCTCAGGCCGCCGACCTGCGGGGTGGAGGAGCTACGGCTACGCCGCCGGGAGCGGGAGGCTGGTGCGGGGCGTCTAGGGAGGTGGGAGATTGGGGGTGTGCGGGTTGGAGATTAAAGGAGGCGGAGTGGGAGGAGCGGGTTCTGGTCCCGGGCGCCGCGCTCCTGCGCTGAGCCGGCTGCTCGGCACCTCGGTCCGCAGCCCTGCGGAAGGCGCGGAGGGAGCAGCACCTGGTCAGCAAGAGGCTGTTGAGAGAAGACGCTCAGGAGGAAGCCGGTAGCGCAAACCCCGCCCAAGTGCTGGGGGAAGCGGAGGTGAGGGGCCCGGAAGGGTGTACGCTGCCAGACGCCCGCGGCAGCCTGGGATCCGACCCTCACCTGGATGCCATCCATCCAGAAACTGGAATCAGCCTCCGCCACATTGTCTCTCCTCCCCACATCAGCTCATCATCATCCTGTTCTAGCCGCTGTCACCGCCATCTCTGGATAATACAGCAGCTTCCTAAAACGTTTACGCTTCCTACTCAAAAAACAGACACCCAAATCCTTCCTGTGACCCGCAAAGCTCAGCACGGTCTAACCGCTGCCTTCCTCCAACTCTGTCAGTTTACTCACCCTAACTACTGTCCCATTTTCAGTTACTGGAACCATGTACCAACCTTTTTCCTGTGCTTCTGCTCCTTAGAAATCTGTTTCTGTCTTTATGTCTGTTTCTCTCTCCCTCCCTTCTGAGTACATTATCTGGAATATAGATATATAGATGTTTTATATTGAATGAGTAAAGGAAAAACTTTGTAAGTTCAGCACACACGGTTTTATTTACTTTGTTTTAGTATTGCCTTCATTTACTTAGTTTACAGAACACTTAACTCCTTGGCTAGATTACTTATTTGTTGCATGCTTTATGCTACAACAGTGTGCTAGGCATTGAGGTACACAAAGATGATGAAATAGAATTTTTTAAAGTGCTCATAGACCACTGAAGGAGAGAGATGTCCTATCTCTTACATAATGAAAAGAAACATGTGAGGCATAGGGGAGATTCCCTAAGTCCGCCAAAGGAAGCCAGAGCAGAGCCCACTTGTAGGCATGGATGATTAGAAATCCAAAGGGAGAGGAAATTTGGAGAGAGTATTCCAACGGAGTAAGTCATGAAACTCTTGGAAATGCTAAATACATCAGTTGATGGGTGTAAGTTGCATTGAGAAAATGAAGGAGTAGATTTTGCCAGATGAGAGATTTGAATGTTATATTTGAATAACAAGTCAGGGTTATTTATAATAGTGTTTTGGGTTTGTTTAGGATGAGGAAACAGATTTAGGTCCCTTGTACAGTAAGTGGCACAACCCAGTTCTGATCTTCTGACAGTTTATTGCCCTGCAAAGATTGGTGCTTATTACTCATATTAGTTTCAATGACAATGGTATGATGTTGGAGGTCTGATAGGTAAAGTGGACTCAGGTCTTGTCTCTGGCATTTATGTCCTGGTCTAGGTCAAGCAGTTCCTGTCACTAGCCCAGCGAGGGACCGATGAAAAGGAGAGAGAAAAGGCTCTGGTCAGCCTTCGTCAAGGCTTACAGCATCCTGAGACACAACAGACCTTTATCAGGTCAGTGTGGGTGGGGTAATTGCTGGGACTGCAGTGGATAGGAAGATGTGACAGGGAGAGATCACACATTTAACAGGGTTTTGATGTTCACTCATGTAGGCTGGAGGGCAGCATGCGGACCCTTGTAGGGCTCCTGACCAGCAACCGGGCCTTGTTGCAGCTTGAGGCAGCTCGGTGCCTCCATGAACTCTCTCATTCTGAAATCTCTGCAGTGGCTGAAGCCTGCTTGCCAGCCACTTCCTACCTCCTCACCTACCTGTCTGGTCACAGCTCAGAATTCATAGTAAGTCCTGTCCCTTCCCACTTCGTTCTGAGATTAGAATTTAAGTTGAGCTTTTGTACAAATTTACATTTGCCAGTTTGAGCTGGTAGTTATAGGGACCAAAAAAAAAAAAAAAGTGTATCTAGAGCAGTGCATGTGCTCACCATCTCCCCTCTTGTAAATATGTATTAATTTTTTCATGCTAGTATTGAACTCTTCCTGGCCATTGTTTCTTTAGGTTTTTTGCTCCAGGTGGGTGGTCTACAACTTGAGCTAAGTTCCACTTCTGGCATGTGTGTGTGTGTGTTATTAATTAGGAGTAAGAGTAATGGACTTGTTTGCCTGGTCTGGCTTCAAAATGTGAGGCTCAGATCTCAGGCTCCTCCGCAGGATTACAGGTAGAAGCCACAGCACCTGGCTCCTTGCTCTCTTATGAGCTTCAAGATTGGGGCAGTTCTGTGTTCTTCATCCCTGGCTGGTATGAAATGAGCCCAGCTCAGTGCCCAGTCCAGTGCTTTCATTGCTTGTCAGGAGCTGTGTCTGTACACACTGGGAAACCTTATCGTGGAGAGTGAGGCTGTGAGAAGGCAGCTCCTGCCACAAGGCATTGTTCTAGCTTTTGCCACCTGCATCCAGGTGAGTCCTTCCTATCTCCCTCCCTGACAAGCCTTGCCTCTCACCTCTCCACATGCTCTACTGTCTTTGCTCCAACCTCTGTTGTGTTAAGGGGTGAAAGTCTCTGGATACCCTATGACTCAGTTCCCAGAGTCAGTTCCCTACACTGTCTACTTTTAGTCCCCCCACATGGCTGTGCTGGAAGCCCTTGGGTATGCCCTGTCTCAGCTTCTGCAAGCCAAGGAGGCTCCAGAGAAGATCATTGTGTAAGTAAAATTGAATCTACTTCTTGGTAGTCTAGCCTATGGATTCTTTATCAGCTCTGGTTTCCAAAGCTGTTGCACATTTAAACTCCATTATGAGTCTGGCTAAGAAGAGCCTTAGATTTAGACACCTTTCCACTTTATGAGTTTGGGATGATGCATTGGCATCTTCCTGACGTCTTCTCACAGTTCTGCTTCTGCTGGTAGCTCTGTCCTAGACTCCACTCTCCCCCAGCACATGCTGCGATTGCTGCAACCTGGTCCAAAGCTGAACCCTGGGGTTGCTGTGGAGTTTGCCTGGTGTCTTCACTACATCATCTGCAGGTAACATGGGGCAGTAAAATTCTAGAGACCTTCTGTGGAACTCTCTTTTCCATGTCATTTAGGTCTCTGAACTGAATTTAGTTTCTGGAATTGTGCTAGTGAATTTTCGTCTTCTGTGGTCCTTTCTTTTGCCCAGGAGACCTACTAGTTTAAGCCGTTTCCCAGCTTACAGGTGGAATTGACTGGCTAGTGACTGCTTGCTTCCTGTTGCTCAGCCAGGTCAACAATGCCTTGCTCATCACCCATGGGGCTCTGTCTACTCTGGAACTGCTGCTATTGGAACTCGCTGGGGCTGTCCAAAGAATGGAGTATGAAGGACTGGAACTAGTAGGTGCAAATGACTGGTCTAGGAAACATTTTGTCATGTTTTGCCCATCTGGTATCTACCACCTTCTTCCTTACACTTGACCTTGAAATTGTGTTTGCAGCTCGCATGCCCTGTGCTTCGGTGTCTAAGCAACCTGTTAGCTGAGGTGCCGGCGGAGGCTGTGGAATGTCAGATGCAACCAAGAGATGAGCGTGTTATAGTAGCCTTATTTATCCTCTTTCAGTTCTTCCTTCAGAAGCAGCCCAGCTTGCTTCCTGAGGGCCTGTGGCTCCTCAACAATCTCACTGGTATGCACCACAGTATCCTCAGATTGGACATTTTAATTTTATTTTAATTTATTTTTGCTAGTCCTGGGGCTTGGACTGAAGGCCTGGGCACTGTCCTTGGGCTGTCTCAAAGCTAGCACTGTATTACTTCCAGTTTTCTGATGGTTAATTGGACATGAATCACACAGACTTACTTGCCTGGGTTGGCTCTGAACCAGCCACTGGTGCTCCAACCTTGGTCCCTTCTAAGTCTCACAAACCTAAGGTGTAAGGTTCCAAACTTGTACTGGGAGAGTTTCTTGATGCACTCACCCTCTGGGAGACCAAAGTAGTAGTCAAGGGCCTTTGTGCATGTACACTCGGGAAGGAAGCCGAAATCCGGCACATGTTCTGTGAGTTGGCAACAATCAGTAAGGATAAGCATTCTTTGTCCATAAGGAGGCTGTAGGCCACCCATCTTTTCAGTAGCCGGGCTTGCTCCAGACTGAGCAGAGACTGGACTTTCAAAGGAGTTAAGTCCTTATGGCCTACTTAGGCTATAGCATGTAGAATTTAGGAGGGAGAACAGTGATTCAAACCCTACTTCAGGGTACTTCATACTGATATTTTCACTTCCAGCAAACAGTCCTACTTTCTGTACATCATTGCTGTCTCTGGATCTGATTGAACCGCTCTTGAAGCTGCTGCCACTATCTAATGCGGTGAGCGTCCTGGTATGTATCAGAAACACTTGAGTCCAAGATTTTGTAGGTGTGGTGTAAGCAGGGAAGTCTCTTAGATGTATCCTTAACTGAGAGCTGCCAGGTGATATGGCAGCTTCAGAGCTAGGCTAGTCTAGGTTAAGTCTGTAGACGATTTCTACTTAAGAGTAAATCAACTAACCACAACAAACAGCCAAGAGACTTGTCTAATTGGCTTAGTGCCCAGGCATATGGTCATAGTAGTTCTAATTGTGACTGGTTCTCATCCCTCTGGGGACTGTATCTGTGTCTTTAGGTACTTACGGTTCTGTGCAACATTGCAGAGAAGGGTCCAGCATACTGCCAGCGGCTGTGGCCAGGGCCCCTTCTTCCCTGCTTGCTGGACACTCTGGCCCTTTCTGATACTGAAGTAGTAGGTCAGAGTTTGGAGCTGCTGCAGCTGCTATTCCTTTATAAGCCAGAGGTAGGTTTTTGGACTGGTTTCTAATTTCCTTTATGCAGTAGTCTCTAGTCTCACCATAGCCTCCTCTTCTAGTTACAACTATTTTTCCCCGCTCTGGGCTGGATTAGCCTATGTGGGCTATAGTTCAGAAACTTTGTAAGTTGAGACTATACCTATTTTCAAGGAATGAGGTAATCCATGCAACTGTAGGAATTGACTTACAGGGCACAAGGCCCTTGGTGTTGAATCTTTTTCTCCTCTGCCCCCAGGCTGCCCAGGCTTTTCTACAGCAGTCAGGGCTGCAGGCCTTGGAAAAGCATCAGGAGGTCCAGCTTCAGGATCGTGTGCATGCTCTCAGGCAGACAGCTCTACATAGGTGATCTCATTTCTTGTTGAGTGCCCTCTCCTCCCCTGTCCATTTTTGGCCTACTTCTTTTGGAGGAAAACTAAGGAGCCTTTATGGGTTGGTTAGAACCATTATGAGGTCTGTCTGTTCTAATAACTAAGCTAAGACCTTTGGAGTCCACCCCTGCAAACACTCCCCACCAACCCTACTACCACACTGTACAGAACCAAGAGCCAGAAGGCTGTCACTATTGCCCGTTTGTGCCCACCACCCTTCTTTCTCTTTGGATTTTGCTTTAGCAGCTAGTGGCTTTTTATGCAGCCAAGGTAGGCGGTGAACTTAATTCTCCAAATTTATCCATTTTAGCTTGTTGATAACTGACATTTGCCACTTGACCGGTGGTCGTTTTTAAGCAGAAATAAAGTTTTATTTTTATATTAAACCGCTTTGCTTCAATGGTTGTTGTACAGTAAGAGGTAGAGGATAAAATAAGGCCAAGAACATCCTTAGGCAACACTTATAGTATAAGCTTTATTAGGAATAAGATAACACATTTTCCCAAATTGTACTCAGTCCAGCAGAGCCCAGGTCTGATGCTCTTGCTCATAATTCACAGTGGAGAGACTTCAGGCTTTGCCACTTAATACATTCTCCACAGCTTTGGTTACCTGATCAACACTGAAATTATTCAGAGAGACATTCTTCTCTTGGCCAAATGCTGAGGAGGAAAGAGAACAGTGACTATACTATGAACAGTAAGGCTAATGAAATTTTACTTTTATAATTTGTTTCTATCAGTCTTGTTAAGATCATAAATGTAGATTTGCTACACTTAGAATTAATCTGGGAGTCTTAAACCCAGGCCAATTAGCTGATTCTGGGTGGTCACAATTAGAAAGTTTCAAGGAGGTCTTAAGGGAACATTTATTATTAACCACTATGAGCAGTATATTAGTTAGTACACTTAATTATATCTGTCTCCTAATGTGCCTTAGGAAAATCCTTTTATATTTTCTTCAAGCAATTATTTGGCTAGGGCTCATGGCTCATGCCTATTAGCTGAAGAAGGCTGAGATTTGAGAACAGCTTGGGCAGAAAAGTCCATGAAACTCTATTTCCAATTAACTACCAAAAAACTGGAATTGGAGCTGTAGTTCAAGCTCAGAGGCAGTACCCAGGACAAAAAATAAAACAAAAGGAGAGTCATTAGCCACATGTTTAGTACAAAGTTTGGTAGGTAACGGACAAGTATGCCTTCTACTTGAAGCCTATTGTGTGTTTGTGTGTGTGTGTGTGTGTGTGCAAGAACAGTGACTGTACTATGAACAGTATGCTGATATTGAAATTGGATTTCAAGGCCTGGTGCTGTTCCTTAACTCAAGGCCAGCAGTTCACCACTTGAGCCACAACTGCACTTTTGGCTCCTTGGTGGTTAATTGGAGATTAGAGTCTCAGGGACTTTCCAGCTTGAGCTGGCTAACTTCATTCATCGAGCCTCAGATCTCAGCCTTCATAGTAACTAGGCGCCCGGCTTTGAAGACTTTTCTGATCTGCAAAAATCCCTACGCTACGAACCGGCCAGACTCCAAATGTGTGTTACCTGGAGACAAGGCGAACTTCAGCAGCAGCAGCACCAAGTCTGAAGTTCTGGTTTTATTTTCTTCCTACATTTGTTTTGTGTGACCTTGGTGAGGGCGCTTTTCTCAAGCTCCCTCTGCCGGGGGTCCCAGAACTCACCATATCGCGCCCAGAGCTGGGGCTGCACGTCAGAGCACTCGCGGATTAGAATGGGCAGGTCGGGGTGCGTCTTCTTCATATCCACGTAGCGTTTCTCAATGAAATCCCTGCGGGGTCGGAGACAGCGCCGCGCGTTCTAGGGGCGCCGGCGTCCCCAAACGCCGGGAGGTCGAGGTCATGGCCCTGGCGTCCCGAGGCCCTCCCGCCTCACCGTGACACGCCTCACCTGACACCCTGGCTGCTCGGCGAGCGCTGGCACAAGTGGATGCGAATCTCTCGCAGGACTTGCTTCGCTCCGGCCGCCCGACTAGCTGCGGCCGCCGCCATCTTCTCTAGTTCGGAAGCCCCAATCGCACGCTTTACCGTCACACCGGTAGTCACACCGATAACGGAACCTTCAGCCTCTGCCATAGATTGGATGATGCTAGTGGGCGGGCTAAGTCATAGCCAATGATATGAAAGCATGGGAGGCGTCCGTGACGTCTCCCGGCAGTCTCCGCGGCTCGAGTGAGGAGGAGGAGGAGGAGGAAGCCGGAAGCGCTGCGCGCTCTGAGGTGGATTGTGGGAAAAGCCTGACGCCGTTGGTTTGTTGCCGGAGACTCAGTACTGTGGAAAGACCGGACAAAGGCCGCGGACAAGATGCCGGAGCGAGACAGTAAGACGACGGTCCACAGCCCTTTCTTTGTTGCACCGCATTTCATTTGGCAGAGTTTAAGCCTGTGTTGGGTCGCGCTTGGAACCCTGCGAAGCCACGGGGCCTTCAGAAAGGCCGGAGGCTTCAGACTGCCCCTCACGTTTTGCTCCCACTCTGTGTGAGCGTTTGTTTCCGCGGTTGGGGCTCAGCAGCTTTGCCTGGTTTGGGCTCGAGCTCTCACTCATCTCTTCGGCCTCGTTAGCTGGAATTACAGGCATGGGCCACTACATCGGGTCCAAGCTTCGTCCTTGTTTTAAGTGACGACGGGCGCTTTTTAAAAAGACCACCACCACTCTCCCTTTATTTAAATTGTAAAACGTGCCCACTCGTCCATCACAGAGCTGTGGTTGTTGTTCGTATGGCTTGAACTCTGGGCATGGGCATTGTCCCTGAGCTCTTCAGCTCAAGGCCAGCTCTCCACCCCTTGAGCCACAGTGCCACTTATGGTGGTTAACTGGAGATGAGTCTCATGGACTTTAGTGCCAGGGCTGGCTTTGAACCATGATCCTCAGATCTCAGCCTCCTGAGTCGCTAGGATTACAGGCGTGAGCCACTGCACCAAGCTTCCTCATGAGGTTTTTAGGCAAGTGCTGCTCCTCCACCTGAGGTTGAGGAATCTCCTCCTTGTGCTCCCATCTCTCCTTTTCCCCGTTTTTAGCACTGTGTTATGATCAAAGTTGTTCTTACTGCCTGCCTTCTAGGTTGTTTTCTGCTATATTCCCAGATTTTGTGCATTACTGACACATAAGAGCCGGATTAATGTCAATTTTTTTCTGTTAGGTGAACCGTTCTCCAACCCTTTGGCTCCAGATGGCCACGATGTAGATGACCCTCATTCTTTCCACCAGTGAGTATTTTGTTCCAGGACTGTGGAAATGAGCTGAGCAATGAATGAATAGTAGTGGTAGTGCTGATGAAAGACTCCTCTTGTAGGCAAAAATGATCCAAAAATTGTACTACCTTGTCCTTTATCTCTGGGAACCTTAAAGTGGATCAGATACACTACATAAGGGGATATTCTGATAGGAAAAGGCCTAGTTTTTTTTTTTTTTAAGTGTTGCCTAATCACACATTATATAGGAATTCTTCTCATACAAAATTAAAACGTTGGAAATAAGAGTATTTGTGTTTGACAACTTCTCTAAAAGTCTTCCCCACCTGGGTACCTATACTCAGGATCTCTAGCCATTGCTTCTCTCTCCCTCCCCCCAGGGTTAATGCTCTAACCTGTGTTGAGCCTCACCTCTTTTTTTTTTTTTTTTTTTGCCAGTCCTGGGGACTGAACTCAGGATTTGAGCACTGTCCTTGGGTTTTTCCTGAAGGCTTATGTTCTACCATTTGTGTCA
Source organism: Megascapheus bottae (assembly GCF_031878675.1). NCBI lineage: Eukaryota > Metazoa > Chordata > Mammalia > Rodentia > Geomyidae > Megascapheus > Megascapheus bottae. Next base: position 12,583,737 of record NC_143512.1, on the reverse strand, counting down.
CAGCACTACTTCTGTCTTTTCTACGTATGTGGTACCGAGGAATTGAACTTGGGTCTTCGTGCATGCTAGACAAGCACTCTACCACTAGGCCAAACTCCCAGCTCATCTCTCTTTTTTTTTTTTAATCTTTGATATTTCTTCTAGATCAAAACTCACCAATGAGGACTTCAGGAAACTTCTTATGACCCCAAGGGCTGCACCCACCTCTGCACCACCTTCTAAATCACGTCACCATGAGTAAGTCTTGAGGTGATCTCATCTCTCTCCCTTATACCCTTATTCTTTCTTATCCTGTGTTCTGGAGTTTGAACTCAGGGCACTGTTTCTCAGGGCTTATTTCTAGGTATTACTTTAATATTAGAGTCACTGCTGCTGTACTTGACAGCTATGTCAGCTTTTTTTGTAGGCCTGCACACTCTGGAGTAAATATTTGGAGTTATATACTGTTAGTGTAAGTTCTTGCATGTTTATGATACTCCTCACAGGAGGTGGAATACAGTACTGAGGTTGGAATTGAGGATCTTATACTTGCTCAGCTGGTATGATACCCCTAAATCATGTCTCTGGTTACTTTTTGGATTATGGTGTTGCTTCCTTTTCTCCAGATCATAGGCCACTACATCCAGCTTTCCTTTAATAGAGGCAGTCTCTCAGACTTTGGCCCCATTGGCCTGGTACTAGAGTTGTCCTAATTTCAGCCTTCCATGATGTTTAGAATGACAGGTGCACACCACTGCACCCAAATACAGGTTGAAAAGAACTTTTCTTCCTGGGCTGACCTCAAACTACAGTCTATTCTCAGCTTCCTAAGTAGCTTGGATTACTGGTGTGAGCCACCAGTGCCTGGCTTAGGATTCCTTTTGAAGTGTGAATACTACTCAACTACAAATATTGTGCCTGACTGAAACCGTTACTTTGTCTAGTATTCTAGGCTTTTCTTTCTTTAGCCTTCAAGGCTTCTTGGGGTTTCTAGGGCTGAGGTAATATTTTATTATCAGTGAATTTCTTGTATCTTCTAGGATGCCAAGAGAGTACAATGAGGATGAAGATCCAGCTGCAAGAAGGAGAAAAAAGAAAAGGTGAAGGGATGGTGGAGAGATGTTGCTTTTTAAGGCAGATACTATTTTTGAGGGAAAGAAGTAGGTTAAAGTTTTCCTTTGCTGTTTTGAGGTTTTCTTTCTTCATAGAGAGGAGTGATAAAATATTAGTGTTGGCCTTGAGATTCAGCCTGCCTATATTTAATGTTAATACAGCTAGATAAAATCTATTTTTTGAACCTTAATAATTCATAGATAAGATATAGATAATGAGTTTAGCAGTCGAAGGGTGGCTCATGCCTGTAATCCTAACTACTCAGGAGGCTTGAGATCTGAGGATTACAGTTCAAAGCCATCCCAGGCACTAAAGACAGTGAGTGAGACTTATCTCCAGTTAACCTACCAGGAAACCGGAAATGGTACTGTGGCTCAAGGGGTAGGCACTAGCCTTGAGTTGAAGAGCTCAGGGATAGCACCCAGGCCCCAGAGTTCAAGTCTCACGACTGACAAAAAAGAAAAAAAAAAAAAACCAAACTGTTTATTGGGTTCTTTTAACTATGATAATACATGTAAACATTTAGCACCAGACCAGTCTGGTGGCTCACACCTGTAATCCTAGCTTTCAGGAGGCTGAGATCTCAGGATCAAGGTTCAATGCCAGCCTGGGCACAAAAGGACCTGAGACTCTTACCTCCAATTAATCTTTAGAAAATAGGAAGTGGGGCTTGGCTCAGGGTGGTAGCCTTGAGCTGAAGAGCCCAGGGACAATGCCCAAGCCCAGGAGTAGGGTGGAAGTCTTGAGCTGAAGAGCTCAGGGACAGTGCCCAGGCCAAGTTCAAGCCCTATGACCCACAAAAAAAAAAAAAAAAAAAAAAAAAAAAAGATTAGCACCAGTACCTGGTATATAGTAACCACCACCAAATTGTAGTTATCCCTAGCATTATTTATATAATTTTTTTGGGTCTACTTTGCTTTTCTATTTTCTAGGTCGTTTTTCAGCTGAAATTTAAAAGATACAAACTCAGGAAGTTTTTGGTGGTGTGTATTATACTACTAAAGAATCTGTAGTGTTAGGAAGCATTAAACAGATATATAGATTCAGATGAAGTGCTCCCAGGAAGCATTGGAAAAGTACATCTTTGACCAGGAAAAAATTGTTCTGATTTTGAGAACTACTAGCAGATGATCTGCAGTTGTATTAGAACATCTAGAACTTGATGGAAATAAAAGGAAGCTGGCAAGAGCAGCAGATACTCTGAGATAGTAATTGGTTTCTCTTGTTAGTTATTATGCTAAGCTACGCCAACAAGAAATTGAGAGAGAGAGAGAGCTAGCAGAGAAGTACCGGGACCGTGCCAAGGAACGAAGAGATGGTGTGAACAAAGACTATGAAGAAACAGAGCTGATTAGTACCACAGCCAACTATAGGGCGGTGGGCCCCACAGCTGAGGCGTAAGTACCAAGGGGATCAGAGCATGGTTCTCTTAGCATCTTAGAGTCTCATTACAATATGAACCCTTCGTTTCTACTTATCCTTCATAAGAGCCTATTGTGAGTCATTTCGAGAGATACTTGCCACCTACAAAATACTTTTCTAATGTGGCCTTTTTCACTATACAGGGACAAATCAGCTGCAGAGAAGAGAAGACAGTTGATCCAGGAGTCCAAATTTTTGGGTGGTGACATGGAACACACTCACTTGGTGAAAGGCTTGGATTTTGCTCTTCTTCAAAAGGTGAGTTCTGGTGAGCAAGTGGGAAATAATACTAGAATTCTGAGGGCTCTTATTGGAATACCCCATAGTCCTGATTATCTAGTCTAGAAGAAGTAGCTTTTCTGTAGCACTAGTTGCTGCTCATCCTTCAAGTATTAGTTAAATTTTCTTTCCCTTGGGAAAGCCTGTCCTGATTAGGTCCTGTTAAGCCACTACCCATTATTTCCCTTTTCTTGCATCCTTGTGAACCCTTCTGTTTTACTTACTAAAATAATTATGGCATTCTGTTGAAAGTAATTGTTTAACTTGCCTATCTCTCCTGATGTAAAATCCATTGGAGTGTAGATAATGCTTTGTTTATGATTGTATTTATTACTTGGCATAATGTGTTCAGTTAATATTTGTGAAGTGAATGAATGTCAGAACCTTACTGCTTTCCTGACAGGTACGAGCTGAGATTGCCAGCAAAGAGAAAGAGGAAGAGGAATTGATGGAAAAGCCTCAAAAGGAAACCAAGTAAGTTAATAGGGAAGATTGCTTTGGCCTAAAATAGGAACATATATAACAACAACAAGAACAACAACAAATCTTTTTGGTCTTTACAGAAAAGATGAGGATCCTGAGAACAAAATTGAATTTAAAACACGTCTTGGTAAGTACAGAGTTTTTGTTCTAGTGATGCAGTCTTGGTGAAATTTTAGAGAATTTAATAGTGTCAGGTCCAGTAGTGTGTCCTAGTGGTAGAGTGCATGCCTAGCATGCATGAAGCCCTGAGTTTGATTGCTGAGCTTGAAGTGGTGCTGTGGCTCCAGTGTCAGAATGCTAGCCTTGAGCAAAATGTATCCAAGTACAGTACCCAGGCTTTGAGTTCAAGCCCCAGGACTGGGGATTGTAGGGGGAGGGGGGAAAAGTGGTATCAAAAGGATATGCTTCTTCTTTCTTTCAGCTTCTTTTCCTCCTTTGTTTTTTTGCCCCTCAAACCAGCTAGTTTCTAGAAAGTAATATAATAGAACTCAGACACGTTCATAGTTTACACCATTTATGTCTTCTCAGACTCGTAGTTATTTGAGGTCAAGCCTTTAGGGAAGAAGGATAGGATTGAAAACTCAAAGAGCATGGCATCGGAAACCAGATTTAAATCCTTATTATAAAATCAGTGGGAGCATGGCTTAGTGGTAGAGTGCTTGCCTCGTATGTGTGAAGCCCCGGGTTCGATTCGTTGGTACCATATACACAGAAAAAGCTGGAAGTGGTACTGTGGCTCAAGTGGTAGAGCACTAGCCTTAAGAAAGCCCAAGGTCACGGCCAGGGCTTTGGCCTGGTGGTAGTATGCTTATCTAGCATGTATGAAGATCCTGGTTCAATTCCTGTGTACCACATATATAGAAAAAGCTAGAAGTGGTGTTGTGGCACAAGCAGTAGAACACTAGCCTTGAGAAAGCCCAAGGACAGTGCTTAGACCCTGAGTTCAAGCCCCAGGTCTGGGGAGGGGAGAGGGGAAGGGAAGGAAGAAAGCCCAAGGACAGTGCCCAGGCCCTGAATTAAAGCCCCAGGACTGGCACAAAGAAAAAAAAAAAATCACTGAAGCTGTGTGATTTTTTTTTTTTTTTTTTTTTTTTTCTTCTGGCAGTCCTAGTCTTGGGCTTAGGGCCCAAGGGCTTAGAGCTCCACCACTTGAGACCCAGCACTACTTCTGGCTTTTTTTCTGTGTATGTGGTATCAAGGAATCGAACCTGGGTCTTTGTGCATGCTAGTTGAGGCCAAACTCCCGGCCCTGGGGTGTGATTTTTAAGCAGTTGATTTTGTTTACTTTTTGTTGGTGATTGGGTTTGGAGCTAAATTCAGGGCATAGGCGCTTTCCCTGAGCCTTTTTGTGCTCTGGTTAGCTGTCTACCACTTGAGCCACAGGACCACTTCCAGTTTTTAAGTGGTTAATTGGAGATAAGAGTCAGGCACATAATCCTAGTTACTCAGGAGGCTGAGATCTGAGGATCTTGGTTCAAAGCTGGCCCAGGCTCTACAGTCAGTGAGACTCATCTCCAATTAATCACCAGAAAATGGGAGGTTGCACTGTGGCTCCAGGGATAAGGCAGTAGCCTTGAGCTGAAGAACTCAGGGACAGTGCCCAGACCCAGAATTCAAGTCCCATGAGTACTTTTCTGCCTAGGCCGGCGTTGAATCATGATCCTGAGTAACTAGGATTATAGATGTGAGCCACTGGCATCTGCCTGTTACTTTTATATAAGAACTGGCTTAGGGGCTGGGAGTTTGGCCTAGTGGTAGAGTGCTTGCCTTGCATGCACGAAGACCCGGGTTCAATTCCTCGGTACCACATACATAGAAAAAAAAAAAGCTGGAAGTGGTGCTGAGGCTCAAGTGGTAGAGGAAAGTCCAAGGACAGTGCTCAGATCCTGAGCTGAAGCCCAAGACTGGCAAAAAAAAAAAAAAAAAGAACTGGCTTAATGTTTATCTTGGGATTATTTAGGGATAAAGAGAAATAAAATATTATATCTCTAATATTGTTCCTATAGTGTAGTTGTTTTTTCCATTATCATTAATATTACATTAAACCTCATCCTTCCTCACAGAGCCTAATGTAATGTGTATATAGTGTCCTTGAAAAGGCAATATAGAGGAATGAATGGGATTCTAGGCTTTGGAGTTAAATTGCCTGGGTCTCAGACTGTCTGGGTTCTTTTCTGTGTTCATATGTATATGGCTAGATAAATCACTTAATTTTCAGCCTTAGTGTTCTTATTGAAATGTAATTGTGGTGCCGGGAGTGTAGCCTAGTGGTAAGAGTGCTTGCCTAGTATACATGAAGACCTGGGTTCCATTCCTTGGCACCGCATATGCAGAAAAAGCCAGAAGTGGTGCTGTGGCTCAGTGGTAGAGCTATAGCCTTGAGAAAGCTCAAGTACAGTGCTCAGGCCCTGAGTTCAAGCCCCAGGACTGGCAAAGAAAAAAAAAAGGAAAAGAAAGAAAAGAAAAATGATTGTGTTTATTGAAATAATTCACAGATTTATTGTTAAAGACTGACTAAAAGCAAAGTATGAATGAGTAATACTTGGCCTGATGTCTGACACAGGTCAACACTCAATTAATGGTTGCTGTTACAGAATGTTCTCATTGGCCATTTGTCACTTTTCCCTTTTGTGTAGGCCGCAATGTTTACCGTATGCTTTTTAAGAGCAAAGCCTATGAGCGGAATGAGCTGTTTCTGCCGGGCCGCATGGCCTATGTAGTGGACCTGGATGATGAGTATGCTGACACAGATATTCCCACCACACTTATCCGCAGCAAGGCTGATTGCCCAACCATGGAGGTGAGTAACAGTTTTGAGAGCCTGTTCTGTAACACTTACACCTGGGAATCTGCCTCTGCCCTATCCCTCATTTAGTGTATTACCAAATTCTGTTCAGTTTTTACCTCCTAAGTCTCTGTTGAATTCATTTTTCTTCATCTCTGCCAATCCCACTGTAGTCTATGCCCCAATCTATTGAGAAAGGTCCCTGGTTATCTTTCCTATTCCCACTGTGATTTCCAGTCTAGTAATATTATCTTGTTTTTATTGAGATGTAATTTTCATGCTATATAATTCTCTTTTGAAAGTTGACTCTGATTTTTAGTATATTTGTTGAGTTTGTAATCACAATCACGATCAATGTTTTCCTCATCCCTCCATCACACCTTGTATTTTTTGCCATCCATTATTCTATAGTCTCTCCATTCCAGCTTCCATTATGGTTTTTATACATGTAGAGGGAAGAACTTTTTTTTAATGTAAATATTTCTGTCACCACTGGAAGAATCTTGAGATTTTTTTCTTTGTTGTTTTTAGAATAAAGAGCAAAATCTCTTTCATGAGCTTCTGAGCACCTGCAGTATCTGGTCATTTTAGTATCTTTCTCTATGCCTCCCTTCTATTCTCTCAGCTGCCCTGGCATCCATGCGTCCCTGCATCCCTGCCTCCCTCCCTCCTTCCTTCTTTCCTTCCTTCCTCCCTCCCTCCCTCCCTCCCTCCCTCTCTCTCTCTCTCTCTCTCCTTTCTCCTTCTCTCCCTCCCTTCTCTTCTATCTTTCTGTTGTGGTGTTGGAACTCAGGGCCTGGGCACTGTCCCTGAGGTTTTCTATTCAAGGCTAGTACTCTACCACTTTGAGCCACAGCTCCACTTCAAGTTTTCTGGTCATTAATTGGAGGTAGGAGTCTCACGGACTTTCCTGCCTGGGTTGGCTTTGACCTGCAATCCTTAGATTATAGCCTCCTAAGTAGCTAGGATTTCAGGCATGAGCCATCAGCACCCAGCTGCCCTGGCTTTCTTGTGAGTTCTAGATTCACTCTTACCCTAGGGCCTTTGTGCATACTTCATCTGTCTTGAATATCCTTCTATTATACCTTCTTTCCTTCTTTTTATAACTCACTGTTGGATTGGGTAGGTGACTAAATGACGAGATTCCTGGTCAGTGGGAAAACCTTTTTTCTTTGGGGTTTTCAGGCCCAGACCACACTGACAACAAATGACATTGTCATCAGCAAACTCACTCAGATCCTTTCATACCTGAGACAGGGTACCCGCAACAAGAAGCTCAAGAAGAAGGATAAAGGTATGTGAAGGGTTAGGATGAGAAATACTATCCACATTTTGGAGATGGAACCATAGTCTCCTGAAGCTGTAGAATATTGGTTGATTCCAAAAGAGCAGAGAAAAATGGAAGCAGTGGAGCAATCACAAATGCTTTTACCCAGATTCTGTTTGGCTTTTCTAAAAAGCAGTGCTCAGGTTTGAAACGGGAGAGTGTGCTGGGGCCAGCCAGCAGAGAACCTGGATTTCTGAAATAGGGGGCAGGGACTAGGAAAAAATAGAAGAGAGACAAACAGATGGGGTTCAGGAGGACTACAGCCCAAGTCAGCAGCCCAAGAAGGCTGTGAGCTTACGTTTATTTCCAAATCAAGGCTTACATACTTTCTTGAAACCAGGGAACTGCCAGGGGTTACATTCATATGGTAAATCAGGGAACTGTTGGGGGTTACATTCTTGCAAAGTATTAGATCTCAGATCAGTTAAGCAGCACAAGGCCAAAAAACAATAAAGCAATAAATCAAAGAGATCAGAAAGTTCACAATACAGACAATGTAGCTTCAGAAGTTCCTAGGCATGGCACCAGCTCACTTCTTAGTGGGGTTATCTTACTCAGATGTGCAGACTCAAGGGACAGCCTGGCTCCACACTCTGGCTCCCAATAAGAGTGGGTGGCTTTTATTGTATATTTCAAACAAGCTATTTAAAAAGGTCATTGAGCACTGGAGAGAACCAAGGAGGCTGAGTTGGAGTTAACTCAAGAGATTATTCCTAATCTCTCTCTCTCTCTCTCTCTCTCTCTCTCTATGTTGTAGGGAAGATGGAAGAGAAGAAGCCTCCTGAGGCCGACATGAAGTATGTACACTAGCCCAGGCACCTGATCTCAGGGATACACTCTTGTCTATGGCATTTGGGGGGGAGGTCTTGGTGTTGAGAATCTGTAGAAATGGTCAAGATAATTGGAAGTATATGTAAATTTGGCTGCTAATAAGATCTTTTTCTTAGTATTTTTGAGGACATTGGGGACTATGTTCCCTCTACAACCAAGACACCTCGGGACAAGGAACGGGAGAGATACCGGGAACGGGAGCGTGATCGGGAACGAGACAGAGACCGGGACCGGGAGAGAGAACGAGATCGGGAGAGGGAAAGAGAGCGGGACCGAGAAAGAGAGGAAGAAAAGAAGAGGCATAGCTATTTTGAGAAGCCAAAAGTGGATGATGAGGTAAGGTGTGTGCTCTTCAGGTGAGATGAGGTGGTGGCGCTTACATTCTTGCCCGTACAGCCAAGCATAAGACTCTCCTATACTGTAGTAGTCTGTGTCTCCTCAGTAGCAATCAGATCAGCAGCAATAATGTAGGATAGTAATGGTCCTGGAAATGAGGATGAGGTGGGCTTGGGAATCATTCAGACTTGTGGGAAGGATGAGTAGAATATGTGACACTCACCTCATTTTTGTTTTCTTTTCAGCCCATGGATGTTGATAAAGGTGGGTTGTATTCAAAGCATCTTGTGTGGCTGTCACAATGCTTAGGCTAATAATGATTGTACTTAGACCTGGGAAGATTTTCTGGTTCTGGGCTTTCATAAGAACCATGATTTGCTTTTATGGAGTAGTCAGAGTGAATTTGCCATCCTGAGCAATAGCAGGGAATATTTGTCTTTTACATAAAAGTCTTTCAGCTGGGCACTGGTGGCTCACACCTGTAACACTGGCTACTCAAGAGGCTGAGATGTGAGGATCACAGTTGAAAGTTAGCCTGGGATGGAAAGTTCATGAGACTTTTATTTAAAATGAACTCTCAGAAAACTGGAAGTGGAACTGCGGCTCAAAGTGGTAGAGCACTAGTCTTGAGTGAAAGAGCTCAGGAACAGCTCCTGGTTCAGGCCCCATAACCAAAAAGGAAAAGGCTCTCCAGTCCTGAGGTTTTGATGTTTGGCCATAGTTGAAGGCTTCGTGTTCTGAGTAAACCTTTTGTCATCTCAACTAAAGTGACTCATTAAAAGTTGGAGTTTGGTTAAAATACTTTTAGATGGGGTTGGTAGAGTGCTAGCCAATGAGCTAATAAAGCAGTAGGTACTGAGTCCTTGTTTCAGACTTAAAAAAAGAAAGAAAAACAGGTGGGGGAAAGAAAAAGAAGAGAAAAATTTTACTACATCAAAAAAAAACATGTTTTAATAAGCCAAAAGTGGTATACTACTGTAATCCTAGCACCCTAAAGAGTAAGGTAAGATACTAATTTTTAAGTTAGCTGGGACTTGAAGGCAAGACCTTATCTGAAATAAGGTGGATGTGTGTCTGTGTGTTTGTGTCTGTGTGAGCAAACCCTGGACTTGAGCTTTATTGCTCAAGACTAGTGCTCTACCACTTGAAACCACAGCTCTTTTTCTGGCTTTTGGGGTTTAATTGGACATGAGTCTCAGACTTTTCTGCCTAGGGTAGCTTTGAACTGCAATCCTCAGATCTCAGGCTCCTGAGTAGCTAGGATTACAGGTGGGAGCCACTAGCACCTGGCTTAAAGTAGGTTTGAGAGAGGTAGATGTTTAAGAGGGGAGATGTTGAGAGAACTTGCTCAAAGTCTAAGCAAATGTCCTTTATCCTAGGACCTGGGTCTGCCAAAGACCTGATCAAGTCAATCAATGAAAAGTTTGCAGGATCTGCTGGATGGGAAGGCACTGAGTCATATCCTTTATGTGTGTTTCTGAGTTTTAGAGAACAGTTCTTAATTCACTCAGACTCTGCCTGCCTCCCTGCTTTCTTCTATGCTGAATTCTGGCTGGGATAAAACTATGTTCTCTTTCACCTCCCCAGGGCCCGTTTCGTTAAATCTAGAATTGGCTTCTGAGAATATTCATATTGAAGCCTTTAACCCTTAACCCCCTTCTGCTTGAAGTTTTTCAATAAAAGGTGTAATTTTCTTTAACATAATGTATATTGAAGAAACCAGAAGACAAAAAGCAGCTGGGTGATTTCTTTGGCATGTCTAACAGTTATGCGGAGTGCTATCCTGCCACGTACGTGAGATCTTAAAAGGGAAGGGAGGGTGAGATGACTAGAAAACAGGTTTTGGCTCAAGGGTAGCGTGGTAGAGCTCAGGGACAACGCCCAGGCTGAGTTTAAGCCCCATGACTCCCTCCCTCCCCCCTCCTAAAAAAAACAAATTTTTGGGAATGAGATGAGAATTTGACTTTTTGGTAACCAAGAGAGAGTACTTTTTAATTGGATGAAGTTTTCTCTTGGGTTCTGAGTGGGAGTTTAAGGGGTCTGGTCCTGCCTAGAAAAATAACCTCTTAATTGGATAAAATTTAGAAGTCTGTGCCTACTGTATCTGTTTAACTACTTTTTGTCTTTAGGATGGATGACATGGCTGTGGATAGCGACGAGGAGGTGGATTATAGCAAAATGGACCAGGTATAAAGCTTAGTTATTCTTTGGACAGTTATCCACCCTTCCCCCCCCCCCCCCACCCGACCCCAGCTTCCCCTCTTCCTCCCTTCCCTGGGGCTTGAACTTGGGCCTGGGCACTGTCCCAGTCCAAGGCTACCACACTACCCCATTTCCTCTTTTCTAGTGGTTAATTGGAAGTAAGGGTCTCAGGTCCTTTTGTGCCCAGGCTGGTTTTGAACCATGATTCTCAGATTTCAGCCTCCTGAATAGCTAGGATTACAGGTGTGAGCCACCATGCTCAGCTTGTCCCTGAGCTCTTCAGCACAAGGCTGCTGCCCTATCCTTGAGCCACAATGCCACTTTCTGTTTTCTAGTGGATAATGGAAGATAAAGAGTCTCTTGGTCTTTACTGTCCAGGCTGGCTTTGAACCTCAATCCTCTGATCTTTCCTCCTGAGTAGATAGGATTACAGGTGTGAGCCACTGTGCCCAGCCTGGACAGTTATTTAACATATCTCCCTTTCCCCACTTCCAAAACATTCTCATCTACTGGTCCCACTTTCCTTCATCTGGAGCTGTAGAAGCATCAGCATTTTAGATCATAACAGTTTGTTTTGAATCTTTTGCATAATATCAAATGAGATAAGGCCAAAAGTCTATTTCTGTAACAAAATATCAGGCTTTACCTTCTACCCTAGGAAATAAGCATGTGTTAGTAAATGGCAAGGAAGCCGGGTGCCAGTGGCTCACATCTGTAATCCTAGCTACACAGAAGGATTGTGGCTCAATGCCAGCCTGGGCAGGAAAGTCCATAAGACTGTTTATCTTCAGTAATCATATGAAAAGTTGGAAATGGTGCTGTCAAGTGGTGGTCATGTGCTAACCTTGAGCAGAAGGAGCTCAGGGATAGCTCTGAGTTCAAGCCCCAGAACTGCCCCCCAGAAAAGTAGAAAGAAGCTAGTGGCTAATCCTAGCTATTCAGGAGGCTGAGATTTGAGAATTGGGTTCAAAGGTAGCCTAAGCAGAAAACTCCATGAGAATCTTCCCTCCAGTTAACCAGCAAAAAGCTGTAAGTGGTGTGGCTTAAGTGGTAGAGATCTTGAAGCCTTTGTTCAAGTCCCAGTACACCAACATAAGATGTGCTTAACAGATAACAATTAGTGAAATTAATTGCAGTATTTAGAAAATAACTGAATTTTGGCTAGAAATGTGGCTTAGTGGTAGAGTGTTTGCCTAGCATCCATGAAGCTCTGGGTTCAATTCCTCAGTATCACATGAACAGAAAAAGCCGAAAGTGGTGCTGTGACTCAAGTAGAAGAGTGCTAACCTTGAGCAAAAAAGAAGTTCAGGGACATTGCTCAGGCCCTTAGTTCAAGCCCCAGGACTGGCAAAAAAAAAAAAAACAAAACAAAAAGAATTCTGTCCAAAATCATAGTTTTCTTCTGTATTAAAAAAAAAAAAAGTGGGGGCCAGGAGTTTGGCCTAGTGGTTAAAGTGCTTGCCTAGCATGCAGGAAGACCCGGGTTCGATTCCTCGGTACCACATATAGAAAAAAAAGCTGGAAGTGGTGCTGAGGCTCAAGTGGTAGAGCTCTAGCCTTGAGAAAGTCCAAGGACAGTGCTCAGGTCCTGAGCTCAAGCCCAGGACTGGCAAAAAAAAAAAAAAAAAAAGAAAGCCCAAGAACAGTTTTCAGGCCATGAGTCATGAGTTCAAGGCCCAGGAGTGGCAAAAAAAAAAAAAGTACTAGTAAACAAAGCAAAATGAATGACAAAACTCACAACTAATAACATTAGTTCTAAAAAAAACCCTGCATACATTTCCCGTGTTCTCAATTATTGCAATGGTTAAACATATAATTACATCTTTGAACCTTGTTTAAGTTTTCTTCGGATAATTTTTAGGTTTAGTAATCTTTAGGTTTGCAATTTTATTTTATTTTTTGGATGCTGGACTTGGGCCTTGAACTTATGGCCTGATGCTGTCCCTGAGCTTTTTTTGTACAAGGCTAGCATTCTACTACCACTTGAACCATAGCTCCACATCCAGCATTGTTTATTGGGGTGGGATTTATGAATTATAAGAACTGGGATCATGGGAAAATCTGGCTTTACTTAATGCTAAATTCCTTATCTGTTGACATCTCTTCTGTTCTTCTACAGGGTAACAAGAAGGGCCCCTTAGGCCGCTGGGACTTTGATACCCAGGAGGAATACAGCGAGTATATGAATAATAAGGAAGCTTTGCCCAAGTGAGTGGGTACTAAATACGCCAGAGAATGAAGAGGGATGTGGCATTTTGGTGGACTAGCTCCCACTGGTTAGAGTATACAGTTTTGCTGAGATCATTTTCGGATAGGTACTTTGCCCACAGAACCCTCTGGAAAACCTTGCTATTGCTATTCATCCTTTAATGCCTTCAATGGACCTTTTCAGGGCTGCGTTCCAGTATGGTATCAAGATGTCTGAAGGACGGAAAACCCGGCGCTTTAAAGAAACCAATGACAAGGCAGAACTTGATCGTCAGTGGAAGAAGATTAGTGCAGTAAGTGGACTTTCAGGTGGGAGGGTTTCAGCTGGAGGACAAACTCTGACCATAGACCTAGAAACCAAGGAAATGTGACCGCCAGCTTTAGACCTCAGGTGGGCTTAAACTAGCAGTACGTTTATAGACTTTCTACTATTCATTTTGCAGATTATTGAGAAGAGGAAGAAGATGGAAGCTGATGGGTAAACAGCATTATTTTTCCTCTCTGGGACTGGGGGACATTGCTCATTTGTTGGTTGTGCTGACCTGTTCCTCCTTCCATTTCAGGGTTGAAGTGAAGAGACCGAAATACTAGTCTTTAGTTCCAACTGTAAAATCTCCATATGGAGATTCTCTCTACTTTCTTTGTATAATTCCTAGAAAGGTTGCAAGGTGGCATTTGTTGTTTTGTTTGTGAATGTGTATAAAATTATTATTGCATACTAATTAAAATTGGTTAACCAGTGATGTCTTCTCTGTCTTGAGCATCCCTCTGCTACTGCCTCTAGAGCAGCAAGAAGGATATTTTACTAATTGTATAAAATTAGAAGTAGAAAGTTATGTTTTGCTTACTATCCAGTGGTGCTCAGTGGAGAGGGAAGAATGACTCCCTGAGAGAAAACAATTAGGTTTAGGTAGACACATGTAAAGATGATTGGTCTGGGCTTCAGATCATAGCCTAGTGGTAGAATGGTCGCCTAGTATGCACAAAGCCCTAGATTCAATTCCTGAGTGCCACATACATAGAAAAAGCCTGAACCTGAAGTGTTGCTGTGGCTCAAGTGGTAGAGCACTAGCCTTGAGAAAGCCCAAGGATAGTGCTGAGACCCTGAGGAGTGGCAAAAGAAAAAGAAAAAAAAAAGATGATTAGCAGAGCTGGGCGGTGGCTCATGCCTGTGATCCTAGCTACTCTGGAAGCTGAGATCTGAAGATGAAGTTTCCAAACCAGCTGGAGCACAATAGGACCTGAGATTCTTATCTCCAATTAACCTCTAGAAAATGGGAAGTGAGGCTTGGCTCAAGGGTAAGGCTGGAGCCTTGAGATGAAGAGCTCAGGGAAAGCACCCAGGCTGAGTTGAAGCCCCATGATCCACACACACAAAAAAGATGATTAGTGTGAAATACCAGATTCATTCAGTGCCATGTGGCATATGGGGTTAGTCCTGGAGTGGAATTCCTAAAGTCATCATGGTCTACCAGACTGATATGACCTATGTGAGACACTGCTGTTGGTGAAAGCATCTGATAAAAGTCACCTGTGGAAATAAAAAGTTTTAATTTATGCTCTCCTGAGAGTTTCAGTAATAGCAAGAATCTGAGGGAGGTGCCTTGAGGCTGTACCTAGGTCCTATAATACAAGACCCTGCCTATGCCAAAATAATTTAGTGCCCTTCATCCTTCTGAAAAGTTTAATCAGGTTCTGGGTAGACCTACTCCCCTTCATATCATTCTATATCCCTTGCTTTCTGCTTAGTCAGTACTTTGGTGTGTTGTTCTTTTATTAGGAGTTAGCACTTCGTTTAAGTTAAATGTCCTCCCCTATTCCCCCTCCCCCACCATCAGTGCATACTGAGTCCAAGACCTCAGGTTCAGAGATCCAAGAAAAAACTAGGAAGTCACTAAGCATAGCCATTGTCTTTGATCATTTTCACTCTGAGGGGTTTTGGGCCTGGGCATGCTGTCCTGAGCTCTTCAGTTCAAGGCTAGTACTCTACCTGTTGAGGCACAGCCCCACTTCCAGTTTTCTGGTGGTTAACTGGAGATAAAAGTCTCATTGACTTTAGTGCCTGAGCTGGCTTTGAACCGTGATCCTTAGATCTCATTCTCCTGTGTAGCTAGGATTACAGGCCTGCCAAGAGGGCTTTTTGTTCATTTTTGAAGTGCCAAGCATCCAACCCAGAGCCTTATGCATATCAAACATGATATGCCCTTACAACGGAGCTAAACTCCCAACCCTAGAAAAGGGCTTTCTGAGAAAGCTGATTTTTTTTTTTATAGCATCAATGATTAGTTTTTTGTTGTTCTTTTTTTTTTTTTTTTTGCCAGTCCTGGGCTCGAGCTCAGGGCCTGAGCACTGTTCTTGGACTTTCTCAAGGCTAGAGCTCTACCACTTGAGCCTCAGTACCACTTCCAGCTTTTTGCTATGTATGTGGGGTACCGAGGAATCGAACCCTGGTCTTCGTGCATGCTAGGCAAGCACTCTACCACTAGGCCAAACTCCCGGCCCTGTTGTTGTTTTTTTATAATACTTTTTTATTGTGATTAATAGAAGGGTTACATTATATTCACCAGATAGAAGGTGCATAACTTCACAAACATTGATACCCTTTCTCATGACATGGTCCCCATTTCCCTCCCACTGTTCCCCCACTTATTTTGATTTCCTCCCTTCCCTATCCAATTTCAATAGCCAATTAAGCACATATAAAATATATCAGATAACAAGGTGAAAAATTGTAACAATGTGAGATAACCAAGGGATGACAAAAGAGATGAGCGATAACATAGTACATTAAGGACAACAGTTACTCATTATATGGCTTTTGTTTCCTTATCCTGAAGGTCCGTACATTTAGTGTACTATTTGGCCTAATGTCTCTAGATTTTGTTCTATTGTAAATCTCTGCTAGGAGAGCTCAAGGTTTCTACTGATTATGACTCCAATTAGAATGGCCAGGATCAAGAAAACTAATAACATGCTAAAAGGGATGTGGCCCGGAGGAATCACTACTACACTGTTGGTGGGAGTGCAAACTCGTTCAACTACTATGGAAAGCAGTATGGCAGTTCCTCAAAAGACTAAACATAGAGCTCCCCTATGACCCAGCAATTCCACTACTTGGCATTTACCCAACCGTCCAGAAACAAGGGCATACTAAATCCACTAGCACAATGATGTTCATTGCAGCACTATTTACCATAGCAAAGATATGGAACCAACCCAGATGTCCCTTAGTTGATGAGTGGATCAACAAGATGTGGTATTTATACACAATGGAATTCTATGCTGCTGTCAGAAAGAACGACATCATCCCATTTGTAAGGAAATGGAAAGACTTAGAAAAAATATTAAGTGAAGTAAGCCAGACTCAAAGGAACATAGGCCCAATAGTCTCCCTCATTTGAGAAAGCTGATTTTTGTCAAGCACATTTAAGACTAAAATTGGGCCCTTTATGTGACAGTAGTTAGAGTAGCTAATTTCAGAAATGACATCCTGGGTGTCATGGTTATAGGCTGAACTTCTGATTAGGTAAAAGAACATAGAACTGGAGATTGACTGCCAATTTAAAATTCAGTTTCTGGAAATACTGCCCAGCCTCATAGGAGTGGACGCTCTCTGGTGCCAGGAGCCAGTGGTTCACACGTTAATCCTAGCTGCTCAGGAGGCTTAATTCTGAGGATCATGGTTCAAAGCTAGCCCAAGCAGGAAAATCCAAGAGACTCATCTCCAACTAACTTCCAAAACCAGGGGTCAAGCAACAATAAAACCCTCCAGGGTTAGCCACAATAAGGGTAAAATAAATGCTCTTAATATTAACTGACAGGTAAATTGGACATAACATTCTGCCTTAAGACCCCAAAACTCACCCCCCCCACACTCTAGTTCTGGTGGCTCACACCTGGATATCTAGCTACTCAGGATCTGAGTATCAAGGTTCCAAGCCAACCTGTATGGGAAAGTGGATAAGGCTCTTATTACAGTTAACCACCAAGGGCCCGGAGTTTGGCCTAGTGGTAGAGTGCTTGCCTAGTATGCACAAAGACCTGGGTTCAATTCCTTGGTACCATATACATAGAAAAAAGCTGGAAGTGGTGCTGAGGCTCAAGTGGTAGAGTTCTAGCCTTGAGAAAATCCAAGGACAGTGCTCAGGCCCTGAGCTTAAGCCCAGGACTGGTAAAAACAAAACAAAACAAACCCCAAAAGATCCCAGAAGTGGGGGGTGTGGGGGAGGAGGGAAATGGGTACCAAGACATGTGAAAGGGTATCAATGTACGTGAATTAATGCACCTTCTATCTGGCAAATATCATGTAACCCTTTTACTAATTACAATAAAAAAAATGCTAAAAAAAAAATAATAAAAAAAAGATCCCAGAAGTGGAGCTGTGGCTCAAGCAGTGTAGAACATCAATTTTGAGTGAACAAGCTAAGGGACAGTACGCAGGTCCTAAGTTTAAGCCCCAGTACACAAAAAAAGTTTAGATCTGAAGATATGAACAAGTTCTTTTCAGCCACAGCAACACCTGCTTCTGTGTTGGTCCAGCTATGTAGAGTATTCCTATCATGAGCTTTGGTAACCATAAGTCCAGAACATCATCTGTCATGCCATTTTCCTTTTCACAGGCCTGCTAAGGGGTGGAGCAAAACCTTAGGAAAGGTAGTAGTGCACTGTTTCTTTTGGCCAGGAAAGGAGGACTTTGGTTTGAATTCCTGGGCTGCCTTCTGTTCTCAACTTCCTTAGGGTCTCTTTTTTTTTGGTAGGTTGTGTGGCTTGAACTCTAAGCCTGGGCACTGTCCCTGAGCAATTCAGCTCAAGGCTACCTACCACCTTACTCCTGTGCCTCAGCCGTACTTCCCATTTTCTAGTGATTAATTGGAGATAAAAGTCTCATGTTCTGCGCCGGGAGTTTGGCCTAGTGGTTAAAGTGCTTGCCTAGCATGCACGAAGACCAGGGTTCGATTCCTTGGCACCACATATATAGAAAAAGCCGGAAGTGGTGCTGAGGCTCAAGTGGTAGAGCTCTAGCCTTGAGAAAGTCCAAGGACAGTGCTCAGGCCCTGAGCTCAAGCCCAGGACTGGCAAAAAAAAAAAAAAAAAAAAAAAAAAAAAAAAAAAAAAGTCTCATGTTCCTTAGTGCCTGGGCTTGCTTTGAATCGAGATTCTCAGATCTCAGCCTCCTGAGTAGCTAGGATTGCAGTCCTGAGCCACCATGCCCGACTGTTGGAGATAGAGTCTCACAGAATTTCCTTCCTGGCCTGGCTTCAAACGGCAATCCTCAGATCTCATCCTCCTGAGTAGGTTGGATTACAGGCATGAATCACTGGTATCAGTATACATTTAAATTTTTGGGGGGGTGGGGGAAGGCTTGCTGTGTGGCTTGAACTAAGGGGTCTGAGCGCTGTTCCTGAGCCTCTGTGTGCTCTAGGCTAGTGTTCTACCTCTTGAGCCACAGCGTTACTTCCAGCTCGAGTGGTTAATTAGAGATGAATCTCACAGGGACTTTTCTTCACGGACTGGTTTCGAACCCCAGTCCGCAGATCTCAGCCTCCCGAATAGCTAGGGTTACAGGGGGGAGCCACTGGTGCCCAGTTTAACTTTTTGGGGGTGGGGTGGGGCGGGGTCATGGGGTTTGAGCTCAGCCTGGGCGCTGTCCCTGAGCTCTTCAGCTCAAGGCTACCACGCTACCCTTGAGCCAAGCCTCACTTCCTGTTTTCTGTTTTCTGGAGGTTGGCTGGAGATAAGAGTCTCAGGTCCTTTTGTGCCGGGCTGGCTTCGAACCTCGATCTTCAGATCTCAGCTTCCTGAGTCGCTAGGATTACGAGTTTCAGCCACTGCTCTGGCTTGCCCAGTTTAACTCAAGCTCTGCCCGGGAGAGGATGCACTTGTCAGGAAGGGGCGGAATAGGTGGAAAGAATTTACAAGCCGTGTCCGCTTTACGTGAAATGACTTGGAAGGACAACTTTACCCGAAGATGACTTGGGAAGGTACACACCCCGCCCGGTGCCAGACCAGCCACGGCTCGGTGTTCGCTCCAGCGGCGGCTGGCCCACCTCTTCCGACCCGAACGCACTTCCGGCCCCGCCCCCGGCACGCCAAACCCATCGCGGACCTCATTTCTAGTGGCGAGGCTGTTTCTGACGCCGACGGCGGGGAATCCATCCTGGAGCATGGACCGCACGTGCGAGGGGAGGCTCTCAGAGGACGGGAGTGAGGACGACCCTGGCTCTACGGAAGCCCCGGTCCGGATCCGCGACACGCCGGAAGACATTGTCCTGGAGGCTCCCGCCAGTGGGCTGGCCTTGCATCCGAGCCGAGACCTCCTGGCGGCCGGGGACGTGGACGGGGACGTGTTCCTGTGAGTGAGGGGCGGGGCTGGGGGGCCCCAGGGCTTGAAGCGCCTCAGAAATTTTTCTGGGACTGGTCGAGAGGATAGAATTACCGCAGGGAAACACACATTTGGCATGTTTCCTCTGGTGCTGTTCATTTCATGATATTCAGATTTAAACGGGTTCTATAAAAAAGTTGTATAAAGAATTGGAACTATAAAGTAGCCAGAGTGTGGTGAGTGTGCCCCCCACTACGTGGGCATCTGCAGCTCTGTTATGTCCCCCTTTTTTTTTTCTTTCTTTTTTTGCCAGTCCTGGGCTTGAGCTCAGGGCCTGAGCACTGTCCTTGGATTTTCTCAAGGCTAGAGCTCTACCACTTGAGCCTCAGCACCACTTCTGGCTTTTTTCTATGTATGTGGTACCGAGGAATCGAACCCGGGTCTTCGTACAGGCTAGGCAAGCACTCTACCACTAGGCCAAACTCCCTGCCTAGTCCCTTCACTTTCTCACCCAAGGCTGGCACTCTCACTGGAGCCATAGCTCCATTTCTAGAGTTTTGGTGGTTTAATCGTAGATAGGAGTCTTACAGACTTTTCTGCCTGGCCTTGCTTTGACCCTACATCCTCAGATCTTAACCTCCTGGATAGCTAGGATTTCAAGGTTTTAGCTTTTAGATTTGAAATAAACTCTTTTTTATTTTTTTTTCCTTTTTTTAAAAAAATTTTTTGGTACTGGGGATTGAATCCAAGACATTGCACTTGCTAGGCACGTGTTTGCCACTGTGCTAGATCCTAATATGGTTTTCAAGGCCCTTTCTACCTGGGCTTTCTTTGCCTGTCTTTATGGTTTCTGTGCCCACAAGGTCTTCCGCCACTCTGCTCAGTTGTGGGGCTTGAACTAAGATTGGGCACTGGTTCTGAGCTCTTTTGCTCTGCCAGGGCTGGCTTGGAATCTCAATCCTCAGATCTCAGCCTCTTGAGTAGCTAGGAGATCAGGCATGAGCCATCACTTTTTATATATATCTGAAAGCCAAATCTACCTTGCATATTGTTTTTTCTTCTGCTTGAACAATTCCTTTACCTCATTTTTACCTTCCATCCATGAATCCTCAGTATCTCTTCTTACTTTGTGACTTGGATTAAATTTGGTAACTGTTGGATGCCACCATGAACCAAACACCATGGTAATTTTCCCATACAAACTTTATAACCGTAAACTTGCTTGTGTTAGTTATTTGAATGCTTGTCTCCACTAATGAAATGTTTTTCAACTTTTTCTTTACATTACTGAAAGTAAATAATCTATTCCGTATGTTATATATGATATACTCTAATATAATATTTATTTATTTATTTGCCAGTCCTGGGGCCTGAGCTCAGGGCCTAGGCCCTGTCCTTGGGCTTTCTCAAGGCTAGAGCTCTACCACTTGAGCCACAGCAATCTCTCCGGCTTTTTTTATATATGTGGTACCAAGGAATCAAACTTGGGTCTTCGTGCATGTTAGGCAAGCACTGTTAACACTACACTAAACTCCCAGTCCTCTAATATTTCTTGTTTCTTTGTGTGTGTGTGTGTGTGTGTGTGTGTATGTGTGTATGTGTTATACTGTGTGTTGTACTGTGTGTTGTTTGAATTTGGCCTGGTACTTGTTAGACAATTGAGCTAGCCCCCAGCCCTTATTCTCTCATTATTTACAAACAAAATGTTCACCAGTAGGTTATGGTAGGAATTGGAAAAAATACTATTCTGAGGCAGAGTCTGTAGTCTGTATTTTTTTTTATTTTATCTGTCTCCAGTCCAGGGTAAGTGTTCAATATGTTCGATCTTGACTAAGACATGCAAACTGGAAGCAGTAACTGGAACAATTGTGTCATGGCATTTAATGAGTTTAAACCTCAACCTCTCACAAATTGTAATAGACTTTGACAGATATTTTCATCTCTGAAGATGGTAATAACATTTTGCAGAAAGAACAAGCCCTTGAGCAATACAATGATTTTTGGGTCTCTTCTACTGTCCATATTTATAGTGCAGATACTTGAGAGTCACTCTAGACCTTGACATTTCCCATACTCCTGTTGCTTCAACTTTTTTTTTTCTTGTGAGTCATGGGGCTTGAACACAGCCAGGGCGTTGTCCCTGAGCTCTTCAGCTCAAGGCTACCTCCCTATCCCTGGGTCTGGGTATTGTCCCTGGGCTTTCAGCTCAAGGATACCACCCTACCCTTGAGCCAAGACCCACTTCCCATTTTCTAGATGTTAATTGTAGATAAGAGTCTCAGGTCCTTTTGTGCTCAGGCTGGCTTTGAACCTTGATCCTCAGATCTCAGCCTCCTGAGTTGTTGCTTCAATTTCTTAGAACCAGCTCAATTTCTAAATCAAAAAAATATTCTATAGTATATCATTGGCTCTCATCCCCATTCTATACCTTTAGCCACTGCCTTCCATTGGGCTTCTAACTCCTACCCTGACCATTCTGAAGAGATTCTTTTTTCTTAGGATTGAGTTAAGATGTCTGCTTGTGATGTGAAGTGCAGCTCGTCTTTCCAGATACAGCCACATCACTCTCTTGCTTCTTGAACCCTTCTCATTCCTTATGTCTCTCTTTGAAGGGATTATGTCTGCTTCCAGATTAGTAGTCCCTCCTCTACCAAGTAATCTTTTAGATCCATCTGACATGTCATCAACTCATTTTCTAGGTGTTTTTTTTTTTTTTTTTTTTTTTGCCAGTCCTAGGGCTTGAGCTCAGGACCTGAGCACTGCCCTTGGGCTTTCTCAAGGCTGGAGCTCTACCACTTGCGCCACAGCACCACTTCCAGCTTTTTCTATGTATGTGGTACCGAGGAATTGAACCTGGGTCTTTGTGCATGCTAGGCAAGCACTCTACCACTAGGCCAAACTCCTGGCCCCTAGTTTGTTGTTGTTGCTGTTTTAAATATGTGTACATGCATGAGAGATAAGGAGAGGGGGAGGAAGGGAGAAAGAGAGGGGGGGAAGAGGGAAGGAAGGGGAGAAAATATGAGATAATCAACTTTATGCTTGCTAAGCATAAGTACATTCTCAGACCTCCAGAGCTTTTTCCTTCCCAAGTACTCCGTCAGCTTTTTTTTTCTTTTCTTCCTGAGGCTTGAACTCAGGGTTGGAGCACTGTCCTTGGGCTTTCTCAAGGTTAGAGCTCTACCAATTGGGCCTCAGCACCACTTAGAGCTTTTTTTATGTATGTGGTACTAACATTAAACCTGGGCTTCATGCACGCTAGGCAGGCACTCTACCACTAAGCCCAAATCCCAGCTTCGTCTGTGATTTTTTTTTTTTAATTTTTTTTCTTTTTTCTTTTTTTTGCCAGTCCTGGGCTTGAGCTCAGGGCCTGAGCACTGTCCTTGGGCTTTCTCAAGGCTAGAGCTCTACCGCTTGAGCCTCAGCACCACTTCCGGCTTTTTTCTATGTATGTGGTACCAAGGAATGGAACCCGGGTCTTCGTGCATGCTAGGCAAGCACTTTAACCACTAGGCCAAACTCCCGGCCCTTTTTTTTAAAAATTTTATTGACACTGATTTTTACATCATATTTCAAATGTCATGTTTAACAAACAAGTAATCGAGAAGGGAATCTCTATATGCAATCACTGGCACATAAGATTTTAGAACATAATTAAAATGAAGCTGTTGGTTTTATGTCATAGTGGTCTGTGACTTTTTTAAAAAAAGAATCTATATCTATCTATCATCTGTCAGTAGCAGGGCTTGAACTAGGGGCCTGGGCACTGTCCCTGAGCAATTTTTCTCAAAGCTATTACTTTACAATTTTAAGTCACAATGCCAAGGCAAGTCTGGTTTTTGTGGTGGTTAATTAGAGAAAGGAGTTTCATGGGGCTGGGAGTTTGGCCTAGTGGTAGAATGCTTACCTAGCATGCAGGAATACCTGGGTTCAGTTCCTCAGTACCCTATACATAGAAAAGAGCCGGAAGTGGTGCTGAGGCTCAAGTAGTAGAGCTCTAGCCTTGAGAAAGTCTAAGGACAGTGCTCAGGCCCTGAGCTGAAGCCCTAGGACTGGCAAAAAAAAAGAAAAAAAAAAAAAAAAAAAGTCTCATGGACTTTCCTGTCCTGTCTTGCTTTGATTTAAGATCCTCAGATCTAAAATTCCTGAGTAGCTAGCATTATAGGTATGAATGCCAGGCTTAGTCTTTTTTTTTTTTTGATCTCAGGGCCTGAGGATTGACTTTCCTTGGACTTTCTCAAGGCTAGAGCTCTAACACTGAGCCACAGCACCACTTCTGGCTTTTTCTATGTATGTGGTACCAAGGAATCAAACCTGGGTCTTTTTGTGTGCTAGGCAAGCACTATGCCACTAGGCCAAACTCCTGGCCCCAGTCTGTGGTTTTTCGTTAAGCAGTTTCTTCATGCTAGGCACTGAGACAAAGAATGAGCAAACCTAATTCGCCTCTAAACTAGCATTTACACATTTGGCCCATTTTAGGATCTAGTCTGTGCCAGGGTTCTTGCTTCAAAGATGAGGGGTTTTTGTTTGTTTTTTGTTTTGGTCTGTTGTGGGGCTTGAATTCTGGGCCTGGGTAATGTCTCTGAGCTCTTCAGCTCAAGACTACCACCCTACCCCTTGAGAGCTACAGCATCACTTCTGGTTTTCTGGTGGTTAACTGAAGATAAGAGTCTTGCACTTTAGTGCCTGGTCTGGATTTGTACCACAATCCTCAGATCTCAGCCTCCTGAGTAGCTAAGATTACAGGCTCTGCTAGGATGAGTTTTAAAGGCTGGTTCCTTTGTTTTACCTCTGTTTTGTACATCTCATCCATTTCTCTGTGCTAGGGATTGAACCCCAGGCCTTGCCATAGGCTAGGCATTTATTTTACATTTTTAGCCCCTCCTCCTCCATTTCAATCCTATTTTTGTCAGTCCTCTGGCATTATTTGCAATGTGCTTTAATTAACTCTGGCTTTCTCTAGCTCCTGTGAATCTGGAATCTCAACATTGTTTTTTGTTTTTACTCTTTCAACTTTCTCTCATTGCTTTTTTTTTTTTTTTTTGCCACTCCTGGGGCTTGAATTCAGGGCCTGGGCACTGCCCTTGAGTGATCCCAAAGCTAATGCTCTACCACTTGAGCCACAGCATCACTTCCAGCGTTCTGTGTATGTGGTACCAAGGAATTGAATCCAAGCTTTATCAATGCTAGGCAAGCACTCTACCACCAGGCCATCCTCCTGGCCCTTTCCTTTTCTCTTTTGTTTTGGTTGATTGTGGATCTTGAACTCAGAACCTGGGCACTGTCTCTGAGCCCCTTTGTACACAAGGCTAGCGCTCTACCACTTGATCTGGGCCACTTTTGGTTTTTGAGTGGTTTACTGGAGGTAAAAGTCTTAAGGGGACTTTTCTTATCTGGGCTGACTTCAAACCATGATCCTCAGATCTCAGCCTTTTGAATAGGGAGGATTATAGGCTTTGAGCCACTGGGACCCAGCTTCCTCTTTTCTTTTAAAAATAGGGTCTCACTGCTGCTCAAGCTGGTCTTTAACTCTTGGGCTCAAGCACTCCTCTAGCCTCAGCTTCTGGAGGGGCTGGCGTTACCTGTGTGCATCACTTATTCCCAGTTTGTCATTGGTTTAGTGAGTATTTTTGTGTCTCAAAAGTGGTTTGAAGGGGCAGTGTAGTGGCTTACACCTGTAATCCTAGCTACTCAGGAAGCTGAGATCTGACGATCAAGGTTCAAATCCAGCCTGAGACTCATCTCCAATTAACCTCTAGAAAATGAGAAGTGGGGCTTGATTCGAGGGTAGGGTAGGGCCGTAGCCTTGAGCTGAAGAGCTCAGGGACAATGCTCAGGCCCAGAGGTAGGGCAGCAGCCTTGAGCTGAAGAGCGCAGGGACAGTGCTCAGGTCTAGTTTGAGTCCCATGACCCACAAAAAAAAAAAAAAGTGGTTTAAGAGCCAGATGCTGGGCTGGGAGTTTGGCCTAGTGGTAGAGTGCTTGCCTAGCATGCACGAAGACCCGAGTTCGATTCCTCGGTACCACATACATAGAAAAAAAGCCAGAAATGGTGCTGAGGCTCAAGTGGTAGAGCTCTAACCTTGAGAAAGCCCAAGGACAGTGCTCAGGCCCTGGGCTCAAGCCCAGGAGTGGCAAAAAAAAAAAAAGAGCCAGATGCTGGTGAAAAAGCTCAGGGACAGTGCCCAGGTCCTGAGATTAAGCCCCACTGACTTACTCAAAGAAAACAAAACGTTTACAAAATGAGGTGGTTTGAATCCTGTCTTCGCAGGCTGGGGACTTTGGAGAATAATGAAGATGGGCAGGGTGGAGTGAGGTCACAAATAATTCCTATGTAAATATACCTTGAATTAGTGTGTAATAAGAGCTAATAATTGAAGCATATTGAAAATGGAAAAACAGAATGGTTAAGATCTTTGGGCATAGAAATATATGCCAGAACTTCTTGGTAAGTGGGAAGGTTCTCATGTGTTGGTTTCTCCACTCCATACTCCCCAGTTGAGGTCTGAGTCATTTATCTTCTTTTCCTTTCCCTTAGCTTTTCCTACTCTTGTCAAGAAGGAGAAACCAAGGAGGTCTGGTCCTCTGGTCACCACCTTAAGTCTTGCCGAGCTGTGGTCTTCTCTGAAGATGGACACAGTAAGCATTTGAGATGGCCCTGAAATGTGGTGGTGGGAAAGGGGCTATGGACAGTTCCATGACCTGGCCATGTTTTCTCCCAGAACTTGTTACTGTCTCCAAGGACAAAGCCATCCATTTTCTAGATGTGGAACAGGGCCGACTGGAAAGACGAATTCCCAAGGCTCATGGGTGAGGACAGCCAATTGTGTGTATGTGCATGGAGGGGAGGAGTCAGGACCAGGAGACTCCTATTAGAACAAAAAGGAGTTCCAGTAAGTTCTTCATCTGTGTCTCCAGAGCCCCCATCAACTGTCTGCTGCTGGTGGATGAGAATGTTCTGGCCACTGGGGATGACACAGGTGGTGTCCGCCTCTGGGACCAGCGGAAGGAGGGCCCTTTAATGGACATGCGACAGCATGAAGAGTACATTGCTGATATGGTTCTGGACCCAGCCAAAAAGCTCCTGCTGACAGCCAGGTACAATCTCAAATTTGCTACTCTTCCCTCCCTGCCTTCCCTTCTTCAAAGGGAACTTCTAAGCCTGCTGTTCTGTTCTGCAGTGGGGATGGTTGCCTTGGTGTCTTCAATATCAAACGACGCCGGTTTGAGCTACTCTCAGAGCCTCAGTCAGGCGATCTGACGTCTGTCACCCTCATGAAAGTACAGCTGGGTATGATGGGATGGGGTGTACACCTAAAGGGCTTGGTCTGAGGTGGCTCCACAGACATGCCTTGTCCTGTTCCCTGCAGTATGGTAAGAAGGTGGCCTGTGGCTCTAGTGAGGGTACCATCTACCTCTTCAACTGGAATGGTTTTGGGGCCACAAGTGACCGCTTTGCCCTGAGAGCCGAGTCTATCGACTGCATGATTCCAGTGACGGAGAGTCTGCTGTGCACTGGCTCTACCGATGGAATCATCAGGTGAGAAAAGCCCAGACAGCCTTTGAGTCGCTGGAGGACCAAGTCTAACTAGTCAGTAACCAACACTTTCTCCCATGCAGGGCTGTGAACATCTTGCCTAACCGAGTGGTGGGCACTGTGGGGCAACATGCGGGGGAGCCTGTGGAGGAGCTAGCTCTCTCTCACTGTGGTCGCTTCCTGGCCAGTAGTGGCCACGACCAGCGCCTCAAATTTTGGGACATGGCCCAGTTGCGAGCTGTGGTGGTGGATGACTACCGTCGACGCAAGAAAAAGGGAGGACCTCTGCGGGCCCTGAGCAGCAAGGCCTGGAGCACTGATGACTTCTTTGAAGGACTAAGAGAAGAAGAAGAAGGCTCCAGAGCTCCAGAAGAGGAGAGTGAGGATGACAGCGACTGAGAACATGAGTAGAAAACCTCAGGACAGCTCTTCACTGAGCAAGTCTTGCTTCCTGGTGTTAATCCCCAGAGAAGACTTGAATTATTTTTTTTTGGTGTTGAGGATTGAACCCATGGCCCTGAGCATGTTCAACCTGTGAGAAGTTAAATGTTTGGGGTACTAGAGTGGGGAAGCAATTGTTCTATAATAGGTGCACACTGTATCAATGTTTTGTACTCTCAACCATGACAAGACAGCACAGAAACAGGTTTACTAACCAGGGGTTTAATATAAATACAAATAACAGTAACAGAATAAAAAACAAAAAAACAAAAAACTTAAGCCATATTAAACAAAACCATAATGACAAGCAGTAGAGACCAAGGACTCAGCTAGTTCCCCACATTAAAAACAAACAAATAAAAGATTCATTGTAAGCATGTCACATAGGGAATGGCCATGGAAGAGCTCAGGGAGAGACCAACCTTCTGTATCACAATTTAAGCTAAACCTGAGCTGCCAGGTATGTGGCCATGCCCTAGTAAAGGGGGCTGTGCAGAGCCCATGTCCCTCCCCAGTTTGGGAACAGAAGTGGCTGCCCAGGCCTGCTGGGCTAGGGATTGACATGGGCTCTGCCTACCCATTTAGGCTGCCTGTGAAGGGGGAAAGGTATTTATTACTGCTGCACTATAGTGCCTGCCTCAGCCCCACCAGACCACAAGAGGCCTGTCTCAGACTCACTCAGTGCTTCCAGCAGCTGTGTAGAAACAGCATCCTTGGCCACTTCATGACCATCCTGCCCATCTGGGGTCAGCACAACCCAGATGAGGCCACTGAAAGGCACCGGGTGCCCAGGGATCACCACTTGGTACCAGAAGCGATGCCAGCCAGCAGGTCCTGTGTCCAGACACTTGGTGAGGAACACTGGGCTGCCTAGCTTCATTCGTTGGCACAGCATCTGCAGAGCAGCTCGAGGCCCTTGGGACCCCAGCTTGTTCTTAGCCACAGCCAGTTGGCTACTATTTGGCTGTAGGCGCTGCAGGGAGGGACTGGTGAGCTGGGGGCGTAGTCGCTGCTTCAGGTCTGGCTTGAGCCACTCCACAGTCACTGGTTCTCCACAGAGGCGTGACTGCCCTGAATGAAAAGAGAGCAAGACCTTTAGGCCTCCCCCATTTCCTGGAGGTATACCCCTACTCACTTCTTTCAAAGTTCACTGTCTTTATTAGTAAACAGGACGTGACAACTGCCATTTTATAAATTTTCTTGGAGCTGCTGGCTGAGGTCCGGCTCCCCCCAATTTGATAACCATCACAATCTGGAGATATGTTAAGTAACTATTGTTAGTTCTCCCAGCAGACAGGGAAAACAAGTTTTGTAGTAAACAAAGGCAGGCTCAGCTGAATTCCCTTGGGCAAGTCTTCATTGGCATGCTAAGGACTAAGAGACAATGGCTGCCTTAGAAGTGTTAAATTCAAGTCTGCTGTGGCACCACAGGAAATAAAAGTGAACTCACACCTGCCTGACAAGAGATTTATTTCGGGGGACTCAAACGCGACGGCTAGAAAGCGCTGTTCCAACCAAACCCCCTCCCCCAGCCTTGACCCTACCTTCCACGAGGGCCTTTTTGGCCATGGCGGCTGCGCGGTGGGAGCTGAACTTGAGCAGCGCGATTTGCGTGGCCGTGGATCCCGGACTGGGCAGCAGCAGGGCTTCCTGGAGGCCCGGGCCCAGCGGCTGCAGCGCGAGCAGCAGCGCGCGGCGGGTCACACTCGACGGCAGCCCATCCACGCTCAGCTCGCACTTCTCCGTGCTGCGGCACACGAGCAGCGGGCAGGAGGGCCTCAGAAGGTGGTTGTGCAGCGTGGCGATGGCGGCCTGGGCGCCGCGCCGCGAGCTGTAGCGCGCGTAGGCGAAGCCGCGATTGAGGCCGCTGAAGGTCATCATGAGGCGGAACTCGTAGAGGCGGCCCACGCGCTGGAACAGCGGGATCAGCTGGTGCTCGTACACGTCCTGCGGCAGCCGTCCGATAAACACCTCGGACCCGGCCGGCGGCGGGCTGCCCACCCAGCCTGGGGAAAGGGGGTTGCGGAAGGGCACGGTCACTCGCGGGGTGGTTGCATGCTGAGAGCTAAGCAGGGCCGGTGTCCGTCTAGGAAATGGGAACGCCCGTGCTGCGCCCGGGGCCACGGGCGCAAATGGGCTCTGCCGCGCAGTGGATGCACCGAGACTGGCTCCCCTCCTCCAAACGGGGCCGAAAGCCCGTCCTCAGGCCTGGGGGTAGAAGGCCCGGTCCCTCCCACCCAAGGGAGGCCCCGCCGGCGGCGGAGCCGTCGAGGCTGGCCCTACCGCAGCAGGTGTTAGTGGGGACGTACCTGGAGGCGGCCCGCCATACTTCCTCTGCCCGTTCACCTGCACCAGGCGGATGCCCGTCTCCCTGACCCACGCCTCCAGGGCCGCCTTGTTTTCTGGATTCACCCTCTCACACCATTGCTAAGAGGGAAAAAGCAGGTTGGAGTGGGGAGGAAGGCTGGCGGAGCGGCCCCCATCTTGCCTGAGGTGCTGGGGCCGCTGTATCTGGCACTCCCTGCTCAGGAAGGGCTTGAAAAGCCCAAGCCCCAGTTACCTACCTCACATTCGCGTTTGGACTGCATGACGGTACCTACTGCACGCCCCGACAGAACTCTATGACTTCCCTTTCCTCAAAGGCCTCTGGAAGTTTCCCTGCCCCCCCACCCTCCCCAGCTCTCATTGGCTGTGCGCGCGACCCCGCCCCCGAGGGTGGAGGTAGCCACCGCACGTGCGCACTGGGCTCCCCGACCCTCACTCTTGGGTGGAAAGAACCCTTGCTGGCCAGTCAGAGAAAAGCCCTACTCCTGAAGAGTGGCTTGGGATGGAGTACGCTTTCCTGGCGGCGCCATTCACACCCCCGCCCCCCCCACCCGCAAAAGATGGGTGGGCGGCGGTTCTGTGTTTTTTCTCTTTTCCACCGCTTAAAGTGGTCTAAATGAATGGCCGGGGTTCTGGTGAGGAAAGAAGAGCTAGTCATTGAGTGACACAGACGAGCACCAACAGTTGAGTCATTTTATTGTCATTTTATTGGACCTTTGGCGATACGTTGTGGGTAGTCATTTGCTCCATCTGATGTGGGGTCCTGGGCAGGGCCACCTTAGGTCCATCCCAGAAATTTCAGAGGCAGTGACTGGGCCTTCTATAGAAAGTGGTATGTAGTTTTAAACATATAGGCATAGTCCCGGCCATTTTTGGCAGTGATTATCAATAAGATAATCATATCACAAACAAAGAAGATTTTGTTCCACCAACTCTTCAAATGTTCTGCTGAAACATGAAGTATGCCAAGCTGTTGGGAGTACATATGTAGTTTTGTTTTAGCTTTAGCCAGTTCTACTTCTGTTGACAGGTTGCTCAATTCAGCAGATGCAGGGGGACTTGTTTGTTCTCCTTCTGATCTCTTCCACGAGGTCTTCTCTTCTGACATCCACCTGACCAGGATGGGAGGAGAAGGAAGTATGAACATGAGCATCTTCCACTCCACTCCTCCTTGAATGCTACCTATTTTAGGTATTATGTTTAGCTCCCATGGTAACAGGAACCCAATCAGACACTCCACAATAGGTAGTAAATCTTGGAGAAGCCAGGGCACAGATAGCTCTTGAGATTAAAGGCCTTTTTTTTTTTTTTTTTTTTTGGTGCTGGCTCTGGGACTTGAACTCAGGGCCTGGGCACTATCGTTGAGCTTCTTTTTGCTCAAGGCTAGCAGTCTGATCATGTGGTATTGAGGAATGGAACCTAAGGCTTCATGCACCACTAAACTACATTCCTAGCCTGAGATTAAAGATCTTAATGATCACTGTGACAGGTTAAACCTTAGGTTCTTTTTTCTTTTGGGGGGGGGTGGGGGGTCAGGATCAGGGTCAGTTCTGGGGCTTTAGCTCAAGGCATGAACTCAGGTCCCTGAGCTTTTTCACTCAAGGCTAGCATCTACCACTTTGAGCCACAGCACCACTTCCTGTTTTCTGGTAGTTTATTGAAGATAAGACTGAGTAGCTAGGATTACACATGTGAGCCTTAGGTTCTTTACAAGTTAGCACTCTATGGATGTCAGGCGTTTGCTCAGGTCTCAAATGGGAATAGGGCTGCCAGGGAGGTATTCTCCTTGTCCCTTAGCCTTCTTGTTTGAATTCTCACCTCTTCTCTGCTAGCCACTGAACGGAGCTTGATGACTCCATCCTTGAGCTCCTGCTCGCCAATTATGGCCACCAGTGGGATGCCTGTTTCCTCACAGTACTGCAACTGGTTCAGTAACTTCGGGTTCTTCTTGTAGAGCAGTTCAGCCTGCAAGGGACCAGGGCAGAAGATGAGGGCTGTTCCCTGCTATCCTCAGGGACAACTTCCTGGGGGCCCAAGCTAGCATCTTGCTCTTAAATCTAGTTCAAAAAGTAATGTCAGAACATACCAAGGGTGAGGTTTATTCAGTTTGTGCCTATCACTCTCAAGTTTGCTGCCACCCCAGGGCTTGCCTCCTTCCTGTACCTTGATCCCAGCATCCCACAGCTCTGAGACAAGTTTTAATCTCTCCTCCAGCAGCTTCTTCTGTGCAGATGCTACAAGCACCTGTGTCTCTGTGGTTCGTACTTTCTCTTCCAAAGCCTGGGGAAAGAGCGGTAAGTCAGGGACATTCCCCAGGAGCAAATAGGGAAGGCTCTAGTCAGGATTCCGAGACTAAGCTCAACTCAGTGGATGCCACCAGGGAAGCTTACCTGTGTTCTCATTTAGCAATTGGGGTTAAGGTAACATGAAGTTGGGCTGGGAGTTTAGCTTAGTGGTAGAGTGCTTGCCTAGCATGCACAAAGACTGGGTTAGATTCCTCGGTACTACATACTTAGAAAAAAGCTGGAAGTGGTGCTGAGGCTCAAATGGTAGAGCTCTAGCCTTGAGAAAGTCCAAGAACAGTGCTCAGGCCTTGAGATCAAGCCCAGGACTGCCAAAAAAAACAAAAACAAAAACAAAACCCCAAACTAAAAAACAACAACAAAAAAACCCCCCAAAACCAAAAAAACATGAAGTTAACTGACGTGTGTGTGTGTGTGTGCACGTGTGCGTGTGATTATGAGAATAAACATTCTCTGGCAATGACAAAGGTAAACTCAAGTTTATCTCAAATAATCTGACCATATATGTAGGTATATGTGGATGAGGACAAGGTAGATTGCTGCAGCTCCTTGATCTTTTTGTTGTTGTTGTTAATCCTGGGGCTTGAACTCAGGGCCTGGGCACTGTCCTTGGGCTTTCTCAAGGCTAGAGCTCTACCACTTGAGACACAGCACTTCCGGCTTTTTCTAGGTATGTGGTACACTGAGGAATGGAACCCAGGCCTTCATGCATGTTAGGCAAGCACTCTACTAGGCCAAACTCCCAGCCCTTGATCTTGACTTTTTCTGCAATATTGTTTTCAAAGATGCCTATTGGAACCATGACCCCAGCTGGGAAGCATGAGAAGTATACACTTTAAAGAGCAGAAATGTTGGAAAGGTTTTCAGAGTATTCCTAAGAATCAAGCACAAACAGCCATTTAAAAGCAGCATCAGTAAGAAAGGCTTGAGCCTTCTGGAGCTTCCTTACTATTATTATTCCAGGTGCTAGCGAGTCAACATAAACACAAGGAATCCTAGGACCTCAGACACAGTTCTACTGATAGCATTACAGAGTAGTATGGAGAAAGATTTAAGGGAGTTTACTTTCTGATTTTGCAGTGTGACTCTGCCATTACAAGTTCCATGATTTAGGGCAAAAATTTTTAATTTTATTATTTTAGTGTTTTAGCACTCTCATCTAAAAACTTCAGAATTATATTAGCTAATGCACGAAAAGCACAAAGCATTTGGGCGCGGTGGCTCATGCCTGTAATCCTACCTACACAGGAGGCTGAGATCTGAGGATCGAGGTTCAAACCCAGCCCAGGCACTAAAGACTGTGAAACTCTTATCTGCAATTAGTGACTAGAAAACCAGAAGTGGCCCAAGTCCAGAGTTCAAGCCCCATCCTGACAAAAAAAAAAAAAAAAAAAAAAAGAGAGAAAAGAAGAGCACAACGCACAGTGCCTGTCACATAGGAGTATGTTATTTTGTCATGAGGATAATCTGGGTCTTGGATACACCAGCATAGATTCCTGACAGCTCTAAGATCCCACTCCCAGGACCTACCTCCAATCTTTGTTCCACAATGGAGAAGATGCGCTCCACTCCAATACTGACTCCCACACATGGTACCTTGCGCCCTTTAGGGTCAAACATGCCCACTAGTCCATCATAGCGCCCTCCAGCAGCCACGCTGCCCACACTCAGGGGCTCTTCCCCTGACTGGGCTGGGGTCTGTAGCAGCACAGCCTCATAGATCACCCCCGTATAATAGTCTAGCCCTCGAGCAAGGCTCAGGTCGAAAGAGATCTGTAGAGACAGGATGTGATCAGTACTAGATTAGGATCATGGATCCAAAGTCCCAAAGATCCCACAAGGCTTCTATTTTGACTCACCTTGTCATCAATGCCAAACAGTGTCAGGTACTCAAACAGCAGCTTCAGGTCTCCCAGGCCCTCTAAGGCCTGCTTGTTTTGAGACAGTTTAGGATCTTGGAGCAGCTCTTCCACCAGGGACACCCCACCTGGGAGGCAGATTGGCTTACCCTTTTGCCTGGACTGCATGCAAGTACATGCCTATGTGAATACACACACACACACCCCACAGATTCAACATTAGGACTGAGGGCAGCCTGTTCCTTACCATGCTGCTGAACATAGTCTCCTATGCGGTCAGCCACCTCGGGTGCAAGCCCCTTCTCTCCCACCATCTCATTCTTCACTTCTTCCCAGGATACCTAGGCAGACAGACACTAGTTATGATGTCTGGCTAGGATCCCCAGCAGAGCGCAGATGTGACACCTTCTTTGAGAACAGTCTTAAAAGCAGAAGTTGCTTTTCCACCTACATGCTGGAGCTAATCCTCCCGTGGGCATAGAGGTAGGCACGTCTACTCTTGTTCCCCATTGCTCAAGGAGGGGTGGGATCTGGGAAAAAGACGACTCAGCGTTTGGGTCATTACCTTGTCCAGCTTGTCCACGGAGGAACAGATGGTACGGAACTTGCTATCTGGAACACCACAGATGGCAAACATCCCATCTAGGATGCGCCGGTCATTTACCTGTGGGGACCCAAGGCTTAGTGAGGTAGGGATCTCTCTAATAGCCTCAACAGTCTTGGTTACTTGGGCTACTGGTTTCTTTACACAAGACTTTCTCGAGACAATGAGAGGCCCGGCCCTGCCTTGCCCTCCCAACCCCATTCAGCTCTGACCTTGACCACAAAGTTGCCTATCTGAAGTGAACTCAGGATCTCACACATGATTTTTAGGCATTCTGCGTCAGGGATCATAGGGTCAAATTGTCCTGCAATGTCGAAATCCTGCAGGGAAAGGGACAGATAGAGGCCCTCAAGGGTTGAACTATATTAAAAAGGAATTTCTGTTTTGAAGAGTCCTGCTGTCTGTTTGCACTGAAGCATAAGACTTCCCCACTTCATTCCCTGTGATAATCAGCTTAGAGGAAAACTCTAGCATTTTTCAGCTTCTCACCAGTCCTAGCAGCCTTTCTATGGGACTCTATTTCCTTCACTATCTTCTTTCTTAATTCCTCCAACTTATTTCTTTGCTATTTTTTTCCCATCCACTAGAACTCCTGCCACCGGTCTGGATGATTTGCTGTCTCACATGGAATTTTCTCATCTATCTTCTGTTGTGATCCTACCATTACAGTTTCATATAAAAAGCACTGAACCAGCTGGTTCAGTGGGCACTGGTGGCTCACGCCTGTAATCCTAGCTACTCAGGAGGCTGAGATCTGAGGATCACAGTTCAAAGCCAGGCTGGGCATAAAAATCTGTGAGGCTTTTGGGGTTGGAAGTTTGGCCTAGTGGTAAAAGTGCTTGCCTAGCATGCACGAAGACCTAGGTTCTATTGCTCGGTACCACATACATAGAAAAAAGCCAGAAGTGGTGCTGTAGCTGAAATGGTAGGGCTCTAGCCTTGAGAAAGCCCAAGGACAGTGCTCAGGCTCCAAGTTCAAGCCTAGGACTGGCAAAAAAAAGAAAAGAAAAGAAAAGAAAATCTGTGAGACTATTATCTCCAATTAACCACCAGAAAACCGGAAGTGGTGCTGTGGTTCAAGTGGTAGATCACTAGCCTTGAGTTCAAGAGCTTAGGGATGGCACCCAGGCTGAGTTCAAGTCCCACGACTAGGGGGAAAAAAGCGCTGACCCAGATGTTGCTTCAATTAATACACAGCGTGATGTCTGGAAGGCTTAATCCTCATAGAGAAGGCGTTTTCATATTAAAAGAAGTTCTCATTGTGCCAAAAAAAAAAAAAAAGCACTGACCCAGTACAGTTTATTCTACCTCTATGATCTTTTCATCTGTTGAATATTTAAAATAGGGGACATTTTCTCTTCATTATGAAATGTACATAAAAACATCAAAATCCAAGTGCATTATCTGGGGACATTCACTTTACTCAGGATACCACAATACTTGACAGATTGCATTGACTTGAGAGAGGGTCTGGATTACCCACCCTGCCCCAGTTTTTCAACACTCACACACTGGTAGAATTCCCGGTATCGGCCTCTGGTCATGGCTGGATTATCCCGTCGATATACTTTTGCTATGTGGTAACGTTTAATGTTGCTCAGTTTATTCATTGCCAAATACCGAGCAAAAGGAACCTGATGACAGAGAGCTAAGGAAAACGCCTTTCCTATTGCTATTTGGAAATTATCAACTACAGAAGCTGTGGTTTAAATCCTCCCTGGTTGAAAAAAACCACCACCCAGAAGACTAACACCATTTCTGAAAGTAGAGAATCAACTGCACTACCACAGGGGGAATGGAAGCCTTAAAAAAGATCAAGGCCTTGTAGGTTACAGGCTTGGCTCAGGTGGTAGGGTGCCTGTCAGTGAGCATAAGGCAGCAGATACCCAAGGTGGAGTCCCTGTGTACCCCACCCCCCTGGAAAAAGAACAAGGCCCCCTTCCTCTTTGGTAGTATTTTACTTGGGCAGATTGACACAAAGCAGGAAATGAGCCCAGGTGGAATCCCTGACTGATCCTCTATGTAGCTTACACGCAAAGGAAATGTGATTTTCCTCAAAGAGAACTTCGTTCACTGACAGAAAAGTAAGGTCTCACTCAGGATTCAGAAGATTTCTAAGGTTATGCTCTGTTTAGCCTGTGTCATCCTAGTTTATAGAAAGAATTCCCTAGCTGCCAAAGGCTTTTTGTTTAATCCTACCTATGTCTGTCTATCTCTAAATAAAAGCCCCAGCTCCGTGAGGACCAAGAGCTGAAGGTTATAAAGATACAGTGAGATCATAACGGAGGGACAGCAGCTCCCCACCCTGGTCCTTCAGGTCATAAATAAGCTTCGAATCTTCTCCATATTTTCCAGTCAGTGTTTCCTAGAGAGATCATAAAGAACTGTGATGACAACAAACCTAACCTTTTTTGTGGTGCTAAGGATAGACCCAGGCAAGCACTCTGCTATTCGGCTACATTCCCATCTCCTAAAAGAACATTATGAAAAAAACCCAAAAAACAACATCCACTATCCTAATATTCCTAATTTCAATTTGTCTAGATTCCTTTGTTTTTAATCCCTATGCTTGCATGATTGATGCACTGACAACCAAAGTAAACATCAACTTTTTGATGATTTTCTGCTAATATTCATTTTGTAAGAGTAAACACTGCTTTCTTTAATTTTTTTTCATATATTTTTATTGTAATTAATAGAAGGGTTACATAATATTTGCCAGATAGAAGGTGCATTAATTCATCATACATTGATACCCTTTCTCATGTCTTGGTAATTTTTTTTTTTTTGCCAATTCTGGGCTTGGGCGCAGGGCCTGAGCACTGTCCTTGGGCTTGGGCTTTCTCAAGGCTAGAGCTCTATCACTTGAGCCACAGCACCGCTTCTGCCTTTTTTCTATGTATGTGGTACTGAGGAATCGAACCCAGGTCTTCATGCATGCTAGGCAAGCACTCTACTACGAGGCCAACTCCCAGCCCAACACTGTTTTCTTAACATTTATTTTATTTTATTTTTATTAATATTTTTATTTTTGCCAGTCCTGGGCTTGAGCTCAGGGCCTGAACACTGTCCTTGGACTTTCTCAAGGCTAGAGCTCTACCACTTGAGCCTCAGCACCACTTCTGGCTTTTTTCTATGTATGTGGTACCGAGGAATCGAACCCGGGTCTTCATGCATGGTAGGCAAGCACTTTAACCACTAGGCCAAACTCCCGGCCCCTATTTTATTTTTTAAATTGTTATTATGGAGGTTATGTATAGAGCACTTACAGTTACTTATTGCTTTTTAAAGTTGTATACTATTCCAATGAGAAGCTCTGTGCTTATTTTCTCACTAATGTTATCCTTTGAAATGGCTGGGTCATTCCAATTTAGAACAAAATTTCCAGAACATTTTAATTGAAATACATAACCTTTTCTGGTTTTGGTTATTGTTTCTTGAGAATAAGCATCTGCGAGTGCATTATAGACCAGCAAACATAAGTGTTTTTTATGCATGTGCACGCACGCGCGCACATGTGTATGCGTTAATATTTGCAATCTGAACAATGTCAAAAGCCAAAGCAGAATGTCTTAATGCTAATAGAGTAATCTGTGCCCCATGAAGTTTTCAACAGATGAGAACACATTTCATTTATCACATTAGTAGATCTTTTTGTGGTGGTTGTTAGTCACAGGGCTTGACCTCTGGGTCTGGGCACTGTCCCTGAGCTTTCAGCTCAAGGCTAGAGCTCTACCACTTGAGCCACTGCACTACTCCCTCACATTGATAAAATTTAAGTCTGAATGTTCTCAGTAATCTAATCAGTGTTCTGATTCATACATTTCAAGTGTAAGACCAGAAACATTTGTACACTGGTTGGCTGAACTGTTTGTACCTTGCTTGCCCTGTTCCTCGGATGAAGTCCTAATCTCTAGTAACCTCAAAGTCTCCTGCTATCCATTTTGGTTTCCTAGCTTTACTCTTCCATCATGCAGCTTCTTCTTACCCATTGCTCACCTTCAGTTCAAACACAGGTGTATCAATCACTTCTGCACCATGGCGTTTGAAGCACTGGATGATTATGTCAAACACCTTCTCCCGAACTGCCATATGCCTGGGACTGTAGTCTCTTGTGCCCTTCGAGTCAAAATTAACCAAAGAACCAAGGAAGACATGTAAACCAGACAATATGAGGTTCTGAAAACATATAATTTTGTTTTCACCAATGAGGAAAGCAAAGCAAAGCAAAGATTTTTCTCACAGGCCACTGAATAGTAAGACCAATACAAACCGTTCCTTAATGATTCCTATACTCACTTGCCTTCTAAATCATATTCCCTTGTAGGTTTGATTCTCCCCCCAAGGGAAAAAGAGTTTACTAGTCATTTCAGGCCTGGGGTGAGGGACATGGGGCTGGTTATCTGGATTGCGGGCAGGTTTTAAGCATTCCTGTTGTGTGCTATTAAAGACCAGCACTCCAGTCACAACTTTCATTGAAGAGGACACATTTGCATGGCTTTAGAAATCATGCAAGAGGACCAGGAGTTTGGCCTAGTAGTAGAGTGCTTGCCTAGCATGCACGAAGACCAGGGTTTGATTCCTTGGTACCACATACATAGAAAAGCCAGAAGTGGCGCTGTGGCTCAAGTGGTAGAGCTCTGGCCTTGAGGAAAGCCCAAGGGCAGTGCTCAGGCCCTGAGCCCTGAGGTCAGTCCCCAGGACTGGCAAAAAAAAAAGAGAAATCATGTAAGAGCTCCGCAAAACCAAACCCTGCTTCTACTTCGTTCCCATAAGCCCCAGCACCAGGTCCTGAGAGGCAGTAGAACTGGTAAGATAGGAAGACACACAGGAAAGCATCAGGGATGGTATAGACCTCCCAAAACATGGGGAAACGGCCTTTAGCAGTTCCTGTTCCTGCACTATCAACAGCCAGGGCACAGGACGCAGACAATCACTTTCAAATACACAAAAATACATGGGTTAGGTATGATTCTTGTTTTTTGGTTTTTGGGGTTTTTTTGGTCATGGAGCTTGAACTCTGGGCCTGAGCTCTTCAGCTCAAGGCTACCATCCTACCCTGGAGCTAAACCCTACTTGAGTTTTCTAGAGGTTAACTAGAGATAAGAGTCTCGGGTCCTTTTGTGCTTTTCTTGACTCTGTAGGCTGTGTACATAGCAATGAATGAGAAAATTGTTAGCTTTGAACCACGATCCTCAGATCTCAGTCTCCTGAATAGCTAGGATTATAGGCATGAGCCACCTGAGCCACCTTGCACAGCTAGTAATTTTTGTTTCCTAGCATATTTTTTCTTATTTGTATAAATTAATGATATAAGGGAGCCTCATTATATTTACATACATGCAAATATATTGATAATCAAATTTACTTTCTTTCTTTCTTTTTTTTTTTTTTGCCAGTCCTGGCCCTTGAACTCAGGGCCTGGGCACTATCCTTGGGCTTTCTCAAGGCTAGAGCTCTACCACTTGAGCTACAGCACCATTTCTGGCTTTTTTCTATGCATGTGGTACTGAGGAATCAAACCCAGGTCTTCGTGCATGCTATGTAGACACTCTACCACTAGGCTAAACTCCCAGCCCTCAAATTTACTTTCTATTTCTCTCTCTCTTTTTTTTTTTTTGCTGTAGGTTGTGAGGCTTGAACTCAGGGTCCAGGCTAGGCAGAAACACTGTACAGATAAATTGGAAGATGTTGAGAAGTCTTTAGTTTATGCCTCATACCAAATCTGTGGCAGAACAACTTTGTTCTCTTCGCAGGTCAGATCTTTTAGTCTTGGTTTTTACAAGCTACTCTAAAGTCTTTGGTTAGGACCTCTTTATGGTCTTACTGTAAGTCCAAAATATCAAAATATTTGCTACTAGAAACTAAAGCTATAAAATATTATATAATATATGTCTATACATATGTATGCATATCTATATCTATATCTATATCTACACACACACATACACACACACACACACACATACACACACACACACTCCCATAAAGCCCTGGATTCAACTCCTCAGCATCACCTAAATAGAAAAAGCCAGAAGTAGTGCTGTGGCTCAAGTAGTGTAATGCTAGCCCTGGGTAAAATAGGCTTAGGGACAGTGCCCAGGCCCTGTGTTCAAGTCCCGAGAGTGGTAAAAACAAACCCAGGTATAGCATCTAGGCAGAGTTAAAGCCCCAGACTGACCCCCTGCCCCACTCCTGGAAAAAAAGTATATGGGAGATGTGCCATATGCAAATATTATATGCAAATACTACATCATTTTATGGAAGGAACTTGAGTAACTTTTCGTTATCTATAGGAGGTCTTGGAACCAATCTCCAGGATACTGAGCAACAACTGTATTGGTTAATACAGTTTAAGACCAGTCTTGATTTGTGTTAAGGCAGTAGTTCCAATTACTAGTGCATCATAACTATTGCACCTTCAGTGCAAATGTTAACACAGTGAAAAAAGCAAACCACATACTTTTTTTGCCAGTCTTGTGGCTTCAACTCAGGGCCTGAGCACTGTCCTTGGGCTTTTCTCAAGGCAAGAGCCCCACCACTTCTATGTATGTGGTACTGAGGAATTGACCCGGGTCTTCATGCATGCTAGTCAAGCACTCTACCACTAGGCCAAACTCCGGCCCCCCCACCCCCCTTTATTTTTTTGGCCAGTCCCGGGGCTTGAACTCAGGGCCTGGGCACTATATCCATGGACACTTTTTGCTCAAAGCCAGCACTCTGACACTTGAGCCACGCTGCCACTTCTGGCTTTTTTCTATGTATGTGGTTTCAGGGAATTGAGCCCAGGGCTTCATGCATGATACCACTAGGCCATGCTTGTGGCCCCAAATTACATATATATATATATATATATAAAATATATATACATATATATATATTATATATAATTTTTTTGGGTGGGTCATGGGCTTGAACTAGGGCTGGATGCTGTCCCTGAGCCTTTCAGCTTAAGGCTACCACCTTAACCCTGGGCCAGGGCATTGTCCCTAAGTTCTTTGGTTCAAGGTTACTGCCCTACCCTTGAGCCAAGCCCCACTTCCCATTTTCTAGAGGTTAATTCGAGATAAGAGTCTCAGGTTCTTTAGTGCCCAGGCTGGCTTTGAACCTTGATCCTGAGATCCCGGGCTCCTGAGTAGCTGGGATCACAGGCATAAGCCACTGTGCCATGCACCAGGGATCAAATTATATATTTTTATAAAAATAATTTTGGTGGGACCGGGAGTTTGGCCTAGTGGTAGAGTGCTTGCCTAGCATGCACGAAGACCCGGGTTTGATCCCTTGGTACCACATACATAGTAAAAAGCTGGAATTAGTGCTAAGGCTCAAATGGTAGAGCTCTAGCCTTAAGAAAGTCCAAGGACAGTGCTCAGGCCCTGAGCTCAAGCCCAGGACTGGCAAAAAAAAAAAAAAAAAATGGGGGGGGAAGGGAGTTTGGCCTAGTGCTAGATTGCTTTCCTAGCATGCAAAAAGACCTGAGTTCGATTCCTTGGTACCACATACATAGAAAAAAAACAGAAGTAGTGTTATGGCTCAAGTGGTAGAGCTCTAGCCTTGAGAAAACCTAAGGACAGTGCTCAGACCCTAAGCCCAAGACCAGGACTGGCCAAAAATAAAAATAGACAGCGCCAGGCCCAGAATTCAAGCCCTATGACCTATGTAAAAACCAAACCAAAACAAAACAAAAAAACCTGTTTTAGCTGAGTATCAGTGGATTATGCCTGGAACCTTTGCTATTCTAGAAGCTGGACAGGACAGTCTGTGAAATCCTTATCTCCAATTAAACACCAGAGAAGCCAGAAGCTCAAGTGGTAGAGTAGTATGCTATCCTTGAGCAAAAAAAGCTCAGGAACTGCACCTACGCCCTGAGTTTAAGCCCCAGAACTGGCACACACATAGTCATCACAATGATGAAGGTATGTATGAAGGACCAAGGGAACCCATATAAGGGGATAAATACTTCTGTTTATAGAACCTGTAGAAAATGACACCTGGAGTGAAATCTTGGAGATGAGTTAGGAAATGTCTATCTTCATTTCACTCTACTTTTCCTCTTTAATGGGTTATATATAGATCCTCCTCTAGTTCCTAGAGACTATCAAAGTACCAACATTCCTTCTTGTTTCAGGGTTTCTACATTCTATGGACCCATCTTCCTCATACTCTTTCTCTGGCTATCTGTATCCATCTCAGAGGTTTATAGTGTACTACTTCTAGGTGAGGCTTTCTCAGCCTCTCTAGCACTCACTTTTCTGATCATCCCTGTCCATTTCTTTCTAACACTGACCACAATTTACAATTTACAATTCAGGACTGGCATGATCTCTCCTAAAGTCTTCTCTTTCAGTAGAAAGGAAGATATATGAAGGCAGGCTGCAGTGTCCAGCATGGGATAATTAGAACTTTGTACTCTACTAGGGATATAGCAGTAAGCACTCAATGACATGTTACTGAATAAAAACAGTACAGCAGCAGGCTGAGCACCCAGCTGGCCTCCTTTCAGTCA
This sequence comes from Megascapheus bottae, assembly GCF_031878675.1. Classification (NCBI taxonomy): domain Eukaryota; kingdom Metazoa; phylum Chordata; class Mammalia; order Rodentia; family Geomyidae; genus Megascapheus; species Megascapheus bottae. The sequence continues at coordinate 12,540,879 of NC_143512.1, read as the reverse complement.
TCACTTTGCCATTCCAAAATGACTCAAGTAGAATTCAATCCAGCCCAGTACCCAGAGCAATTATTGTTTCCTCTGCAATACTTCAGATCCTCCTCAATAATCTAGTTCACTAGAGCAGATTCTATCCACCCTTTTGAGTAGCTTAGGACTCTCAGAGTCCCCTGATAGGAAAATAATATTACCTTGGGTGTTTTGAGCACAAACTTTTGTTTGCTTTCATCAGGGCCCAGCTGTGCCTTCAGTTTCAGGAGTTTTGCCACCTCCTCCTCGATCTGTTGGGGGGAAAAAAAACCCAGCTAGGCTAACCATTAGTCGTCCCTCTCCTCTCCGGTCATTCATTCGATATTTCTCCCATGTCAGTAACTGGGGCAGGTCTTTCGGCTTAGGCCCAGGCACCCTTCTCTCCGGTTCCGCCCTGGCTATCTCCCCATCCCAGCCCATCCTCTCTACTACCAGCCCAGTCCCATCCTCCACAACGTCATCCTCTGGCCACACTTGCCCGCTTTATGTCCTTGCCCTGTCTCTTTGGTCGAACCTGATCGGCGCTGGCCTTTTGCTGCTTGAGGCCGCGCACGCGCTCTCCCTGAAGCCGCACCAGTTCCTCGAGCTCTGCACGGTCTGCCATTCTGCCAGCCACCTGGAGCTGCCTGCCTCGCAGACCGGCTCCGGTAAACGTAGCCTGAGTCTGGATGACTTCCGGCGATCGAGTCTCGGGTTTCCACGCCTAGAGAGCCTCCGCGGAGCGCAGGAACCACTTCCGGGCTAGGGCTGAGGATGTCCGGATCTCAGCCTACTGCGGCCGGACCTGCTGCGTTCCCGGGTCGGCCCGTGTCGAGCTGTTCCTCTCTAGGGCCCTTGCTCTTTCCCGGAGAGTCTCCCGGTGTTGTTCTCTGGCCTTTGGCTCCTGTCCTGGAAAGCAGGCGTCCTGCAGCACCCATGCCCCAGCTCGGCCTCCTGCGCCGAAAGGCTTGGGCTGCGCTGCTCAGCCAGCTGGTGCGACCGCCCTGTGCCGTGAGCGTCCGGACGGTCGGTGGCCACAGCCAGGTGAGCCGGGTCAGGCGAGCCTGGTGGAGATAGCTGGCTCCTGACTGCCCCGGCCATGGGTTTTTCTTGGTGGTGTTGTGTTTTGTCGGCCTTGGTATTTCATACTGAGAACCCATCTTGACAGGTTGGACGTTTTTTGTTTTTTTTGGTTTTTTTTTAATTTTCATTCTGCAGTCAAGGAAATGGAAGTTGAAAGCTTGAGTGTCTTATTTACAGATTCCGGAAAGGGAGTATTTTCACACATTCACACTCCATCTGAAATCATTGGAGTCAAACCCATCATTTTTTCTTAAGCAAAATTTTCCATTAAGTGAAATGGACCGTAAGTATAGTGAGTTTGCAATAGAATTCGTCCCAACTTAAATTTCAGAAACACACTTAGTTTTCAGAGACTTGAAAGAGATTTTGGCATGGTAGAGAGGGATTGTGGACTTGTTTTTTTTAGGGAAGAGAATACTCTATGGTATTTTGGAACTACTACATCCCCGATTCTGAAAGGACACTTGCCTGCTAATAATGAAATTAGTGATTCTGTTTTGCCTTAATTAAGGAAATATCTAATGCTCCCAGAGCAGATGCTTTGTGTTGTCTTGCACAGCAGGGTTCAGACCTTTTGTTTCCTTTTCAGTCCTAGCATTCTAATCGATTATTTAGTTCAAACAGGAAATGCATTCTTTTTCCTGTACACAAGGGTTGTTCTTTCTTCTTTAACTGCTTCTCTGATGTCCACAAATTGCATTTTCCCCTTCTCTAAGCTGTTAAACAGTGCTACTTTATTAAGAATGTTTGCTGTTGGAGCCGGACAGTGCTACTTTATTAAGAATGTTTGCTGTTGGAGCCGGGCGCGGTGGCTCACGCCTGTAATCCTAGCTACTCAGGAGGCTGAGATCTGAGATCAAGGTTCAAAGCCAGCCTGGGCAATACAAAGCTGAGAGACTTATCTCCAATTAATCACTAGAAAATAGGAAGTGGGGCCGTGGCTCAAAGGTAGGGCCGAAACCTTGAGCTAAGAACTTATGGACAGCACCCAGGTCAGAATTCAAGCCCTGTGATCACCCCCCCCCCCCAAAAAAAAGAGAATGTTGTTGGAGTAGGAACTAGGAACTGGAAAAGATCATGCTAATCTGTATTCCTAGATGGTTGTTTGTGGAAGTGTTCCTTCTGTGCTTTTATTGATTTTAGGAGCTTAAACTTTTTCAGACATTTATAAACTCAGATATAGTGAAGAAATTTATGATACAAGACAGTTATATAGCACCGGTATAATTGTAATTACAATGTGGGTTCTTGATGGTGGGAGGTGGAGATCAGGACAGATAAACTGGCATCACATTGCTTTTTGTTTGTTTAGGTAGCAGAGGCAATTTTAACATCTCAACTGAAACATGAAGAGAAACCAGATTTCATCATCAAAGTACCGAAGGTAATTTTTTTTACCATTTTGTCTTCTCAGAGTCTTCTCAGAGTGCCATAAAAGATTGGCATTACTTTCATTGTCTCTCTGACCTTTTTTGTTGTTGTTGTTTTGCCAGTCCTGGGCTTGAGCTCAGGGCCTGAGCGCTGTCCTGAGACTTTCTCAAGGCTAGAGCTCTACCACTTGAGCCTCAGAACCACTGCTGGCTTTTTTTCTATGTATCTGGTACCGAGGAATCAAACCTGGGTCTTCATGCATGCTAGGCAAGCGCTTTTACCACTAGGCCAAACTCCCAGCCCCCTCTTTGACCTTTTTTTTTTTTTTTTTTTTTTTTGCCAGTCCTGGGCTTGAGCTCAGGGCCTGAGCACTGTCCTTGGACTTTCTCAAGGCTAGCACTCTACCACTTGAGCCTCAGCACCATTTCCAGCTTTTGTCTATGTATGTGGTACCAAGGAATCAAACCCGGGTCTTCGTGCATGCTAGGCAAGCACTTTAACCACTAGGCCAAACTCCCGGCCCCCTCTTTGACCCTTTTTAAAGAGATCTTTTTTTTTTTTTTTTTTGTGGGTCATGGGGCTTGAACTTGTCTTGGGCACTGTCCCTGAGTTCTTCAGCTCAAGGCTACCGCCCTAACCTTGAGCCAAGCCCCACTTCCCATTTTCTAGAGTTTAACTGGAGATAAGAGTCTCAGGTCCTTTAGTGACTGGGCTAGCTTTGAACCTTGATCCTCAGATCTCAGCCTCCTGAGTAGCTAGGATTACAGGTGTGAGCCACCAGATTACAGGCGTGAGCTACCACACATGGATTTTTTTTTTTTTAGTATATTTTATTGAAAACCAAATTAAGAATCTAAACACAGAGTAAGGGTTATGGCTCAAGTGGTAGTGTACTTGCTTACCTGTATGTGCACAAGGCCCAACCAAGTTCAGTCCTGGGAACCATAATACTAGGTGTAGTCAGAATCATCTGAATTGAAAAAAAAAAACTCTACTTTCAAAAAAGTTTTTTTTTTAAATTCACTTTCATACAGGCATAGTTTATGTCTTTGTCGTAGATACTTATATCTTGTTTTGAAACTACTGATGTTTTTGTCTTGCAGGGCACTAGGGATCTTAGTCCCCAGCAGATGGTTATAAGGGAGAAAATTCTTGATACAGTTGTCAGCTGCTTTAAACGTCATGGAGCAAGAGGATTAGACACTCCAGCATTTGAGTTAAAGGTAGGGGAAAAAATGCTCAGAAATTCTGTGGGAGGGCCAGGAGTTTGGGCTAGTGATAGAGTGCTTGCTTAGCATGCACGAAGACCTGAGTTCGATTCCTTGGTACCACATACATAGAAGGAAAAAAAAAAAAGCTGGAAATGGTGCTGTGGCTCAAGTAGTAGAGCTCTGGCCTTTACAAAGCAAAAGGACAGTGCTTAGGCCCTGAGTTCAAGCCCCCAGGAATGTCAAAAAGCAAAAGTAAAAAAATAAAAAAAAGGAAAGAAAAGAAAAGGAAAAAAAAAAAAGTTCTATGGGAATTTCTTATCTGTGTTCTGGGGTTATCCTTTGCACGAGGGCTTTTTCTGTTTGACCCCTTCAGGATATGCTCACTGAAAAATCTGAAGAGAACTTTGGGCTTGTGTATGACCTAAAGGATCAAGGTGGAGAGCTATTGTCCCTTCGATATGATCTTACTGTATCCTTCTGAGTACTGGAGTCTTTCCAAATCTGGAGAGAGTTCTATAACAAAAGGGAGGAGAGTAACTGTGTGGAGGTATACTTCTATTGGCTATAACCTTTAATTTCTCCCAGAAGGCAGTTTTGCCATCTGAGCCTTGTATTTTCTCTTCTCTTCTTTACCTTTTTTTACTCTTTTTGTACTCTTTTTGTACAAAGTGTTTCATTGTGATATTTCCATTCATATATATATAATATACTTTCATCAAATTCATTCTCTTATTATGTTCTTATCAATTTAATTTCAGTGTGCATGAAAATCCCTTGGAGAAATCTGTAAAACACATTGCTTTAGAGAGTTCATTCATCCATCCTTCCTTTCTTCCTTCCTTCCTCCCTCCCTCCCCCGCTTCCTCTTCCTCTTTTTCTTTTTGTGAGTTGTGGAACTTGAACTTGGCCTGGGGGCACTGTCCCTGAGCTTTTGTGCTCAAGGCTAGCACTCTACCACTTGAGTCACAGCTCCACTTCCAGTGTGTGTGTGTGTGTGTGTGTGTGTTAATTGGAGATAAGTCTCACAGACTTAACTGTACAGGCTAGCTTTGAAGTGTAATCTTAATATCTCAGCCTCTTGAGTAGCTAGGATTACAAACATGAGCTACCCTTGCCTGGCTCAAAAAATTGCATTTTAAACACATATCGTGTTTAAATTAAATGCATGATCCTTGGCCTGTCCTTTTAGAAATAAGGATTTAAAATTATTAGCAGGGGCTGGGCGTTTGACCTAGTGATAAGAGTGCCTGCCTAGCATGCATGAAGCCCTAGATTCGATTTCTAGATTCAATTGAGCTGTGGCTCATGGTTGAGCACTAGCCTTGAGAAATCTCAGGGACAGTGCTTGGGCCCTGAGTTCAAGCCCCAGGACTGGCAGGGGGAAAAAAACAGCCAAGCACTGGTGGCTCACACCAGCTACTCAGGAGGCTCAGATCTGGGGTTCACAATTCAAAGCCAGCCTAGGCACAAAATATCCTTATCTCCAATTGACTGCCAGAAAATTAGAAATGGTGCTGTGGCTCAAGTGGTAGAGCGCTAGCCTTGAGCTAAAGAGCTCAGAGACAATGCCCAGACTCAGGGTTCAAGCCCCACAACCAACAAAAAGAAAAAAGGAAGAAAAATGAAAAAAAGAAAGAAAGAAATTATTAGTAGGTTCTACAGCTTAACTCCCCCCCCCCCCCCCCCCCCCCCAGTCCTCGGCTTGGGCTCAGGGCCTGAGCACTGTCTTTGGACTTTCTTAAGGCTAGAGCTCTTCCATTTGAATTGAACCTGGGTCTTCGTGCATGCTAGGCAAGCACTCTATCACTAGGCCAAACTGCTGGCCCTACAGCTTAACTATTTTGAGATCATTGGTTATTGATATAAATGGGAGGAAATGGCTCACACTTGCATTTCTTGTTTTGTTGTTGTTGTTGTTGGTGGTGGTGTTTTTTTTATTTTTTTGTGGGTCATGGGGCCTGAACTTGGTGCTGTCCCTGAGCTCTTCAGCTCAAGGCTACTGCCATACCCCTGGACTTGGGCATTGTCCCTTAGCTCTTCAGCTCAAAGCTACCACCCTACCCTTGATTCCCACCCCCCCCACATACCTTGTTTTCTAGAGGTTAATTGGAGGTAAGAGTCTGAGGTCCTTTTGTGCCTGAGCTGGCTTTGAACCTTGATTCTCAGATCTCAGCCTCCTGAGTAGCTAGGATTTTACAGGTATGAGCCACCGTGCCCAGCTTCTTGGGTTGTTTTTTTTACATCCGTTTTCTATCTTTTCTGTTCAACTTTCAGTATTGTATATATTTACTTCACTTGACATATGCACACACATACACATACTGTCTAGCATTGCTAAGTCTTAGAGATAGAAACAAGACAGAGAAGTCCCTTGTTCTTGTATGGCAAATAAAGTCCAATTTATAGAGACCCACTCTTCCCTAATGTCTTTATTGGTGGGCCTAAGCTTTGAATATACTGTCTTTCTTCCTTAATCTATTTATGTGAGGTTCCTTTTGCTCGTTATCTGGCCATGAATAAATTGAAGAAGATGAAACGCTACCAAGTTGGAAAGGTGTGGCGGCGAGAGAAGCCTACCGTAGCCCAGGGTCGTTACAGAGAGTTCTGCCAGTGTGTAAGTGACATTAAAGAGATAGTATAGTTTTGTAATTAACCTGACAATTGGTTGATCAGAGCTTACTCCCCCTGCCCCCCCGTGTTTATTTATTTATTTATTTATTTTTTTTTTTGCTGCAGGATTTTGATATTGCTGGTCACTTTGATCCTATGATTCCAGATGCAGAGTGTTTGAAGATCATTTGTGAAATCCTAAGTGGATTGCAACTGGGGGACTTTCTCATTAAGGTGAGGTCAGGGCTGAATGAAGATTGGGGAAGTCTAGATTTGATAAGATGCTCGCTCTGTCTCTCTCTCTCTCTCTCTCTCTCTCTCTCTCTCTCTCTCTCACACACACACACACACACACATACACACACACACACACATCCAATTACTTTTCCTATGCATTTTTCTTTCTGGTAGAGCCTATATCTTATGAGCGAGGGACAGTGTTGCTTTGAAGGAAAGGGCTTTGACAGGGCGGGTACTTCGATTATTTGCCTTGAATTCACAGGTGAGTGTCTAGGGATCATAGATGGGATGTTTGCTGGGTGTGACGTTCCTGAAAGCAAGTTCCATAGGGCACTGACAGGGCACTTACATTACTTGTCTTGGATTCACTAGGTCAATGACCGGCGGATTGTAGATGGGATGTTTGCTGTGTGTGGTGTTCCTGAAAGCAAGTTCCGTGCTATCTGTGCCTCAGTAGATAAACTAGACAAGGTAATGAAGCAACATACTTCAGTAGATCCTCTCTGTTTCTTTCTTTCTCCCAAATTCATACCATTAGAGACAAATCAGGGGGCAGTGACTGAAAGTGAATTCTTAGTGGGGGAAGGCAGGGAGTCTTTTTGAAACAAGATCTATAGGGTTGCACCCGGATATCTCAAGCTGCCTCTGAATTTTCTCCGTGGACTATTCTACTCATGGCATATTGAATGAAAGTGAAGTCATTTTCTAGTTAACTATAAGACTTGGTGCTGAGCTAACATCTTGCTGTTTATACAGATGTCTTGGAAAGATGTGAGGCATGAGATGGTTGTAAAGAAAGGCTTGGCTCCTGAGGTGGCTGATCAAATCGGGGACTATGTGCAATGTCATGGTAAGAATCAGGGTCCTCAAAACTGAGAACCAGGCTGAGAGTGACATGTGTTAAACTTCTAACTCTGAAATAATTTTTTCCATTGATGTGTTAAGTGTCAGAGATTGGCCTGAACTTAATTTCTATTTTCCTTATAACTACTTTGCATCTACATATGGTAAAAGTAAAGGTAGAGAGCAGGGTCTGGTCATATGAGACCAGGATCATCATCTTTTTTAAAAACTGAGGAGGAATGGCTAGAGCCTATTACACGTAAGTGTGGATGAGGGCTGGGAGTGTGGCCTGGTGGTAGAGTGCTTGTCTAGCATGCATGAAGACTGGAGTTCGATTTCTTGGTACCACATACATACAAGAAAGCTGGAAGTGGTGCTGTAGCTCAAGTGGTAGAGCTCTAGCCTTAAAAGGCCAAGGAAAGTGCTCAGGCCCTGAGTTCAAGCTGCAGGACTGGCAAAAAAAAAAAAAAAAGTGGATGAAACACTCAGGGGACTGAGATCTGAAGATTGCAGTCTGGACAGGGAAGTTTGTGAGACTTTTTTTCTAGTCCTGGGGCTTGAACTCAGGGCCTGCCTTTGGGCTTTCTCAAGGCTAGTGCTCTACCACTCGAGCTACAATATCACTTCCCGATCTTTGTGTGTATGTCTTACTAACAAATCGAACTCAGGGCTTTGTGTGCTAGGCAAGCACTCTACCAGTAAGCCATGCTCCCAGCCCCAAGTTTGTGAGACTCTTATCTCCAATTAACCACCAGAAGCCAGAAGTGGAGAGCTATGTTTCAAGTGGTAGAGCACTGTCCTTGAGTGGAAAAGCTCAAGGACAGTGGGACAGTGCCTATGCCTTGTGTTCAAATCCCAATTTAGGCACACGTGCCTGTGTGTGTGCCCACACGCGCCCCCCCCCAGATGAAACTGAAACACATCTGTGTAAATAGCACAGAGCTTCCCTCCCCCCACACGCACTTCTTGTCTTAGGTGGGATATCTCTGTTAGAGAAAATGTTCCAGGATCCCAAACTATCACAAAGCAAGCAGGCCTTGGAGGGTCTGAGGGACTTGAAGCTGCTCTTTGAATATCTGACTTTATTTGGAATCGCTGAAAAGGTAAGTTTAGTTGGGTATGGCCTTCCTACTGAGCTCTAGCTCTCTGAATCTGGTCTATGAGTGACTTTGCTCTTGTTTCTACAGATCTCCTTTGACCTAAGTCTAGCTCGGGGCCTCGACTACTATACAGGAGTGATTTATGAAGCGGTACTGCTAAAGAGCACAGCTCCAGCTGGGGAAGAGCCCCTGAATGTAGGCAGTGTGGCTGCTGGTGGGCGTTATGATGATCTGGTTGCCACGTTTGACCCCAAAGGCTACAAAGTGCCATGTGTTGGGTTGAGCATTGGCGTAGAGCGAATCTTCTACATCGTGGAGCAGAAGATGAAGGTAGGTGCTAGTAGGCCCAAGGTTTGTGTGGAAGCTTTACAACCTATTAATAGAGGGGCAATTTGACTGTTTTCTGGTGATTTGTATTTTTAATTACCAATACAGAGAAATTTGAAAAAAAATAGTCTCTCTGTCTCTCTCTCTCTCTAAATCAGACTTCTGGTGAGATGGTACGGACCACAGAAACCCAAGTGTTTGTAGTTACACCCCAGAAGAATTTTCTTCGAGAACGATTGAAGCTAATTGCGGAGCTATGGGATGCTGGGATCAAGGTATGGTAGATACCGTGTCAGAGCCATCTAGATATATGTGAGATAACTGAGCAAGTCATATTTCTACCTTATGCCTACAGTGGAACTCAAGACCATTTTTAGCTAACATTAGAGGGTTATCCACTTATTTCTGGTTTCCTTGGAAATGCATGTTTTTAGGGCTTATTTGCTATGGCCAGTCTAAATCCTGTACTTTGTTTATCCCTTTCAGGCAGAGATGCTATATAAGGAGAACCCTAAACTGTTAAAACAGCTGCACTATTGTGAGAACACGGGCATTCCACTGGCGGTTATTATTGGTGAGCAAGAACAGAAGGAAGGTACCATCAAGCTCCGTTTGGTGGCCAGCAGAGAGGAGGTGAGTGGGAGATGGCAGAAATAAGAGCCAAAAATTTTTCCCCAATTATTGATGAGAGTGCCTTGCTATGCAGCTGAGGCTGGCCTGGAACCTGTTACATAGCCCAGGCTGGCCTTGAACTTGCAATCTTCCTGCCTCAGCCTGTTTAGTCCTGGAAGTTCATGTACTCAAGGTGGATACCATCACACACAGCGTCCATGTCCACATTCTTTAAAGAAACTAGGTAGTTTGGCTGAAGAAATATCTCTAGTAATACAAATGATGTTATAGTAGTAATAGAATAGTAGTGATAGTAATAGAAATGAAGACATCTCACGTTACCATTAAACATTATAGCTAGTAAGCATTTGTTGTGGGAGCAGGATGAAATCGAGTTTTTTTTTTTTAGGCTAATCATCAAAATAAACATAGATCATTGTTTGAATTCCTCTAGACTTGAAAATATACTTTTTTCTAGGTCAGCTTTAAGCCCACTCTCCTCCCTACTAGTTGTATTAACTGGTTGCAGGATGAAATGAACCTGGAAAAACGTTGGCTGAGGAGCCAGTATCGGTTAGTAGTTTGTCACATGAGAATTCTCTTATGTTTTAGGTGGCCATTAAACGGGAAAATCTTGTGGCTGAAATTCAGAAGCGACTGTCTCTGTCTTGATTGCTGGATTGTCATCCGCTGCCTTCTGTAGGAAGGGTTTCATACAGGATTGAGTTCCTGATGGACCTTACCACAGCTGGCCAGCAAGAGTGATGAGTGCCTTCTATGTCCTCCATATTTCCTGGATAAAAAACTATGGGCAGCTCTGAGGACTCGTGGGCTAGAATAAGCAGCTACTTTGCATGGGAGCAGATGGCTGGTATGTGAAAGAAAAAAGACGCATTCCAGCTGCAGAGGCGAATTTGAAGTGCTGTGAAATGCTGTCAAGAGGTGCTGAGTTGGTGAATGTGAGCAAGGCTCTGTAAGAGTTGCCCCTCAGGCTGAAGATCTTGTATCACGGACATTTAGTTGTTTTTTTTTTTTTCCCCTCAGTCATGGAACTTGAACACTGGGCCTAGGCGCTATCCCCGAACTCTTCAGCTCAAGGCTAGCATTCTACCACTTGAGCCACAGCGCCTCTTCTGGTTTTCGGGGGGTTAATTGGAGATAAGAGTTTCATAGACTTTGGTGCCTGAGCTGGCTTTCAACCTGGATCCTCAGCTCTCAGCTTCTTGAGTAGCTAGGAGTATAGGCGTGAGCCCCATGTCCTGCTTGATACTTAGCTTTTTACTGTAGCTTTGGAACCAGATTCTGAAAAACTTGCCTACATTCAGCCTTAGGCCTCTCCATGGAATTTTGTAAAGATAGAAAGGATGAATAATATCTGTTTTCTATTTTTGTGTATGTGTGTGTGTGTTTTGGGAGGGGGGGTCATGGGGCTTGAACTCAGCCTGGGCACTGTCCCTGAGCTCTTCAGCTCAAGGATACCATCCTACCCTTGAGCCAAACCCACTTCCCGTTTTTTTAGAGATTAATTGGAGATAAGAGTCTCAGGTGCCCGGGCTGGCTTTGAACCTTGATCCTCAGATCTCAGCCTCCTGAGTAGCTATGATTAGAGGTGTGAGCCACTGTGCCCAGCTATCTGTTTTCTGTTTGTTTTTTTTTGTTTGTTTGTTTTTCTGTTTTCTGTTTTTAAGATAGAGATGCTAGGCCTGGAGTTTGGCCTACTGGTAGAGTGCTTGCCTAGCATTCATGAAGACTCAGATTCCATTCCTCAGTACCACATACGTAGAAAAGCTGGAAGTGGTGCTGTGAACCAAGTGATAAAGCCCTAGCTTTAAGAAAGCCCAAGGACAGTGCTCAGGGCCTGAGTTCAGTCCCCAGGACTGGAAAAAAAAAAAAAAGTAAAAAGAGGTAAAGATGCTATCCTAAGTACATGACAGTTCTTATTTTGAGCCCATATACTGGTTACAATAGCACAAATGGGGCTGTCTTTACTTCTCTTGAATGTTGACCTTAATAACGTGGATAACAAAATGATCTGAACTTTTGAGATTTTAGAGCCCATTCTCTGTGCCAGAATCAGTGCTCTGAATATTCCTATTATTGAGGCTGTTCTAGAAGTGCTAATATGTGAAATAAAATATTAAGAAAAGTAGTTGGGCAATTTGTTACTAATGGACTTACATACATACAAAGTGCTTGAGTGTACACAGTCCTGGCTCATACACCCCCCCCTTCTTTTTTTTAGTTTTTTTCCTTTAGTTTTTTTTGTTGTTGTTGTTTTTTGCTAGTCCTGAGCTTGAGCTCAGGGTCTGAGCACTGTCCTTGGACTTTCTCAAGGGTAGAGCTCTACCACTTGAGCCTCAGCACCACTTCCAGCTTTTTTTCTATGTATGTGGTACCGAGGAATCGAACCTGGGTTGTCGTGCATGCTAGGCAAGCACTCTACCACTAGGCCAAACTCCCGGCCCCTCCTTTAGCTTTTTTGCTCGAGGCTGGTGCTTACCATTTGAGCCACACCTCCACTTACAGGGTTTTTTTTGTGGTTAATTTAAGATTAGTCTCACATACTCTCATTCTTGGGCTGGCTTCAAACCAGGATCCTCAAATTTCAGTCTCCTGAGTAGCTGGCATTACAGGCATGAGCCATTGACACCTGGAATCAGAAAATCAGAAACTTGTATATTCAGAGCAGATAATTCAGTGCCACAATTTTTCCTTTTCTGTCTCCCACTGAACTAAAAGTCAAATTGCTAAACATACGTGAGCCAGAGTGCCCTACTTTCATGGTGTTGCTGATGACCTGCTTCCTTCCCCCCCCCCCAATTTTTTTTGTCAGTTGTAGGACATGAACTGGCCTTGTCCTGGCACTCTTCAGCTCAAAGCTACTGCCCTACCCATTGAGCCACAACACCACTTCCAGTTTTCTGGTGTTTGATTGGAAGTGAGAGTCTCGCTGTCTTTAGTGCCTGGGCTGGCTTTGAACAGTGATCCTCAGATCTCAGCCTCCTGACTAGCTAGGGTCATAGGCGTGAGCTGCTGCACCCGCCCCTTGTGTAATGTTGATTGTGTTGTACAAATCAAATGACTGTAATATTCTCCAATTGAAGAAAAGTGTAGTTTAACTAAGTGGTGGTAGTACCATGCTAGGTGCCAGTGGCTCATGCTTGTAATCCTAGCTACTCATGAAACTGAGATCTGAGGAAGCTGGAAACCAGTGTGGATAGGAAAGCCCAAGAGACTGATTAGCAGAGGCCTTGGAGGAAGAATGCCGTGGATCTTTGGCTCCAGTGGTTAGAGAGCTAACCTTGAGCAAAAACGACTTAGGGACAGCACCCAGCCCGAGTTCAAGTCCAAGGTCTGCCACACTGACATACACCATCCAAAAGTTCAAAAAGTGCTTCTGTGTCTTTGCAAATACTGGTGTAGTTAGGGCTTTCCCCTTCTAGTGTGCCCTGGTACAAGGAACACTTAAAACCAATAGCCGGGCGTGGTGGCTCAAGCCTGTAATCCTAGCTACTCAGAGGCTGTGATCTGAGGATCGCAGTTCAAAGCCAACCAGGGCACTAAAGTCCATGAGACTCATCTCCACTTAACCACTAGAAAACCACCGGAAGTGGCTCTGTGGCTCTGAGGTAGGGCGGTAGCCTTGAGCTGAAGAGCTCAGGGACAGTGCTCAGGCCCAGAGTTCAAGTTCCACAACTGTCAAAAAACAACAATAACAGAAAAAAAAACACAAAACCAAAACCCATAAACAGGGCTTCCAGAGAAGGCTCAGAAACTTTTGGCAATGCTTGCAAAGTTGATTAGATAAGACGGCACTGTTCCATAACCTCAGTTTTCTCCTTACTAAAAGGAAGAACTAGTTTTTAATTCATCGACCAATCCATTCAAGCTTGTTTTGAAAACCATGGTGTGTGTATGTGTGTTTGTGGGGTGGGGGGGGCGGGGGTGAGCCGTTTGTATACGCCCTTACTTCCGTGTTGCTTCACACACCCAGTGCGCCTGCGCCGTCTCCTTGGAGCAGAGGCGGGGCTAACAAGGCTGTATTAGAAGTTCTCTAATCTTATTGGAAGAAGATCGTGCCTTACGGCAGCAGGTCTCGTTTTGCGGTACTTTACGGCTTCCCATTCACATCTGTGTGAAGATGGCGTCCGGCAGCGGGGTAAGTGTTGTGTGCGAGGAGAAGGTTTGCGGGGTGAGGGTTCCTTTTTCAGCGCTGGATAGGGACAAACTCGACTGCCTGACATTTCTGTGAGATCCGGATGTCCGCGTTCGAGAACTGCCGTAAGACCGGGCGCGGGGACGGTGGAATTGCGGAGGTCTTTGGGGTTGGGGTCCGGACGTTCGCCTGTGCTTCTTAGTGAGGTCCCCAGAGACTTGGCTTCCGAAAAGTCGTGGGGTCGCTTTAGTTTCGAAGTGGAGGCTTCTCTAGGTTCTCTCAGGGTCCGGACACGGGGAGCGAAGGATTCTGAGCACTTTTCCCCCCTACAGACAAAAAACTTGGACTTTCGCCGAAAGTGGGACAAAGATGAATACGAGAAACTCGCTGAGAAGAGACTCACGGAAGAAAGAGAAAAGAAGGATGGTAGGTGCTCGCTTCATCTGGGGCTCAAGGGCTCTTCGAGGCGGTGCTGTGAGTGGCTCGAGTCGGGGAGGGAGTTGATAGGCGGTGTGCTCTTAACTCGGGTGAGAGCGAGTGGTTTTGAGGTGCTCTTAGCTCTGTCTTCCTCCACTTCCTTGCCCTGCCTCTGCTTGGGTCATTTAGTGGTTTCTTAAGTGTTGCGCTGTTGAAGTTTGCGCTTCTCTGCCTCCCCCTCTTCCCCCCTCCACACTCACTGGGTTACTAGGGAGGTTACTTGAACACAGTGCCTAGAGGCTGTTCTTTATCTTTGTAGCTCGGCGATCTATTACTTGAACCACAGCTTCACTTCTGGCTTTTTGCTGGTTAATTGAAAGTAGGAATCTCAACTTTCCTACCTAGTGTGACTTCAAACCTTCCTCAGAGCTCAGCCTCCTCAGGGGTTGAGATTACCTGGATGAGCCAACATTCTTGACTCCATCAAGACCTTCCCATATAGTGTGAGGAAAGCAGAAGCATTCAATTTCTCTGCCTTGCACATTATCAGAGGGTTGGTTTTCCTTCAATCCATTTTAAAAAACGAAAGGTCATATTTTCTCATTTGTTTTCAAACAGATTTACTTTACTGCCACACCACCTTGAGCACACTTCTAATTTTTTTCTAATCTGTTGTACTTAGTGCTTTGCCTGTTGGTTATGTGAACACATATTTCCTAAATGCTGATCTCCTTTTTATTTTTTTATTTTTATTTTTTGCTAGTCCTGGGCCTGAGCGCAGAACATGAGCTCTGTCCTTGTGTTTTCTCAAGGCTAGAACCCTACCACTTGAGCCACAGCACCATTTCAGGCCTTTTCTATGTATATGGTACCAAGAAATCAAACTCAGGTCTCAGTGCAAGCTAGGCAAGCACTCTTATCAGTAGGCCAAACTCCCAGACCTGGACTCCCTTTTAAAGTTTTACTCTAACCACATAAAATTTCTTTTTGTGTTATACTAGCATATCTGACTGAAAGCTTTATTAAGGACCTTTGCTCTTCTTTTTTGCTGGACCTTGGGATTGAACTCAGGGCTTGTGCACTGTCCTTGGGCTTTCTCAAGGCTAGAGTTCTACCACTTGAGCCACAGCACCGATTCTGGCTTTTTCTGTGTATGTGATACCAAGGAATTGAACTTCATGCATGCTAAGCAAGCACTCTACCACTCCCGACCTTGCTCTTTTGAAAGGATTACTTCTAGTGAGAATTCAGAATTCCTTACTCTCAGCTCAGTTAGTAAGTAGAGAACTTACTGATTTTAGGTTTGGCTGCTTTAGATAAAAAGCTGTGGAAGGTTAGAGATTGCCTATGGTTTCTGTTCTTAGCTATTTCTAAATGCTGAGAGGGGTACCTGCTGTGGTCCATCTTTAAAGAAAAAATGAGAGTCATCTTTTGAATTTGAAGTTTCATATGTTTTCCCTTTTAACTGAGGAACTGATATATTGAGGGCCTTTCCCATTCTGTTTCAGGAAAACCAGTGCAGCCAGTCAAGCGGGAGCTTTTGCGACACAGGGACTACAAAGTGGACTTGGAATCTAAGCTTGGGAAGACAATTGTCATTACCAAGACAACCCCACAGTCTGAGATGGGAGGGTGAGTAACTTCCTCTGAAGCCAAAAGTGGGCCTACTAATTAACTATAGTTGGTTTTAGGAAGTGGTGAGGTAGGGCCTTAGCCCTGGGCTAACTGTCCTGGGGCTTATAATTTTATCCGTAGATTTGTCTGTCTTTGGCCTCCCAAGTCTCATGTTAATCCTGTAGTATCTCTAGGAGTTATCTTTCTTCCTATTAACACTATAACTTCTTCATATCTTCAAAGGGATTATTTATTTGTTCTGTGAAGAAATGAAGGAATTACTGAGATACATCTCTAGGAGATAAAGTTAGTTGCATTGTATTAGATCCAAGGAGTTAATAGTGAAAAAAGAGGGCTGAGGTCCTAGACTAGTAAAGGCTGCAGTTGTTATGTATTATTGTTATGGAAGGTGTTAGGTTATCTTTCCAAACCAAAACTATATCCTATAAGGGTTCCACAGGAGCTTATCACCCTTTTCCTACAATTCCTCTCTAGTTATGATTTCCACCAGGAGGGTAACACAGATAGCAATTAAGTGAACTTCTTGGAGCTGTTTAGTAAATCCAGTGTTGTTATTCCTTTGTGTTATCCTTTGTTTTGTGTATTTACAAATTACCTAACAGTTTAGCAGCATAAAATAACAATTCATAATCTGTGACCAAAGAATCTGGGAGTAGCTTACAGAGTGATTCTAGCTCAGGGTCTTTTTTTGATTTTTGGTGGTGGACTGGGGGCTGGAACTCAGGGCCTCGGTGCTATCCCCCTACACCTTTTTTTTTTTTTTTTTTCCAATCCTGAGTTTGATCTTAGGGCCTGAGCCCTGTCCTTGGACTTTCTCAAGGCTAGAACTCTAGCACTTGAGCCTCAGTACCACTTCTGGCTTTTTTTTTTTTTTATGTATGTGGTACTGAGGAATCAAATCTGTGTCTTTGTGCATGCTAGGCAAACACTGCCACTAGGCTAAACTCCCGGCCCAGTGCTATCCCTTTTGAGTGATTAATTGGAGCTAAGAGTCTTTACAGCCTTTCCTGCCTGAGCTGGCTTTGAATGTTGGTCCTCAGATCTCTGCCCCCTGATTAGCGAGGCTTACAGACATCATATAATTATTCATGATCACAGATCAGTTGGTACTAACTGGGAGGAGGCTTCACAAGGTGGGAATAACAGGAGAGTGAAGCTATCACTGGCTTTCCTAGAAATGAATTTATGAAAGTGAATCCTTAAAACCTTACTTGAACTAGCACCATGACTGTGGCTCAGGCCTATAATGCTAGTTACTCTGGAGGCTGAGATCTGAGGACCAACATTCAAAGCCAGCTCAGGCAGGAAAGGCTGTAAAGACTCTTAGCTCCAATTAACTACCTGAAAACTGGAAGTGGCTCTGTGGCTCAAGTAGTAGAGTGCTAACCTTGAGCTGAAGAGCTCAGGGACAATGCCCAAGCCCAGAGTTCAAGCCTCATGACTGACCAAACCAAACCAAACAAAAAAAATCTTGCTATAAAGTTTTGTTTCTTGGTTGAAAATCGTGAAATTCTTAAAACTAGATTTAATTCACATGTTGTTTTTTCTTGTCTGTCAGATATTACTGCAATGTTTGTGACTGTGTGGTGAAAGACTCCATCAACTTCCTGGATCATATTAATGGAAAGAAACGTAAGGCTTGGAGGTAGTTTGTAACTAGGATTGGGACTGGGTTTTGGAGGTGGAATAGAAGGAAAGAGTGGGTTTTCTGAGGAAAGAGTGGGTTTTCTGTGGTCCTTGTAGGTGCATATGTGTCAGTTGTTAGGCTTTAAGTCAGGGTCTATTGTCTGTGCCATCTTTGAGCTTTTTTTGCTTGATGTTAGTATTGTACTTGTTAGAACCACAGCTCCAGTTCCACATTTTGGGTGATTAATCAGAGATAAGCATCTCTGGGCTTTCTTCCTTGGGCTTGGCTTCAAACCTCAATCCTCAGATCTCAGTCTTCTGAGTGGCTAGGATTACAGTTTGAGCCTCTAGCACTTACCTTCACAACTACTTTTTTTTTTTGGTGCTAGTCCTGGGGCTTGAACTTGGCCTGAGGTCCTATCTTTGAGCTGTTGTGCTCTATGCTAGTGGTCTACCACTTGAGCCAGAGCTCCATTTTCAGCTTTTTGATGGTTAATTAAAGACCAGAGTCATGCATTTTCTTGCCTGTGCTGGATTAGAACTGCAATCCTTAGATCTCAGCTTCCTGAGTAGGTAGGGTTACAGACATGAACCACCAGTACCAGGTTTCCTGGTCCCTTTTGATGACTGAGGAACTCTCCAGTTGCAGGTTATCTTTACCTTATTATCTAATATTTTTGGAAACCTTGAGCTCTTCCAGGCTCTTGACAAACGGAAACTATGTTTTTCTGGGGTTGTCTTACTGAATGTTCATCTGTTTAATTAAGAGCAGTTGAAAGCCACATGTGTCTTGGTAAACAGGTTAGGTCAAAACTGTATTTTTGCTGTGTTTTAGATGAAGAGTTTTTTTGTTTTTTTTTTCTCCAAAAAGCTAGAACTAAACTTTTTCAGAGGCTAGAGGTGTTGTTGTAATCTCATAACCTTGCCTTACTATTGACCTCATCCAGATCAACGGAACCTGGGCATGTCTATGCGTGTGGAACGTTCCACCCTGGATCAGGTGAAGAAACGCTTTGAAGTCAATAAGAAGAAGATGGAAGAGAAGCAGAAAGATTATGATTTTGAGGAAAGGATGAAGGAACTCAGAGAAGAGGTAAGACTGCCTCTTTCCCTTCTACCACTTTTGATTTTTATTTTGGGAAATATGGGTAGTAACCTTTTCATCCCACTTTTCTCTCTCCAAGTGATATCCTTGCACTTACTTTATACTAGAAGAAAACATTTTATTTATCCTTTGAGGCTCATGGCTTTAAACTTGGCCATTAGGGCCATATATATTTTAGATAATATTAGTAGTAGTAGAGGTAGGGTTTTTTTTTTTTTTTTTTTTTTTTTTTTTGCCAGTCCTAGGGCTTGAAGTTAGGCCCTGAGCACTGTCCTTGGACTTTCTCAAGGCTAGAGCTCTACCCCTTGAACCACAGCTCAACTTCTGGCTTTTTCTGTGTATGTGGTACTGAGGAATTGAACCCATGGTTTCATACATGCTAGGCAAGCATTCTACCACTAGGCCACACTCCCAGCTCCAATTATTCTTCTTTACAGTTTTAGATCCAAAATTGGGAGGTAGAGAGCCATAGCGATTTACCATTTACCTTTTCCTTACATACATACATAGTTCTTATCCCCCCCCCAACAACAACAAAGCATCCAAAGCAAGAAAAACCCATATACATATATATATATATATATATATATTTTTTTTTTTTTTTATTTTTTTTAATCCTCAGGTGGCCTATGAGTTCAGGCTGATAGGGTTAGCATTGTTTCCTATGCTTATTGACTATGACTACTGAGCAAGTTACTTAACCCTTGTATGTCTCATTCTCTCTGTATTATAGATCTTAGTATGATATATATAAAGTAGTTGCAACAGCTCTTGGCATGTATTTCAGGTTCCAGAATGTAATATAGTTTTGTTCCTATAACCCTATTAAGAACTAGAGTTGAACCTTGGGATATGGGATTGAGAATGCTAATATAACTTTCTTGTCTTTTTTTTTTGTCAGTTCTGGGGCCTGAACTCAGGACCTGGGCACTGTTCTTGAGCCTCTTTGTGCTCAAGGTTAGCTCTGTACCGTTTTGGCCACAGCTCCATTTCTGGCTTTTCCTGTCATTCATTGAAGATAAGAGTCTCACAGACTTTTCTGCCAGGGTGACTTTGAAGTGTGATCCTCAGATCTCAGCCTCCTGAGTAGCTAGTATTACAGGTGTGAGCCTCTAGCATCCTGTTTGTCTCTTATTTAATTAAAAAAATTTTTTTTGGGGGGGACTGGGATTGATCCAAGCGCCTTACACATGCCAGGAAAGTAAGATTTTATTACAGCCTTTGAGATTTTACTTTCTCCTAAAGATAGGATTTCAAAGTTCAGTGTCTCTTTCAAAAGCATCAGAACTGATTCTGAGTGACTTCCTTCCTTGTCTCCACTTCCAGGAAGAAAAGGCTAAAGCATACAAGAAAGAGAAGCAGAAGGAGAAGAAAAGGAGAGCAGAGGAGGACTTGACATTTGAGGAGGATGATGAGATGGCAGCTGTGATGGGCTTCTCTGGCTTTGGTTCCACCAAGAAGAGTTACTGAGCCTTTCTGTGATGGGCCTAATTTTGGCCTATGCTGGACCTAACTGTGTGTGTGGTGTGGGGGTGGGGGTGGGGGTTATTCCTTTTGGATACTGGGGAAAGTCCTTAAGAGTGTTAATGGCAGGACTAGAGGGTGGGTGTTTGTGGTTTCCCTCTACCTTGGGGGAGGGCACAGGAGGCAGAAGTAATGCTGCTGCGCATTCCTTCTACCTTAGTTTGTCACCGGAGTCACAAGACCTCTTCCCATTGAGTTCCTGATAAATGAAGACATCTCCATCAGAGGCTGCTGGCCAGAAACTTCCCCTGCATCTTTCCCTCTTCATCTATCCAACCTCTTGTCTGAGCATCCCAGTTTTTTCCTATGTTCTGCCTTTGTTTAAATTTTAACTCTTGTTAGCCTGCAACAGAAGGGATCTGATCAGCTCCCCCTTTTGCCATCCTACTCTATGGTTCTTTGCCATCTGTGCATGCATGTGTACTTCTGCCTGGGTCAATGGTATGTGTGGATATGTGTGCATGAATTTGTCACAAAGAGGGGGCCTGAGCTGGAATCTCAGCGCATTGCTGCCCTGGGGCCTAATGTTCTCAGTTTCCTCAGCGCATGTAACAGGCAATTAAATGGGATGAGTGGTGTGGTTTGTGTCTGGTGAGTTTTTTAACATTGTTCTTTTGATATAGGCTGTTACAGCTTTTCCTGTTTGTTTCACTTTACTGAGGATTTTTCTGTTTTGTCTTCCTTGTGAGCAGGCTCTTGGAGGAACCTGTTTGATGCAAAGGAAGAAAAAAAAAAAGAAATGAATAATTCAATACCCCCCCCCCCCAAAAAAAAAACCAAAACCAACCAAACACACTTACTATGGGCACCTTTGGGTCTCAGAGGCTATAGAACATGCATAATAAATGACAGATTGGGCATGTTTTACATTTGATGGGAACATTCTAGTATCTTTCCTGTGTGTGTGTGTGTGTGTGTGTGTGTGTGTTTCCTTCCCACACTGAGAATTTGCATATAGAGCCTTCCTTCTCTAACAGATCCCCCCCCTCCTTTTTGGTGCTGGTACTGGGGCTTGAGCTCCAGGCCTTGCATTCAAGTGACTTTTTCATTCATGACTGTTGCTATATCACTTGAGCCACACCTCTGTTTCCAGCTCAGTTGGTAGAGTGCTAGCTAATGAGAGAAAGCAACAGGTATCCAGTCTGAGTCCTGGTCTGGGGCCTAAAAAAAATAAAACTTGGAGATTTGTCTTCTGGGCTAATTTTGAAATGTAATTCTCAGATTGCCACCTCTTGAGTGGTTAGAGTTACAGGAATGAGTTACTGGTTTCCATAGGGTAGGGACAAAACTATTGAGCTTTCTGTGAATTCAGGCTCCTTTGATCCTGAGCAGTGGAGTTTAGCATGGAACTAGGTGTTTCTCTTTCTCTCTCCCTCTCCCTCTCCCCCTCCCTCCCTCCCTCCCTCCTTCTCTCTCTCTCTCTCTCTCTCTCTCTCTCTCTCTCTCTCTCTCTCTCTCTCTCTCTCTCTCTCTCTCTCTCTCTCTCTCTCTCTCTGTGTGTCTCTGTGTCTCTGTGTCTCTGTGTCTCTCTTCTTTCTTTTTGTGGGTCATGGGGCTTGAACTCTGGGCCTGGATGCTATCCCTGAGCTCTTCAGCTTAAGGCCACAGCCCTACCCTGGAGCCACAGCCCCACTTCCCATTTTCTATGGTTAATTGGAATTAAGAGTCTCACATTCTTTAGTGCCTGGGATGGCTCTGAACCTTGATCCTTAGATTGCAGCATCCTGAGTAGCTAGGATTGCAAGCATGAACCACTGTGCCTGGCTTAGGTGTTTTCTTACTATCTGCAATTTGTATGCACTGGTCACTCAGTTTTGGCACTCTTAATGTTTTGGCGTATTGAAAGTCTCGGTGGTAGGTAGGGCCCATTCTGCACATTGTAGGATGGTTAACAACATCTCTGTCCTACCCACACTGTTGCACCCTTTCCTTCAATTTGTGACAGCTAAAAATGTCTTCCACAGATAATCACTGCCTTCTCAACTGTGTTCTGACTTGATTAGATGGCATAGTGGCTTTGTTAAAAGCCAACTTGGCAAATGGAACTGCTTTCTCGGGGATGAGATTCTGTGCCAAGTCCAGGGAATGCAGAAGAAAAGATTCTACATCAAAAAGAACAATAGTGACTTAAACCTCAGATAACCGGAAATCCCTTTTGCTGCCTCTATACTCTTGAGTAAAGAGATCCATTTGGATTAACCATTGGCCACTGTGTGGGTTTTCTTGCTCTAGCTTATTCTCTATCCTTTCTTCCCGCCCCTCTTTCTCTCCTGCACTGTCCTCAAGCTTTCTTAGTCAAGGCTAGTGCTTTACCACAGCTCCACTTCTGGTTTTCTGGTGGTTACTTGGAGATCATGGACTTTGCTGCACAGGCTGGCTTTGAATCATGATTCTCAGATCTTAGCCTCCTGACGAGTTAGGATTATAGGTGTGGGCCTTTGGTGGCACCCTGTTCTCATACACCTTCTAATGTAGCATTTGGAGTGCAGTGCATCTTCTAAGGAACATATTTTATCTCCAGTACCATAGACACAAAAGTAAGGCTGTTATTGGTTAATTTCTGCACCAAGCACTTGAAAAGCTGAGGATATATGTTGAGATTTTATACTCCTTTGTGTGTGTACAGACTACAAGGATGTTTACTATAGGTTTATAATGTTAAAAATGGTACATTTTTATTTGAATAAAGTGCAGTAATTACAATATAAGTGTTTTAGGCCTATATGTACTGACAGGAAAGTTCCCTGAAACGGAGATAAAGGAGTAGCTAACATTTCGTGCAAGCCAGAAATTAGCTGTTGTATATACGGCTATATTAGCAGGTGGAGGAAAATGCCAAGACAAATTTACCTTGAAAGGATCTACCTTTCCCCCAAGAAAAGAGAAAGCTGTTTACGTCGTGTGCAAAAAAGGAAGGAACGGGTGTTTTTTGCGAGTCTGCAAGAAGTAATGCTAGAAATAGGTACCTTGTAAAGCTTCCATTTAGCGTGGAATCTAGCACTGACAATAAAGCCGAAGTACAGCGACTTCTGGTGGTGATTGGGAGAGTGCGGAGGTCACTAGGGGCAGGGGCACTGGGAGATTAGCCCTGTAGGAGAGGATTGGAGGATCTCACTCGGCCACTCCTCCAGAGCTGGGAAGTGGAAGCAGATAGGACGGTTCTCGGTGACTCATCCTGGGGCAGCTCAGAATGTTATTCATGGCATGACGTGGGTTTTCTTCGCAGTCAAGAGAATATAATCAGGAAGCAGCACTCGGACTGGCTTTAGCTCAGCGGTTCCTTCGACAAGCAAATCTGACAACCAATTGTGCAACTACGGTTCTGCACGGTGGTTCGAGACCCGCGGGTGCTCTCCAGTCCTTTTACTACGCGCGTGTCTGCTTGTTTTCCAGTAGTTATCTGTTGTATGCTTGTAACTTTTCTAATATTTTTACCTGAGGCCTATAGGATTTTTTCTGTTTGTTCCATTTTCTCCTTTGGTTACTGTATACAAGTTGGGCCCTCTCCTTCCTTTTTTCTCCCTCCCCACCCCTCCCTTTCTTTCCCCTCTCCTTCCCTCCTCCTCTCTCTCTCTGCACTGGTACTGGGGCTTGAATGCTCTTAACTTGCCTTAACTGTTCAGGGTAGCTTCTCTTAACACTTGAGGGCTCCTCCTCCCTGGCTTTGTGCTGGTTAATTGGAGATAAGAGTCTAGTGCAGTTTTCTGCTCAGACTGGCTTTGAACCTTCATCAGCTCTCTGCCTCCTGAGTAGCTTGTAAACCACCAGCACCCAAAACACGATGAAATTTCTTTGTGCTGTATTTGCCACTTTCTGTCTGATTCTAATTACTGGTTTCTTTATCTTATTAACTATTTGAATTGCTTTCCTCAATACTAGTTATCACACTTTAAACTTTACGTGTGTGTGTGTGTGTGTGTGTGTGTGTGTGTGTGTGTGTAGTTGAGCCCAGGATCACCTTTTTATTTTGGACAAGTGCTCTACCACAGGAACCACACCCACATGCCCCACTCCCCACATTCTTTTGAATAGCTAATAAATTCAGTGGTCACCTTTTTTTGCTGAAAATTTTTTCCTTCAGTTTATCCTGATTAAAAAATACTGTTATTATAAAGGTGACTAACAGGGTTACAGTTACATAAGTTGGGTAATGAGTACCTGTCTTTTTGGACAGTGTAACCCTTCCCCTTGCTGTCTTCCAGTTTTTCCCTCCTGTCCTTACCCACTTTATTCTGATATATTTTATAAAAGCCAAAATGACTTTATTATCTTTAGAGTAGTTGTATAATGGAGATGCCATTTAACAAAGCACTCTATGGATATAATGCATCTTAATTAGTGTCACTTCAATATTGTCACCCTCTTTTACCCACCCTTCTCTTTTCTAAATTTTGTCATATTCACAATGAATTTTTTTTTGTCAGTCATGGGGCTTGAACTCTGGGCCTGGGCACTGTCCCTGAGCTCTTCAGCTCAAGGCTTCCGCCCTACCTGGTGAGCCACAGCACCACTTCTACTTTTCTAGTGGTTAATTGGAGACAAGTGTCTCATGTTCTTTAATGCCGGGGTTGGCTTTGAACCCAGATCCTCAGATCTCAGCCTCCTGAGTAGATAGGACCACAGGTGTGAGCCACCATGCTCTACTTAATTTTCTTTTTCTTCTTTTTTTTTTTTGCCAGTCCTGGGGCTTGAACTCAGGGCCTGAGGCCTGAGCACTGTCCTTATGCTTTTCTCAAAGCTAGAGCTCTACCACTTAAGCCACAGCACCACTTCCGGCTTTTTTCTATTTATATGGGACCGAGGAATTGAACCCTGGTCTTCTTGCATGCTAGGCAAGCACTCTACCACTGGGCCACGATCCTGGCCCCTGGCTTAATTTTCTTAATATAAAATTTATGCTTGCTATTTCTATGTATTTTGGAATGTTTTCTTTTCCAGTTTTAATAGTTGTGTACAGAAGATTGTCTATCAGTTTTCTTAGTTCAAAAGTGCCCTCTTGTATTGGCAGAATAGAATGCACTTTTTTTTGGTGTGTGTGGTAGGGTGTGGGGGAGTGGGGAGAAATGGAGCACAGTTTGAAATCTTCTGAATTGTGATTTCTTTTTCTTTTTTTTTTTCTAGTACTTACCGGGACTCTATCTCAGGGTGTGGGCACTGTTCTTCGGTTTCGTTAAGGCTAGCATTCTACCACTTGACCCAGGGCTTAGTGTATGTTAGGCAAGCACTCTACCACTGGGCCATGCTCCAGGCCTGATTTCTTTTTATTTCTGTAGGAATTTTACTAATAATTTTTGTTATATAGAATTTGTTATATTTTCCTTATTCTTTTTGCTGTTACTATTTTTTTGAACAGTTCTGGGGCTTGAACTCAGTGACTGAGCACTGTCCTTAGGCTTTCTCAAGGCTAATATTCTACCACTTGAGTCACAGCACTACTTCCGGCTTTCTTTCTTTCTGTCTTATGTGGTATCCAGGAATCATACCCAGGGCATCATGCATGCATGCTAGGCAAGCACTCTACCATTAGGCCACTCTCCCAGCTCACCCCCCCTTTTTTTTTTTAACTCAGATCCTGGGCATTGTCCCTTTCCTTTTTTTTTTTTTTCTTGCTTATCTTTGCTCATGTAATGGTCTACAACTTGAGTCACAGCAACACTTCCAGTTTTTTTTTTTCAATTTTTTATTGTTGGGGTAATGTATAGAAGGGTTGCAGTGAGGTTTGCCAGGTAGTAGGTACATTACTTCTCATGCCCTCCCACCACCCCCTCCCAATCATCCTCCTTCCCCTTCCTTTTTCAAATAAACAAGTAAACGTATATACAATATACCAGGTAAAAAAAGTCAGATACAGTTACAATATGAGATTAACCAAAGGGCAAAAAAAGTAAAGAGAAATAACATAGGACAATAATCACTCAAAGTTCTTGTTTTCATATCCTGCAGATCCTTTCATTTAGTCTCATCCTGTATGATTTTATGTACCTAGGTTACTTCCAGTTTTTTTGGTGGTTAATTGGAGGTAAGAGTCCCACAGCCTCTTGAGTAGCTAGGATTACAAATGTGAGTTACCAGTGCCCAGCTTGGTGCCTAGTTTTCAACTAATGGTTTGAGCTCAACCCAAGGACAGTGCTCAGTCCCTGAGCCCAAGCCCAGGACTGGCCAACAACAACAAGTACAGCTGAACCCAGATGAACATAAGGCCTAGATTTCAAACTCCAGTGCTGACACATTCACACAAAATGTGTGCGCATGCCAGTTCTGGGGCTTGAATTCAGTCCTGGGAAGTGTCCCTGAGCTTTTGTATTCAAGGCTACCACTTTAGCACTCAAGCCTTTTGAGATAAAAGTCTCATGGACTTTACTGCCCAGGCTGTCTTTGAACTCAGCCTTCTGAGTAGCTAGGATTACATGAGCTATAGCACCTGGCTCAAAATATGTTTTTGATAACAGTAGATCACATAGTATACAACATTTACTCTGTTCACTATTTTAAGTGTTCAATTCAGTGGTGGTGGATACATTTATATTGTTAGGCAATGAGCACCACAGCCTATCTTTAGAACACTTTCCTTTTTTTTTTTGTCCAAGATTGGGATTCAAACTCAGTGCCTGATGCTTTTGCTTATTGGCTGCTACTCTACCAACTGAGTCACACTTCCAACACTCAGAACACTTTTTTTTGTCGGTTGTGGGGTTTGAATTCTGGGCCTGGACATTGTCCCTGATTTCTTCAGCTCAAGGCAGTATTGAGACACAGTGCCACTTCCAGTTTTCTGATGATTAATTGGAGATAAGAATCTCATGGACTTTTGTACCGGGGCTGGCTTTGCACCATGATCTGCAGATTTTAGCTTCTTAGTAGTTAGGATTATAGGTGTGAGCCACTGGTACCCAGAAGAATACTTCATTTTGCAAAACTGAAACTCCAAAGTAGTAAATGACAACTTTCCATCTTCCTCTAACTTCCAAAACACAGCAACCACATCTGTATAAATCAAATAATTATCTCATAAAAGTGGAATCATAGGGAGTTTGGCCTAGTGGTAGAGTGCTTGCCTAGCATGCCCGAAGACCTGGCCAAACTCCTGGCCCCTAATTATTTTAATATTCATTTTTGTAATAGATTTTCAGTGTGGTTTGTACAAGTGATGTTGGAGAATATTGACCATTTCATCCAGGGAATTTATCATTATTAATTTTAGCTTTTTTGGTAGCTTTTTCTGGACACTATAATATTCATGATAATATCAATTCAGATGGAGGTATTTTCTTTCTCTCTCTCTCTTTTTTTCTTTTTTGCCAGTCCTGGGGCTTGAACTCAGGGCCTGAGCACTGTCCTTGGGCTTTCTTGAGGCTAGAGCTCTACCACTTGAAGCACAGCACCACTACAGATTTTCCATGTATGTGTACTGAGGAATTGAGCCTGGGTCTCTGTACATGCTAGACATGTACTCCACCATTAGGCCAAACTCCTGGTGCCTCCTTTTCCCTCCGCCTTCCCTCTCTCCTTCATACCTTTCTTTCTTTCTTTCTTTCTTTCTTTCTTTCTTTCTTTCTTTCTTTCTTCCTTCCTTCCTTCCTTCCTTCCTTCCTTCCTTCCTTCCTTCCTTCCTTCCTTTCTCTCTCTCTTTCTCTCTCTCTCCCTCTTTCTTTCTTTCTTCCTTTCTTTCTTTCTTTCTTTCTTTCTTTCTTTCTTTCTTTCTTTCTTTCTTCCTTTCTTCCTTCCTTTCTTTCTTTCTGTCTGTCTGTCTGTTTGTCTGTCTGTCTGTCGTGGGGCTTGAGCTCTAGGCCTGAGTGCTGTCCCTGAGATCTTCAATTTAAGACTAGCACTCTACCACACTGAGCTATAGCGCCACTTCTGGTTTTCTGGTGGCTAATTGAAAATAAGTGTATTACAGGCTTTCATGTCTGGGCGGGCTTCAAATCATGATCCTCAGATCTCAGCCTCCTGAGTATCTAGGATTAGCATGAGCCACTGGTGCCCAGCATTTATTTTTCTTTTTCCTTATAGCATTTATACTTTTTATTGTCATCACACTGATTAGGGCCTTTAAAACTATGATGATTGAAATTAGTGATTAAAATTAGTGATAGAGAGTTAAGGAGAACAGAATCCCTCGAAAAAGTGTATAAGCATTCCTTTGTCTCATGAGCAGGATGATGGATTAGAGACCCCCCCTCACGCTCCGGTGTCTCCATAGATCAAATAACATCTCAAGAAAAGATGAGTTTGAAAGGGGGGTTATGGCTCAAGTGGTAGAGAGCCAGCCTTGATTGAAAAAGCTGCGTGATACTGTGATGCTCTGATTTCAAGCACACATACACACACACATATACACACACACACACACAAATACACAACACAGAATAGAGAATCGTCAATAGGCTAGAACAAGATGAAATATTATGAAGGATAAAAGAGATGGTCAAGTTAATATAATACATAAACACCATTATAAAGAAAAAAGAGCTGGGTGCTGGTGGTTTACATCTATAATCCTAGCTACTGAGGAGGCTGAGACCTGAAGATCACAGTTTGAAACCAGCCTGGAAAGGAAAGTCTGTGAGAGTCTTATCTCTAATTAGCCACCAGAAAGCTGGAAGTGATGCTATGGCTTAAAGTGTTAGAATGCTAGACTTGCAAAGGTGCTCAGGGACAGCACATAGGCGTTGAGTTCAAACCCTAGGACCACTAAAAAATAAAAATAAAAAGCAAGCAAGCAAGCAAGCAAACAAGAAAGAAAGAAAGAAAGAAAGGAAGGAAGAAAGAAAGAGAAAGAAAGAAAAAAGAAAAAGCATGACTACAATTTTCAAGAACTTAGTACCTGTATGGCACTGTTTGCTCACATCTATAATCTTAGCTACTGAGAGGCTGAGATTTGAGGATCACCGTTCAAAGCCAATCCATGAAGGAAAGTCTGATATTCTTACCTTCAATTAACCACCAAAAAGCCAGACCTAGAACTGTGGCTTTAAGTGGAAAAGCCAAATGAGACCCCGAGGACTTGAATTTATTCCTTAATACTGGCCAAAAAAATCTAGGATGTGACAAAGGCACCAAACATAGCCAGGCACTGTGGCTCACACCTATAATCCTAGCTACTCAGGAGAGTGAGATCTGAGGATCACAGGTCAAAGCCAGCCTGGGCAGGAAAATCCCTGAGACTCTCATCTCTAATCAACTGCTATGAAAAGGCCATAGTTTCAGAAATTCTAGTTGGACCTATTTCATTTGGACTAACAATGAGGCAACACATTTTGGTGGGGTCACATAAAGAGGCAAAACCACTTAGCTCATGGCTAGAAAGCAAAAGAGAAACAGAGAGGGACTAGCATCCCGAGTGCTAAGGTTACAGGCATGAGCCATAGGTGCCTGACTTTCAACTTACATTCAATCTACTTTTTTGGTTGTGTAATAGGTATTGAATACCTGGCTCAGGCGGTCTAGAACGAAATCACATTCTAGCTGTTCCAATCCTTTGTATCGTGCTTTGTATATTATTTTATTTTGTTATTCTACATTTGGCAATACTGGGTTTAAATTTAGGTCTTTTGCTATGTAGGCTTATCCTGTATCATTTGAACCCTGGTTCCTTATTTTGAGTAAATAATGGATGCTATGGTTTGATTGTTTGTCCATACAAAATGTCTCATGCTTGAACCTAATTCCCAAGATAATGGTATTACGAGTTGGGATTTGGAGAGGTGATAAGTCATGTTAGCTTTGGCTTCTTTGATACGATTACTAACATTATAAAAAGATTTGAGGAGCCAGGGTGCTGGTGGTTCACACCTGTAATCCTAGCTACTCAGGAGGCTGAGATCCAAAGATCCAAAGATCAAAGCCAGCCTGGGCATCAAAGTCAGTGAGACATTTTTGTTTTTGCCAGTCCTGGGCTTGAGCTCAGGGCCTGAGCACTGTCCTTGGACTTTCTCAAGGCTAGAGCTCTACCACCTGAGCCTCAGCACCACTTCTGGCTTTAAAAAAAAATATGGAACCGAGGAATCCAACCCTAGTCTTCGTGCATGCAAGTGCATGACTTGCACGACTACCACTAGGCCAAACTCCTGGCCCTGTCAGTGAGACTTTTATTTCCAATTAACCATCAGACAACTGTAAGTGGCACTGTGGCTCAGAGTGCTCAGAGTGCTCAGAGTGGTAGAGTGCTAGCCTTGAGCTGAAGAGCTCAGGGCCATTGGCCAAGACCAGAGGTTAAACCCCATGACCAAAAAAAAAAAGGGATTTGAGGGAATGAATATATTTTCCTTTGCCCTTGGACCAGGCAAGGACATGGACACTATGTTTTTGTTTTTCTCTTCTGCCTTTTCTGCTTTATTTTAGAGGAAAATATGCTATGGCAAGTGTATATCACTGGATACTGAAGCTGTGCTGTGGTCTTGGGCTTTTCAGCTTCCAAAATTGTAAGAAACAAATCAAATAAATCTTTGTAAATTCCCTAGTATGAGGTATTTAATTTTAGTACTTATGACATGGCTGAAATAATGAATAAATCTGGAAGATAATCTATCTGTTGTCAATTGATTTGTAGCTAAATTTTCCATATATTAATTTCAATTTTTTCTTTTTGCCAGTCCTGGGCTTTAGCTCAGGGCCTGAGCACTGTCCTTGGACTTTCTCAAGGTTAGAGCTCTACCACTTGAGCCTCAGCACCACTTCCAGCTTTTTTTTTTCTATGTATGTGGTACTGAGGAATCGAACCCGGGTCTTCGTGCATGCTAGGCAAGCACTCTACCACTAGGCCAAACTCCCCGCCTAATTTCAATTTTTAATGTGTTTTTCTTTTTTTTTCAGTCATGGAACTTGAACTTTGGCTGGGAGCTATCTCTGAGCTCTTCAGTTCAAAGCTACCACCCTACCCCTAGAACTAAGGTGCCACTTCCTGTTTTCTGTTGATTAATTGGAGATGAGAGTCTCATGAACTTTTTGGTGCCTGGCTGGCTTTGAACCACGATCCTCGGATCTCAGCCTTCTGAGTAGGTAGGATTACAGGTGTGAGCCACTGCACCTGGCAGCAATGTGTATTTTATTTTTATTTTTATTTTTTGCCAGTCCTGGGCTTGAGCTCAGGGCCACTTCCAGCTTTTTTCTATGTATGTGGTACAGAGGAATCCAACCTGGGTCTTCATGCATGCTAGGCAAGCACTCTTCCATTAGGCCAGACTCCCTGCCCGCAATGTGTATTTTTCATCATAGCTCTGTGACATATTTTAAAAAGTAGGTCAAATCTTTCATATTTTTACTTCAATACTGACTTAAAATTTATTGACTTATATTCTAAGTTTTAGATTAAGATTATCCAGTAGTCACAAATATCCACCTGGAGCTGGGCACTGGTGGCTCACTCTGGTAATCCTAACTACTTAGGAGGCTGAGATCTGAGGATCACAGTTCAAAGCCAGCCCGAGCACAAAAGTCTATGAGATTCATCTCCAATTTACCACTCAAAAACCAGAAATGACACTGGCTCAAAGTAAGTGGTAGAATATTAGACTTGAGCAAAGCTGTTTGGGGACAGCACCCAGGCCTTGGGGTCAAGCCCAAAAAAATCCACTTAGCTGGGTGCGCAGTGGCTCACACCTGTAATCCTAGCTACTCAAGAGATCTGAGGATCAGGTTCAAAGCCAGTCCCGGCACAAAAGGACCTGAGACTCTTATCTCCAATTAACCTCTAGAAAACAGGAAGTGGGGCTTGGCTCACGGGTAGGATGGTAGGCTTGAGCTGAAGAGCTCAGGGACAGCACCCAGGTGGAGTTCAAGTCCCTTAAACACGCCGCCCCCCCCCCCCCGCCCCTCCACAAATCCACCTGGAATGTTTGCTATTTTTTTTTTTTTTACCAATTTTTTTTTTTTTTGCCAGTCCTGGGCTTAAGCTCAGGGCCTGAGCACTGTCCTTGGATTTTTCTCAAGGCTAGAACTCTACCACTGGAGCCTCAGCACCACTTCTGGCTTTTTCTAAGAATGTGGTACCAAGGAATCGAACCCGGATCTTCGTGCATGCTAGGCAAGCACTCTACCACTAGGCCAAACTCCCGGCCCTTTTTTTTTTTAGTTTTTTTATGTTGGTCATGGAGCTTGAACTCTGGCCCTGGGCATTGTCCCTGAGCTCTTTGGCTCAAGGCTTTTGCTCTACCACTTGAGCCACAGCACCACTTCCAGTTTTCTGGTGGTTAATTGGAAATAAGAGTCTCTCAGAATTTTTTTTTTGATTTCTTTTTTTATTGTAATTAATAAAAGGGTTACAATGATATTTGCCAGATAGAAGGTGCATTAATTCACATACATTGATACCCTTTCACATGTCTTGGTACCCATTACCCTCCCCCCCACGCACCACCCACCCCGAGTCTCTCAGATTTTTATGTCTTGGTTGGCTTTGAACTGTCATCCTCAAATTTAAGCTTCCTGAGTTGGTAAGATTACAGGCATGAGCCATGGTGCCCAGCTTGAATATTTGCAGTTTTCACTTAAGGGTTATTTGGGAGATTGTAGTTCATATAAGGCAGGTACTCTACCATTTGAGATGTATTTCCATCTATATATTTTCTATTAGTCATTGTTATTCAGTTGATGCAATTAGAATGAAACATTGAATGTTTGAAAGAATTTCTATACAAATTTATACATACTTTTTCTCTGTTGAGATCTTCTGTATTCTATTATTTCCTAAATGACCTGTAGTTTTTCAGTATATTTTTGTTTTTAGGTCAGTCCTGGTGCTTGAACTCAGGTCCTGAGCACTGTTCTATGGCTTTCTATACTTGAGCCACAGCAGCACTCCTGGCCTTTTTTATGTATGTGGTACCGAGGAATTGAACCCTGGTCTTCATGCATGCAAGGTAAACACTCTACCACTAGTCCAAACTCCCAGCCCCACTTTTCAGTATTATAAATGTTATACTATTTGTAATTATACATTCTAATTGATTATTTATAACGTAAACATATTTTAATTTTTTTTTTGTCATGGGGCTTGAACTTTGGGCCTGAGTGATGTCCCTAAGTTCTTCAGCTCAAGGCTAGTGCTCTACCACTTGAGCCACAGTGCCACTTCCAGTTTTCTTGTGGTTAATTGGAGATAAGAGTCTCCCAGATTTTTGTACCTGGGCTGACTCTGAACGTCGATCCTCAGATCTCAGCCTCTTGAGTAGCTAGGATTAAAAGCATTGAACCACCGGCATCCAGTTTATGTTGGTATTTCTACGTAGAATATCATATCAATAGTAAATAAGGATACAATTGTCTCCTCTAGTATATCATTTCACTTTGTCTGGTCTCAGTCACTAAAGTCAACTATGGTGCAAAAATACTGTAGTAAATAAACAGTTTATGTGTTGAGTTGAATGTTTTCTGAATAATATAAATCTCTGTAGTAATATAAATACTGTAGTAAATAAATGGCTTATGTATTGAGTTAAATGTTTTTTTTGAATACTATAAATCTTATACTATTTCTCTTCATTCTACCTTGGGGCACAAATCAGCCCCTTTCAGTATTTTCACAATGTATATGCTACCTAGTCCCTTAATAATTGTATTAATTAATTACCTGTTTCTGTGATAATATACCTGAGATAAATAACTTAAAGAAAAGAAAAGATGTGTTTGGGTTCACTGTTTCAAAGGTTTTAGTAGAAGGTCATCTAGCTCTGTTGCTTTGGGGCAGAGTGAGGCAGAATGTCATGGCAGTGTAAATATGTGGTATACAGGCTTCTCACCTCATGGTGAGCCAGAGGGAAAAGTGAGAGAGTCAGATGTCAGGGTCAGAAATAGATTATTAAAATGCACACCTTTACAGCCAGGTGCTGGTAGTTCATGCCCGTAGTCCTAGCTGCTTAGAAGGCTTGAAAACTGAGTATCATAATTCAAAGCCAGACTGTTCAGGAAAGTCATAACACTGTCATCTTCAATTAACAGGCAAAACACCAGAGACAGGGGTGTGGCTCAAGTTGTAGAGTGCCATCCTTGATCAAAAAAGCTTAGAGAGAGCATCTAAAGCTCGAGTTTCTTCTCCTTCTTCTTCTATGTGAGTGATACCAAGGAATCAAACCCAGGGCTTTGTGGCATGGTAGGCAATCACTCTACCACTAGGCCATACTACTGGCCCGCTATTTCTTCTATGGCCTATCGTTTATGTTTTTACATCTCTTTCCAGCTATGTGTTCATCAATATGTTAATTCAGTGATGAGGTTAGAGACCTCCAGATGTAATTATCTCTGGATACTGCTGTATTGACTAAGTTTTCAACACATAAACCTTTAAGGGACATATAGCAAACCATAACAGCAATTCCATATATTGTTAGACTATCATAATATTGAAGTACTTGAATCCAAGCAGTGCTATTTTTTCTAATTAATGGTACCAATATAAAACATTATAGATTGTTATAATCCACATATGCTAAAGAGAAGTCATAAAGTAAGAGGTGAAAGTTTTACTTATTTATTTATTTATATTGCTAGTCCTGGGCCCTAAACTCAGGGCCTGAGCACTGTCCTTGGACACTTTTTGCTCAAGGTAGTGCTCTGCCACTTGAGCCACAGTGCCACTTCTGGCTTTTTCTGTGTATGTGGTACTGAGGAATCAAACCCAGAGCTTTGTACATGCTAGTGAGCACTCTACACTAGGCCATGCACCTGGGCAAGAAGTGAAAGTTTTCTATTTAAAAGTTTTCTACTTTCTGTTTCCTGAAGAAAAATGGTTTGCTGAGATGACTAAGACCTATGGTAAAAAATGAGTTTTATCTGGGAAATTGTGAAAAATAGAAAAGAAACATGTTAGTATTACTGTCTTGCCTCAAACTGCAAAAGTATGTGGTAAGTGTTGTTAAAACTGTAAAAGTGTTATTTTTTTCATGTATATGTATGTACAAGAAAAAGAGTGTCTCTATATAGTTTGTCCACTCAGTGTTTCAGACATTCATGGGGGTCCTTGAAATACATCTTTTGCTCATAAGGAGGAGTTCTATTTGTTATTTTTAAGTGTTTATTTCTTCCTTTAAGCTTTACCTTTTTTGTTTTTGGCACTTCTGGAGCTTGAACTCAGGGTTGGAGCTCTGTCTTTTCTCAAGGCTAGAGCTCTACCACTTGAGCCACATCACCATTTCATGTTTTTTTTATGTATGTGGTACCAAGGAATCGAACCTGGATCTTTGTGCATGCTAGGCAGGCACTCTACCACTAGGCCAAACTCCCGGCCCTATCTCTTCTTTTTAAAATCTTTAATTATAATATTGGGGCCAGAAAATACTGCACCATGCTAAGCAATGAAAGTGATAGCTGACATATTTTCCAAATTACCAGTAATGCACTTAAAAATCTGATATTAAGTTAATGTTTGCTGTGCCTTTTATTTTATTTTATTTTTTTTGCCAATCCTGGGCTTGAGCTCAGGGCCTGAGCACTGTCCTTAGATTTTCTCAAGGCTAAAGCTCTACCACTTGAGCCTCAGCACCACTTCCAGCTTTTTTTTTCTATGTATGGGGTACCGAGGAATGGAACCCAGGTCTTCATGCATGCTAGGCAAGCACTCTACCACTAGGCCAAACTCCCGGCCTTTGCTGTGCCTTTTAATATGTAATTTTGTCAAGTAAAGGAATTTTTCTAAACATTTGAAAAACTGAATATACATTGAATGTTATCAAGTGTCATTTACTTAATAGTGGTCTCCTAACAAGATATATATATATATATGTTTTTGTTTTTCTTTTTTTTTGCGCCAGTCCTGGGCGTGAGCTCAGGGCCTTTCTCAAAGCTAGAGCTCTACCACTTGAGCCTCAGCATCACTTCTGGTACCAAGGAATCAAACTCCGGTCTTCCTGCATGCTAGGCAAGCACTCTATCACGAGGCCAAACTCCCGGTCCTAGTTTGTAATATCCAGATTTAATTAATATTTATTTGTTAAGGGTTCTTTGTACATGAAATTATGTTAACAATCTTAAGATGGAACAATTCTGGACTACTAAGGTGGTTACTAAGTTTAATGACAAGTATTACTGCAAAGGACAGAAAAAACTAGAGGAGGGAAGTATATAAAAATGAAGGTATAGATTGAAATCATACAGCTGTTAGGAATATGGAGAGTCATTAGAACCTTAAATAGGTAAGAGACAGATTGTCTCCTAGTACTTTTGGAGAAAGTATAAACTTGCTAACATCTTGATGTAAGAAATTTTGCCTTGAAGGGCAGGGAACATGTCTTAGAGTTAGAGTGCTTGCCTAGCATGCATGAGGCCCTGGGATTGATTCCTTGGTATCATATAGTAAATGAATATAATAAACTAGAAGGAAAAAATAACTATTAAAATGATTTTTTTATAAAAGGAAAAGCCGGGCATGGTGGGTCACGCCTGTAATTCTAGCTACTCAGGAGGCTGAGATCTAAAGATCAAGGTTCAAAGCCAGCTTGGGCACAAAAGAACCTGAGATTCTTATCTCCAATTAGCCTCTAGAAAATGGGAAATGGGGCTTGGCTCAAGGGTATAGTGGTAGCCTTGAGCTGAAGAGTTCAGGGACAATGCCCAGGACCAGGGGTAGGGCAGTAGCCTTGAGCTGAAGAGCTCATGGACAGGGCCCAGGCTGAGTTCAAGCCCCAAGATGTACAAAAAAAGGAAAAGATGGCCAGCAGTGTGATCTAGTGGTAGAGTGCTTGCCTAGCATGCACAAAACCCTGGATTTGATTCTTCAGTATTACATACACAGAAAAAGCCAAAAGTAGTGATGTGGCTTACGTGGCAGAGCTCTAGACTTAAGCAAAAAGTGTCCAAGGACAGTGCCCAGGCCCTGAGTTCAAGCTCCAGGACTGGAAAAAAAGACTTCCTTGAAGATGATGAGAGAATAAACTTTCTCTTTGGAGTCATCTTATATGTGATAATACAGATTATCAAATTAATATTGGTGCATATTCAATTTTAATTTTTTTCTTACTTGCATGGCCAGTCTTGTCAGTGTTCAATCCCAAATCAGATGATTGCAGGAAATTTTAATTAGGAGAATATTCATATAGAAATTATGTGCTTACAACTTAAGTGGAAGGGCTTAATAAGTAAGGTATACAAAACTAGGTTATCTGTAGAACTTTTTTCAGAAATGCTCATTAAAGATATTTGACTGAAGTTCTAGGTCATTTTCCATTACATCTACTTTAGGACTCATAATTTTGCAATGTGAACATACAAAATGTTGACCAATGATTAAGGAAACCAATTAAGTAGTAAAATCTTTGACTATGAAGTTTCTATTTTTAGAATAGATTGGAAAATAGCTGAATATAGTGGTTCATTTCTGTTATCCCAGCAGTCAGAAGGCAGATACATGAGGCTTATAAATTGAAATCCACCCTAAGCTACCTAGCAAGGCAACATAGGAAAAGGAAGGAAAGGAAAAGAAGAAAGAAGAAAGAAAAGAAGGAAGGAAGGAAGGAAAGAAAGCAAACACTTGGTTTTTTTTTGACAGTTAAGGTTTTGAACTCAGAGGTTTGTGGTTGCTATGTGAGCACTCTACCACTTGAGCAATGGCCTTTTAAAAATTAAAGTCAGTCAGGAGTTTGACCTAGTGGTAGAGTGCTTGCCTTGCATGCATGAAGACCCAGGTTAAATTCCTGGGCACCACATATATAGAAAAGCTGGGAATGGTGTTGTGGCTCAAGTGGTAGAGCACTTTTATTTCCTTGAGGAAAAAACCCAAAGACAATGCCCAGGCCCTGAGTTCAAGCCTCAGTACTGGCAATGAATAAATAAAAATTAAAATTGGGAAAATAGTTACTCTATTTAAAGCAATGTGATCACAAAGAATATGAGATGATCTTCAGTAGTGGATATGTTTGTTTAACATGAGAACACATACTGGTGAAAAAAAATCAATGAACATAAGGTATAAAATAGATGCTAATTTTAATTATGTCCATTCATATGATACTTACTCTACTAAGAAACTACACATGTGAGGAATATGAAAAAAGTGGAATTTTTAGAGTAATTTAGGCAATATCAGATAATTTATACTAGTAAAGAATTATATGCATAGAATGAAGGAAGGTCTTAAAAAGGGATTTTATTCTTTGAATCAGAGAACTCAAAATGGTTATAAACTTTTATGAACATTAGGGAATGTAATCCTTAACTATGTGTGGGAAAATTATTCAGTAAGAAAGAAGCCATAGTAAAAAGAAACCTAATCAATTTAAGAAATGTGAAATGTTTAGAATTCTATACTGATTAATACAAGAGAACTCATACTGATAAGAAGTACGAATGTAATAAATAATAAAACCATCATTTGGAACAACTTATTCAACCTCACAGGATCCATATAGATGAGAAATTTCATGAATGTAAGGAATGTTAGAAGTTATTTGTACCAAATTGAGTTCTACTAATATCTACAAAAATCATGCAGATGATGTTTTTTAACGTAAGGAATTTGAAAATATCTTTATTGGTTTTTTAAAAAAGTTTCTGAGCACTGCAAAATTAGTACTACAGATATATTCACAACTCAAAAGCGTATAAGGAATTGTTTAGGTTTTTGTCATTACTATATTTGAGAGTATTCATGCTGGTGAGAAGCTTTATCCTCAATACATTTAGTAAAGCCTTTATTATACTTGAATAATTTAATCACACTGGAACATTTATATTGATTTTTGAAATTCTCATAAATGCAAGAAAAATTGAAAAACCATTAGTGTGCAATGACAAGTGACTCAAGATCAGAGTATTTACATTGTTTAGAGACTTTCTTTTTGTCATGGGTCTTGAACTCTAGGCCTGGATCCTGTCCCTGAGCTCTTCAGATCAAAGCCGGTACTCTACCTCTTTGAGCCACAGAACCACTTCCTGTTTTCTGGTAGTTAATTGGAAAATAGTCCTATGGACTTTTGTAACTGGACTGGCTTTGAACCGTGATCCTCAGGTCTCAACCTCCTGAGTAGCTAGGATAATAAATTGAGCCACTGGTGCCAGGCTTGAGAAACGATTTCTTTTGCCAGTCCTGGGGCTTGAACTCAGGACTTGAGCACTGTCCTCAAGCTTACTCAAGGCTAGAACTCTACCACTTGAGTCATAGCACCACTTCCAGCCTTTTCTATGTATTTGATACTGAAGGATGGAACCAGGACCTTCATGCATGTTAGGCAAGCAGTCTACCACTAGGCCAAACTCCAAGTCGATAAGTGAAATTTATACTGGTATAAATTAAAAGTCTAAATTTTGGTGCCCATGGCTCAAGCCTGTAATCCTACTTAGTAGGCTGAGATCTGAGGACCAAAGACCAAAGACCAAAGACTCTTATCTCCAATTAACCACCAGAAATACAGAAATAGCACTGTGGCTCATGGGGTAGGGCGGTAGCCTTGAGCTGAAGAGTCCAGGGACTGCACCCAGGCCCATGGCTCAAACCCCTTGACTGATTAAAAAAATCTAAGGATCGCGTGGCTAATTGGAGATAAGAATCTCCTGGACTTTCTTGCCAAGTTTTGTTTTTAACCAGGATCCTCTGTTCTTACTCTCTGTGTTGCTAGATTACATGAGCCACTGATGTCCATCTTTTGTGGCTACTTTTTCTTTCCTCCTTTTTTGTCGGTCATGGGGCTTGAACTCAGGGCCTGGGCACTGTCCCTGACTTTACTACTCAAGGCTGGCACTCTATCACTTTGAGACACAGCTCCACTCTTGGTTTGTTAAATGGAGTTGATACTCGCATGGATTTTCTTGCCCAGGCTGTCTTTGAATTGTGATCCTCAGATCTCAGCCTCCTGAATAGCTAGGGTTACAAGCATGAGCCTGCAGGTGCAAACTTATTGTGGCTAGTTTTGTTAACTTAATTTCCTAACGAGCCTCATGGCAATTTATTTTCTGATTTATATATAATATATGTATCTATATATCATCTGTACCTATATGTGTGGATATGTATTATGTAATATTTAATTTGTGTTAAACATATATGTATCCTCATCTATAGTTTATCTGCTTATGCTGTTGGGGAGCTTGATCTCAGATCTTTGTGCTCCTGATCAGACTTTTCACTCATAGCTGAGTGAAATGTAATGATCTAGTCAAGCTTTTTTTTTTATTTTTGTGGGTCATGGGGCTTGAACTCTGGGCCTTGGCACTGTCCCTGAGCTCTTCAGTTCAAGGCTACGGCCCTAACCCTTGAGTAACAGTCCCACTTCCAGTTTTCTAGTATTAATTGGAGATAAGAGTTTCACATTCTTTAGTGCCCAGGTTGGCTTTAAACGGAGATCCTCAAATCTCAGCCTCATGAGTTGCTAGGATTACAGGCATGAGCCACCACCCTTGGCTTAGTCAAGTATTTTTGCAAAGTAGTTGGAGATATAGTTTCTTGTACTTTTATGCCTAGACTGCCTTTGGACAAGATCTTCAGATCTTAGCCTCCTGAGTGACTAGGACTTGAAACACGAGGCATTGGTTTCTAGCATCTTCTAGTGTTTCTTTTTCTTTTTCTTTTTTTTTGTGGGTCATAGGGCTTGAACTTGGCCTGGTGCTGTTCCTGAACTCTTCAGCTCAAGGCTATCACCCTACCTCTGGGCCTGGACATTGTCCCTGAGCTCTTCAACTCAAGGCTACCACCCTACCCTTGAGATAAGCTCCACTTTCCATTTTCTAGAGGTTAATTGAAGATAAGAGTCTCAGGTTCTTTTGTAGCCTGGCTGGCTTTGAACCTTGAACCTTAGATCTCAGCCTCCCGAGTAGCTAGGATTATAGGCTTGAGCCATCTAGTGTCTAGTGTCTCTAGTGTCACTTTATAGTAGAAACATTCCAGATAAATTTTTTCTTGAGCAGACATTTAATCCTTTATCTGTTTTCTAGATCTTCTATAACGTTGTATCAGAACTGCTTTTTTTTTTGGATCACGGGGCTTGACCACTGGGCCTGGGTGCTGTCCCTGACCTCTTCAGCTCAAGGTTTCTTCCCTACCTCTGGGGCCTCAGCCTCCCCTTTGGTTTCCTAATGGTTAATTGGAGATAAGAGTCTCATGTTCTTTATTGCCCTGTCTGGCTTTGAAGTGAGATCCTCAGATCTCAGCCTCCTGAGTAGGTAGGATTACAGGCATGAGCCATTGTGCAGGGCTCAGGACTGCTTTTGAGGGGCTGAGAATGTGGCTTAGTGGTAGAGCTCTTGTTTAGCATGCATGAAGCCTTGGATTTCATTCTTCAGTATCATATAAACAGAATTTTAGAAGGAGTGCTGTGGCTCAAGTGGTAGAATATTAGCCTTGAGGAAAAGAAGTTCATAACAGTGCTCAGGCCCTGAGTTCAAGCCCTAGGACTACAAAACAAGCAAACAAATATAAAAAGATTGCTTAAAGAATATTTCTATTGGGCCAGGAGTTTGGCCTAGTGGTAAAGTACTGGCCTAGCATGTACTGGCCTCAGTACCACATACACAGAAAAAAGCTAGAAGTGGTGCTTTGGCTCAAGTGGTAGAGTTCTAGCCTTGAGAAAGTCCAAGAACGGTTCTCTGGTTCTGACCTCAAGGTCCAGGACTGGCAAAAAAGTTTTTTTTTTAATTGAGGAACAGTGATTTAGGGCTTTTAAGTGTTATAAGTAATTATTTCTAAAATGTCAAACTTCTGGCTCCATTTCATGTCTTTTAAGTTTATTGAGATTTACTTATATTCTAGAGTATGATGTAGTTTAGAATATATTCCATGGCTGCTTGAAAGAATGTGTATCTGTTATTGATTGGTCTGTTGTATAAATGGCAATTAGTTCATATTGGCTAATATTTTCCTCTCTCCTGCTGATTTTTTCTGCAGCTATTCAATCAATTTCTGAGAAATGAATGCTGAAGTCTCCATTTGTAATTTGTGGATTTGTTGACTTGTTCACACTTTAAAAGTAAGTATGTCTTTTTGCTGGGTTATCCTCTTAATCTATATGTTCCTTCCTTTAAGCTCTATATCTATTCCAGCTTTTCTCCAATCAATGGTTGTATTATGTATTCTTTTTTCCTTTTTAGACAGTCTTACTATGTAGAAAATTCAAGAGAAGAAAATTCTATTTTATTTGCCCATATTTATTCCTCCTACTCATTCTATTTTTCCCTTTTCCTCTGTGCTGTTACCAGTGCTTGAACTCCAGGATCTGCTTCCTCTCATGGCTGATGTTTTACCACTTGAGCCACACCTCCAGTCCAGAATTTTTTTTTGCCAGTCCTGGGCTTGAGCTCAGGGCCTGAACACTGTCCTTGGACTTTCTCAAGGCTAGAGCTCTACCACTTGAGCCTCAGCACCACTTCTGGCTTTTTTTTTCTATATATGTGGTACCAAGGAATTGAACCCGGGTCTCCATGCATGCTAGCCAAGCACTTTAACCACTAGGCCAAACTCCCGGCCCTCCAGTCCAGAATTTTGTTGGTTACTTATATCTTAAGCCTCTGTATGGCCCGGCTTCAAACCGTGATCTACAGATCTCAGTCCTGTAACTAGAATTACGGGTATGAGCTAACAGTAGCCTGGATGGTGCTGTTACTATTCTTCATCGTCATCATCCAGTTCCTCTTCTTCCTACATCACCTCCTCCTTCTTCAAACTCAGCACATTTTTCTTTATTTCTGAAATATATTGATGTTCTGAATAGTCAACAAAAAAGTTAACAATTGATAAGTCACTTTATTGAAATCATCTTAGGCATCTGCAATAGTGGCTTGAACACCCACTTGTGCTCAATACTGATGAAAGCAATCTCTCTTGACAATCTCAGGACTGTGTAAATCAAAGAGCTGCTTGTGGAGTCTCATCTGGGACAGTTCTCATATCTTAGAAATTTCCTTACATACCTGGTGGGGTGGCTCAAGCCTGTAATCCTAACTACTCAGGAGGCTGAGATTTGTGGATTCTGGTTCAGAGGCAGCCAGGGCACTAAAAACTGTGAGACTCTTATCTCCAATTAACCATTAGAAAATGGGAAATGGCACTGTGGCTCCAGGGGTAGGTCAGTAGCCTTGAGCTCAAGAGTCTAGGAACAGTGCCCAGGCCCAGAGTCCAAGCCCCACGACCAAAAAAAAACTGTGATTCATAGACCTCAGCTTCCTGAGTAGCTAGAATTACAAGTGTGTGCCAGCAATGCCCAATTCTATGTTTCCTTTCTTTTAAAAGAGTCTTTAGAGATTTATTTTTAGTGTAGGTCTGATGGTAACAAATTATCTTCTAATTCATATAAAAATCTCTTGATTTTGCGTTCATTTGAAAAGGATATTTTTTTTACAGTCTTGAGCCTTGAACTCAGGGCCTGAGCACTGTCCTTGGGTTTTCTCAAGACTAGAGGTCTACCACTTGAGCCATAGCACCACTTCGGCTTTTTCTATGCATGTGGTACCGAGGAATCAAACTTGAGTTATTGTGCATGCTAGGCAAGCACTCTACCATGAGGCCAGACTCTCAGCCCGAGAAGGATAATTGTTTTCGGTTGGAATTAGGCTTCTGGTTGATAGTTTTAATTTAGAATTTAAAAATGTTGTGATACTTCCTCTGGAAATTCATATTTACTTATAGTTAATGACGGTAATTGGAGTAGTTTTTCTCACGTAGAGTAGATGATATGTCTCCTCTTTTATCATTCTCATGGTTACTTTGTCTTTTTTCCCTGAAGTTCAACTAACATGTGTCTTATTACCTTCTTGTTCTGTTTATAATATTTTGGGTACTTTTTTTTTTGCCAGTCCTGGGCTTGAGCTCAGGGCTTGAGCACTGTCCTTGGACTTTTTCAAGGCTAGAGCTCTACCACTTGAGCCTCAGCATCTTTCTGGATTTTTGTATGTATGTGGTACCGAGGAATTGAACCTGGGCCTTTGTGCATGCTAGGCAAGCACTCTACCACTAGGCCAAACTCCCGGCCCCTATTTTGGGTACTTTTATTTATTATTTCTTATTTTTTTCTTTGCAAGTTGTGGGGCTTGAACTCAGGGCCTGAGCATCGTCCTTGGAATTTTCTCAAGGCTAGAGCTCTAGCACTTGAGCCACAGCACCACTTCCAGCTTTTTTCTATATATGTGGTGCCGAGGAATCGAACCTGGGTCTTCGTGCATGCTAGGCAAGCACTCCACCACTAGGCCAAACTCCTAGCCCTATTTATTATTTCTTTGAGTACTTTATCAAGTCCTTTTTTTCTTTTACCTTCAGAACTATAATGACATAAGTGCTAAGTTTTCTGTTCTTGTTGAAGTCTCATATATCTATGCCTTAAAATACTTTTTCAGCTTATTTCCTCTTACTGCTC
The DNA here is from genome assembly GCF_031878675.1 of Megascapheus bottae. NCBI lineage: Eukaryota > Metazoa > Chordata > Mammalia > Rodentia > Geomyidae > Megascapheus > Megascapheus bottae. The sequence continues at coordinate 12,496,756 of NC_143512.1, read as the reverse complement.
ATTAGGAAATTTCTGGTTTTCTATATTTTTCTTATTTTGTTCCATTGTGGTGCTTGAACCTAGGGCCTGGCTGTTTTCCCTGAGTTTTTTTTCTGCTCAAGGCAAATGGGCTACTACTTTGGGCCACAGCTCTACTTCCAGTTTTCTGGTGGTTAGTTGGAGTTAAGAGTCTCAGGGACTGACTTTCCTGCTTGGGACGGCTTTTTTTGTCTTTTAGCTTACTCTGACTCTTTTTTAGCAAGTCCTTTTACTTGAATTTTATTTTAGTTGTTATAATTCTCTAACCTAAGACTTTCATTTAGTTCTTTTTATCATTTATTTATTTGTTGAAACTTTGTTTCCTTGCTGATATTTTTAATTGTAAATATGCCTGAAATGAAAAATTAGAAGGCTTTGGCAATGAAATAGGAAATCATAGGAACCCTTTTCAGATAATTCTAAAAGTTTTCATCTCACACAGCCATACTCCCTTATCCATGTGTAATATGCTCCAAAATGCACAGTAGGCACCTGAATTGCTCAGTGGTACTGAACCTGGTATGTTTTTGTATTTCCTATACACTCACAGCTATGTTAAGGTTTAATTTATAAATTAGGCACAGCAACAGATTAAAAGTAATAAGACAAAAATTATAACAAACTGCTGTAATGTTATGTAAATATGATCTTTACATTCTGTCTACAGGTAATTTTTTTTAACTAGGTTGAGAGCCTAAAATTTTTCATTGAAAGAGTCTTAAAGCTTCCCTTTGACATGTTTGAATTGTCATTAATGTTGGTTATACTTACCAATTCCAGAGCTTTATGATGTGTTTTATCTCTATTTTATGCCAGGAGCTCCCCACTCTTCCACTTTGAGGCCATAAGGAAAATAAACACAAATGCCACTATACTCCAACAGTGATGTAATAATGGAAATGGCTACCAAATGACTAACGTGTAAGTAGCATATATGGACAGCATGGATGTGCTAAAAGAGGAAGAATTTAGTGTTAGGCAAAGTATAGCAGGATTCATCATGAGATTTCATCATGAAGCTGAGCAGTTTAACGTTTATGATTTGTTTGCTTCTAGAATTTCCCATTTAGTGTTTTTGAACTTTAGTTAATTATGAAAACTGAAACTACCAAAAGCCAAAATCTCAAATAAAGGAAGACTATTATAGTAAATTCAAGAAAATTTAGTTTGCTGTATTTCTGTTTGTTAATATGATGGGGTTTTGCTGCTGAAAATTTGTACAGTTTTGCTAGGCACTTGTGGCTCATGGTTGTAATTCTTGCTACTCAGGAGGCTGAGATCTGAGGATCAAGATTTGAAGGCAGCACAGACACAAAAGTCAGTGAGTCTTCTATCTCCAATTAACCATCAGAAAAAGGGAAGAGGCGCTATGGCTAAAAGTGGTAGAAGTAGAAGTCCAAGTTTTCCCATAGACCTCCACTGATAACTGAGTACACTGTCCTTTGTTCTGACAGGTGGGACAGGAATTGTGTTGCACATTCTCCACTGATACTGCAATGGGGATGTTTTTTTTTTAAAAATTCACATGGGTCAGGGCACTAGTGGCTCATGATTATAATACTAGCTATTCAGGAGGTTGAGAACTGAGTAAGGTAATTCAAAGCCCACATCAGCAGGAAAGTCCATGAAACTCTTATCTCCAATTAACAACCAAGAAAAAAAGGCAGAAGTAGAGCTGTGCCTCAACTGATAGAACCCTGGATTGGGAGAGTTTCTAGGCCCAAGTTCAAGCATCTGTACTGGCACAATTTTTTTGAACCCCAGGCCTCAGATTTTAGGCATATATATATATATCTATATATATATATTTGCCAGTCCTGGGCTTGAGCTCAGGGCCTAAGGACTGTCCTTGGACTTTCTTAAGGCTAGAGCTCTACCACTTGAGCCTCAGCACCACTTCCAGCTTTTTTCTATGTATGTGGTACGGGGGAATTGAACCTGGGTCTTCATGCATGCTAGGCAAGTACTCTACCACCAGGCCAAACTCCTGGCCCCTTGGCACATTTTTTTTATTAAAAATTTTATTAACATTGATGATTTTTATATCATATTTCAAATGACATGTTTAACAAATGAATGTTCAAGAAGGGAATCTCTATTAGCACTTAGTTTTTAGAACATAATCAAAATTAGGCTAAGAGTTTGTATATCATAGATACATATTAATTTATATCATAGATACATATTAATTTATGTAATAAAACATTATGTCTGTAGAGTCATAGGTTTTTTAAAATTATTTTTTATTATTTTTATTGTAATTAATAAAAGGGTTACATGATATTTGCCAGATAGAAGGTGCATTAATTCACGTACATTGATACCCTTTCACATGTCTTGGTACCCATTACCCCCCCCACCCCCCCCCACCCGTCTTGGTTTTCCCCCCTTCCCTATCAAATTTCAAATAACCAATTATAGATAAATTCAATATATCAGATAACAAAGTGAGATACTGTAACAATATGAGATACCCAAGGGACAGCAAAAGAGATGAGAGATAACATAGTACATTAAGGACAACAATCATTCCTTATATGGCTTTTGTTTCAATATCCTGGAGGTCCTTTCAATTAGCTTCATACTATATGGCCTTATGTATCAAGATTTTGCTCTATTGCCGATCTCTACTAGTAGAGCCCAAGGTTTCTACTGATTATGACAAATGAGGGAAACCATTGAGCCTAAGTTCCTTTGAGTCTGGCTTACTTCACTTAATATGATTTTTTCTAAGTCTTTCCATTTCCTAACAAATGGGGTGATGTAGTTTTTTCTGACAGCAGCATAGAATTCCATTGTGTACAAATACCACAACTTGTTGATCCACTCATCAACTGAGGGACATCTAGGTTGGTTCCATATCTTTGCTATGGTGAATAGTGTTGCAATGAACATTGTTGTGCTAGTGGATTTAGTATGCCCTTGTTTCTGGATGGTTGGGTAAATGCCAAGTAGTGGAATTGCTGGGTCATAGGGGAGCTCTATGTTTAGCCTTTTGAAGCACTGCCATACTGCTTTCCATAGTGGTTGAATGAGTTTGCACTCCCACCAACAGTGTAGTAGTGATCCCTCCTGGCCACATCCCCTCCAGCATCTGTTATTATTTGTTTTCCTGATCCTGGCCATTCTAACTGGAGTAAGGTGGAATCTTAGAGTTGTTTTGATTTGCATTTCTTTTATGACCAGAGATGTTGAGCATTTCTTCATGTGTCTATAGGCCATTTTTGTTTCTTCTTCAGAAAAGACTCTCTTTAAGCCTTTGGCCCATTTTTTAATGGGATGGTTGTTACTTTGGAGATTAGTTTTGGAGTGATTCAATTTTTTGAGTTGTTGATGTATTTTAGATATGAGGCCTTTGTCCGTTGTTTGGTTGGTGAAGATCTTCTCCCACTCTGTAGGCTTCCTAATTAATTTACTAGCTATGTCCTTTGCCATACAAAAGCGCTGCAGTTTAATGCAGTCCCACTTATCCAGCCTTTCTCTGATTTGTTGTGATTCTTGGTCTTTATTAAGAAAGTTTTGACCTGTGCCAAGGAGGCCCAGTGTATCTCCTATTCCTTCCTGTAAAGTTTTCAGTGTGTCAGCTTTTACCTCCAGGTCTTTGATCCATTTGGAGTTAATTCTAATGCAGGGTGACAAAGAAGGGTCTAACTTTAGTTTTCTGTAGGTGCTTAACCAGTTCTGCCAGCACAACTTGTTGAAGAGGCTGTCTTTCTTCCATTCTATTTTTTTGGCTCCCTTGTCAAAGATTAGGTGGCCATAGGTCTGTGGTTTAATATCTGGGTCCTCAGTTCTATTTCATTGGTCTTTAGGCCTGTTCTTGTGCCAGTACCAAGCTGTTTTGATAATTATAGCCCTGTACTAGAGTCTGAAGTTTGGAATTGAAATTCCTCCAGCGCTGTTCTTTCCGCTAAGAAGTGTTTTTGCTATACGGGGTCTTTTATTATTCCATATGAAATTTTGAATTGCCTCTTCTATTTCTTTAAAGAATGCCATTGGGATATTGATGGGTATTGCATTGAATTTGTAGATAGCCCTTGGCAAGATTGTCATTTTCACAATGTTGATTCTTCCAATCCAGGAGCATGGGAGGTTGTTCCATTTCCTTAGTTCTGCTTTAATTTCCTTTTTTAGGGTTTTAAAGTTTTCATCAAAAAGGTCCTTTACATTCTTAGTTAAGCTAATTACTAGGTACTTTATTTTCTTTGAGGCTATTGTGAAAGGAGTTGCTTTCCTGATTATTGCCTCATTCCTCTGACTGCTGGCGTAAAGGAAGGCAGTTGATTTTTGAGGGTTAATTTTATAGCCTGCTACCCTTCCAAAGTTTTGAATCAGCTCAAGGAGCTTGGGAATAGAGTCTATAGGATTCTTTAAATACAGAATCATATCATCTGCAAAGAGGGATAGTTTTACTTCCTCTTTCCCTACTTGGATCCCCTTTATGCTTGCTTCTTGCCTTATTGCACTGGCCAGGAATTCTAATACTATGTTAAATAGGAGTGGAGAGAGTGGGCATCCTTGTCTTGTTCCTGATTTTAGAGGGAATGGCTTTAGATTTTCACCATTAAGTGTAATACTGGCAGTGGGTTTGTCATACACAGCCTTTATTATATTGAGGAATCTTCCATGGATTCCTAGTTTCTCCAGAGCTTTTAACATAAGGGTTGTTGGATCTTGTCAAATGCCTTTTCCGCATCTATTTAGACAATCATGTGATTTTTGTTCTTGCTCCTGTTGATGTGTTGAATTATATTAATTGATTTGCGTATGTTGAACCAGCTTTGCCTCCCTGTGATGAATCCTGTTTGATCATAGTGCATAATTTTTTTGATGAGTTGTTGTAGACGGTTGGCCAGTATTTTGTTGAGAAGTTTTACATCAATGTTCATCAAAGAAATAGGTCTATAGTTCTCTTTCTTTGATGAATCTCTGTCTGGTTTGGGGATGAGGGTTATACCGGCTTCATAGAATGAGTTTGGTAAAGAACCTTCATATTAATTTTTGTAATAAAACATTATGTCTGTAGAGTCATAGGTTTTTATGTCTATGTAGTTGTGTTTATATTTTCAGTAAAATGTCCATAGCATTGGGTATGCAAATATTGAGTCCTCGCTCTTGTACTGTTTGGATCTAATAGCCACATATTAAGAATACCAGGCACCTTTTGTTCCTTTGGTCTTGACTTGTCTTACTCAACATGATTCGTTCTAGATTCATCCACTTCCCTGCAAATGCCATTAATTTAGCTTGTCTGTTGGCTATGTAGAATTCCATTGTATATATATATATATATACCACATTTTCTGTATCCATTCATCTGTAGTAGGGCATCTGGATTGTTTCCATCACCTGGCTATTGTGAATAGTGCATAGATGAACATAGCTGAGCAGGTGTCCTTATCATATCTTGGGTTATGATGTTCAGGATAGATGCCCAGGAGTGGTATGGCGGGATTATAGGGAAGGTCAATTTTCAGTTCTTTAAGAAACCTCCACACTGCTTTCCAGAATGGCTGAACTAGTTTACAATCCCACTGGTAGGGTTCCTTTTTCTCCACAACCCCGCCAGCACCTGTCATTGTCTGAGTTCAAAATCTTGGCCATTCTTGTTGGGGTAAGGTGGTATCTTAGGGTTGTTTTTATTTGCATTTCCTTTATGACCATGGATGATGAACATTTTCTCATATGCTTTTCTGCTATTTTAATCTCTTCTGATAAGACTCTCTTTAGTTCCCTTGCCCATTTAGTGAATGGTTTGTTGGGTTTGGGGGGATTAGTTTCTTGAGTTCCCTGTAGATACTGGATATTAAACATTTGTCAGATGTATTATTGGTAAATATCTTCTCCCAGTTGATTGGCTGTCTCTCTACTTTTGTGGCTATGCTTTTATCTGTGCAGAAACTTTTTATTTTTGGGTAGTCCCATTTATCGAGTCTCTTTCCAATCTGTTGTGACCCTGGGATCCTGTTCAGGAATCTTTTGCCTGTGCCTATGAGTTCCAGTGTCTCTCCGACTGTATCATGTAGCAATTTCATGGTTTCCCGTCTGACGTTGAGGTCTTTGATCCACTTTGAGTTAATGCTTGTGCATGGCGAAAGGCTAGGGTCAATCTTTAGTTTTCTGCATGTGGCTTCCCAGTTTTGCCAGCACCAGTAATTGAATAGACTGTGTTTGTTCCACTCTATATCTTTGGCTCCTTTGTCAAATATAAGTTGCCTATAGGTATGTGGTTCTGTTTCTAGGTCTTCTATTCTGTTCCATTGATCTTCTGGTCTGTTTTTGTGCCAATACCAAGCGGTTTTTGTTATTATGGCTCTATAGTAGAGTTTGAAGTCTGGTATTGTAAGACCACCTGCCTAGAATTGTTTTGGCTATTCTAGGTCTTTTCTTGTTCCATATGAACCTTTGGATTGTATCTTCTATTTCAGTAAAGAATGTCTTTGGGATTTTGATGGGAATTACACTGAATTTGTATATCAATTTTGGCAGTATAGCCATTTTCATTATGTTGGTTCTCCCTAGCCATGAACATAGGATGTCTTTCCATTTCCTAGTGTCCTCTTTAAATTCTTTCGTTAGGCTTTTATAGTTTTCATTCAGTAATTTCTTCACATCTTTGGTTAAGTTAATTCCTAAGTATTTTATTCTTTTGGGGGCTATTGCGAATGGGATCATTTTCTTGATTTGGCCTTCTATTTGTGTATTATTGGTGTACAAGAAGGCTACTGACTTCTGAAGGTTAATTTTGTATCCTGCCACTTTGCTAAAGTAGTTTATTAATTCTAGGAGTTTGCGAGTGGAGCTTGTTGGGTCACTCAAGTAGAGGATCATGTCATCTGTGAATAGGGATAGTTTAATTTCTTCTTTCCCTATATGGATCCCTTTGATATCCTTTTCTTGCCTTATTGCTCTGGCTAAGGGTTCCAGCACTATATTGAAGAGAAGTGGAGAGAGTGGGCATCCCTGTCTAGTTCCTGATTTTAAGGTAAATGGTTTCAGTCTTTCACCATTTAGTATAATACTGGCTGTAGGTGTGTCATATATGGCTTAAATTATTTTAAGGAATGTGCCTCTTGTTCGTATTTTTTTCTAGTGCTTTCAACATGAATGGATGTTGTATTTTGTCAAATGCCTTCTCGGCGTCCAGAGAAATTATGATTCTTATCCTTACTTAGTTCTATTGATGTGATGTATTACATTAATTGGTTTGTGAATGTTAAACCAGCCTTGCATCTGTGAGACGAAGCCTACTTGATCGTAGTATATAATTTTTAAAATTTGTTTCTGTATTCTGTTGGCTAATATTTTATTGAGGAGTTTTGCGTCTGTGTTCATTAGAGATATAGGTCTGTAGTTTTCTTTTTTGTTGGGTCTTTCCCTGGTTTGGGGATGAATGTAATATTAGCTTCATAAAATGAGTTTGGTATTGCTTTTTCTGCTTCTATTTCTCAGAAGAGTTTCAAGAGTATGGGTGCTACATCATCTTTAAACATCTTGTAGAATTCCACAGTGAAACCATCTGGACCTGGGCTCTTTTTGGTTGGCATTTCCCTGATTGCTTCCACAATTTCATTGTAAGAGATTGGTTTGTTCAATTTGTTTACTTCTTCATTGTTCAGTGTGGGTAGCCTATATTTATTTAAGAAATCATCCATTTCTACTAGATTTTCTTGTTTCTTTGAATATAGGCCCTGGTAGAACTTACTCATAATGGACTGAATTTCCTGGATATCATTTGTGATTGTTCCCGTGGGGTCTCTAATCTTGTTTATTTGAGTCTCCCCTCCCCCTTTTTTTGATTAATCTTGCCAGGAGTCTGTCTATTTTATTGACTCTTTCAAAGAACCAACTTTGGGCCGGGAGTTTGGCCTAGTGGTAGAGTGCTTGCCTAGCATGCACGAAGACCTGGGTTCAATTCCTCGGTACCACATACATAGAAAAAAGCTGGAAGTGGTGCTGAGGCTCAACTCTCAACTGGTAGAGCTCTAGCCTTGAGAAAGTCCAAGGACAGTGCCCAGGCCCTGAGCTCAAGCCCAGGACTAGCAAGAAACAACAACAACAACAAAAAAAAACCAAAAAAAACCCCAAACAATCAGAGAACCAACTTTTTCATTTATTAATTTTGTGTATAGTAGATCTTATTTCAATCTCTGATATTTCTGATTTTATTTTTGTTATTTCTGTCCTTCTAGTTGTTTTATCATTAACTTTTTCTTGCTCCTCTAGGTGTTTCAGTTTCTTTTTTAGGTTATTTATATGCTCTTCTTCTGTCTTTTTAATATGTACTCCTAGTGCGATAAATTTGCCCCTTAGATCTGCTTTTGCTATGTCCCATAAGTTCCTTTGAATTTCTTCTCTGATCTGATCTGTAACCCAGGAGTTATTCAGAAGTGTGTTGTTCAGCTTCCAAGTGTTTTAATGTTTTTTGACTTTTACTTCATTGTTCAGAACTAGTCTGACCCCACTGTGGTCAGATAAAATGCATGGGATTATATCAGTCCTCTTGTATCTGCTTAAGTTTTCTGTATTAACTGTTATATGATCTATTTTGGAGTGTGTTCCATGTGCTGCTGAGAAAAATGTAAAAAATTTTGCCATTGGATGGAAGACTCTGTGTATATCTATTAAGCCCAGCTGGGCTATGGTGTTGTTTAAGTCGATGGTGTCGTTGTGTGACTTTTGTTGAGTTGACCTGTCATTTGGTTAGAGTGGTGTATTGAGGTCTCCCTGTACTGGCACAAATTTTCAAATGTCACCTGGTGAAATGCCTTAGCTGTCCATCTAGACCTCTTCTGACATTTCAAAATTTTGTCTAATTCATGGCTAATTTGAATGGTTTCAAGTTCTGGATTTCCTTTACTTTTCCATATTCATGTACTATATATTGTTGTATCTTGTATAATAAAGTAATTGCACTGAGTTAGTATTAAAATATACAAATTTATTCTTAAAAATAGGATATTCTCATGTTTCACTTATATTATAAAATAAACAAGGTTATAAGTTTTCTAATAATAAAGACATCCTTAATCATATCAGTAACAAATATTCTTACTGTCTAAAGTAGTACATTCTTTGAACAATGAGAGGGAATTTGTTTTTTTAGTTTTAAGTCAAAGTTTGATATTACTATAGAGTTCTGATTAGGGATTGAACTGAAGTTGAAGAGATTTATTGATAAGTCATCCTCCAATGAGTTCTACTAAAAACATAATCTTTATATTGTAAGTTTGTTTTTCATCATGTCTGTGGACTCATAAGATTTTTTGGTTTTGTTTTGGATAGTGATATAAACTTTATTAAATTGTAAAAAAGTTTGATTTTAATGAGGAAAAAGGTTTGGTTGAAAATTTGATGTACCAAAAATATCTAGTGGACAATAATTTAATAATGGAATAATGACTCTTTTTTTATTTTTGCCAGTCATGGGACGTGAACTCACGGCCTGAGCACTGTCCCTGGACTTTTCTCAAGGCCAGAGCTCTACCACTTGAGCAACAGCACCACTTCCAGCTTTTTTCTATGTATATGGTACCAAGGAATTGAACCCGGGTCTTCGTGCATGCTAGGGAAGCATTCTACCACTAGGTCAAACTCCTGGCCCCTTGGAATAATGACTTTTGGAAACCAAAGTTATGAGTTCAAAATTTAGACCATTGTTACATAGGAAGCAACAAAGGGAGGCTTCCAAATAGCTTTATTTGAACACGTAAAGTTAGAAAATGATGAAGCTGTTCATACAATGAAGACATTTGAAATGTATAGCAGACAAAATCCTTAAAATGTCATATACTGTTAATATCATATAAAATACTCAATACTGTCTTAGAATAGGTGAACTTCAATGGCCAGAATAGATTAATATTAAAACTTCGGCAAACAAGTATTCAGCATTCAAGTATTTAATAAAAAATATATGACACGAGGATATCTTGAATTTTATTAAATCCAAATGTAATGTTGGGGATAAAATAGCTAAAGAAAGGTACGGAGTTCCATGAGAGTTGGATGTCCTTTTTTTAAGGCCATAAACTGAAAATGATTGCATTGAATACCTTGAAAAGTAACGTAGACTGTATTTTCAAAGATCAACGAATGGCTGTAAAATTCACCTTAGCCACATGATGTCGCTGTATACCAAAAAGTCTTTCACTGGGATTAAGGTACCAGTCACCATACATTAACACGAGAAGCTCCATTTCATCTCAACGGGAGAGCAGACAGACATGGCAAGGAGAAAATGATTGAAGAGACGAAATTCAAAGTATGATTTCGGATTAAAGCGAGGGGGTACGGAGGCTGTACTGTTTTGCGATGGTGTTTCCCAGGAGTGGAGGCCTGAGAGCCCCTCCCCTGCTGCTCTCCTTTCTGCTCCCCGCAATCTGGGAGGTTGGGAGCGGCCAGCTGCGCTACTCGGTCCCCGAGGAAGCCCAGCACGGCACCTTCGTGGGCCGCATCGCGCAGGACCTGGGGCTGGAGCCGGCGGAGCTGGTGCCGCGCCTGTTCCGGGTGGCGTCCAGGGAGCGCGGGGACCTTCTGGAGGTGAATCTGCAGAATGGCATTCTGTTTGTGAATTCGCGGCTGGACCGGGAGGAGCTGTGCGGGCGGAGCGCGGAGTGCAGCCTCCACCTGGAGGTGATCGTGGACAGGCCGCTGCAGGTGTTCCACGTGGAGGTGGAGATTAAAGATATTAATGATAATCCCCCAGTCTTCCGGCACGGACAACAAAGGATATTTATTCCTGAGAATAGACAGGTAGACTCGCGGTTTCCCATAGAGGGCGCTGAGGACGCAGACATTGGTGCCAACGCTCTTCTCACCTACACGTTGAGTCCCACTGATTTCTTTTCTTTGGACATACGAGCAAGTGATGAACTGAGCAAATCGCTTTCGCTTGAACTGAGGAAATCTTTGGATAGAGAAGAAACACCAGAACTTCATTTATTTTTGACTGCTACTGACGGGGGTAAACCGGAACTGGAAGGTAGCGTTCAGCTGCTAATCACTGTCCTTGATGTTAATGATAATGCTCCCGTATTTGACCAGGATGTGTACAGAGTTCACTTACTAGAGACTGCAGCAAACGGAACATCAGTGACCAGACTAAACGCCTCTGATGCCGACGAAGGTGTAAATGGGGAAGTGGCCTTTTCCTTTGGCAGTGATGTTCCTCCAAACATTCAAGAAAAATTCAAAATTGATTCCAGCTCAGGGGAAATTAGAGTAATTGGTCATCTGGACTATGAAGAAAAGAAATCGTATGAAATTCACGTAAAGGCAGTTGATAAAGGAAGTCCTCCGATGTCAAATCACTGCAAGGTTTTGGTGAAAGTGCTGGATGTAAATGATAATGCACCAGAACTGGCGATCACTTCACTGTCTTTACCCATCCGAGAGGATGCTCCCCTTGGCACGGTCATTGCTCTCGTTATGGTGTCTGACCGCGACTCCGGGGTGAACGGTCAGGTGACCTGCTCCTTGACACCCAAAGAACCCTTCAAGCTGGTGTCGACTTTCAGGAATCACTACTCCTTGGTGCTGGACAGCGCCCTGGACCGAGAGACCGTCTCGGCCTACCAGGTGGTGGTGACCGCGCGGGACGGGGGCTCGCCCCCGCTGTGGGCCACGGCCAGCGTGTCGGTGGAGGTGGCCGACGTGAACGACAACGCGCCCGCGTTCGCGCAGGCCGAGTACACGGTGTTCGTGAAGGAGAACAACGCGCCCGGCTCGCACATCTTCACGGTGCGGGCGCGGGACGCGGACGCGCAGGAGAACGCGCGCGTGTCGTACGCGCTGGTGGAGCGGCGCGTGGGCGAGCGCGCGCTGTCGAGCTACGTGTCGGTGCACGCGGAGAGCGGCAAGGTGCACGCGCTGCAGCCGCTGGACCGCGAGGAGCTGGAGCTGCTGCGGTTCCAGGTGAGCGCGCGCGACGCTGGCGTGCCTGCCCTGGGCAGCAACGTGACTCTGCAGGTGTTCGTGCTGGACGAGAACGACAATGCGCCTGCGCTGCTGGCGCCGGCCGGGGGCGGGGCGCTGAGCGAGGCGCTGTGGCGCTCGGCGGGCGCCGGCCACGTGGTGACCAAGGTGCGCGCGGTGGACGCGGACTCGGGCTACAACGCGTGGCTGTCCTACGAGCTGCAGCCGCCGGCGGGGGCGGATGGCACGCGCAGCCCGTTCCGCGTGGGGCTGTACTCGGGCGAGATCAGCATCACGCGCGCCCTGGACGAGGCCGACGCGCCCAGGCAGCGCCTGCTGGTGCTGGTGAAGGACCACGGCGAGCCGGCGCTCACGGCCACAGCCACGGTGCTGGTGTCTCTGGTGGACAGCGGCCAGGAGCCCAAGACTTCCCGGGTATCTTTGGGTGTCGTTGGCCCAGAGGCGTCGCTGGTGGACGTGAACGTGTACCTAATCGTGGCCATCTGCGCCGTGTCCAGTCTGCTGGTGCTGACGCTGGTGCTGTACGTGGCGCTGCGGTGCTGGGGGTCTCCCACACAGGGCGCGTGCGCGCCTGGGAAGCCGGTGCTGGTGTGCTCCAGCGCGGTGGGGAGCTGGTCCTACTCGCAGCAGAGGAGGCAGAGGGTGTGCTCCGGGGAGGGCCCCCCCAAGACCGACCTCATGGCCTTCAGCCCAGGCCTGTCTCCAAGTGTGAATTTACCAGAAAGAGGTGATCACCCAGAAGTAAATTTGGATCCTTCTGGTAACGTAAGTCTAACTTACAAAAAAATCTTTCGCTTTAACTTTCTCTTTTATATTTAATTTATGTAATCTTTCTTAGAAATGGCGAGGAAATAAAAAGTAATGTAGAGACATTACATGATAGGATTCTTTAAGAAATACTTCAATACTGTTAATGTTGATTTTTAATTTTTTGGCGTTGTTGTGGATGGAACAGAGGGCCTCACAAGGGCTAGGGAACAAAGAGTTCATTATGTAAAATATCGTGTTTCAACAAGATGAAATATAATCTTAATGTTTATTTCATTCCTTATATTCCCCCTCTCCCCCAGTGACATTCCCTGAAAAATCCCTGTGGACAAAGTTCCAGAAACTATTTATCTTCTCAAATTTCTAAACTTAAAGTATATGTAAGTTAAATTTTATTTTGCACACTTCTATAATATATAACGACTCACTTGCCATTTTGAATAATTTTCTGATGTCAATCCCAGGGAGTAGAAAATGTGTTTTTATATGAACTTGTCATTTAGATTTAGTGAAGGAACAGTGTGGAACATCTACACTTTGCTCATAGCTGTTCTAATCCACTCAGTCCTTCCAATGACTGTGAAGAGAACCTTCAGTTTTCCTTTAGGGAAAATAGTATAATTGTTAGATTTCTTCAAATGTTCAAAACCTTGTTTGTTCTATTATAATGCACCTTTATTAAATATTTAAGGTAATTTACACTAAAGCATATCAAATTTTTGTGTGCTAGTTCTGGGGCTTGAACTCACTGCCTGTATATTGTCCTTGAATTTTTTTTTTTTGTGGGTCATGGGGCTTGAACTCCGGGCCTGGGCCCTGTCCTTGAGCTCTTCAGTTTAAGCCTACCTCCTTACCCCTGGAGCCACAGCCCCACTTCTGGTGTTCTAGTGATTACCTGGAGATGAATCTCATGGTCTTCAATACCGGGGCTGGCTTTGAACCACTATCCCCTGATCTCAGCCTCTCAGATCTCAGCCTCCTGAGTAGCTAGGAGTACAGGTGAGAGCCTCTGCACCTGGCTTGGCATTTGTTTCAAAAAGAATATTTTAAAGTATTCTTTCCAAAAGCCAAAAGGAAAGAACAAAAGATGTGGTGGGTGGTGACACACATGAGAAGCTGTGGCTTTGCACATGAGAAGCTGAAGTGTGAGGATGTGACATCTATGGCCAGTCTGGGCAACACAGGTAGCTTTTTCTCAAAGGAAATCAAAACAAGACCAAAGCAAAACAAAAGCCAGTGATTCACTCTGGGTGGCCACCCCATAACTCAAGTTATACTCCAGCTTCTTTTGGCTATGTTTCAGGTAGATAGTAGTTCATGTTTCTAATTGGGGATCAGGCACAGACTGAAATCCCCCTACTCATCCCTTTTTATGTTGAGATTACTGTAATATCTCAATACACTCAGCACAACTATATCCAGTGAATCCTTTCTAAACTATTTAAAGTAACAATGGAATTATACAAGTCTTGAATTTGATTTAATTTTATTTTTTTTCAATTTTCTTTGTGAAACCAAGTGTATATAATGGAACTTCATTCTATTTGTGATCTTTAAAATAGGCAACATAATGCTATTATTAACAAGTTTTCTAGAAACAAAGCAGACCATTCCCTCTTTTAAAAATCAATGTTTAATTAGCATGCAGTGACAGATAAGTCTAGTTCTTATTACCTCAGTTCAAGAGAAAAACAAAATTAAGTAGGTGGAAAATGCCCTAAAAACAACTAAAATAAATAATTGAAAGGGATAGAAGGAAGTGTACTTTGAGACCAAACTAAAATAAGTGGGCAGGGAGTATGGCCTAGTGGTAGAGTGCTTGACTAGCATGCAGGAGGCTCTAGGTTTGATTCCTTGGTATCATATACAGAGACAAGCCAGAAGTGGTGCTGTGGGTCAAGTGGTAGAGCACGAGCTTTGAGGAAAGCCCCAGCACAGTGCTCAGTCCTTGAGTTCAGTCCCTAGGATTGGCAAAAAAAAAAGTATGAAAGGATTAACACCTCTTCCTGTAATTAAGCCTGAACAAAGTGAATTAGAGTTTGGTGTTTAAAATTATAATGACACATCTTAATTTATCTAGTTTTTTTGTTCTTTTTAATTATTATCTTCAAATAGTTCTACAAATGGTTTTAAAATTTAATGTCTATTTATGTATATGTATGTAATGCATCTTGATCAGTGCCACCCTTTACATCTCACTTTATTAATTTATAAAGATTGAAAAGGAATTATCTCTTATACTTCACTGAGACAAACAGTTCTATTATTAGTGTAATTCAAGTTCTTTTTATAATATCATTGATCTTTAAATATAGCCTGAGGGAATTTATGCATTCCTTCTCACAACTGTATTTGGATTACTACTGAAAACCACGTTTTCTGTTTATACATTATGCATCTAAGAACAAAGAAACTATTATTCCTATATTATAATAGTACAATGATTGTTGTGAAGGGTAAAGTTTTTCTGGGTTAGTTGAAAACCTTAACTTGGAGGTAAATCATTGTTGAACCAAAATACATGGGTTTAGAATTACGAAGTTCAGTAGACACAATTAGTATTTCTGGTTTTCTCCTTCTGGGACCATTGGAAGGATTCATTTCTCTAATGCCTTGGGGAACTACAACTGTGTGATTTTCTGTGACCAGTGAACTGTATGTGTCTCTTTGAGACACAATTCATGTAACAATCAGCACAAGACTCTCTTCTGCTAATCTTTTCCTCTTACAACAAGTACAATAACACAAGTTGTTACTGAGATGACACATAGTCAAAGAAATCTAGGACACTGAGCCCATATGTAGGAAAAAAGTTGTTGGAAGAAGGCTCCTAACACCACAGAGAACTCACAAATGAAGTTATGTTTATTTCAGAAATAAGGATAGGTGATTCAACAATATATTCGTCAGGGCTCCAGTGTTATTAAACTACCATGAAAAGAATACATTTCATGAGGAGAATGTTGTAAGAGGTGACATTCCTACAGGGGACAGGGGGACATTCCTACAAACATGTCAAGCAATGAATTTGACTATCATGCAGATTAGGTAATTTGGAATCCATGGAGAAACCTGCTGTGATTTATTTTTCTTATATGTAAAAGGTGATGCATGAAAATTGATAAGCTGACTTTGACATTATCATAGAGCTCTTTTTTTCTTGCTTAGCACAATCTATTTCCCCTTCTTCTTTTCCTTATGATTTTTTTTTGTATTTGTCTCAGCAAGTATCACATTGAAGCTTCTCTAAGAATAAATTTTTAGGCTTGTTCATGCTATAGAATTTATAATTTAATAGATACAAGCGATCCAATTTTGAAAGTGGATACTGTGTTAATTTTATTTTCATGCTGCAATAAATTTCTACACAGCTGATGACTTAAGAAAGCAGAAACTTTTGCTTTTATAGTTTTAGAAGCCAAAAGTTTAAAATTAAGTGCTGGTGGGACCACATTCCTCCTCCAGACTTAGGGGAAAATTCTTCCTTGCATCTTCAGCTTCAGTTAATGCTTGATATTCCTTTACTTGTGGCAACATAATTCAGTTTCTTGTGTCTGTATTCACATTTTTGTGACACTTTGTACTTTTTGTTTTTCCGTTATTTTAAAAACCTTAGGGCCTATTGCCATTGGATCCATAATGAGCCCAAATCTAGGATGATCTCATGTTAATATAATTGACCTAATTATCTCCAAAGGCCATTATTACAAACAAGGTCACATTCTGAGAGCATCTGTATTCAGAGGTCTTTCAGGAATATTTTTTAACATACAATAGATATCAGGATGTCAAGTGAAGTTGGTGGTGCTTGTTGAGTATGGCTTCTTCTTGGTTTCTTTTGTTCACCAGAGGAATGCTTGGGAATTGGCAATGGTAATCCTAGCTTTGTGGGTGAGGAAGACAGATAATCTACATCCTCAAAAAGCCTGAAAAACATCTTAATGCCTCTTATTGCCTTCTATGCCATTCTGAAAATCCAACATAGTTAACTTATAAAATTGCAAAAATTGTCTCAATCAAGTCATGTTTTAGAGTTAATAGTTAGAATCTAGGTATAATATTAGTCAATATATGACCACTGCTTATGTAAAATTGCTTGGATATGTAATACTAAAATGGCTAACCTGAAAGCCATTGGCAGACAGCTTAAATGCCAGGAAAATTTGGGATATGTCATGGCTTCCACAAGAACCTTTCCCCTTTCAGTCTATATAATTTAGATGTGTCTGATTTGTATTTCCTGGCTTCAGGTATTGACACGTGATTCATATATGAACAACTGGGGAACCATTACAAGGACTAAACAAAAGATGTATATATAAACTCCAGTATAGGATTTTTTAAATTTTTTGACTATTAGGAATGGGACACTTTTATCTCAGCAGTTACTAAACTAATAAAATTCAGCCCAAATGATTCTTTGACTATTTCCTTATGAGAAAAATCTATTTGAGACAGTGAATAGGTGGAAAGAAACTATAAATCTGGAGTTACTTTCCTAATCATTTTATATGGATATGCAGACCTGCTCTTTTTTTTGCCAGGCCTAGGGCTTGAACTCAGAGTCTGAGCACTGTCCTTGGGCTTTCCCAAGGCTAGAGCTCTACCACAGCCTCATTTCCATCTTTTTCTATGTATATGGTACTGAGGAATTGAACCCAGGGCTTTGTGTATGCTAGGCAAGCACTCTACTCTGAGGCCAAACTCCACACCCGCAGCTAGATTTTCTTTACTTTCAGAATGAACACTGTAAAATTTGGAATTTCATTTTCTTCTTTGCCATACAAAGCTAAACCCAAGTTTCAGCTTACTAGTATTTTACAAAGAATAACTGAAAATGACATGTTATTGTTTATTTTGCTTGCTAAACCATTTATCAAGTGGTTTTACTTTTATACTCATTTTACTATTATTCTATTTTCATACTTTACTCACAAACAAGCCAGCTAATAAAAGAATCATATAATAGTAATGAAAAGAAGATCATTTGTATTGCTCTTGTATTAAATTAAAATATAATATAGACAACATTCCTAAATTGATAATGTTGTACAAATAAGAAATTAATTAGAATTAATAAGAATTAATTTCCAATCATTTGCAAGTAAAGCAAGAATCAAAATTAAATAACAAAACAACAGTGACAGATGTAGATAGATATATTTTTCCAGAGACTATTCTGAAGAAGAAGGGTTAAAACAGTCATAATAGTCAATACTTCTTATATGATAAAAGCAGCGTTAAGTATAACATGATATTTGGGCTTAATGATCAGAGGGGAAGGAGCAATATGGGTAGGGATACTTCTTGAAGCACTGGACACATTTGAATATCAGCATTTGAATATCAGCATTTGAATATCAGAATTTGAATATCAAAAAATATAATATGTTCTTGCTTTGAAGAAATAGATAACATAAGCCTAGTACTAATGGATGATACCTGTAAACCTAGCTACACAGGAGGCTGAGATCTGAGGATCTGGAAAGTAACCAACCCAGATAGGAAAGTTCATGAGACTAAACGTTAATTAACCTCTGACAGAGCTGGAAGTGGAGCAGTGGCTCAAGTGGTAGCTAGGTACCTCTGAGTAAAAGGTCAGGGGTAGTGCCTAGTTCAAAGCCAAGGAGTGGCATACACACAAAAGTAATAACATAATTAAAACAATAGAAAAAAAGGTTTGCAGTAGATATTTGCACACGATATAGAGTATCAAAGGGGTAGAAGCAGCCCAAATGTTCATGGATGACAAAATGGAAATACAAAATGAAGAATGGACACACAATGAACATCAAAAAAAGCATCAGAAAATAAAGAAATCCTACCACATATTACAAAATTGTAGAATCTTTGGGACATTGTGTGAAGATGGATAAGCCAGTCATAAGAAATATTTTATTGGGGCTGGGACTTTGGCCTACTGGTAGAGTGCTTGTCTAGCATGCATGAAGAACTGGGTTTGATTCCTTGGTACCACATACATAGAAAAGCAAGAAGTGTTGCTGTGGCTCAAGTGGCAGAGCACTCCCCATGAGAAAAAAGCCCAAGGGCAGTGATCAGGCCCTGAATTCAAGCCCCAGGACTGGCAAAAAAGAAAATATGTTATTAGTTAACTAATAAGAAATATCTAAAGTAGTGAAATTTATAGAAACAGAAAGTACAGTAGCATTTATTGTGGCCTTCTATATATGAGGCCACAATAAAAGGGAAATTAATGTCTAATGGACATAAATGTTCAACTTCAAAAGATAAAAATTCCATAATAACATGATTATTAACCCTATTAAACAGTTAAATGTTTAAAATGATAACACACAACTACATCCTAGCCACATGGTGTCGCTGTCTACTAGAGAGTGCCCTGTAGAAGAGGAAAAAAAAAAAAAAAAAAAAGGAAGATACTCAGAGCCTCTTTGTGATTCCAGATAGGGGAACAATAACAGAAGCAGCAGGACTTGAAAAAGGATTGGAATATTTAAATTTTTGCAAATCGAACTCCTTTGATGTGATCTACTCACTGAGGATTAGTAATGAAATCCAGGAGACCAGACTTAGAGGTCAGGGAATGTCTGCTGCTCTCACTTCTGCTCCTGGCTGCCTGGGAGGTTGGGAGCGGCCAGCTGCGCTACTCGGTCCCCGAGGAGGCCCCGCACGGCACCTTCGTGGGCCGCATCGCGCAGGACCTGGGGCTGGAGCCGGCGGAGCTGGTGCCGCGCCTGTTCCGGGTGGCGTCCAGGGAGCGCGGGGACCTTCTGGAGGTGAATCTGCAGAATGGCATTCTGTTTGTGAATTCGCGGCTGGACCGGGAGGAGCTGTGCGGGCGGAGCGCGGAGTGCAGCCTCCACCTGGAGGTGATCGTGGACAGGCCGCTGCAGGTGTTCCACGTGGAGGTGGAGGTGAGGGACGTCAACGACAACCCGCCCGTGTTTCCAGTTACGGTAAAGACTCTTCGGTTTCCTGAGTCAAAGCTGCTGGACTCCAGGGTTCCTCTGGAGGGAGCATCGGATGCAGACATTGGAGTAAACGCTTTGCTTTCCTACAAACTCAGCCCCAGTGAGTTTTTCTTTCTAGACATACAGACAAATGATGAGCTAAGCCAATCTTTGTTTCTTGTGCTGGGGAAATCTCTGGACAGAGAGGAAAGTGCTGAGTTGAATTTGTTACTGGTGGCAACCGATGGGGGCAAACCTGAGCTCACGGGCACTGTTCAAATCATTATTAACGTGTTAGATGTGAACGATAACGAGCCTACTTTCCCCCAATCCATTTACAAAGTGCAGTTGTTCGAGAACATTGCAAACGGCACATTAGTGATTAAATTAAATGCTTCGGATGAAGATGAAGGATCAAACAGGGAGGTTGTATATTCCTTCAGTAGTGATGTGTCCTCCCCTGTACTGAAAAAGTTCAACATAGACCCCATCACGGGAGAAATCAGAACTAAGGGAAAATTAGATTATGAAGACACGAAAGCCTATGAACTTCAAGTTATTGCTTCTGATAAAGGCACTCCACAAATGTCGGGACACTGTAAAGTTTCAGTGAAACTTGTGGATATCAACGATAACACACCAGAAGTCTCAGTAACATCACTCTCGCTTCCTGTCCAAGAAAATGCTCCTCTGGGCACCGTCATCGCACTCATCACTGTGTCCGACCGCGACTCAGGGGTGAACGGTCAGGTGACCTGCTCCTTGACGCCCAAAGAACCCTTCAGGCTGGTGTCGACCTTCAGGAATCACTACTCCTTGGTGCTGGACAGCGCCCTGGACCGAGAGACCGTGTCGGCCTACCAGGTGGTGGTGACCGCGCGGGACGGGGGCTCGCCCCCGCTGTGGGCCACGGCCAGCGTGTCGGTGGAGGTGGCCGACGTGAACGACAACGCGCCCGCGTTCGCGCAGGCCGAGTACACAGTGTTCGTGAAGGAGAACAACGCGCCCGGCTCGCACATCTTCACGGT
The DNA here is from genome assembly GCF_031878675.1 of Megascapheus bottae. Classification (NCBI taxonomy): domain Eukaryota; kingdom Metazoa; phylum Chordata; class Mammalia; order Rodentia; family Geomyidae; genus Megascapheus; species Megascapheus bottae. The sequence continues at coordinate 12,476,073 of NC_143512.1, read as the reverse complement.
GCGGGCGCGGGACGCGGACGCGCAGGAGAACGCGCGCGTGTCGTACGCGCTGGTGGAGCGGCGCGTGGGCGAGCGCGCGCTGTCGAGCTACGTGTCGGTGCACGCGGAGAGCGGCAAGGTGCACGCGCTGCAGCCGCTGGACCGCGAGGAGCTGGAGCTGCTGCGGTTCCAGGTGAGCGCGCGCGACGCCGGCGTGCCTGCCCTGGGCAGCAACGTGACTCTGCAGGTGTTCGTGCTGGACGAGAACGACAATGCGCCTGCGCTGCTGGCGCCGGCCGGGGGCGGGGCGCTGAGCGAGGCGCTGTGGCGCTCGGCGGGCGCTGGCCACGTGGTGACCAAGGTGCGCGCGGTGGACGCGGACTCGGGCTACAACGCGTGGCTGTCCTACGAGCTGCAGCCGCCGGCGGGGGCGGATGGCGCGCGCAGCCCGTTCCGCGTGGGGCTGTACACGGGCGAGATCAGCACCACGCGGGTCCTGGACGAGGCCGACGCGCCCAGGCAGCGCCTGCTGGTGCTGGTGAAGGACCACGGCGAGCCGGCGCTCACGGCCACGGCCACGGTGCTGGTGTCTCTGGTGGACAGCGGCCAGGAGCCCAAGACTTCCCGGGTATCTTTGGGTGTCGTTGGCCCAGAGGCGTCGCTGGTGGACGTGAACGTGTACCTGATCGTGGCCATCTGCGCCGTGTCCAGTCTGCTGGTGCTGACGCTGGTGCTGTACGTGGCGCTGCGGTGCTGGGGGTCTCCCACACAGGGCGCGTGCGCGCCTGGGAAGCCGGTGCTGGTGTGCTCCAGCGCGGTGGGGAGCTGGTCCTACTCGCAGCAGAGGAGGCAGAGGGTGTGCTCCGGGGAGGGCCCGCCCAAGACCGACCTCATGGCCTTCAGCCCCAGCCTTCCTCAAGGCCCGAACTCCGCAGAAGAAAGACAGCAGCCCTCAGACTCAGATTACATAGGCAAGGTAGGAATTTTCCTCTTCCTTGTCAGTTGTAGAAGATTTCAGTTTATTCATTATATCTTATTCATGTACATGTGAACTTCTCTCCTTTAAATCATTGTCCTACTAGGCAACATTGCCTGTGTGTGAATCAGAGATTCACAGATTCACACAGGAGAATTAAATGATCCATTCCCATAATTTTGTTGGATCCTTGCGGTTTTTTTTTTTTCCCTTTGGGTCGATCGTGGGACTTGAACTCTGGGTCTGGGTATTGTCCCTGAGCTCCTCAGCCCAAGGCTACCCACCTACTCTTCGAGCTACAGCGCCTTTTCCGCTTTTCTAGTGGTTAATTTGAAAGAAGAATCTGACATTCTTTAGTGCCGCGGCTGGATTTGGTCCTCAGGTCTCAGCTTCCTGAGTAGGTAGGATTACAGACGTCAGCCATCCTGCTTGTCTAACTTTCTGTGTGTGTGTGTATGTCTTTTTCATAATTAAATCTCTCCATGAATAATAGCTACTTGAAACAGTTAAAATGCTTTAATAAATTTAGTATTTTAACATTAGCTCTGTTTTTTTCTCAAAACTTCAAAACCAGATTAGAAAACGAAAATAATAGTTATAAAATGCATTTTCCAATGGATATAAGCATTTTATTAGAATATTATTGCAAATGAAGTGCATTGTTTATACATTTGCTGCATTTTTATTTTTAGATATTTATTATTAAAAGGTTCTCAAAAGAAATGACACAGAAAAAGCTATCAATCTGTTCAAATATACAGTTCAAAAATGTCTTTTGGCGTTTAACAAGTCCTAGGAAAGAAAACTACTGAATTGTTCTTTTTTTTGTTGGTTGTGGAGCTTTAACCCCGGCCCCAGCATTGTCCCTGTTATCTTCAACTCAAGGCTATCACCCTGCCCTTGCGCCTGTGTGGTATCCTTGAGCTCCTCAGTTCAAGGGTATCACCCTACCTTTTGAGCCAAGCACCACTTCCTGTTTTCTATTGGTTAATTGTAGATTAGAGTCTGACAGTCTTTAGTGCCTGGGCTAGTCTTGAACCCCAATCCTCAGATCTCAGCCTCCTGAGTAGGTAGGACTACAAGCATGAGTCAGGACACTGGGCTTGCAAGTGAATTTTTTTCTTAATGAAATCTGAATTCTGGTATTGGTTGACTAGATTTTCATTGGAAGCTCTTACAATGAGTAATTAAAAGACTGAAATTTATGAATGTTACATCTGGAAATGAAAAATATGTGTGTGTGTGTGTGTGTGTGTGTGTGTGTGTGATGTGGCTTGAACTCTGGGCTTGGTTGCTTCCCAGAGATCTGTGTTTGTTGAAGACTAGTGATCTACTACTTTGAGTAAATCACCACTTCCCTTCTTTTGGTGGTTAATTAGAGACAAGAGTCTTACGAACTTTCTTGAGTGGTCTGGCTTTGAACCATGATCCTTTGATATCAGCCTCCTGAGTAGCTAGGATTACAGGTGTGAGCATCCAGCCTTGAAATGTTTTCCCTTTAGTTTTCTTAACCACAGAAATGAGCTTGGGTGAAATAACTGCATAAAACTTTTACCATTTGCATCTTAATTATTTGGTGTTTATTCTCCAGATACGTACGTACACCATGATCTATACAAATAACTTTCACTATGCAATTATAGCTTCAGCCATTTTACAATTACGGCCAATGGACCATTTCCATATTGAGATCTGCTTTTAAGAGGGACAGGGAGTCTGGTCAGTAAGTCTAAGTCAACTTAAAACTTAAAAAACAAAGTTTGGCCAGAAGCTTAGCCTAGGGGTAGAGTGCTAGTCTAGCATGCACGAAGCTCTAGGTTTGATTCCTAGGCACCACATACACAAAAAAAGCCAGGAGTGGCACTGTGGCTCAAATGACAGAGAGCTTGCCTTGAGCAAAAAGTGTCCAAGGACAGATCCCAGGCTCTGAGTATAAGCCCCAGGACTGGCAAAAACACAAACAAACACAGTTTAATTGTTTATTACAAAGTCTTAATGATTTAGAGACTGGAAATGTCTTTTCTCATTCCTTCCCTTTCCTTTCCATTCCTTTTCCTTCCTTCCTTTCCATTCCTTTTCCTTCCTTCCTTCCTTCCTTCCTTCCTTCCTTCCTTCCTTCCTTCCTTCCTTCCTTCCTCCCTTCCTTCCTTCCTCCCTTCCTTCCTTCTTCCTTCTTTCTTCCCTCCTTCCCTCCCTCCTTCTTTCCTTCTCTCCTTCTCTCCCTCCTTCCCTTCCCTCTTTTTTTTGTCAGTTGTGGGGCTTGAACTCTGGGCATCGTCCCTGAGCTCTTCCAGTTTTCTAGTTGTTAATCGGAGGTAAGATTCTCATGGACTTTAGTGCCTGGGTGCCTTTGAACAGAGATCCTCAGATCTCAGCTTCCTGAGTAGCTAGGATTACAGGACTCAGCCACTCCTCCAGGCTCCTTCCTTCCCTATTACAGGCTATTTATACTGGAAATTTATAGTCTGAAAACACAGCAACTATACATGCATACATATTTACATATATAATACATACATATGTATAATAAATGTATATATATGTATTTGCTGTGAACTAGAAAAGTTTAACTGAGACTTTACAGAGAAAATAAGTGACTTGAATGAGTGAAGGAGAAACCTCCTCACCCCTTTTAAAGAACAGCATCCTGGAGTATCATGGCTACTCACAAGCTCCTTGAGGCATGCTTGCAGAATGTATAGTCAGATAAAATCTGTGCTACAGGAAGTTTCACCACTATATTTGTGCTCTAGGAGAGTAATAAGCTTTTAAAATTATATTCCGATGTTCCAAGATTTCTGAGAATAACAACGTGTTTCCCGATAAATTCTTACTGACTTCTTATTGACATTTTTTTCTTGATCAAGTTGCCTAAGGAGATGTCTAGGGGATAGAAATTGTTCACTTGTACCTTATGTACACATTGACTGAATCTTTTTTAATACTTTAATTTTATTTTTGGGTACAGGTGTTTGGACTTAAGAGTTTTGAGCTTGTCAGGTAGGCATGCTAAACATGGGCTAAGTCACCAGAGTCTTCAGTATTAATTTAGTATCAACTCCTGTTAATCAGTACTGGAGACTATTCTGTTATAAATTTCTCCATGTCATTATGTTTTGTATTTGGTATTACATAAATATAATAAAATATGTATTATTAAAATAATTTGTCAAAAGCAACTCATGCACATTAAATGATCAAAAATTGACTCACAAACTAGACTACCTTTCAAGATGCATCAAAGTACCAATGGTATATTTATAATTGTAATTACTTCCTAGATACATAACTTTCAGAAATAATCATTAGAATTGGGGCATACACCTCAGTGGTAGGGTACTAGCTCTAGTATGGATAGAGAACACCCTAGATCCAGTCCTCAGTATAAAAAGAAAACCCATAAAACCCGTTAAGGGCTTCTTTCTTCTTTCTGACCTGGCACAACTAGAAATTATAAAAATCTCACAAAACAAACATCATCAGTGCGATTGCTTATTTATCTTACTTGTGACAGTTAATTTAAGCATTTATACAGTATAACATTGACAATTTATTCTATTTTAAATACTGATGGCAAAGTATGAGTAAATTGTCATACTGGCTTCTAGTCAATGAAACATGGGATACATAAAGATGTATGAAAATGTACTCTTCCAATATTTTAAACATGTTGGGTTTCACTTAAAATGGTCTAGCAAGAAACAAAAATATGAACATCCTATCATTCTCCATAATTATTTATTCTGCCCCCATATGAATTTTCTTGCTGAACTTTTCAATGTTCTGAGGACTCATTCTTCTCACTGAATTGAGAGGTCTTTAGAATAAGTTGTTGCTTACTCTTATGTATGTATGTTGTTGACTAAGTCATATTCTGAAGTAAGTTTTCTTTTTTCCTGGGTATGTCCAATAAATGATCTTTCAAGTAACAACTTTTCTGGTAACTATTCCAGAGTGGAGATCATAACCATCAGTTTTCACTTTTGTGAATATGTTAGGATACACAGATAAAGAAAAATGCATGAATAGTATGGACATTTTAAACACAAATTTATTGTTACTTGGTGCAGTGTGAGTGTAACAAAACTCTATATCACCGTTGTTCTGCAATAGGAACCAAATTTATGAAAGAGCTTCATTGTGAATGTCGGATTCTTGCCTGGGATATATCTTAGTAGTAGAGCGGTGCCTTGGTATTTGAGGACCTCCGACACAGAAGAGTTATTTAACAGACATTCTAGCAATGAATATAGATGAAACTATTTTCTTAGAATCTATTCATTATGTATGACAACTGCCATAAGAATGGAAAAGTCTCTCTCTCTATTTTGATGTGTTTATAAATATTTTCTTTTTTTCGGTTGTTTATAAATATTTTCAAAACACTAATATTTTATTTATTTTTTTTTGCCAATCCTGGGCTTGAGCTCAGGGCCTGAGCACTGTCCTTGGACTTTCTCAAGGCTAGAGCTCTACCACTTGAGGCTCAGCACCACTTCTGGCTTTTTTTTTTCTATGTATGTGGTACCGAGGAATCGAACCCGGGTCTTCATGCATGCTAGGCAAGCATTCAACCACTAGGCCAAACTCCTGGCCCCCAAAACACTAATATTTTAATCTGTGGGGGACATAAAACACAAATACTCTAGTTTTTCCATGAGATGTAGTTTGGAAACCTAAACAATTAAAATTTTTATTATCAATTGAAATTTCATCTTAAATGAGATTGCACAAATACACCACCACTGACTTTTTAAGTTACATAATCTCTGTTTTTAGGTACATAATTCCCACACACCGCTAGAAAATTATGTTAATGTCTGTCTCAGAGAAATGATGTAAAAATATGATAGGACAGTTCCACTAGGATAAACAGAACAGCACTTGTCACATAGTAAACGTTAAGAATAATCCTCATGGTTCAAAAGAAATAAAAATGAATATTTTTCTGTATGTTATGAACTCGAATAATTTCAGTTATAAGTCAAATGAATGTGGTTTGATAAAATGTAAACACATTATTTGAAGGAAATTAATTAGGTGCAAATGAAAATGTGGGTCAAGTCCAAAGCACATGAAAAAGATGAATACACTACTTACCGATTGAGCCACATGATGTCGCTGTATACCAAAAAATCTTTCACTGGGATTAAGGTACCAGTCACCATACATTAACACAGGAAGCTCCATTTCATCTCAACGGGAGAGCAGACAGACATGGCAAGGAGAAAATGATTGAAGAGACGAAATTCAAAGTATGATTTCGGATTAAAGCGAGGGGGTACGACGGTTGTACTGTTTTGCGATGGTGTTTCCCAGAAGTGGAGGCCTGAGAGCCCCTCCCCTGCTGCTCTCCTTTCTGCTCCCCGCAATCTGGGAGGTTGGGAGCGGCCAGCTGCGCTACTCGGTCCCCGAGGAGGCCCCGCACGGCACCTTCGTGGGCCGCATCGCGCAGGACCTGGGGCTGGAGCCGGCGGAGCTGGTGCCGCGCCTGTTCCGGGTGGCGTCCAGGGAGCGCGGGGACCTTCTGGAGGTGAATCTGCAGAATGGCATTCTGTTTGTGAATTCGCGGCTGGACCGGGAGGAGCTGTGCGGGCGGAGCGCGGAGTGCAGCCTCCACCTGGAGGTGATCGTGGACAGGCCGCTGCAGGTGTTCCACGTGGAGGTGGAGGTGAGGGACGTCAACGACAACCCGCCGGTGTTCCCGTCAATACAGAAGAATCTGTTCATTGCAGAATCCAGGCCATTAGACACGCGTGTACCACTAGAGGGCGCGTCAGATGCAGACATCGGAGCCAATGCTCTGCTGACTTACAGACTGAGCCCTAGTGAGTATTTTTCGCTGGAAAAACCATCACATGATTACCAGGTAAAAGGTCTTGGGCTTGTATTAAGGAAATCTTTAGACCGAGAAGAAACACCGGAGATTTTTCTAGTGCTCACAGCCACAGACGGAGGCAAGCCAGAGCAGACTGGCACGGTTCAGTTACTCATCACAGTACTGGATGCCAACGACAATGCTCCGGTATTTGACAGAACGCTGTATACAGTGAAATTGCCAGAAAACGTTCCAAATGGAACATTGGTAATTAAAGTCAATGCTTCTGACTTAGACGAAGGCTTGAATGGGGACGTTGTTTATTCATTTTCAACCGATGTAGCACCAAATGTGAAAAACAAGTTCCACATAGATACAAATACAGGTCAAATCAGTGTAAATGGCTATATTGATTTTGAAGAATACAAGTCCTATGAAATTTTGGTGGAGGGCATAGACAAAGGACAGCTCCCATTATCTGGCCACTGTAGAGTTATTGTAGAAATACAGGACACTAACGACAATGTCCCGTATGTGGAATTTAAGTCTCTATCACTTCCGATCAGTGAGAATGCGCCTTTGAGCACTGTTATAGCCCTGATCAGTGTATCAGACCGCGATTCAGGAGCCAACGGACAGGTGACATGTACCCTGATGCCTGACACACCCTTCAAGCTGGTGTCCACCTTCAAGAATTACTACTCCTTGGTGCTGGACAGCGCCCTGGACCGAGAGACCGTCTCGGCCTACCAGGTGGTGGTGACCGCGCGGGACGGGGGCTCGCCCCCGCTGTGGGCCACGGCCAGCGTGTCAGTGGAGGTGGCCGACGTGAACGACAACGCGCCCGCGTTCGCGCAGGCCGAGTACACAGTGTTCGTGAAGGAGAACAACGCGCCCGGCTCGCACATCTTCACGGTGCGGGCGCGGGACGCGGACGCGCAGGAGAACGCGCGCGTGTCGTACGCGCTGGTGGAGCGGCGCGTGGGCGAGCGCGCGCTGTCGAGCTACGTGTCGGTGCACGCGGAGAGCGGCAAGGTGCACGCGCTGCAGCCGCTGGACCGCGAGGAGCTGGAGCTGCTGCGGTTCCAGGTGAGCGCGCGCGACGCCGGCGTGCCTGCCCTGGGCAGCAACGTGACTCTGCAGGTGTTCGTGCTGGACGAGAACGACAATGCGCCTGCGCTGCTGGCGCCGGCCGGGGGCGGGGCGCTGAGCGAGGCGCTGTGGCGCTCGGTGGGCGCGGGCCACGTGGTGACCAAGGTGCGTGCGGTGGACGCGGACTCGGGCTACAACGCGTGGCTGTCCTACGAGCTGCAGCCGCCGGCGGGGGCGGATGGCGCGCGCAGCCCGTTCCGCGTGGGGCTGTACACGGGCGAGATCAGCACCACGCGGGCCCTGGACGAGGCCGACGCGCCCAGGCAGCGCCTGCTGGTGCTGGTGAAGGACCACGGCGAGCCGGCGCTCACGGCCACGGCCACGGTGCTGGTGTCTCTGGTGGACAGCGGCCAGGAGCCCAAGACTTCCCGGGTATCTTTGGGTGTCGTTGGCCCAGAGGCGTCGCTGGTGGACGTGAACGTGTACCTGATCGTGGCCATCTGCGCCGTGTCCAGTCTGCTGGTGCTGACGCTGGTGCTGTACGTGGCGCTGCGGTGCTGGGGGTCTCCCACACAGGGCGCGTGCGCGCCTGGGAAGCCGGTGCTGGTGTGCTCCAGCGCGGTGGGGAGCTGGTCCTACTCGCAGCAGAGGAGGCAGAGGGTGTGCTCCGGGGAGGGCCCGCCCAAGACCGACCTCATGGCCTTCAGCCCCAGCCTTCCTCAAGGCCCGAACTCCGCAGAAGAAAGACAGCAGCCCTCAGACTCAGATTACATAGGCAAGGTAGGAATTTTCCTCTTCCTTGTCAGTTGTAGAAGATTTCAGTTTATTCATTATATCTTATTCATGTACATGTGAAATTCTCTCCTTTAAATCATTGTCCTACTAGGCAACATTGCCTGTGTGTGAATCAGAGATTCACAGATTCACACAGGAGAATTAAATGATCCATTCTCATAATTTTGTTGGATCCTTGCGGTTTTTTTTTTCCCTTTGGGTCCATCGTGGGACTTGAACTCTGGGTCTGGGTATTGTCCCTGAGCTCCTCAGCCCAAGGCTACCCACCTACTCTTCGAGCTACAGCGCCTTTTCCGCTTTTCTAGTGGTTAATTCGAAAGGAGGGTTTTATGTTCTTTAGTGCCGAGGCTAGATTTGAACCATGATCCTCAGGTCTCAGCTTCCTGAGTAGGTAGGATTACAGACGTCAGCCATCCCGCTTGTCTAACTTTCGGTGTGCGTGTGTATGTCTTCTTCATAATTAAATCTCTCCATGAATAATAGCTACTTGAAACAGTTAAAATGCTTTAATAAATTTAGTATTTTAACATTAGCTATGTTTTTTTCTCAAAACTTCAAAACCAGATTAGAAAATGAAAATGATAGTTATAAAATACATTTTTCCAACGGACATAAGCAGTTTTAGAATATTATTGGAAATGAAGTGCATTGTTTACTTTGTACATTTGCTGCATTTTTTTTGTTGGTTGTGGAGCGTGAACCCCATGTAATCTTCATCTCAAGTCTATCACTGTACCACTGCCTCATGTGCTATCCTTGAACACCCTAGTCCTTGAGCCCAGCGCCACTTCCTGTTTTCTATTGGTTAATTGTAGATAAGAGTCCGACTGTCTTTAGTGCCTGGTCTGGTTTTGAACTCTGATCCTCAGATCTAAGCATACTGAGGAGCTAGAATTACAATTTGAGGTACCTGTACCCAGTTTATCTTTTCTTTCTAAATGGAGAGTATTCTGATCCAGTCTTCAGTAGTTTTTGTGTTTGGTGAGTCATTCTTTCAGTATCAGTGCTATCAACTTAGTGCATTTTGGCCTCTACTGTGCAGTGCCTCACTTTCTTCTCTGGCACCTACACAATTTCTGGAATTATATTTTCTATCACTGTGTGCTCACTGTTACAACTGGCAACATTCCTTTTTTTTGTTGGTCATGTGGCTTGAACTGAGCCTAGGCGCTGTCTCTGAGCTTTCAGCTCAAGGCTACCACCCTACACTTGTGCTAAGCCCCACTTCCCATTTTCTAGAAGTTAATTGGACATAAGAGTCTCAGGTTCTTTTGTTCCTGGGCTGGCTTTGAACCTTGATCCTTAGATCTCAGCCTCCTATGAAGCTAGGATTACAGGCATGGGCCACCCCACCTGGCTAAACCTGGCAACATTCTTATTGGAAGTGAAAATTTGGGGGGGGGATGAAGGTTGAACTCGGCCTCTGTGCTGTCCCTGATCTCTTCCACTCCAGGCTACTGCTGTACCCCAGGCCTGGGCATTGTCCCTGAGGTCTTCAGGTCAAGATTACCCCTCTACCTTTGAGCCATAGCCCTACATTCTGGGTTGTCTGGTGATTAATTGGAGATAAGAGTCTCCCCGCGAGGGGCCGGAGTTTGGCCTAGTGGTAAAGTGCTTGCCTAGCATGCAGGAAGACCCAGGTTTGATTCCTTGGTACCCCACATACATAGCAAAAAGCCGGAAGTGGTGCTGAGGCTCAAGTGGTAGAGTTCTAGCCTTGAGAAAGTGCAACGACAGTGCTCAAGCCCCGAGCCCACCCAGTAGTGGCAAAAAAAGTGTCTCCCCGCTTTGTAGTGCTGGAGCTGACTTTGAACTGTGATTCTCAGATCTCAGCCTCCTGAGTAGGTAAGACTACAAGCATGAGTCAGTGCGCTGGGCTTGCAAGTGTATATTTTTCTTAATGAAATGTGAATTCTGGTATAGGTTGACTAGATTTTCATTGAAAGCTCTTATAATGAGTAATTAAAAGACTGAAATGTATTAGTGAATGTTACACCTGGAAATGAGAAGTGTGTGTGTGTGTGTGTGTGTGATGTGGCTTGAACTCTGGGCTTCGTTGCTTCCCAGAGATCTGTGTTTGTTAAAGACTAGTGCTCTACCATTTTGAGTAAATCACCACTTCCCTTCTTCTGGTGGTTAATTAGAGATAAGAGTCTTACGAACTTTCTTGAGTGGTCTGGCTTTGAACCATGATCCTCTGACATCAGTTTCCTAAGTAGCTAGGATTACAGGTGTGAGTATCCAGCCTCGAAATGTTTTCTCTTTACTTTTCTTAACCACAGAAATGAGTTTGGGTGAAATAACTACCTAAAACTGTCTTTTACCATTTGCATCTTAATTATTTGGTGTTTATTCTCCAGATACATACGTACACCATGATCTATACAAATAACTTTCACTATGCAATTATAGCTTCAGCCATTTTACAATTACGGCCAATGGACCATTTCCATATTGAGATCTGCTTTTAAAAGGGACAGGGAGTCTGGTCAGTAAGTCTAAGTCAACTTAAAACTTAAAAAACAAAGTTTGGCCAGGAGCTTAGCCTAGGGGTAGAGTGCTAGTCTAGCATGCACAAAGCCCTAGGTTTGATTCCTGGGTCCCACATACACAAAAAAAGCCAGGAGTGGCACTGTGACTCAAAGGACAGAGTGCTAGCCTTGAGCAAAAAGTGTCCAAGGACAGATCCCAGGCTCTGAGTATAAGCCCCAGGACTGGCAAAAACACAAACAAACACAGTTTAATTGTTTATTACAAAGTCTTAATGATTTAGAGGCTGGAAATGTCTTTTCTCTTTCCTTTCCTTTTCCTTCCTTCCTTCCTTCCTTCCTTCCTTCCTTCCTTCCTTCCTTCTTCCCTCCTTCCTCTCTCCCTTCCTCCCTCCTTCTCTCTCTCCCTCTCTCCCTCCACTCCTTCCCTCTTTTTTGTCAGTTGTGGGGCTTGAACTCTGGGCATTGTCCCTGAGCTCTTCCAGTTTTCTAGTTGTTAATTGGAGGTAAAAGTCTCACAGACTCTAGTGCCTGGGCTGGCTTTGAACCGAGATCCTCAGATCTCAGCTTCCTGAGTAGCTAGGATTACAGGCCTCAGCCACCCCTCCAGGCTCCTTCCTTCCCTAATACAGGCTATTTATACTGGAAACTTATAGTCTCAAAACAGTGACTATACATGCATACATACATACATATTTAATATATACATATGTATAATAAATGTATATATATATATATGTATTTGCTGTGAACTAGAAAACTAGAAAAGTTTAACTGAGACTTTACAGAGAAAATAAGTGACTTGAATGAGTGAGGGAGAAACCTCCTCACCCCTTTTAAAGAACAACATCCTAGAGTATCATGGCTACTCACAAGCTCCTTGAGACATGCTTGCAGAATGTATAGTCAGATAAAATCTGTGCTACTGGAAGTTTCACCACTACATTTCTGCTGTAGGAGAGTAATAAGCTTTTAAAATTATATTCCGATGTTCCAAGATTTCTGAGAATAACAGCATGTTTCCCGATAAATTCTTACTGACTTCTTATTGACATTTTTTTCTTGATCAAGTTGCCTAAGGAGATGTCTAGGGGATAGAAATTGTTCACTTGTACCTTATGTACACATTGACTGAATCTTTTTTAATACTTTAATTTTATTTTTGGGTACAGGTGTTTGAACTTAAGAGTTTTGAGCTTGTCAGGTAGGCATGCTAAACGTGGGCTAAGTCACCAGAGTCTTCAGTATTAATTTAGTATCAACTCCTGTTAATCAGTACTGGAGACTATTCTGTTATAAATTTCTCCATGTCATTATGTTTTGTATTTGGTATTACATAAATATGATAAAATATGTATTATTAAAATAATTTGTCAAAAGCAACTCATGCACATTAAATGATCAAAAATTGACTCACAAACTAGACTACCTTTCAAGATGCATCAAAGTACCAATGGTATATTTATAATTGTAATTACTTCATACATATTTCAGAAATAATCATTAGAATTGGGGCATACACCTCAGTGGTAGGGTACTAGCTCTAGTATGGATAGAGAACACCCTAGATCCAATCTTCAGTATAAAAAGAAAACCCTTAAAACCCGTTAAAGGCTTCTTTCTTCTTTATGACCTGGCACAACTAGAAATGATAAAAATCTCACAAAAACAAACATCATCAGTGCGATTGCTTATTTATCTTACTTGTGACAGTTAATTTAAGCATTTATACAGTATAACATTGACAATTTATTCTATTTTAAATACTGATGGCAAAGTATGAGTAAATTGTCATACTGGCTTCTAGTCAATGTAACATGGGATACATAAAGATGTATGAAAATGTACTCTTCCAATACTTTCAACATGTTGGATTTCATTTAAAATGGTCTCGCAATAAGCAGAAATCTGGACATTCTTGCATTTTCCGTAATTATTTAATCTGCCCCTCCCACATGAATTTTCTTGCTGAACTTTTCAATGTTCTGAGGACTCATTCCTCTCACCGAATTGAGAGGTCTTTAGAATAAGTTGCTGCTTACTCTTATGTATGTATGTTGTTGACTAAGTCATATTCTGAAGTAAGTTTTCTTTTTTCCTGGGTATGTTCAATGAATGATCTTTCTTTTTTTTTTTTTGCCAGTCCTGGGCTTGAGCTCAGGGCCTGAGCCCTGTCCTTGGACTTTCTCAAGGCTAGAGCTCTACCACTTGAGCCTCAGCACCACTTCCGGCTTTTTTCTATGTATGTGGGACCGAGGAATCGAACCCGGGTCTTCATGCATGCTAGGCAAGCACTTTAACCAATAGGCCAAACTCCCGGCCCAATAAATGATCTTTCAAGTAACAACTTTTCTGGTAACTATTCCAGAGTGGAGATCATAACCATCAGTTTTCACCTTTGTGAATATGTTAGGATACACAGATAAAGTAAAATCCATAAATAGTATGGACATTTTAAGCACAAATTTATTGTTACTTGGTGCAGTGTGAGTGTAACAAAACTCTATATCACCGTTGTTCTGCAATAGGAACCAAATTTATGAAAGAGCTTCATTGTAAATGTCGGATTCTTGCCTGGGATATAGCTTAGTAGTAGAGCGGTGCCTTGGTATTTGAGGACCTCCGACACAGAAGAGTTATTTAACAGACATTCTAGCAATGAATATAGATGAAACTATTTTCTTAGAATCTATTCATTATGTATGACAACTGCCATAAGAATGTAAAAGTCTCTCTATTTTGATGCGTTTATAAATATTTTCAAAACTAATATTTTAATGCTATGGGGGACATAAAACACAAATACTCTAGTTTTCCATGAGATGTAGTTTGGAAAGCTAAACAATTAAAATTTTTATTATCAATTAAAATTTCATCTTAAATGAGATTGCACAAATACACCACCGCTGAGTTTTTAAGTTACATAATCTCTGTTTTTAGGTACATAATTCCTACATCCTGCTAGAAAATTATGTTAATGTCTGTCTCAGAGAAATGATGTAAAAATATGATAGGACAGTTCCACTAGGATAAACAGAACAGCACTTGTCACATAGTAAATGTTAAGAATAATCCTCATGGTTCAAAAGAAATAAAAATGAATATTTTTCTGTATGTTATGAACTCGAATAATTTCAGTTACAAGTCAAATGAATGTGGTTTGATAAAATGTAAACACCTTATTATTTGAAGGAAATTAATTAGGTGCAAATGAAAATGTGGGTAAAGTCCAAAGCACATGAAAAGATGAATACACTACTTACCGATTGAGCCACATGATGTCGCTGTACACCACAATTTCTTAGGACACAAAAGAGATGCCAGCTTGCCTGCATTGCTTATTCATGTGACGCACTCTTTTCATCACCTCTAAGATATTATTGTAACTGTAAGGAGTTCAAGAGGACGTGTCTCTGATTTATTAATTTTTCAATCGGTGTGAGAGCAACAATATATTTGGAATACGCTGGCAATGGTGTTTTCCTCGAGAAAAGATCCTGGAGCTCAGCCCCTTCTGCTCTCACTTCTGCTCCTGGCTGCCTGGGAGGCCGGGAGCGGCCAGCTGCACTACTCGGTCCCTGAGGAGGCCCCGCACGGCACCTTCGTGGGCCGCATCGCGCAGGACCTGGGGCTGGAGCCGGCGGAGCTGGTGCCGCGCCTGTTCCGGGTGGCGTCCAGGGAGCGCGGGGACCTTCTGGAGGTGAATCTGCAGAATGGCATTCTGTTTGTGAATTCGCGGCTGGACCGGGAGGAGCTGTGCGGGCGGAGCGCGGAGTGCAGCCTCCACCTGGAGGTGATCGTGGACAGGCCGCTGCAGGTGTTCCACGTGGAGGTGGAGGTGAGGGACGTCAACGACAACCCGCCTGTGTTCCCGGCCACACAAAAGAATCTGTTCATTTCTGAATCTCGACAGCTTGGCTCTCGGTTTTCACTAGAGGGCGCCTCAGATGCAGATATCGGATCGAATTCCTTGTTGACTTATACCCTGGATTCCACCGAGTATTTTACTTTGGATGTTAAAAGAAATAATGAGAACACAAAATCCCTTGGACTCGTGTTGAAAAAACTTTTAAATCGAGAGGATATTCCTGAGCATCATTTACTAATAACGGCAACTGATGGTGGGAAACCAGAGCTCACTGGAACTACTCAAGTGAAGATCACAATCCTAGATGTAAACGATAATGCTCCAGTATTTGACAGGACACTCTACAAAGTCCGATTATTTGAAAATGCACCAAATGGTACTCTAGCAGTGATTGTTAACGCCTCTGATTTGGATGAAGGAGCAAATAAGGACATTGTATACTCTTTCCATGCAGACCTGTCAGCTGAGATTCTGTCGAAATTCCACTTAGACCCTGTCAATGGATGTATCAGTGTAAAAGGTAACCTCGATTTTGAAGAAACTCAATCATATGAAATCCAGGTGGAGGCGACAGACAAAGGAAATCCCCCAATGATAGATCACTGCACAGTCGTAGTGGAGATTGTGGACATAAACGACAATGCACCGGAATTAGTAATCAAGTCACTCTCATTACCTGTATTAGAAAATTCTGCAGTTGGGACTGCCATTGCCCTGATCAGCGTGTCAGACCTAGACTCAGGGGTGAACGGTCAGGTGACTTGTTCCTTGATGCCTGACACACCCTTCAAGCTGGTGTCCACCTTCAAGAATTACTACTCCTTGGTGCTGGACAGCGCCCTGGACCGAGAGACCGTGTCGGCCTACCAGGTGGTGGTGACCGCGCGGGACGGGGGCTCGCCCCCGCTGTGGGCCACGGCCAGCGTGTCGGTGGAGGTGGCCGACGTGAACGATAACGCGCCCGCGTTCGCGCAGGCCGAGTACACGGTGTTCGTGAAGGAGAACAACGCGCCCGGCTCGCACATCTTCACGGTGCGGGCGCGGGACGCGGACGCGCAGGAGAATGCGCGCGTGTCGTACGCGCTGGTGGAGCGGCGCGTGGGCGAGCGCGCGCTGTCGAGCTACGTGTCGGTGCACGCGGAGAGCGGCAAGGTGCACGCGCTGCAGCCGCTGGACCGCGAGGAGCTGGAGCTGCTGCGGTTCCAGGTGAGCGCGCGCGACGCTGGCGTGCCTGCCCTGGGCAGCAACGTGACTCTGCAGGTGTTCGTGCTGGACGAGAACGACAATGCGCCTGCGCTGCTGGCGCCGGCCGGGGGCGGGGCGCTGAGCGAGGCGCTGTGGCGCTCGGCGGGCGCCGGCCACGTGGTGACCAAGGTGCGCGCGGTGGACGCGGACTCGGGCTACAACGCGTGGCTGTCCTACGAGCTGCAGCCGCCGGCGGGGGCGGATGGCACGCGCAGCCCGTTCCGCGTGGGGCTGTACTCGGGCGAGATCAGCATAACGCGCGCCCTGGACGAGGCCGACGCGCCCAGGCAGCGCCTGCTGGTGCTGGTGAAGGACCACGGCGAGCCGGCGCTCACGGCCACGGCCACGGTGCTGGTGTCTCTGGTGGACAGCGGCCAGGAGCCCAAGACTTCCCGGGTATCTTTGGGTGTCGTTGGCCCAGAGGCGTCGCTGGTGGACGTGAACGTGTACCTGATCGTGGCCATCTGCGCCGTGTCCAGTCTGCTGGTGCTGACGCTGGTGCTGTACGTGGCGCTGCGGTGCTGGGGGTCTCCCACACAGGGCGCGTGCGCGCCTGGGAAGCCGGTGCTGGTGTGCTCCAGCGCGGTGGGGAGCTGGTCCTACTCGCAGCAGAGGAGGCAGAGGGTGTGCTCCGGGGAGGGCCCGCCCAAGACCGACCTCATGGCCTTCAGTCCTGGCCTTCCACCTTGTCCATTTAACCTGGATAAAGAGCAACAACTGGTAGACGATCTTGATTCCTCCGTTAAAGTGAGTAATTCTTCTTAAAAAAAATCATTTTTATGCTTTGTTTTGTTCCTTTGTCGATAATCTTAGAAGTTTATTCCAGTCTCTCATTTGGCGTTGACGTGCTATTATTCTATTCGTCTTCCTTGCTTTTTCCTTTCCATTTATACATTGTTGTCAATCTTTTAAAATTAAGGCCTAACTGGAAGTCTGAGGCAGGAGGTTCACTTGAGCGCATTAGGCTGGTAGTAGACTTGGCAACCTAGTCACAGCTGTCTCTATTACTTAGGCATTATAAGACACCAAAGCAGTGCATATTGGCTTCTTTCATTGTTCAGCACATATTGTTGTAGATTCCAATACATTTCCTGTTGACTGTCTCCACTGTCTGAGAAATTTTAGACGAAAGTTTCCTATATACTTACCTAAATATACATTAATATGGCTAAGATATAATAGAAGTCTACCAAATATGTGAATATGCCAACTACCTACCTGCATTCCTTAAAATGACCTTTTCCTTATTTTCTTTAAAATATAATCACCCATTTTACAATTAACGCATGCTTCCTGAAATTACCGATGTAGAATTGCAGAGTGATCATGTTTTTTGCCTTTATTATTCATTATTTGTGAAACCATCCTGATTTAACATTTCATTGTAGTTTGTTTAGTTCTATATCTAGGGTTATTTTATAAGCATATTATGGTCAATAGGTAGTTGAGGAATTTGCTGTATGTCTATAATGGTATTTCTACTCATTTTGTACATTTCTTTCTTGTCATACATGCACATTTCTTTTGTGTGTGTGTGGGTCATGGGCCTGGGTGATGTCCCTGAGTTCTTCAGCTCATGGCTACCACCCTACCCTTGGGCCTGGGCATTGTCCCTGAACTTATCAGCTCAAAGCTACTGCCCTACCCTTGAGCCAAGCCTGGATTCCCATTTTCTAGAAGTTAATTGGAGATAAGAATCTCAGGTCCTTTTGTGCCGGGGCTGTCTTTGAACCTTGATCCTCAGATCTCAGCCTCCAGAGTAGCTAGGATTACAGGCATGAGCCACTGCGCCCAGTCACATTTCTTATTTTATGTGGAGTTGGGCTAGTGAATTACAGATCAGTAGATGACAATTTTCCAATATGCTTATGTCCTTCTAGTAAATCAATATACACATGTATATGAATTCCTGCTGCTCGATGCATTTGTTCAATAACTTTCCTGACAATAATTTTATTAGCATGTTTTTCATCTTATTTTGAATTCATTTCATATAACTTCATTTTGCTATTTAATTGAACACCTCTCCCTGTGTTAATAGCTTTTTTTGTGCAGGTCTTGGGACTTGATCTCAGGGCCTGGGCACCATCCCTGAGCTTTATTGCTGAAGGCTAGTGCTTTAGCACTTGAGGCAAAGCTCCTCTTTTGTACTTTTAGTGGTTAATTGGAGATAAGAGTTTTAGGGTCTTTTCTGCTTGGCCTTGTTTAAAACCATGATCCTCAGATTTCAGCTTCCTGAGGAGTTATGTCTATAGATGAGAGCCGCCAGAGCCTGGCTTACTTATTTTTCAAACTTCTCCCTTTGTTGAGATTTTTTTGTTTATGCTATATTTTCCTGATGTCATTGGGTACCTGTATTATGGCTAGTTTGTCATGTAATTATTATGCTCTATTCTTTTAAATTTGACTTGTAGATATTTCAAAAATTCTTTTGGTTTTGCTGTGTTCTCTCCCCCTGCTCCTCTTTCTATCTTTTGGTGGCAGTTCTGGGGCTTGAATATTAGGCTTGGGCAGATCTTCTGATCTTTATTTGCTCAAGGCTACTATTCTATCACTGTGGAGCC
This sequence comes from Megascapheus bottae, assembly GCF_031878675.1. Lineage (NCBI taxonomy): Eukaryota > Metazoa > Chordata > Mammalia > Rodentia > Geomyidae > Megascapheus > Megascapheus bottae. The sequence goes on along the minus strand of NC_143512.1, from coordinate 12,457,247 downwards.
ACAGCTCTACTTCTAGCTTTTTGACAGTTAATTGGAGATAAGAGTTTCACAGAGTTTCTGACTTGAACTCAAGGCCTGATCACTGTCCTTGGACTTTCCTCAATGATTGCTCTCTGCCACTTGAGCCACAGCACCACTTCCAGCTTTTCTATGTATGGGGTACCAAGGAATCGAACCTGGGTCTTCGTGCATGCTAGGCAAGCCCTCTCCACTAGGCCAAACTCCCAGTTCCCTTTTTTCTTATATTTGTTTTGTTATTTATCTTTATTATTGTAACATTTCTTGTTAGCATCTCCTCCAGTCTTCCTGGACTGGCTTTATTAGGTAAAGTACTTTAATCAGTTAAGCTGATCAGAGATTCTGGGATCCTTCCAAACATTCTCTTGTATGATTTTTCTATAAAGTTTTGTATAAATTTTTAGCTGGAAGGACTTACTAGTGTTGTCCTCAGTACCTAAGAATTCCTTGTTTCTTTGGTGTCTATTCTACCATGGAAACTCTAGAACAATTGCATCATTTTTGCCAGGCCTGGAGTTTGAACTCAGGGTCTGGACAGTGTCCCTAAATCTCTCTGTGCACAGGCTGTCACTCTACCACTTCAGTCACAGCACCACTTCCAACCTTTTCCGTTTATATGCTACTAAGGAATTGAACCCAGGACTTCATGCATGCTAGGTAAGCACTCTTCCACTAAGCCATATTTCCAGCCCTAGAAAAATAGCATCTGCACACTCCTTTGTGTTCTATGTGGTACATTATTATCTAAAATTTCCTGAGTCCTCTCTATGTGTCAATGATACAGAACTGAAGTTTTTTGTTTTTTTTTTTTGGCCAGTCCTGGGCTTGAGCTCAGGGCCTGAGCACTGTCCTTGGACTTTCTCAAGACTAGAGCTCTACCACTTGAGCCTCAGCACCACTTCCGGCTTTTTTCTATGTATGTGGTACTGAGGAACCGAACCCGGGTCTTCATGCATGCTAGGCAAGCACTCTACCACTAGGCCAAACTCCCGACCCTGTGTTTTTTTTTTTTGTTGTTGTTGGGTTTTTTTTTAACCGTATTTTTTTTGTATTTTCTTTTTTGGCACTGGGGATCGAACCCAGGACGTTGCACTTCCTAGGCAAGCACTTTGCCACTGAGCTACCTCCCAGCCTCTAGATTTTTTTGTGTGTGTGTGTATGCTGCTCTCAGTTGTCTAGAATGCTGGGTGTCATTTACGTGTTAAAAGGTGACACTGAAACTTGTTCCTTAGGCAGTGCCTCTTGCTTTGAAAAGCCAATATGTGTGTGCAATGTGTACTTTGCTTTTCTGGTTCCTGAACTGGGGAGAAAGTAGAAATGGGCTGTTTACTCAGTATTGGTGAAAAGACTGTTGTAAGAATGTGTTCTGAATTTTGTTACTGCAACGAATTTGGAAGTTTTTCACTTATCTGGAGTCTTTTACTTCAGTTCCAGACTTCCCATAGTGGAAACTTTTCTGTATATTTGAATTTGGTGTCTTAGAAAAGGACAATCTGATCATATCTGTAATGCAATCATGCTGATATCACCACCTATGTTGTTTTTTAAAGATATATTTATTTTTTGGATTTATACTACTAAACAGGGTAAAGTTTAGTCAAAGAAATAATAATAAAAGCCTCCCAAGTCTCAAAAAAATAAATATCCATGTAGAGGAAGGTAAAAAGACATTAGCCAAATTGAAATGAATTGAGTCTATCTACAGACCTTATATTAAATTCTCACAGGTAAAGGTTTTTGAATAACTTTTTTACAGCTAACAGAAGAAATAACCCATTGCTGTGTCCCCTAATTTACCTGAAATTTATCTTATCAGTTGAAAACTTATATGCCAAGAAAGAGTAACAGACGTTTTCTATAATACTGAATAGAACAAATATTTTCAAAGACTAGAGTTGTACACAGCAAAGCTTTCCTTTTAAAGAGAGATTTTTCTAGATAACAAAATTGAGAGAGTAAAAGATAGATTGTTTTTTTAAAAGATATATTCTTTTACTTACTTTTTTTTGGAGTGCCAGTCCTAGGGCTTGAACCAAAGGCGTGGGCACTGTCCTTGAGCTTATTTTGTTCTAAGGTTGTACACTACCACTCAAGCCACAGCTCTATTTCCAGCTTCTTATGGTTAATTGGAATTAAGAGTCTCACAGACTTTTCTGCCTGGACTGGCTTTGAACCAGGATCCTCAGATCTCAGCCTACTGAGTAGCTAGAGTTACAGGCAAGTGTCGCTGGTATCTGGCTCTTTTAATTCATTTTAATTGATGCTCTTCAGATTATCCCTATTCTTGACTTGTTAAAAACCTAACTTAAATGGTCGTGGTACCTCACGTGTGTAATCCTAACTACTCAGGAGGCTGAGATCTGAGGATCAAGGTTCAAAGCCAGCCTGAGCACAAAAGGACCTGAGATTCTTATCTCCATTTAACCTCTAGAAAATGGTAAATGGGGCTTGGCTCAAAGGTAGAGCAGTAGCCTTGAGCTTTTAGGCCTAGTTCAAGCCCCATGACACACCAAAAAAATCTAACTTAAATAAATAATTTTATATGTCAAAACAGTGCTAGGATCTTGAGTAGCAAGATCATAGAAAGTATGTACACTATGCTTTCTGTTAATTATATACCTTTAAAAATTATCTTTGGGGCTGGGACTTTGGCCTAGTGGTAAAGTGCTTGCGTAGTATGTATGAAGACCAGGGTTCGATTCCATGGCACCACGTACATAGAAAAAGCTGCAAGTCATATTGTGGCTCCTGTAGTAGAGCTCTAGACTTGCAAAAGCGCAAGGACAGTGCTCAGGCCCTGAGTCCAAGCCCCAGGATTGGCAAAATGAGATAAAATAAAATAAAAATTATCCTCAAGTAGTTTTTACAAAAGGGCTTCAGTTCAACATGCCAGTTTATGAGTACAATGCATCTCAATACTTGTCACTCCATCCTGATGGGCCTTATGATTACACAAGCATTATTTATTATCATCTTTTATAATTAATACCAGTATATATTCATGTTTCTTTCTGGGATCATTGTTCCTCTGAAAAAGACATTTGAACATATTTTATTTCCACTCTCCCTTTTGAGAAATAATTTTTTGAGTTTTGAATTCTGGATTAGAAATTATTTTTTCTAGCATACTGAAGATTTCTTTCTGTAGCATTTGAGAAAATGGTTATCAAAGTTATTATTTAGATATTATGTCCTTTCCTCTCTAGCTACTTTTATTCATTTTTGTTTTATAGCAGCATTATTACATGACAAATTTTAATTTATCTTACTAGTAGTTTTCTTCCCCCTTTTTGTTTTACAATTTTCTATATCTGTTGGTTGATACATTTTCCAGTTTATGTCAAAATTTAGCAGTCTACCTTCAGATATTGCTTCAATACCATATTTCATCTCTTGCTTTTCTCAAAGCACATAAAGCACATATATTATGTATTTTCATCACATCCTTTGCTGTTTCACACAATAGTTCAGATTTAAAATCACTTTTCTATTTTGTTGTATGATGCATATGTTTTTCTGCTCCTTATTTTACTTTAGTAATTCATTCTTCTTATCCATTGCATGTCACCAACTGCATGCATAACTGAAAAATTTTGCCCTTCCAGTTTTAGAATTTTCTTTTTACTTAAAACAGGTTACAGGTGTGTGTGTGTGTGTGTGTGTGTGTGTGTGTGAGTGTGAAGTTGTTCACTACAAATGTAGCTCAACAAGTGAATCACAATTATTTGTGATCTGTTTGGTCACCTTAATAATGGAATCATTTGCATGTCTATTATTATCTTATTACCTTATATTAGTTATACAGGGGGGAAATTTCATTGTTACATCATCACATGTTTGTTCTAATCAATATTGCCCCTCTATCACCCTCTGTGCTATCTCTTGTTTTATGTTATTTCCAGGGTCCTTTTGTCTTATTATGATCATTTTTCTTGATAATTGTGAATTGATATCTGGACATTGTACATGAATATTTGTGTTGGTCTAAATTATGTATATACTTTCAGAGGAGAAGAATAAACTTTTAAATATTTGCTAAATATGGACTTGGGGAATTAATGAGAAATCTTGAATTGAAATAGATACTGTGTATCTCTTTTTCTTGAGCACTCTATGTAACTACAAATCATTATAGCTCACTGTTAGCACTCCAACACTTATTGTGTTTCACAGATCAACTTAAAGAAAAACGATCAGTAGCCAAAGGATTTGTATTCTGTTCTAAAACCTGCTTCTTTTTCCACTTTACTAAGAATCAACATTAATGAGTATTTTTGTCTTAGTTATTATTTTTTTGCCAGTCCTGGGCTTGAGCTCAGGGCCTGAGCACTGTCCTTGGACTTTCTCAAGGCTAGAGCTCTACCACTTTAGCCTCAGCACCACTTCTGGCTTTTTGCTGTGTATGTGGGGTTCCGAGGAATTGAATCCAGGTCTTCTCATAAAATATGTAATAACAGATTTTTTCCACACTAGGAGAAGCATATGAACAGACACTATCACCTTTTCTCGATTGAATAGAAATTCATCAAAATATATGGAAATAAAGAAAAAAACTATAACTACTAAATCTTAGTTCAGATACTTGTAAAATCATCTATAAATAAAACAGAGTAATACACATAAATAAGTACTGGAGTGTTGTAACTGCACATGTATCACTTTGTAATACTTAAATCAATATATTCAGCATGATTTACTTTAAGGGTATTTTGTTGAGGCAGAAGGCCATATAGAGTAATGCTGGATACGTGACAAACACCTCACTAATAGGAGGCAAATAAAACAAAGAATACTTACCCTTTCATCCACATGATGTCGCTAGACACCGCACGATTTTTCACTCCTGCCACTATCGAAAGGATGCAGTGACTACAATGTACTTAGAAAGGGGAAGGAGCTTCCATTTTTGGCTCTTCCACAGAAGCACCAAGGCATATACTGTCTGGAATTCCGTTTTGTGAGGCTATATTGTGGTGATGCAGTAGGGATTAGAGAAGTGGAACAAGACTGCGATGCTATATTCTCAGAGAAAAAGTCCGGGCTCCCGGCGTCTGCTGCTCTTGCTTCTGCTCCTGGCTGCCTGGGAGGCCGGGAGCGGCCAGCTGCACTACTCGGTCCCCGAGGAGGCCCCGCACGGCACCTTCGTGGGCCGCATCGCGCAGGATCTGGGGCTGGAGCCGGCGGAGCTGGTGCCGCGCCTGTTCCGGGTGGCGTCCAGGGAGCGCGGGGACCTTCTGGAGGTGAATCTGCAGAATGGCATTCTGTTTGTGAATTCGCGGCTGGACCGGGAGGAGCTGTGCGGGCGGAGCGCGGAGTGCAGCCTCCACCTGGAGGTGATCGTGGACAGGCCGCTGCAGGTGTTCCACGTGGAGGTGGAGGTGAGGGACGTCAACGACAACCCGCCGAGATTCTCTCGACCAGAACAAACCTTCTTTATTTTAGAGTCTAGAGTGCCAGACTCGCGGTTTCCAGTAGAGGGCGCATTTGATTTGGATGTGGGAGCAAATGCAGAACTGAGATACAAGATCAGTCCTAATGAGTATTTTGACTTGGATGTTAAAAGGAACGAAGAAGAAACAAACGTTTTAGAGCTAGTTTTGAAGAAATCCTTAGACAGAGAAGAAACTCAAGAACATCGTTTGTCACTGGTTGCAACGGATGGAGGAAAACCTGAATTAACAGGTACAGTTCAATTACTGATCAATGTATTGGATGTAAATGATAATGCCCCGATATTTGAGAAGTCCACATATAATGTTAGACTGTTGGAAAATACACCAAGAACGACTGTAGTAATTAAACTGAACGCATCAGATGCGGATGAAGGGATTAATAAAGAAATAGTGTATTGCTTCAGTAACCTCGTTCTTGATGATGTGAAATCTAAATTTATAATCAATTCCACCAGTGGTGAAATACAGGTTAAGGAACAACTGGATTATGAAGACCGAAAGTTATATGAAATTTACATAGATGCTAAGGATAGAAATCCTTTCCCATTAAGTGGACATTGTAAAGTTATAGTGAAACTTGTGGATGTGAATGACAATGCCCCTGAGATGGCCATAACGTCCCTTTTTTTGCCAGTCAAAGAGGATGCTCCTCTAGGCACCGTCATCGCACTCATCACTGTGTCCGACCGCGACTCAGGGGTGAACGGTCAGGTGACCTGCTCTTTGACGCCCAAAGAACCCTTCAAGGTGGTGTCCACCTTCAAGAATTACTATTCCTTGGTGCTGGACAGCGCCCTGGACCGAGAGACCATGTCGGCCTACCAGGTGGTGGTGACCGCGCGGGACGGGGGCTCGCCCCCACTGTGGGCCACGGCCAGCGTGTCGGTGGAGGTGGCCGATGTGAACGACAACGCGCCCGCGTTCGCGCAGGCCAAATACACGGTGTTCGTGAAGGAGAACAACGCGCCCGGCTCGCACATCTTCACGGTGCGGGCGCGGGACGCGGACGCGCAGGAGAACGCGCGCGTGTCGTACGCGCTGGTGGAGCGGCGCGTGGGCGAGCGCGCGCTGTCGAGCTACGTGTCGGTGCACGCGGAGAGCGGCAAGGTGCACGCGCTGCAGCCGCTGGACCGCGAGGAGCTGGAGCTGCTGCGGTTCCAGGTGAGCGCGCGCGACGCCGGCGTGCCTGCCCTGGGCAGCAACGTGACTCTGCAGGTGTTCGTGCTGGACGAGAACGACAATGCGCCTGCGCTGCTGGCGCCGGCCGGGGGCGGGGCGCTGAGCGAGGCGCTGTGGCGCTCGGCGGGCGCCGGCCACGTGGTGACCAAGGTGCGCGCGGTGGACGCGGACTCGGGCTACAACGCGTGGCTGTCCTACGAGCTGCAGCCGCCGGCGGGGGGCGGATGGCGCGCGCAGCCCGTTCCGCGTGGGGCTGTACACGGGCGAGATCAGCACCACGCGTGCCCTGGACGAGGCCGACGCGCCCAGGCAGCGCCTGCTGGTGCTGGTGAAGGACCACGGCGAGCCGGCGCTCACGGCCACGGCCACGGTGCTGGTGTCTCTGGTGGACAGCGGCCAGGAGCCCAAGACTTCCCGGGTATCTTTGGGTGTCGTTGGCCCAGAGGCGTCGCTGGTGGACGTGAACGTGTACCTGATCGTGGCCATCTGCGCCGTGTCCAGTCTGCTGGTGCTGACGCTGGTGCTGTACGTGGCGCTGCGGTGCTGGGGGTCTCCCACACAGGGCGCGTGCGCGCCTGGGAAGCCGGTGCTGGTGTGCTCCAGCGCGGTGGGGAGCTGGTCCTACTCGCAGCAGAGGAGGCAGAGGGTGTGCTCCGGGGAGGGCCCGCCCAAGACCGACCTCATGGCCTTCAGCCCAGGTCTACCTCCTCATCCTGTTGGGGTGGATGTAGGTGAACATCAGGATTTTAAAGAAGATCATTGTGCCGGAGTAAGTCTATATTTTAAATATCAATATTTAATGCTCACGTTAAATTTATAACTGTGTCAAGGTGTGTTTGAAGTGTTAAAGTCGATTAGGTTTTTTTTTTTTGTTGTTGTTGTTGTTGTTAGTCCTAAGTTCAAGGTCTGAGCACTGTCCTTGAGATTTCTTAGGGCTAGAACTCTACTACTTGAGCCACAGTACCACTTCTGGCCTTTTCTGTGTATGTGATACCAAGTAATCAAACCTAGGGCTTTATGCATTCTAGGCAATCCTCTACTAGTAGACCACTCTACCAGTTACAATTTCACACACATATGTATACACATATGTGTGTGTATATATATATATACACATATGTTTGTATGTGCATTTTTTTCAATGTGTGGTTTCTGGTATTTGAAGTCTGGGATCTGGGCTCTGTCACTGAAGATAGCTGAAGGCTAGCACTCCACCACTTGAATCACAGCTCCCCCTTCAGATTTCTTTTTTTTTTGTTGTCCTCAATTGGAAATATGAGTCTTATGGACTTTCTTTCCTGGGCTTTCCTCAAGCCAGAATCCTGTAGGATCTCCCTAGTAGGTAGGATTATAGGCATAAGCCACTTGTGTGTGACTATGTATATTTACATCTTTTTTATTCTAACCTTACTGTGATCTCACTTTAATGTTTATTGTAATAGAATTAGTATACATTATTTTTTTATATATTTTTATTGTAATTAATAGAAGGATTACATTAAATTTGCCAGATAGAAGGTGCATTAATTCACATATATTGATACCTTTTCTTATGTCTTTGTCCCCATTAGTATACATTATTTTACACATTCAACACTCCTTGTATTTTTATAATGAACATATAATTTTCATTCCACATTTTTCCCATAGAACTTTTCATTTTGGTGTGATATTTAAAATGACCTATTATATCACCTTCCACATTTTAACTTTAGGAAGTAAATAAAGTAGATATTTTTATTGCCAGTTCTGATATTTAATCCCTAAGTTTCTTTGCTCAAGAATACACTGTTCCATGGAGCCACTGCTTAAAAGGCAACTTCTAGCTTTTTGGTGTTTAATTGGATACACGAGTCACATGGACTTTTTTTCTTGGGCTGGCTTCAAACTGACCTCTGATATCAGCCTCCTTGGTAACTAGAATTAAAGGTTTGAGTCACTTACACCCAACTTACATTTTTTAAAACAAGAGCTTGAAATATCAACACAATTGTGTCATTTGCTTTTTTGCTTTGTATTCTTATTCTAAGTGCTGGGGAAGAATTTAATGCGTCTGAAATTATAGGAAAGGCCTCTACCACGAAGGTATACACTGTTGTCTACTATATCCATTTTTATTGAAAAGCTGCCTTTAGTATGTTTTTGTTGCAAATGATTGTGTGTGTGTGTGTGTGTGTGTGTGTGTGTGTGTGTTGCTAAGGGGCTTGAATGTAGGGCTTGGAGCCCTTATTTGGCATGCTCTAGGCTAATTTTCTCCCATTTGAACCAGGCTTCCAGTCTGTATACTATATTAATTTGCATATTCCCCACTAATCATTATTGTTCTGTGATTGTACAGGTAGTGACTTGGCAATCATTTAGGAATAAAGATTAACATCTGGTGGAGATAAAGGTGTTAATGAGAAACTTTCATACACTTTAATCTTGTTCTATCTGTAGGTATTACTCAATGTGTCAGTTATGCAGATAGTGTAGAACTTGTGATTCATTGTAATCTGACCTTTGAATAAAACCATGTATGTGTCTGGGAATGTGACTTAGTGGTAGAATGCTTGCCTAGAATGCATGAAGCTTTGGGTTCAATTCTTTAGTACCACAAACAGAAAAAGATGGAAGTTGTTCTGTGGCTCAGGTGGTACAGTGCTAGCCTTGAGCACAGAGAGGTTTAGTGACAGTGCCTAGGCTCTGAGTTCAAGTCCTAGGATTGGCAAAAATAAGAACATTTATGTAACATGTGTTCCCTTTCTAGAGATGTGGCTCAGTGGTAGAACTCTTGTTTAACACAAACACACAAACTCGCACACACATTCTAAGTTCTATCTGTTGCACTACAATAAGTGAACAAACATCATGAAAACCCCCAAGTACTGTATTTACTGTGGTATCAAAACTCTCATCCATTTTTCATTTGGTGGGTTATTTTTCAATGGGGCCTACACTTAGTTCTCCAATACTAATGTTATAATTGTGTATAGTTAAACTATTATCTCTTTACTTGAAAGACAACAAAGAGCAGGGCTCTGGTGGCTCATGTCTGCAATCCTAGCTACTCAGGAAACTGAGATCTGCGGATCATGGTTCAAAGCCATCCCAGGCACAAAAGTCCATGAGACTTTTATCTCCAGTTAGCCACCAGAAAACCAGAAGTGATGGTGTGGTTCAAACTGGCAGAGCACTAACCTTGAACTGAAGTGCTTAAGGACAGTGCCCAGGCCCAGAATTCAAGTTTCTTGAAGGAAAAAAAAAAGAGAACAAAGGTAGCAAAAATTTGTGACAAAACATTTGGGATCTTGATGCTATCGTTCCTTGCTGAAATTCTCCGACATGAGGTTCATTTTGTCCAGTTTTAGATAGTGTTTATAAATTGTCGGCTATAACTTTCATTTGATAAACATTGTTCTTATTATACACAGATCTACTGCAAGCATATAATACTATGTGGTGATAATATTGTGACAAATATCAGTTGGTTAGTAAAACTTAGCTTCTACTATTTTAGAGTAAAATAAAACTGTTTATTTTGGTAAGTCTTTGGGTTTTCAGTCAGGGACGAGGTACTGTCCCTGATATTTTTGCTCAAGGTTAGCACTGTACCACCTGAGCCCCAGAACCATTTTTGGCTTTTTTCTGTTTATGTGATTATGAGGAACTGAACCCCTTCATGCAAGCACTGTACTAATAAGCTACCCCTTCGCCCTTAAAATAAAAATTTCACATCCATTTATATCAGAAAACTTTCATTATGAATTTCAGAATCTTTTTATTTTATGTAAATTTATTTGTTTTCCAATTTTATGGAGACCATGATTACCAAATTATTCTAAGATATTCATAGCATTTTGAAAGCCATGCATTATGTTTATAAAACAATTTAAGATTTGTTTCCAAATTTGTGGCAGTCATAGTGGAATAGTTATTGGATCCAAAGGCATATAAACTCCCAAGTGCTTAATTACTTGCTTCTTTTTTATGGGACTGATCTTTAAACCCAGAGACTCCCACTAGTACTGTGCTCTACCATTTGAGCCATGCCCTCAGCTTTTAAAAAAATGTCAATTTATTTTTTGGCTAGGGTTTCAAGTTTTTGTACAAGTTGATGTTATTTGTGATTCGCCCACCTATAGCCACCTCCACACAGCCATTCCCAGCTTGTTTGTTGAGATGCAGTCTCACCACCCCTTTGTTGGGCCATTCACCATCCATAATTTTTACAAAGGTCTATCTCCTGGGTAACAGGTATTACAGACTTGATCTACTGTGCCCTACCACCTCAATGAGGTATTGAGGATGGTGGTTATTCTTTTGTTCATATTTTTCAGGAAACATCAGATGAAATTAAGCTTGGATCATACATTTTCCCACATTTACAAATTGCTCAAGGTCTATTAGAGGACTACCTGGGGGTTTGTTTTCACTAATTTGTCAGATAGCATAAAGATGTTTTCTGTTTTTTGTTTTTTGTTTTTTTTTTTGCCAGTCCTGGGCTTTGGCTCAGGGCTTGAGCACTGTCCTTGGGCTTTGTCAGGGCTAGAGCTCTACCACTTGAACCTCAGCACCACTTCCAGCTTTTTGCTATGTATGTGGGGTACCGAGGAATTGAGCCCGGGTCTTCATGAATGCTAGGCAAGCACTCTACCACTAGGCCAAACTCCCGGCCCGGTTTTCTATTTTTTTTTCTGGATTTTTTTTTGCCAGTCCTGGGCTTGAGCTCAGGGCCTGAGCACTGTCCTTGGACTTTCTCAAGACTAGAGCTCTACCACTTGCGCCTCAGCACCACTTCCAGCTTTTTTTCTATGTATATGGTACTTGAGAATCGGACCCAGGTCTTTGTGCATGCTAGGCAGGCACTCTACCACTAGGCTAAACTCCCGGCCACGTTTTCTGTTTTTTAAAGAGTACATAATTTTAAACCCAAATTAGTATTGAACTAAAATTCGATTAGAAGAAAACACTCCAAATTTTGTACATGTATAAGAACAACAAAATCACTTATAGCTGAAATAATCAAGGAATCATATTACTGTATAGAAAATGGCATTTAAAAAACCGGAAACAGCTTGATTTATTAGGAGGTAGAGAAAAACCTATAGTTATGAATGAATATTTTAAATTAGTTTCTAGGAGAGTCTCTATAAACATGTGCCTTTCAAGAATAGTTGAACCAAGCCTGATGCCTGATTCCAAGAGCTTCATAGAAAAGTTAACGATGAAGCATACATATCGTGACTGTAATAGAACCAGACCATTATAAGAGGTACAAGAAAGTGAAGTCTTAGTGTGAAAAAAAGGAATTCTCATGTCTAGTTCTGTGGTCAAAAGAAACTTTCCAGAATAATGATAATTTTGCTGGTTACAAAATGGAGACATTTCCTTGGAAGAGCACTGAGAACAACCAGTATTCTTGGGAGGAATAACTTAAGTAAACTAGTGAAAACAAAATTCCAAATGCACTTGGGAGAGTCTACTTTGACTAAACAAATGGTTTTCATATGAATGAGATAAGGTAGAAAAAGTAAAGTGAGAAACATGCTTTGAGAATTTTGAGTAGTGGGCTTTTCTGAAAAGTCATTTGAAAATATATAGTGTGAACCAATAATGAGAGGAGCATTTGGGGAAATGAGTGTAAGGATAAAGTGGAAAAAATGGTGAATACTAAGAAGCTTTGGTAGTAGGGACAACAACAATCATACAAACAAATAGAAAACTTGAGAAGCATTTGAACACAAAAGTAATTATTCTGGCAGTTAGGAACACTGGGATTCAATGTTTGCATACAAGCAAGGTAGCTCTGGTAAGTAGATCCAAAAATGGTAATGTATCCCAAGACATGATTAAAAAATTGCTGTAAATATAATGGATGGCCACCAAATTTAGGTAATTGTGAATTTTATAATATGAAAGAAACCAAATCATATTAAAGACACAAAATGGATGTATATTCAAATAGCAAGATTTAGAAGGAATGGATTAATAAGAGTGCCACAAATTCCTACAACAGAATATATAACATTTGAACAAGAGAATTTAAGAATACTGTTCTTTTCAAGTTAACTTAATGCAAAATATTGCTTTCAAAGATTCTCCACTAGTATTTCCTACATTAGAAAGTATCTGAATAGTTGATCACATTCATTCTAACCTTTTCTTCCATTGAAGAGAGTATTAAGATACTAGATTCATATCAATAAGCTTTGTTTAGTTTTTTTTTTTTGCCAGTCATGGGCTTGAGCTCAGGGCATGAGCACTGTCCTTGGACTTTCTCAAGGCTAGAGCTCTACCACTTGAGCCTCAGCACCACTTCTGGCTTTTTTCTATGTATGTGGTACCAAGGAATTGAACCTGGGTCTTCGTGCATGCTAGGCAAGCACTCTACCACTAGGCCAAACTCCTGGCCCCAATAAGCTTAGTTTACTCTACAAGGTGATACTATAAATAAGAATGTGGAATTTCTTGAAACTAAGAAATTTAAATATAGATAGTTTGGTTAAATTTATTGACACAGGCTTATTCTTTAAACCTATGGAAAAGAGTTTTATGAGAAGAGGAAATCCAAATTATATTCAGATTGCTAAGAAGACATGAATCACTAAGAATACAGAAAAAAGGGCGAGAAGCGGTGTTGTATGTTTGAAGAACAACGAAGAAGAAAGCTTCAGCTTAAAACTCCAAAATTTGCTATAAGCCTCACCTTCTTAGTATAGAATTAAAAAATTTCCTACTTACTATTCCGGCCACATGATGTCGCTCTTAACCATGAAGTGGTTTCAAATTCCCAAACCAACTCATTTCCTTTTCAATTGGAGAGACGCCCTACAATCTTAACTCTTCGAATGCGCAGAAGTGCCCGGCGTCTCTGGACTGAACGCTGGGATACATTAAGTAACCGAGGCAAGCTTCGCTGATGATTTTAAAACGTCACAACTGGAAATGGTGTACGTCAGAGAACGCGAGTTGGAGCGCAAACAACTCCTGTTTATGATCATTCTAGCAGCTTGGGGGGCCGGGAGCGGCCAGCTGCGCTACTCGGTCCCCGAGGAGGCCCCGCACGGCACCTTCGTGGGCCGCATCGCGCAGGACCTGGGGCTGGAGCCGGCGGAGCTGGTGCCGCGCCTGTTCCAGGTGGCGTCCAGGGAGCGCGGGGACCTTCTGGAGGTGAATCTGCAGAATGGCATTCTGTTTGTGAATTCGCGGCTGGACCGGGAGGAGCTGTGCGGGCGGAGCGCGGAGTGCAGCCTCCACCTGGAGGTGATCGTGGACAGGCCGCTGCAGGTGTTCCACGTGGAGGTGGAGGTGAGGGACGTCAACGACAACCCGCCGGTGTTCCCTGCCACACAAAAGAATCTGTTTATCCCAGAGTCCAGGCTGCTTGACTCCAGGCTTCCACTAGAGGGCGCGTCGGACGCGGACATCGGAGCCAATGCTCTGCTGACTTACAGACTGAGCCCCAATGAGTATTTCTCGCTGGATGTTCCAGCCAACGATGAGCAGGTAAAACCTCTTGGGCTTGTTCTGCGCAAGCCCTTAGACAGGGAAGAGGCTCCGGAGCTGTACCTATGGCTCACGGCCACGGACGGAGGCAAGCCTGAGCTGACTGGCACGGTTCAGTTACTCATCACAGTACTGGATGCCAACGATAATGCTCCGGCTTTCGGCAGGACGCTGTACACAGCGAGGCTGTCGGAAAACGTGCCTATTGGGACAATGGTGATTCCGCTCAATGCCTCAGATTTAGACGAAGGTGTGAATGGGGAGATCATGTATTCCTTCTCCAGCGATGCCTCTCCAGACGTAAAATCCAAGTTTCACATCGACTCTGTGGGTGGGGACATTGCAGTGATAGGGGATATTGATTATGAAGAAAGGAAAGCCTACAAAATCCAAGTGGAGGCATCTGATAAAGGCTTCCCCCCTCTGGCCGGCCACTGTACAGTTTTGGTGGAAGTATTGGACATGAATGACAATGCTCCCCAGTTGACTCTTACCTCCCTGTCACTTCTGATATCTGAGGACACTCAGCCAGGCACAGTGGTAACGTTGCTTAATGTGTTTGACAGAGATTCTGGTAACAATGGGCAGGTGACCTGCTCCCTGAGTCCCGACACACCTTTCAAGCTGGTGTCCACCTTCAAGAATTATTACTCACTGGTTCTGGAGAGCAGTTTGGACCGAGAGAGCGTGTCGGCCTACCAGGTGGTGGTGACCGCGCGGGACGGGGGCTCGCCCCCGCTGTGGGCCACGGCCAGCGTGTCGGTGGAGGTGGCCGACGTGAACGACAACGCGCCCACGTTCGCGCAGGCCGAGTACACGGTGTTCGTGAAGGAGAACAACGCGCCCGGGTCGCACATCTTCACGGTGCGGGCGTGGGACGCGGACGCGCAGGAGAACGCGCGCGTGTCGTACGCGCTGGTGGAGCGGCGCGTGGGCGAGCGCGCGCTGTCGAGCTACGTGTCGGTGCACGCGGAGAGCGGCAAGGTGCACGCGCTGCAGCCGCTGGACCGCGAGGAGCTGGAGCTGCTGCGGTTCCAGGTGAGCGCGCGCGACGCTGGCGTGCCTGCCCTGGGCAGCAACGTGACTCTGCAGGTGTTCGTGCTGGACGAGAACGACAATGCGCCTGCGCTGCTGGCGCCGGCCGGGGGCGGGGCGCTGAGCGAGGCGCTGTGGCGCTCGGCGGGCGTCGGCCACGTGGTGACCAAGGTGCGCGCGGTGGACGCGGACTCGGGCTACAACGCGTGGCTGTCCTACGAGCTGCAGCCGCCGGCGGGGGCGGATGGCGCGCGCAGCCCGTTCCGCGTGGGGCTGTACACGGGCGAGATCAGCACCACGCGGGCCCTGGACGAGGCCGACGCGCCCAGGCAGCGCCTGCTGGTGCTGGTGAAGGACCACGGCGAGCCGGCGCTCACGGCCACCGCCACGGTGCTGGTGTCTCTGGTGGACAGCGGCCAGGAGCCCAAGACTTCCCGGGTATCTTTGGGTGTCGTTGGCCCAGAGGCGTCGCTGGTGGACGTGAACGTGTACCTGATCGTGGCCATCTGCGCCGTGTCCAGTCTGCTGGTGCTGACGCTGGTGCTGTACGTGGCGCTGCGGTGCTGGGGGTCTCCCACACAGGGCGCGTGCGCGCCTGGGAAGCCGGTGCTGGTGTGCTCCAGCGCGGTGGGGAGCTGGTCCTACTCGCAGCAGAGGAGGCAGAGGGTGTGCTCCGGGGAGGGCCCGCCCAAGACCGACCTCATGGCCTTCAGCCCCAGCCTTCCTCAAGGTCCCACCTCTACTACAGACAGCGTGAGTCTTAAAGTATAAATATTTTCTTCTTTTAAATTACGTTTTAAATTTGACTTTTTTTGCTATTCTTTTTATTAACAAGTTATTAACATTGATTTTTACATCATATTTCAAATGACGTGTTTAACAAACAAGTATTTTAGAAGGGAATCTCTGTATACAATCACTGGCACTTAGATTTTTGAACATAGATACATATTAATCTATGTAATACAACATTATGTGTATAGAGTCATAAGTTTTTATGTCTATGTAGTTTTGTTTATATTTCTAGTAAAATGTCCATAGCATTGGGTATGCAAATGTTGAGTCCTCGCTCTTGTACTGTTTGGATCTAATAGTCACATATTAAGGATACCATGCTCCTTTTGTTCCTTTGGTCTTGACTTGTCTCACTCAACATGATTTGCTCTAGATTCATCCACTTCCCTGCAAATGCCATTAATTTATCTTGTCTGTTGGTTATGTAGAATTCCATTATATATATATATATATATATATATATATATATATATATATATATACCACATTTTCTGTATCCATTCATCTGCATAAGTTTGACTATTTTTAAGACTTCAAAAATAAGGATTTCAATCGGTTGTGATTTTTAATGCCCAAATCCTAGTAGTATGGCCTGAGAAAGCCTCATCATTATTTGGAGTATTTTCTTTGCTGAATAGGAAGTTTCAGGATTTTGTTTAAATCTCGCAAAACACCATATGGCTATTACAGACTATCAATTTCATTGGATGATATGTCATTCAGAAGTACAAACTTGTTTCTTTATGTAGTATGTGTGTACATAGTTTGTTTTGTTTGGCCATTCCTGGGCCTTGAATTCAGGGCCTGGCTGCTCTCCTTGAGCTTTCTCAAGGCTAGCACCCTACCACTTAATCCACAGCACCACTTCTGTTTTTTTCCTGTGTATTTGGTAAGGAGAAATCTAACCCAGGTTCTACTATCAGGTTCTACCAGCCCCATAGTGTGTTATGATTAGTATCTAGTATATAGGCCATATTTTTTGGGATAGATTGGAGTCTCTGGGATGAGATGCAAATAGTCTACTAAGAGCCACATCCTCAGTCCTAAGCAATGTTCATAAATTAGGTAGTAAATGATTTTCAATATTTATTTTGGCATTTCATTCCATAGATTTCCCATATTTTATTTAAACTACCTATTTTATCTCATTAATTTTACTCTTTTATGTTCCATGGAGCAATTCAATTATGTTAATTTCTTATTGCATCAATTTATCTTTTTTCTTGTATGGTATTTAGGTATTAGTTATTTCCTATCTTGTAGAATTGTGTTTGCTGTGCTGCTGATGAATTAATACAATTGAAAAATACATATTAGGTGATAGTTCTATTGTATTTTGTTTTGTTCCTTGATTGCATTGAAAATATACTAACATTCACATTTGCAAGTAATTGACTAGTGGATTGGGGAAGTTCTCTTTGTCCCCAAATCATAACAATTCATGTTAACTCTCTGAAAGCTTGAAACAGAAATTTCTTATATATATATATATTCCATAATTTAAGCACTATATTCATTTTTCAAAAGCACATTTTAACACTTCAAACATAATCTACATTTTGTATTTTTTTTTTTGGTGAGTCGCGGGGCTTGAACTCTGTGTCTGGGTGTTGTCCCTTGAGCTCACCTACCCCTGGAGTCACAGCCTCACTTCCTGTTTTCTAATGGTTAATTGGAGAGGAGATTCTCACTGACTTTAGTATCTGAGATGCCTTTGAACCACGATCCTCAGATCTCAGCTTCCTGAGTAGCTAGGATTACAGGTGTGAGCCTCTGTGCTCAACTCACTTTCTAACTTTTTACTTTAAGTTATTTTTTAATTTTAAATCTGTATCTTCTCTCCTCATGTTTTATTCAGTTTTCTATGGTGTGGAACACTTTGGTGGAGACCAAAAATGAATTTTCTGAAGTTATGTTTCTGAAATTTACAGATACGGTTGCAAGTAATCATCCGCTTTCACAGTTGGCAAGATTCTATCATACATTAAGAAGTTAGTATAGTATATCCTGTTTTTTTTTAATTTCAGTAAAATAAAATTAAAGGTATAAGAAATCAGTATCTTATGTTATTGTCAATAGACTTATTTGCAAATGAGTAGCAAATTAGTATTTACCAGAAGAAATCTAAATTTGTTTCTGTTGTCGAAGGAAAATCCATTTGAAATGATATTTGACATAATATTTTAACTTTTTCTTATTTGCATAGGCAATATTTTCACAGATTTTTTAGCTAGTTGTGGGCTTGAACTCAGGGCCTGATCACTGTCGTTGGGCTTTCTCCAGGCTAGGGCTCTACCACTTGAGCCACAGCACCACTTCCAGCTTTTTTCTATGTATGTAGTACCAAGGAATTGAACCTGGGTCTTAATGCATGCTAGACAAGCACTATACTATTAGGCCAAACTCCTGGCCCCCACATTAGAATTTTTAAGGAATTGGATCTAATATGTAATGAAAATTCTGAGTGTTAAGTAAAGCAATCTGCTCAAAAGTAGTTTTCCTGATATGTGAAACACACTATAGTCGAGTAAGTTTGTGGAGGAATATATGGTTCCGGAAACATTTTTTTCTTTGAAAATCACTACTAAAGGAATTGAAGGTAGACTTTAATCATCCACTATGGAAGAATGTATAATAAATAAATAAATACACACACAGAGAGAGGGAGAGGGAGAGGGAGAGGGAGAGGGAGAGGGAGAGGGAGAGGGAGAGGGAGAGGGAGAGGGAGAGGGAGAGAGAGAGAGAGAGAGAGAGAGAGAGAGAGAGAGAGAGAGAGAGAGAGAGAGAGAGGGAGAGAGAGAATCAGTGACAGTGTGACAGTGTCCTGGGGATTGAACTTGGGACCTGATGCTGTCCCTTAGCTTTCTTGCCTTAGGGTCCTCCTGAACCATTTTAGTCACAGCTCCATTTTCATTTTGTGGTGGTTAATTGGAGATACCTATCTCAGGGATATTCTTGTTTGAGGTGGCTTCAGATCTTGAACTTCAGATATCATCCTCCCAACTAGCTAGGATATGGGCATGAACCACTGGCACAAGGCTGAAGAATTTACTTTTGGGATGGATTTTGAAGTATGAGTAGAATTTTGATAGATAATAAAAGAAATACCTTGATTAAAGGAGTTATTGAGAAAGGAACTATATCATTCTTTTCTTTTTGTGGTTCATGGGGCTTGAACTCGGCCTGAGGACTGTTCCTGACCTCTTCAGCTCACCCTACCCTGAGCCAAGCCTCACTTCCCATTTTCTTGAGGTTAATTGGAGGTAAGAGTATCAGGTCCTTTTGTGCTAGGGCTGGCTTTGAACCTTGATCCTCAATTCTCAGCCTCCTGAGTGGCTAGGATTACATGCCTGAGCCACTGCCCCTGGCACGGACTATATCATTCTTGTAAACAATGATTTATATTGGAATGTGTATTAGACATCATTTGGAAATTAATCTATTGTTACCTATTGCATCCCTTAACATGAGTCTAAGGTCTTGATGCATGTTCAATAGAAAGGCAAACTCATTAGAGGTTTAATCCAATGGAATTTGTACTCATGGTGCCAAAATTATGGTAAAAATGGAGAAGATGGTCTGGTGCTGGTAGTGCATGCCTGTAATCCCAGCTACTCAGGAGGCTGAGATCCAAGGATCATAGTTCAAATCCATCCCAGGCAGAAAAGTCTGTGAGACATTTATTTCCAATTAACTACCTAAAATCTGGAAGTTAAGCTGTGGTGCAAGCTGTTGAGCCTTATGCAAAAAAAGTGCCCAGGAACAGTTCCCAGACCTAGAAGAATCAAAGACCCACGACTGACCAAAATGGAGAGGATATAGACAAATTTTAAATGTACTACATAAATATAATGAACAATAAGACAACTTATACATACCTTCAGACAGTGATTATGCTCTCGAATTTGTGATCTTCAAATATGTGTTTGGGAGCACTTATTGATTAGACAACTTGTTGATTTTGATTTTGGTTAAGAGGGTAGAGAAGAAAGCCTGTTGATATGGATTAAATATGATTAATTTGAATACATAGAAATATATATATATATATATATATATGCCTAGAGGAAAGGAACCTTCCAAATTATAAGGCTAAACCCATAACTTTGAAAATATTCAACATTTGAACAGCTGAGATATAGTCAGAGATGAATGGTGGAAATACTTCCAAGATTATGATGTGAGAGGAGTCTATGAAGGAAAATGTCCTAAGTGAGATGCTTATAGTGTGAAACCGTGGGGAGATTCAATATTCAAAGTATATGCATGTTCATTTTTCATGCATTAGTAAGAGGAACAGTTTAAGAAATCAGACATTCATTGGATAAAGGAGAGCAGAAATTTACAATTGTTCAGAATAGCCAAGATGAAACAGACCCTAGTTTATGAAAAGTTAGAATATCATATTTGTTTTTGGAAAAACATATTTCAACGACCAGATAAGTGTGACCTTCCACACAAAAGTACAGAGGAAGCGTACGTTTCTGTAGCCCATGGTATACACAGGTCATGCTCAACGGTATTAATAAGTAGCAATATTCAAAATACTGGGAAGATGCTGCGTCAATTATGAAGAAAGAGCTCCCTCTCTAAAACTCCATTATTGAATAAAGCCAAAAATATAAATGTATAAGCAAAGGGTGAAGGTCTCCTATTAAAGTATAATAAAAATAACGTTAATTTTATGTAACACATTTATTGTGGAGGTAAGTTAAACTGTAATCATTACCCCTTGGGACCACATGATGTCGCTGTCTATCAAGTTCTGGCTAACGAAGAGCCAATGACGTTTGCACAGCAGTATAAATCTCTTAAATGCATAGCAGCGGCATATGAAGCAGAATAGAATTAAAAGATTCCAGACAAAACAATAGTTCATCTTCATATAGAGACAAGATTTGCTAAGAAGAGCAAAAGGAATACTTGACATGGTGATTACCTGGCAAAGAGGCCCGGAGACCCGGCGTCTGCTGCTCTCACTTCTGCTCCTGGCTGCCTGGGAGGCCGGGAGCGGCCAGCTGCGCTACTCGGTCCCCGAGGAGGCCCCGCACGGCACCTTCGTGGGCCGCATCGCGCAGGACCTGGGGCTGGAGCCGGCGGAGCTGGTGCCGCGCCTGTTCCAGGTGGCGTCCAGGGAGCGCGGGGACCTTCTGGAGGTGAATCTGCAGAATGGCATTCTGTTTGTGAATTCGCGGCTGGACCGGGAGGAGCTGTGCGGGCGGAGCGCGGAGTGCAGCCTCCACCTGGAGGTGATCGTGGACAGGCCGCTGCAGGTGTTCCACGTGGAGGTGGAGGTGAGGGACGTCAACGACAACCCGCCCGTGTTCTCGCTCAAAGAACAAAAGCTGTTTATTTCAGAATCTAGAGTGCTAGACTCTCGATTTTTGCTAGAGGGCGCCTCAGATGCAGATATTGGAGCCAACTCACTTTTAACCTATGTGCTTCACTCCAATGATTACTTCACGCTGAATGTGAATTCAAAGAACAAGGAGAATAAACAGCTTGAGCTGGTGTTAAGAAAATCTTTGGACAGAGAGGATGTTCCTGAGCACAGCCTACTCCTGATGGCCACCGATGGAGGTAAGCCTGAGCTCACAGGCTCTCTTCAGGTGCTGGTCACCGTGCTGGACGTGAATGACAACGCCCCCAGTTTTGAGCAGTCGGAATACGAGGTGAGGATATTCGAGAACGCAGACAATGGAACAATGGTGATCAGAGTGAATGCTTCTGATTGCGATGAAGGAGCCAATGGGGAAGTTTCATATTCGTTTAATAGCCTGGTTCCACCCGTGGTTATGGAGAAGTTTAGCATCGACGCGAATACAGGAGCCATTGAAATTCGAGGGAATCTGGATTTTGAACAAAAAACCTTGTACAAAATTCGAGTTGATGCAACGGACAGCGGGCACCCTCCGATGGCAGGACACTGCACGGTTTTAGTGAAAGTGTTAGACAGGAATGACAATGCGCCTCGGGTCGCATTGACGTCTTTATCGTTGCCTGTGCAAGAGGACGCTCAATTGGGGACCATCATTGCTCTCATCAGCGTGTCCGACCTGGACTCCGGGGTCAATGGGCAGGTGACCTGCTCCCTGACACCCAGTGTCCCCTTCAAGCTGGTGTCGACCTTCAAGAATCACTACTCCTTGGTGTTGGACAGCGCCCTGGACCGCGAGAGCGTGTCGGCCTACGAGGTGGTGGTGACCGCGCGGGACGGGGGCTCGCCCCCGCTGTGGGCCACGGCCAGCGTGTCGGTGGAGGTGGCCGACGTGAACGACAACGCGCCCACGTTCGCGCAGGCCGAGTACACGGTGTTCGTGAAGGAGAACAACGCGCCCGGCTCGCACATCTTCACGGTGCGGGCGCGGGACGCGGACGCGCAGGACAACGCGCGCGTGTCGTACGCGCTCGTGGAGCGGCGCGTGGGCGAGCGCGCGCTGTCGAGCTACGTGTCGGTGCACGCGGAGAGCGGCAAGGTGCATGCGCTGCAGCCGCTGGACCGCGAGGAGCTGGAGCTGCTGCGGTTCCAGGTGAGCGCGCGCGACGCTGGCGTGCCTGCCCTGGGCAGCAACGTGACTCTGCAGGTGTTCGTGCTGGACGAGAACGACAATGCGCCTGCGCTGCTGGCGCCAGCCCGGGGCGGGGCGCTGAGCGAGGCGCTGTGGCGCTCAGCGGGCGCCGGCCACGTGGTGACCAAGGTGCGCGCGGTGGACGCGGACTCGGGCTACAACGCGTGGCTGTCCTATGAGCTGCAGCCGCCGGCGGGGGCGGATGGCGCGCGCAGCCCGTTCCGCGTGGGGCTGTACACGGGCGAGATCAGCACCACGCGGGCCCTGGACGAGGCCGACGCGCCCAGGCAGCGCCTGCTGGTGCTGGTGAAGGACCACGGCGAGCCGGCGCTCACGGCCACGGCCACGGTGCTGGTGTCTTTGGTGGACAGCGGCCAGGAGCCCAAGACTTCCCGGGTATCTTTGGGTGTCGTTGGCCCAGAGGCGTCGCTGGTGGACGTGAACGTGTACCTGATCGTGGCCATCTGCGCCGTGTCCAGTCTGCTGGTGCTGACGCTGGTGCTGTACGTGGCGCTGCGGTGCTGGGGGTCTCCCACACAGGGCGCGTGCGCGCCTGGGAAGCCGGTGCTGGTGTGCTCCAGCGCGGTGGGGAGCTGGTCCTACTCGCAGCAGAGGAGGCAGAGGGTGTGCTCCGGGGAGGGCCCGCCCAAGACCGACCTCATGGCCTTCAGCCCAGGTCTTCCACCTTGTCCTGGATCTGCAGATGGCCTGAGAGAGCCATGTACGTTTTTGGACTCTGCTGCGAAGGTAGGTTGTCTATAACCTTATTTATACTTATTTTTCGTTTTTCATGTATTTTTATTGAAATTGATAGAAGGGTTACATTATATTCACCAGATAGAAGGTGTATTACTTCACAAACCTTGATACCCTTTCTCGTGTCTTGGTTCCCATGTCCCTCCCTCTACTCCGCCCCACATCTTATTTTTCCCCTTTCCCTATCCGATTTCAAATAATTAAATAATCATATGTACAATATATCAGACAACAAGGTGAAATACTGTAACAATATTAGATAACCAAGGGGCAGCAAAAGAGGTGAGAGACAATATAGTACATTAAGTACAACAATCAGTCATTATGTGGCTTTTGTTTCTATATCCTGGAGGTCCTTTAGTGTCATACAATATGGCCTTATGTATCTAGGTTTTGCTCTGTTGTTAAATCTCTCCTAGGAGAGTCCAAGGTTTCTACTGGTATGACAAATGAGGGAAACCATTGATCCTCTGTTCCTTTGAGTCTGGCTTACTTCTCTTAATGTGATTTTTTCTAAGTCTTTCCATTTCCTTATAAATGGGGTGATGGTGTTCTTTCCGATAGCAGCATAGAATTCTATTGTTATACATATTTTTCTAAGGTTAATATTTCCAGATATATTTAGTGTTTTCATATTTATAGAAATTGATCATGTAACAACTAGCAGTGTTTCCATCAGCTTTAGATCTGAATTATGTGTTTTGTCTTTCCTTTTGTAGACTATGATAAATTGTTTATGAAGGCACATCCATTGTGAGTTTATCTAACTTTTATTAGGACATTTGTTGAGTGGCATTGGATTGTAGGGTTGATTTGCTATAACACTTGAATGTTAATGGGGTTGTGAAAATAATGTAAATAATTCTGAAAATATCAAATTCACTCTACCATTTATTTGGTAATTGTATTGTGTTTTTATGTTGGGCTTGGGGGTTGAACTCAGGCTGTAGGCAGTGTCCCTGGGTGTTTTTTTTAAGGTTAGTACTCTACCACTTCAACCATAACTCTACTTCCAGCATTTTGGTGGTTAATTGGAAATGAGTCTCAAGGGCTCATTCAAATCTGGCTGTGGACTGTGATCCTCAGATCTCTGCCTTCTGAGTTGCTAGGATACAGCAATGAGACAATGGTGCCTGGCAGTATTTAATTTTGTTGATTATAAACTCATAGCTTTTTCTTAATATTTCTCCTCATTGAAATTTCCTTTAAACAAGATTGTTTGCAGCAGTATTTCTTCTGTAATGTCTAGTAAGTTCTATAAAGCCATTTCTCTACATAGCACTCTACTTTTCTCAAAAAAGTTACACAACCATGTATAAGCATACATAATATTTGTCTACTTATTTGACATTGTAGATTGTGAGAATACATTGACAGTCTGTTCACTACTTAGTAAATTACAATACATTTATTTCCCGATATAGAAAAAACGATAGACCTTTCCATCATAAAGCAATTTTTAAAATATTCTCAGTTTGGTGATTTAATTCTGGAATAGAAAGTTTTTGTCTTCAAATATCTCTTGATAGTTCTGAACTTAAAATTTCTTCCACCTTAGATAATAATACTTTGCCTTCACTATTCCATAGGACAAGATTCTGGATATGAGATCCTACACTTTTTACATCATTTTTTTCACTTACTTTTTTTCTTGCTTGTTGTATGTGGTTTTCAAGTTCGTTCTCCAGTGTATTGTAATTTGAGACTATGCATGGTGTATTTTTCAAATTTTCTTTTGTCCATGGGGCTTCAACTCAGGGCCTCCACATTGTCTCTTAAGTTCTTTTGCTCAAGGGTAGCCATCTACCACTTATAACCAAAGGTCCATTTCTGGTTAATTGGAGATAAGAGTCTCATAGGGACTTTTCTGCCCTGGCTGGCTTTGAATCACAATCTTCAGATCTCAGCCTCTTGAGTAGGTAAGGTTACAGTCATCATCCCCCAGTGCAAGTCTACTACTAATTTTTTTGCCAGTCCTTGGCGTTTCTCAAGGCTCTACCAATTGAGCCTCAGCACCATTTTTGGCTTTTTTCTATGTATGTGGTACTGAGGAATTGAACCCAGGTCTTCGTTCATGTTTGTCAAGCACTCTACCTTTAGGCCAAACTCCCAGCCCCCTATACCTCTGATTGATATGTCTCCTTCTCATTCATTTTTTATGATATATTGTATCAGATATTTTACAAGGTATTCTGTAGTTAAAATTGCAATGCTCACTCCACATGCATGAAGCTTTGAGTTAATTCCCTAGCACCCAAATCATCTCACCTCAGTGAGTAAGAGTAGTCTTTATATCTGAAAAGAGTCATAGTAATTATGGTGAAAATGGAAGCAAATTATATTGAAGATATATTATTTCATGGAGTTCTTCCTCTAAAAAATAAATGTTCAAAACCTGAGTAGAGTCTGAGATCCTGTTGTGAAACCTACATCTATCAGCACAACTCACATTATGTTCATACTTTCTTTTCAAATATATCTGGTTTTTTAGCTTTTTCTGTACCATGTGTCAGTTGAGTTTAGGTTCATGTATTTGAGTATGTAGTATTGATTGCTCTCAAATGTCATTTGGCACAACACAAATATTCTTTCTCACCACCTCCCCTCTCTGTTCTAGTCCTGGGGTTTGAATTCAGAGCCTGGTTGTCTCTCCTGAGCTTTGTTTCCTTTAGGATAGTGCAGTACTCACTTTAGCCCCAGCTTCATTTGTGGCCTTTTTTGGTTGTTAATTTGAGATAAGGGTATCACTGACTTTCCTGCGTGGGTGACTTTGAACCATGATTTTCACATTTCAGCTTCCTGAGTAGCTAGAATTATAAGCATAAGCCACAGGCAAACAGCTAAGACCAATCCTATTTTTTGGTCTCTTAGAGATATTTTTGGAGCACTCCTTATGTCGGTCACAGTGATATTCATTCATTATAGATCATGACTGTTATTTGTAAGTTCTTTACATTAATCTTTAGTATCTTCCCAGATTACAGGCCATCATCATATTTCAATTTCAGAGGAACTGTCAAAGTGTTAAAAATCAGCACTTTTTTATGAGTCATGGGGCTCAAATGAGGCCTGGGCGCTGTCCCTGAGTTCTTCAGCTCAAGGCTACCACCCTACTCCTGGGTCTGTGTGTTGTCCCTGAGCTCTTCAGCTCAAGGGTACCGCCTTACCCTTGAGCCAAGCCTCACTTCCTCTTCTAGAGGTTAATTGGAGATAAGAGTCTCAGGTGTTTTGTGCCTGGGATGGCTTGGAACCTAACCTTAATCCTCAGATTCTGCCTCCTGGGTAGGTAGGACTATAGGCATGAGCCACAGTGTGGCCCCACAGATTGTTAAAGGCATTGTAAAACATGAACACCATGAAATTCAGGATGTTGGGACTGAGTAATTGTGAGAAACTCAACAGAGTGGTGAAAGCCTGGAGCTCATCTTGCATGCTTCTGTAGACAAAGCTCCTCAATTCAAGCCAGAAGCAGGAAACCCAATAGGAAGCTCCTTCCTATCAGTTTTTTTTAATTTAAAGAATTTATTAACATTGATTTTTACATCATATTTCAAATGATGTGTTTAACAAGTGTTCAAGAAGGGAATCTCTATATACAATCTCTGGTACTTGGATTTTAGAACATAATTAAAAGTAGGCTGAGGGTTTGTATGTCATAGATACATATTAATCTATGTAATTACGTCTATAGACTCATAAATTTTTATGTCTATGTAGTTGTGTTTATATTTCCAGTATCATGTCCATAGCATTGGGTATGCAAATATTGAGTCCTTGCTCTTGTACTGTTTGGATCCAATAGCCACATGTTAAGGATACCATGCAACTTTTGTTCCTTTGAGCTTGACTTATTTCACTCAATATGATTTGTTCTAGATTCATCTACTTCCCTGTGAATGCCATTATTTTATCTTGTCTGTTGGCTATGTAGAATTCCATTGTGTGTGTGTGTGTATACCACAGTTTTTGTATCTATTTATCTGCAGTAGGGCATCTAGATTGTCCTATCAGTTTTGAAGTAACTATCACTAAATAGGATAAACTAAGTTATCATTTAATTCTAGGCCATTTAAGAGTGAAAGGAGAAGTAAAAATAAATATAGAAGGCCACAGATATAAACCAAATATTTCGTAGGCCTATTAGGGCTACCAGTTATCATGGACTTAGTCCTACTAATGCTACCTGCATTAGGAGCAATGAGATTTCTCACTTTAATTAAAGAATTCAAAGTTTCCAAAATAAATTATCATAATGCAAATGCAAAAGTTTACATTTTTGTTGAGCACTCAAGGTGATTCTTGTTGAGCATATATTTTAGATACATTTTTCTGTTCAATGTTTAAAAAACCCATTTTCCTGTTCTTTGAAGAGATGTAATTTAAACTAGTTCTTACATTTTACTATTAGAAATCCATATTGTGATATTGATGTTATCAATATAATTTGGTACAAAATGCTCATTTGTGGAAATAGTTTTATTTATATGTTTTCTCATGTTAAGATGATTTAAATTTTGTTTTGGTTATAAACTAAATTATAAGTTTGTTTTTTCAATTTTAGAAAATAGTTTGAATTGAATACCATATTGTGGTTGGAAGGACAATTCATTACATTTTTTAGATTGTATTTTATTGTCAGGATAATGTATAGAGTGGTTACATCATTTCTTGAAATTTGAAACCCCTTCTCATGTTTTTGTCCCCCTTTCCCTCCCCTCTCCATCCCAGTCTTGTTTTACCCCTTTCCTTCCCTATTTCAAATAAACCAATAAGTGTGTATACAGTATACCAGTATACAAATTCAGAAACAGTAATCTCATAATTCATTACATTTTAATTCACACATTATAAGAGAATGCAACTCCTAAAATCCAGATTTGAATGGCTTTGACACTAGACTCATTCTAAAAATTAAAGAAATGCAACAATATTTTTTAAAATAGAGACAGTAATTCTATTCCAGGTTACATAAACTTGCAGTTGAGTAGCTCCCATTCCTGTTAATTTTCCTACTTGTAAATATTGTTAATATTTTAGTAATGACTAATTAGCAATTTAGTTTGAAATGATCTATATATTTAGAAACATTTTAACAAGTCACATATTGTTAAAATTTACAAATTAACTTTACATAGGACCAGAGTTTTTTTTCTTTTTGCCAGTCCTGGGGCTTGAACTCAGGGCCTGAGCACTGTCCTTGGGACTGGTCAAGGCTAGTGGTCTGCCACTTGAGCCACAGCACCACTTCCCGCATTTTCTATAAATGTGGTACCAAGGAATTAAACCTGGGTCTTTGTTTATGCTAGGCAAGCACTCTACCACTAGGCCAAATTCCCAGCCCCAGACCAAAGCTTTTTTTTTTGTCCAGTCCTGAGCTTTAGCTCAGATCCTGAGCACTGTCCTTGGGCTTTCTCAAGGCTAGAGCTCTACCACCACTTCTGGCTTTTTTCTATGTATATGGTACCAAGGATTCAAACTTGGGTCTTGGTGCATGCTAGGTGCTTGCTAGGCACATGCTAGTGCTTACTCTACCAGTAGGCCAAACTCCCTGCCCCAGATTAAAGCTTTTTTTTTTTGCCAGTCCTGGGCTTGGGCTCAGGGCTTGAGCACTGTCCTTGGACTTTCTCAAGGCTAGAACTCTACCACTTGAGCCTCAGCACCACTTCTGGCTCTTTGCTATGTATGTGGTACTGAGGAATCGAACCCGGGTCTTTGTGCATGCTAGGCAAGCATTTTACCACTAGGCCAAACTCCGGGCCCCCAGACTAAAGATTTTTTGATCAAAAAAATTTTTTTTTGCCAGTCCTGGGCCTAGGCACTGTCCTTGGAAACTTTTTGCTCAACACTAGCACTCTGCTACTTGAGCCATAGCACCATTTCTGGCTTTTTCTGTGTATGTGGTTCCGTGGAATTGAACCCAGGGCTTTATGCATGCTAGAGTGAGCATGCTACCACTAGGCCGTGCTCCTTGCCAACTTTTACTTTAAAAAAATCAAGTTTAATCCACATGGACATTAGTCTAATTTTGGCTCATGAATATTTGATGCCAAGTTTTTAAAGAGAAAACCAATGCTTCTTTTGTTGGTATAGAGTTTGACCCCACAGTCTGGGAACTGTCTCTGAGTGTTTTTGCTCTAGGCTAGTGCTCTCCCTCTCTAAGCCACAGTGCCAATTCCAGGTTTTGAGTGGTTTTGGACATGAGGCTCATAGATTTTTCTGTGTGCTCTGGCTTAAAACCACAATCCTCAGATCTCAGTCCTCTGAATAGGTGGGATTACAAGCATTAGCAATTGGTGCCTTGATAAGGAAAAATACTTTTAATTGTAGGCAGTGTTGAAAAAATTTGATGACATTGATTATGTAAAGCTATTAAGTTCCAGAACTATAGCTTCTATGTGTTTGAAAATCTGAAACATAGCAAGTATGAAACTATTTGTCTCTAAAAGTAGAAGTCATAAAATTGTGATCTGTTTTATTTAGAATCATAATGGCGATACTTCTTGCCCCTGGAAGGTATCATAAAGTGAACTTTTTCCTCAGTCTAACTTATATTAATGAAGGCACTTCTATATTTCTTTGTTATAGCAAAACAAAGGCATTGGAGAAAATACAACATTTCATAGGTAATATTTTCCTTGATAAGTCAGATTTGGTTGTGAACATTATGAGAACTTATGTGCACAAACTGTGACTGAAAATAATTCTCATCTTTGAAGTGTTCATTTAAGCCACCCATCATATTACAATTATATCATTGTTATAAAAGTGGAAACTGTATCAGATGGAAGTTACCACTCACAAGGTTAACAAGAAAGCCTATAACAATCTAAGCTGAGAAATATCTGGTGGTGAAACTGAATTATTTACATGTGCTGGTGACTGGCACTTAGAAGTTACATACATTTCAGAGGGAAAAGATAGTTGAAATTAGCCTAAAAGTTTATTAAATTTTAACCACAAAGAGCAGTAACTTGAAGATACTTATAGTTGTCACAAAATAAAATCCTGTTACATTCATTATACAAATGCTATACAACTCCAATTATACAAGGTGTTTGAAAAATAGAACAGTAATAATGTTATAGAAAGAATTACTTCTCAGATTGTACATTTAAGAAAAAGTTACACTTTGGTTCTACATAATTTCTTATACAAAAGAGGAGTTTTTTTTAAATAAAGCATTCATGGGATGAAAATCCATAAAAATAGGACTGAAAGTTATGATGGAAAGAAAAGTGATTAAACTCATGGTAACATACTTACAAATAGCCACCGGATGTCGCTGTCGTCCGTAAAATGTGTAGTTTTTGGGAACAAAGCAGTACTCCACTGAGTCTCAAGGATCAGGAAGTAGCTATATTGGGAGATTTCAGCTATCCCGAGAAGAAAATGGAACTAACAAACCGAGCAGGAGATACTAGTGCATGTGTGCGTTCCAGACGGAGTATTCATGGATTTGCGAAGGAAGAAAAAGGTAGGCTATTCGTCTATATATCAAGCTGTCATGGAGCCAGGCGTCTTCTGCTCTTGCTTCTGCTCCTGGCTGCCTGGGAGGCCGGGAGCGGCCAGCTGCGCTACTCGGTCCCCGAGGAGGCCGCGCACGGCACCTTCGTGGGCCGCATCGCGCAGGACCTGGGGCTGGAGCCGGCGGAGCTGGTGCCGCGCCTGTTCCGGGTGGCGTCCAGGGAGCGCGGGGACCTTCTGGAGGTGAATCTGCAGAATGGCATTCTGTTTGTGAATTCGCGGCTGGACCGGGAGGAGCTGTGCGGGCGGAGCGCGGAGTGCAGCCTCCACCTGGAGGTGATCGTGGACAGGCCGCTGCAGGTGTTCCACGTGGAGGTGGAGGTGAGGGACGTCAACGACAACCCGCCCGTGTTCTCTGTGACAGAACAAAAAATTCTGATAGCAGAATCTAGACTGCTTGACTCTCGGTTTCCACTAGAAGGAGCAACCGATGCAGATGTTGGAGAGAATGCAATGCTTACCTACAAACTCAATTCGAACGAATTTTTCATTCTTGATACTGTAAACAAAAAAGGCAAAGGCAAATTCCCTGTGCTTGTTCTGCGAAAATTACTAGATCGTGAAGAAAACCCCCAGCTTAAATTGTTGCTGACTGCAACCGATGGAGGTAAGCCTGAATTTACCGCATCCGTTTCCTTGTTGATCCTGGTGTTGGATGCCAACGATAATCCTCCTGTATTTGACAGATCTGTATATGAAGTGAAGATGCATGAAAATCAAGCGAACCAAACGTTAGTAATAAGGTTAAATGCTTCTGATGCAGATGAAGGAATAAACAAGGACCTGGTCTATGCATTTAGCTCTTTGGGTTCAATTCTTGTACAAAGGAAATTTCTGATAAATGAAAGCACAGGAGAAATAAGGATAAACGATGCTATTGACTTCGAAGAGAGCAACAATTATGAAATACAGGTAGATGTTACAGATAAGGGAAATCCGCCTTTGGCTGGTCACTGCACTGTCCTACTGGAAATCATGGATGAAAACGACAATGCTCCAGAGATAGTTCTCACATCTTTGTCCTTCCCGGTAAAGGAAGATGCCTTGTTGGGCACAGTCATTGCTCTGATCAGCGTGTCCGATCGTGACTCTGGAGTCAATGGGCAGGTGACCTGCTCCCTGACACCCAGTGTCCCCTTCAAGCTGGTGTCGACCTTCAGGAATTACTACTCCTTGGTGCTGGACAGCGCCCTGGACCGAGAGACCGTCTCGGCCTACCAGGTGGTGGTGACCGCGCGGGACGGGGGCTCGCCCCCGCTGTGGGCCACGGCCAGCGTGTCGGTGGAGGTGGCCGACGTGAACGACAACGCGCCCGCGTTCGCGCAGGCCGAGTACACGGTGTTCGTGAAGGAGAACAACGCGCCCGGCTCGCACATCTTCACGGTGCGGGCGCAGGACGTGGACGCGCAGGAGAACGCGCGCGTGTCGTACGCGCTGGTGGAGCGGCGCGTGGGCGAGCGCGCGCTGTCGAGCTACGTGTCGGTGCACGCGGAGAGCGGCAAGGTGCACGCGCTGCAGCCGCTGGACCGCGAGGAGCTGGAGCTGCTGCGGTTCCAGGTGAGCGCGCGTGACGCCGGCGTGCCTGCCCTGGGCAGCAACGTGACTCTGCAGGTGTTCGTGCTGGACGAGAACGACAATGCGCCTGCGCTGCTGGCGCCGGC
Organism: Megascapheus bottae; assembly: GCF_031878675.1. Taxonomy (NCBI): domain Eukaryota; kingdom Metazoa; phylum Chordata; class Mammalia; order Rodentia; family Geomyidae; genus Megascapheus; species Megascapheus bottae. The sequence goes on along the minus strand of NC_143512.1, from coordinate 12,424,769 downwards.
CGGGGGCGGGGCGCTGAGCGAGGCGCTGTGGCGCTCAGCGGGCGCTGGCCACGTGGTGACCAAGGTGCGCGCGGTGGACGCGGACTCGGGCTACAACGCGTGGCTGTCCTACGAGCTGCAGCCGCCGGCGGGGGCGGATGGTGCGCGCAGCCCGTTCCGCGTGGGGCTGTACACGGGTGAGATCAGCACCACGCGGGTCCTGGACGAGGCCGACGCGCCCAGGCAGCGCCTGCTGGTGCTGGTGAAGGACCACGGCGAGCCGGCACTCACGGCCACGGCCACGGTGCTGGTGTCTCTGGTGGACAGCGGCCAGGAGCCCAAGACTTCCCGGGTATCTTTGGGTGTCGTTGGCCCAGAGGCGCCGCTGGTGGACGTGAACGTGTACCTGATCGTGGCCATCTGCGCCGTGTCCAGTCTGCTGGTGCTGACGCTGGTGCTGTACGTGGCGCTGCGGTGCTGGGGGTCTCCCACACAGGGCGCGTGCGCGCCTGGGAAGCCGGTGCTGGTGTGCTCCAGCGCGGTGGGGAGCTGGTCCTACTCGCAGCAGAGGAGGCAGAGGGTGTGCTCCGGGGAGGGCCCGCCCAAGACCGACCTCATGGCCTTCAGCCCAGGTCTTCCACCTTGCCCAGTGGCGAACATGGGAGTGGAAGGTCTAGCAGTTGGAGGGGACGCCTCTGGAAAGGTGGGTTTTCACACTTTTACATTTTCCTTTTAAGTAATTTTTATTGTTCTATTTTATCGAACATAAGCAGCTGAATACTTTTTCCTGGTCTTGATACTATTATGTACAAATATTTTTTAGTAATGCTTTGAAATGGTGTTTCACCTTAAATTCTTTCATATTTCCTGTAGCCAGCTCACTGGTTCGACTTTTCTTGGTATGTAACATTTTAAAGTTTTCTGTAGGCAGGTGTCTTATGATGCTTTTGATATCCACTCTTACAACTATTTCATTTATTTTTGAAATTAAAATTTGATTTACCTAATTAAATTAGCAAGACTGCACAGATCAATATCTTTTTTCCCCTCATGATTTTCCCCTTATGTATTATATATTCAGTACAGGAAAACTTAAATAAACTGTTTTTAAAATTTCAGTTATTGGCCTTGAGTTTGGTCTAGTAGTAGAGTCCTTGCCTACCATGCACAAAGACCCGGGTTCCATTCCTCGGTACCACATACATAGAAAAAAGCTGGAAGTGGTGCTGAGGCTCAAGTGGTAGAGCTCTAGCCTTGAGAAAAGTCCAAGGACAGTGCTCAGGCCCTGAGCTCAAGCCCAGGACTGGCAAAAAATTCAGTTATTATCTTTGTTCTTTAGAAGTGCAGTAAGGTAGTCTAGAAATTGTTAACTGATTTTTTAATTTCGGGTATATTAAGTTAAATATTTCAGGCTTTAAATTCTTACTGTCATTTCAATTGACTTGTTTGGATCATTCACTTTTTATTTTCAAGAAACTGTAATTATTTCTTTACTAAGCTGTTCTCTACTTCTTTTCTTGGTATTAGGCATTGGTTATTAGAACCAAGAACTGAAGATGTCGTGATCATTTCTATGTCAGGGAATCTCTGTATGAAAGTCGCTTGCTTGCTTGCTTATTTATTTATTTATTTATTTATTTATTTATTTATTTATTTATTTATTGTCAGTCCTGGGGCTTGAATTCAGGGCCTGGGCATTTTTATTGGGCTTTCTCAAGGCTAGAGCTGTGTTACTAGGCCACACTCCTGCCCCACTTTTTACTTTTTATATATAATTTTATTGTTATCCTTAAGGTGTCTCGAGAGATTGCCCCTTCACAAGTCATGTTTTGGACAATGTCATTCTTTTGCTTCATTTTTTAAACCCTTTTTAAAGAAGTCTGAATATGTTTACTTTATCTGAAATTAATACTGTAAGTGGGAAAAGTGAATGTAGCTCTTAAAATTATTTTCTTTGATTTGAGATATGGTGAATTTAAAGAGATTCTGTAGACTTTTTAACCAGAATATTGTTGGATTATATACACACAAACATGAAAGGCAATATATTTTTTGCCAGAAAATATAACTTGCATGCTTTTTTGCCAGTCCTGGGGCTTGAACTTAGGGCCTGAACACTCATTGGGATTTCCTCAAGGCTTGTGCTCTCCCACTTGAGCCACAACACCGCTCCCAGCTTTTTCTTATGTATGTGGTAAGGACGAATTAAACCCCGTCTTCATGCATTTTTAGGCAAGCACTCTACCACTAGGTAAAACTCACTAAAGAGCTTTTCTGAAGCAGTTATTAAAAGTGATACTTATGGCTTCATGTTTTTAAATTAGTTTGAGCGTTTCCATGCACTGGTGAAATTTATCTTCATGGCTCTGGTCATAGAATTACCTTTCCCTTTCTTTTTCATCACAAAGATTGAACATGTTATTTAGTGTGTATTTCCAAATAACTTCTAACAAATGCTTTCATTTGTGTGCAAGTTTAGCATTCCCAAACAATATCATTGAGGCAGGAATTGAACATGGAATTGTTGTATTGGTGCTTTCAGTGGCCAATCTGGATCCAGCTCTTAGAGATTATAGGTGAGAAAATAATACAGCATTAACAGTTTATTGAAACAAAAGTAACATGTTTATGAATGATATGATTTAACCACAGATACTTGAGATATTTTCTAAATATCTTTTTATATTGAAAAATTATTGTCTGTTGTGGTGTTGGGTATTGAACCAAGGATCTAATATGTAGTATACATGCTCTTCCATTGAGCTACATTTCTAACACTGTCTTGGAATGCTTGGAAGTATTCTAAATTTTCTTCTTTTTCCTTAATAAAAGGTGATTTTATTGAAAAGTATTTATAAATTGGAGCTATTAATTTAACAGCAAATTATATTTTACCAGTTTAATTTAGTTTATTTTACTTTGCTCCCTTTTGCATGATTTGTGCTTTTCTAATTTTTACTTCTTTGACGAGGGACTTGCTGTGTAGCCCAGGCTGATCTCTACCTCACAAAATGCAAGGATTCGATGCCACCATATGGGGTTTAAGAGTATATTTTAAAATGAGTAACTAACGCATGTTGTGATGCTATGATTTAGGTATATGAAAACCTTAGAATTTGGAAGTTGACAAATTTCCATTTATGTATGTTTAAGTGATGATAGATTCCTTTTTTTGTTGGTCATGGGACTTGAACTCTGGGCCTTGGCGCTGTCATTGAGCTCATCTCCAGGCTACCACCCTACCCCTTGAGCCACAGTGCCACATGGACTTTAGTGCCCAGGCTGGCTTTGAACCGCCATCCTCAGATCTCAGCCTCCTGAATAGCTAGGATTACAGGTGTGAACCACTGCATCTGGCTCTATGGTGATAGAATTCTTTTTTATATGTGCTGGGAATGAATTTTACAACTTGGGAAGGAGGGTTAGAGGGATAAGGGAAAGTGGGAGAAAAGCAAGACAGGGGGTAACAATGTTTGACAAGAATATTGTGATATAATTCTTTTTTGAAAATTAAAAAAAATTGTCAGTCCTGGGCTTGAGCACTGTCCTTGAACTTTTTCAAGATTAGAGCTCTACTACTTGAGCCTCAGCACCACTTCCAGCTTTCTTTTTCTATGTATGTGGTACTGAGGAATGGAACCAAGGTCTTCATACATGCTAGGCAAGCACTCTACCACTAGGCCAAACTCCCGGCCTAGGTGATAGAATTCTCAACACCAATGTTTAATGTACATTAATTTCACTACAGAGTCATTCCCAAAGACCAAATTATTTCAATCAGAAAACAAGGGAATTCTTAGAATTTCTCTGTTAGTAGCTCTGTGAATTTATATAATTCTACAGGCTAAAATTTCTCCTGTTATTTTCTTCAATATGTTGGCTTAGGACTTAGATCTTCCATCATCAAAACATTTACCAGTAATTAGACTATAAATATAAGCAGATTTATAATAATTAAACCAGTGTTTTAAAAAGCATTCATAGAGGACTTCTATATAAAATCTAAGATTCTCTTGACTATCCATGTTCAATGGGTTCTTAGTAGGGAAACTTGGGATTTTGTAAATAGCTTCTGTTTTTCTAGATGGATTCTGATGTTGACTAATTTGTTACTTAAATTCTTGAGGATAATTAACATTTTTCATTAAGATAGTACTGATAAATTTATTGCCATCAACAAAAGTTTTTATGACAATGTCATTGTACTTTGGCTACAAGCATTAAATAAGATTATGTAAATGAGTATTGGGGTAAACTTTGTATTCTAAGTTTTTTCTGTGAAATTCTGAAAGAAAATGTAAGTAGACATTATTTCTGAAAGGCAAGAGGACCATCTTCAATATATCAGTAATGGATACCATTCATAGAATTTGTTCCAAAGAATGGAAATGACATTCATTCACTTTTAGAAGATTCAGTGATTGGAAAGGAGCTCTAAGATGAAGGAGAGTTTACAGACATACTTTGAGATTGTAGGAGTCTATACAGGGCAAAACCTTTTATTCACATCAAAACAAACAAAAAAGGAGGGAATAATATCATATTGGCATTGGTTTGGAATCCTATTTTGCTGAGGTGGTATATTGAGTTATCCATACAATCATACCGAATGTTTCAGAATGATGAATACAGAAAAAAAATTAAGCAGTGAACAATTGTGGACTGTTAGGAGTAGGTTTGATAAGAAGTCCTTCAAAATGATGAATTAATTGAAACTGAAAAAGGAACCCCTATCACTGACATTCTACAAATCTATTCATGTCCTTACTCAAGGTAGTTAGAAAAGCAGTACCTTCTTTTAGATGTCTATACACAATATTAAAAGACCACTTCATGGAATTGTAAAACAAAACCACCTTTGATAATACGCTAGCAATGTGTCATAAAAAACTTAAAAGCCCACGAAGAATAACAAACACAAAAATGTAAAGATATTCAGAAAACTCCAAGAATTTGAGAGTAGTTAAAACTCAATTGCACTTACACTTTGGGCCACAGGATGCCGCTGTTCGCCAAGAAGAGTACATTTTGTGTGTGTGTGTGTGTTTTTTTAAACAAGAAAATCATTATCTGCAGATCAGAAAGAAGCTCCACTGTTCCCGTGCTTTAATGACTATCGACTCACCGGTGTTGTAAGCTTGGCTGGAATTTCGAAAGGAAGAGCTCAAGAAAACGGTCTTATAATAACTGCATTCTTTTTCGCTGTAAAATTTTGTTTCACAAATCAAAAGGGAGACATGGCTTTAACTGCCAGAGCCGGTGACCCGGGCTCCCAGCATCTGCTGCTCTCGCTTCTGCTCCTGGCTGCCTGGGAGGCCGGGAGCGGCCAGCTGAGCTACTCGGTCCCCGAGGAGGCCCCGCACGGCACCTTCGTGGGCCGCATCGCGCAGGACCTGGGGCTGGAGCCGGCGGAGCTGGTGCCGCGCCTGTTCCGGGTGGCGTCCAGGGAGCGCGGGGACCTTCTGGAGGTGAATCTGCAGAATGGCATTCTGTTTGTGAATTCGCGGCTGGACCGGGAGGAGCTGTGCGGGCGGAGCGCGGAGTGCAGCCTCCACCTGGAGGTGATCGTGGACAGGCCGCTGCAGGTGTTCCACGTGGAGGTGGAGGTGAGGGACGTCAACGACAACCCGCCCGTGTTCCCTGCCACACAGAAGAATCTGTTCATTTCTGAAACAAGAGCTCTGGACTCTCATTTTTCGCTCGAGGGCGCTTCGGATGCAGACGTTGGCACTAATGCTTATTTGCGTTATAACTTGAGCCCAAATGAGTATTTCTCCCTGGAAGTACCAACCACGGACGAGCAGGTAAAACCGCTGGAACTAGTATTAAAGAAACATTTAGATAGAGAAGTAGATTCAGAGCTTCGCTTGGTGCTGAAAGCCACGGATGGGGGCAAACCTGAGCTGACAGGAACGGTGGAGTTGCTTATTACAGTACTGGATGCAAACGACAATGCTCCGGTGTTTGACAAAGCAGTCTACCGTGTGAAATTAGTAGAAAATACAAGAAATGGAACCCTGGTGGTTAGACCTAACGCCTCGGATGTGGATGAGGGTTCAAATGGTCACATTCTTTACTCTTTTGCGAGCGAGGTTTCTCCTAAGACGCGGGCCTCTTTTCATATTGATCCAGCCAGTGGAGAGATTAAAGTAAATGGGAAAATAGATTTTGAAGAAACGGAATTATGGAAGATTCAGATAGAAGCGGTTGACACCGGCAATCCTCCAATGTTCGGTCACTGCACAATCTTGGTAGAAGTCTTGGACATCAACGATAATGCTCCAGAATTGTTAGTAACGTCGCTGTCGCTTCCCATTCCAGAGGATGCGCCACTGGGGACAGTCATCGCTCTAATTAGTGTAACTGATCCGGACTCAAACGTCAACGGGCAGGTGACCTGCTCTTTGAAGCCAAATATGCCTTTCAAGCTGGTGTCGACCTTCAAGAATCACTACTCCTTGGTGCTGGACAGCGCCCTGGACCGAGAGACCGTGTCGGCCTACCAGGTGGTGGTGACCGCGCGGGACGGGGGCTCGCCCCCGCTGTGGGCCACGGCCAGCGTGTCGGTGGAGGTGGCCGACGTGAACGACAACGCGCCCGCGTTCGCGCAGGCCGAGTACACGGTGTTCGTGAAGGAGAACAACGCGCCCGGCTCGCACATCTTCACGGTGCGGGCGCGGGACGCGGACGCGCAGGAGAACGCGCGCGTGTCGTACGCGCTGGTGGAGCGGCGCGTGGGCGAGCGCGCGCTGTCGAGCTACGTGTCGGTGCACGCGGAGAGCGGCAAGGTGCACGCGCTGCAGCCGCTGGACCGCGAGGAGCTGGAGCTGCTGCGGTTCCAGGTGAGTGCGCGCGACGCTGGCGTGCCTGCCCTGGGCAGCAACGTGACTCTGCAGGTGTTCGTGCTGGACGAGAACGACAATGCGCCTGCGCTGCTGGCGCCGGCCCGGGGCGGGGCGCTGAGCGAGGCGCTGTGGCGCTCAGCGGGCGCCGGCCACGTGGTGACCAAGGTGCGCGCGGTGGACGCGGACTCGGGCTACAACGCGTGGCTTTCCTACGAGCTGCAGCCGCCGGCGGGGGCGGATGGCGCGCGCAGCCCGTTCCGCGTGGGGCTGTACACGGGCGAGATCAGCACCACGCGCGCCCTGGACGAGGCCGACGCGCCCAGGCAGCGCCTGCTAGTGCTGGTGAAGGACCACGGCGAGCCGGCGCTCACCGCCACCGCCACGGTGCTGGTGTCTCTGGTGGACAGCGGCCAGGAGCCCAAGACTTCCCGGGTATCTTTGGGTGTCGTTGGCCCAGAGGCGTCGCTGGTGGACGTGAACGTGTACCTGATCGTGGCCATCTGCGCCGTGTCCAGTCTGCTGGTGCTGACGCTGGTGCTGTACGTGGCGCTGCGGTGCTGGGGGTCTCCCACACAGGGCGCGTGCGCGCCTGGGAAGCCGGTGCTGGTGTGCTCCAGCGCGGTGGGGAGCTGGTCCTACTCGCAGCAGAGGAGGCAGAGGGTGTGCTCCGGGGAGGGCCCGCCCAAGACCGACCTCATGGCCTTCAGTCCTGGTGTACCTCCTGGTTCCGTTTCTGGAGATAGTGGAAGCCAACAGCAGAGCTTTGAGAATGTAAGTACAGTAATTCTGTGGTTTATTTCATGTGTTTATATCATTCATGTGGTTCACCAATTTATTAAGTTTTTGGGTTTCATGTATTTGTCACTTGGTACTCCGTAGTTTTTTTTCTCCCTTGGAATTGCTTATTTAAACTACATGTAGCTAGAGTTACTTTCCTTTTTTTTTTTGCTGTGTTTGCCACGAATATTCTCTGTGTGGTGCTGCTGATATGGTATGCTGTACTTACAACTATTGTACTTGCAATATGGAATAGAGGCTCCGTTCAAGTCTACCTCTAAATTTTGTAAAAATTTTATTTCTATTCTATCTGGTATCTACTAGTGCCTCTTATGAATATATACTCAAAACATTTTGGCTATGTTCACTTTTGTAATTTGAGTTTAAAACATTTTATTTTTTGTTTTGATAATATGTAATTATGGTTCAGCCACCTTTAAGTTTTTTGTTCAATTTAATTTTCAATGACATTCTTTATAGAGATGGTGGTAGTAGTGATTAGAAGTGAAGTCTTGACTTTGGAAGGGATCCTTCTCTCTTGTTAATCTATTTATTAGTTTCTAGCTCATCTTCTTCTTGGGCTTTTCACTTGAAAGATAGAGAACACTTTGGTTCTTTTCAATTCTGCTTACTTGCTTTTTGGACTCATTGCTTTCTCCCCAAGTTTTTTTTACTCTTTTATACTTTTTGGAAGATTAATTTGAGTATGACTCCCACTTATTTTTCTTCCATTCCTCATCATTTTCCTGAAGCTGTAAGGAAGTACTTTATTAGGAAAAAATTATATTTCTTTGTGGTTTGAATTTGAGAATCCTTTTCATGCCTGGGAAGTACTTATCCCATTGGGGACAAGTTGATTCAAGTTGATGTTGAATGACTTGTGAATAAGAGCCTGGAACTATCAATAAAAGCATTTCCACTTGATAGTCATGATGTGGATTGGCATTCAGAGCTGGACGTGGATATTGTAGATAGTAATACTGCTGTTTGAGCTCAGGACTCGTGTCTGCTAAGAAGACCCTCTTCTGTTGAGCTAATCTTTTGACCTTTTTTGCACACTGTTTATTTTTAGATTGGAACTCACTTCCTGGTCTTTATCCCCCTAGAATGAAATCTATTACTCTTCCCATACATCTAGAATGGAATTCATGTGCTACTGATTGAGAAAGCATCTTGAAATACTTTTTTTCTTAGCTGTGATGGGTCTGAAACTATAATCCTCACAAGTAGCCAGGATTACAGGTGTGAGAGGCCAGTGCCCCACTTCGAAATGCACTTGAAGTAAAATTTTTTTTGTCTCAATACCACATTTATGTGAATTGTTTTCTTCAAAGGGAGCCTAGAGAACTTGCATTTATAGCTGTACAGATGTCTGTCAAACGATGTGGATGGTTACTTACTTCTTTTGGGGTTTCCTAATTACTTTGTGCCAGTCATGGAACTTGAACTCAGGACTTGGGTCATGTCCCTGAGCTTTTTGTGCAAGGCTTGCACTCTCCCACTTGAGACACACCTTGTCTGCCTTTTTTGGTTCTTTATTGGAGAGTTGAGTCTCACAGACTTTCTTCTGAACTATCTTCTTCAGATCTCACCTAGTTAGGATTACAGGCATGAGCTTACCTGAGTAGTAAGGATTAGAGACACAGGCCATTGTCACCTCCCTTTTTTGGGTTCTAATTACAATTGTAATGTGATGGAATAAGTTCTCTGTGTCTGTTTGTCTATCCATCCATCTTCCTCCTTCCCTCCTTTCTTCCCTCCCTCCCAGCCTACCTACATATGGATGGGAAAACTATGCATAGGTGTGTACATATGGAAGGGAAAACCATGCTATAAGAAGGGTGAAGGAAATAGAAATGCTGAGCCATCAGGGGCATTTTCTGTCTTCAAAGTTGTGTTTGAGGGTGATCTCTATGAAGAGGAACATTAGGAAAATCTCCTATATTCTAGTTTATTTTGCTGGAGTATTTTAAATTTATAGCTAATGGAACAAAAGCATGTTTTTGTTTTTCATATAATGAACTACCATTGTGCAAATTATTTGTATTTGCTAGATATAGTGTGAAGGACCTAAGAGCTATTATTTCATTTAGTCCTTAGAATAACTTGCAACATAATATATATATGACTCCAAAATTTAAAGCTATGAGAAGCTGAGTTATTTACCTACTTGGTGCATCAAATTTGACTGTCCCATAAATATATTTAAGAATTCAGAATCATTCTTACACTTTCTTTCCTCATCTGTGTGTGTGTGTGTGTGTGTCTATCAGTATGCATATGCATGCCTGTGTATGCATACACACACATGTGTACATCACTACTGGGTCTTGAATTCAGGTACTGAGTGCCTCCTGCTATTGATAGGCTTTTCACTCATGGCTGTTTGCTGTACCACTTAAGCCACACATCAATCTTGAATTTTGCTCATTAATTGGAGATAAAATTCCTTGGATTTTTCTGCCAGGGCCATGTTTGAGCCTCAATCTGTATATTTCAGTCACGTTAGTAACCAGGATTACAAAGTGAAGCACTGGCATGGAGCCAGCTATTTAAGGCACTGTAGAGCTCTCGTAAGATCTGTCTCCAATACACTGAGAACTTCAATACATTTGTTGCATACTCTTTTTCTCTGGCAGTTTGCAAACTGTGATCCCTTGAACTCTATCTCCTAAATAGATAAGATTAGAAGTTTGAGGATACCTGCCATGCCATATCAAGGTTTTTAAAATGATATCTCATGGTGTTTATAGTATTGCATATTTTATTAATGATTTTGATAAATTAGCTTTCATTAACAATGAAAGTGTTTAGTTGTGAATAGGTCTTTCTGGATCTAGTCTTGTTTGTATCATACAAATCAAACAAATGATTCGAGATAAAAATCACTCTTTTTACTTTAGTTAACCATGACAGAGCAGTGTCAACACCATTGAGTAAATTGTACATTTTTTTGCCAGTCCTGGGGTTTGAATTCAGAGCCTGAGCACTGTCCTTGGACATTTTTTGCTCAAGGCTAGCCCTCTGCCACTTGAGCCACAGCACCACTTCTGGCTTTTTCTGAATATATGGTGTCAAGGAATCAAACCCAGGGCTTTATGCATGCTAGGCAAGCACTCTCCTACTAGGCTATACTTCCAAATTGGACAGTTTTGTTAGTACAATACTTGGAGAGCAACTTTTTTGTGTGGGTCATAGGGCTTGAAAACTGGGCCTGGACACTGTCTCTGAGCTCTTCAGCTCAAGGCTATGCCAGACCCCTGGGCCAGGGTGTTGTGCCTGAGCTATTCAGCTCAAGGTTACTGCCCTACCCATTGAGATACAGCACTACTTACAGTTTTCTAGTAATTAATTGGATGAGTCTCAAGGACTTTAGTGCCCGCCTCACTTTGAACCTTGATCCACAGATCTCAGCTTCCTGAGTAGCTAGGATTATAGGTGTGAGCCCCTCCCTTGGCTGCGACTTCTAATCTGATTTTGAATAATCTCTTGAGGTTCTGAGAATAGCTTCACATTTTACTTCTGTTTATGTTTTCAGAAATAACAACATGAAGTGGCACTGTGCCGTGGTGGTGGAGTACTAGCCTTGAGCTGAAGAGCTCAGGGACAGTGCCGAGGCCTAGAGTTGAAGCCCCACAACTGACAAAAATAAAAGGAAAAAAGAAAAAAAGAAATAAAAACACTAGAACTACATGGAATATTAGTAGATGATAATAAGACCGATGGAACATAAGACTTTGTACTCTAATATATGATGAACAGGCCAAACAAAGCAAAATTTAAAACTAATCAGATTAATTTAGTAAAGGTCAGACCAAACTTAATTGAACTTTAATCACATTTACCACATTGTTATAACAATGAAGCTGATATTATTTCTTACTATTAACTAGTCGATAGCTAGATCTTAGGTCTATTTCCAAAGATGAGTTCAGAAAGAGCAAAATCTCTACTCTGGAAGTGGTTCAGATGATAACATCTGAAATACCACAGCCCAAACATGCAAGTAATTGATTATTACCATCTTATGTAATCAATATCATATCAAATTATTTAAAGACGTGGTGATCACTTAGTGCATTTTATATATTCATGGAATATTTTACTATTTAAGCAGTTAACATTTAAATTAGCTTATTGTTTTAATTAAAATATGTGATAACATACTCTCATGTGGGTTAAAATATTCCAGCTAGTGTGATATTCTGAATTATTTGCTTCTCTAAACTTCTCTTGCATCATTTTTCTTCTTTCCTCATAAATGTTAGGTGGCTAGGGAAAATGTAGCAAAATTATTTTCAGGACTAGAAAACTAAAAGCAAAAATTCATATTTGTCACAGTACTATATGAAATTCCATTCCAATTTTTTGCCAATCGCAGGCTTGAGCTCAGGGGCCTGAGCACTGTCCTTGGGCTTTCTCAAGGCTAGAGCTCTACCACTTGAGCCACAAAAACACCTCCAGCTTTTTCTTTGTATGTGGTACTTTATACATGCTAGGTAGGCACTCTACCAATAGGCCAAACTTTTGGTCTCAGTTCTAATCTTCAAGACAATAGTCATTTGGTCTGACTGCTAGTTCACTTGATTTTATGGTTTAAGCACAATATCAGACACTGAGTGAAGATAGATACAAAACCATTTCCCTTGAACCAAGGGATTAGTCCAGCATTGATTGAAAACTGGATCCTTCTACAACAAACCATTTCATCATTGTATCTCAATTGAATTAATAAAACTAAATTGCTTGTGGAAAGACCAAAATAAAACAGATATTTTCATGGTGATTTTACCGAATGATAAAATTCCAAAAGGCTACTTCTATCATGTCATTGACATTTTGAAATCTAGTACTATTAACAATGCAACTAATGTGAGGATGAAAAATCATGTGTGTCAAATGAAAAATTCATCTACATCAGATTTCTATTTTTAGTGTTTTCTATGTTTTAAACAACAAAATTTGAATGCATTTCTGATTCTTTTCTTGTTCTTGAATGGACTTATATTCTTATTTTCTTGTTCTTAAATGGATTTACAACAAAAGGGCAATTGAATGCAAAATGTATCAGAAGAACATAGATATGATATAGTGCACTGTATCTCTCCATACAAGTAGAAGAGTTTTGTTTTGCATTTTCATCACAAAGAAATGGTAAATATTTAAAGTGGTACATATGCTAACAGCCCTGATTTGATCATGATACAGTAGATACATGTGTTGAAACTGAATTATCCCTGTAAATTTGTACTAGTATTTTATATTATCTTAAAGAAATTAAGAGTTTAAAGAAGGATAATTGATATGAGTAAGAACATATTATGCAGAACATGAAGTCTGGGCATGTAGTTCAGCATTAGAACACTTGCTAGTATACACAAGGCTCTAGGTTTATTAAAATACATCCGCTCCCCCAGGCTTCAGCATGGTCAAATTCATTTTCATTTCCTAGAAGCCTAAGTAATAAGGAAGAATGAAATTAAGGGAATTCGAATTTGATTTTTTTAAATGGGGGACAAGGTCTTCAGGAAATGGTTATCCTGGTTTTAACATGTTATAAAGAACTCCTTTCTCCTCTAAATATTGAGAGAGGTAAAAGAAAAGTCAACTAAAAACAGAAACAATTTTAAGTACGATGTTAGCCAGGAAACAAAGTGTCATGTCCACATACATAAGACTTAAAATCTGAATACTGCATAAATAAGAATTTTGAAATTATTTGCGGCAGAGTTACAAAGTAGTTTGTGAAATGGAAAGTACTCACAATTTCCGGCACCAGGTGTCGCTCTTTACTTGAGGGAAAGAGTTCGGCTACAGCTTGGGCTGCACAGTCCAGCGGCATTCATACAAAATCGACTCCATCATGTAGAACGCCGCAAAAGGATCCTTATAACCTTCTCAAAAATTCACCTCGACATCGAACCTGGAGTTTCTGTTGCTGTAAGTGTAAGGAATTTTTATTTTACGTCAGTTTCGTATGCAATGTTAGGCTTTCAGAGAAAGGGACTGGGTACTCTGAGACTTGTGCTCTCCTTTCTGCTCCCCGCAATCTGGGAGGCCGGGAGCGGCCAGCTGCACTACTCGGTCCCCGAGGAGGCCCCGCACGGCACCTTCGTGGGCCGCATCGCGCAGGACCTGGGGCTGGAGCCGGCGGAGCTGGTGCCGCGCCTGTTCCGGGTGGCGTCCAGGGAGCGCGGGGACCTTCTGGAGGTGAATCTGCAGAATGGCATTCTGTTTGTGAATTCGCGGCTGGACCGGGAGGAGCTGTGCGGGCGGAGCGCGGAGTGCAGCCTCCACCTGGAGGTGATCGTGGACAGGCCGCTGCAGGTGTTCCACGTGGAGGTGGAGGTGAGGGACGTCAACGACAACCCGCCCGTGTTCCCTGCCACACAAAAGAATCTGTTCATTTCTGAATCTAAGCAGCCCGAGTCCCGCTTTCCGCTAGAGGGCGCCTGGGACGCGGACATCGCGGAGAACGCCGAGCTGGCCTACAGGCTGAGTCACAATGAGTATTTTTCTCTAGAGTCCCCGACAACTAGTAAGCAGACGAAAAGACTGTCCCTGGTATTAAAAAAGCCTCTGGATAGAGAGAAGACGCCGGAATTTAATTTGCTACTGACAGCTACGGACGGAGGGAAACCGGAACTCACTGGCACAGTTCAGCTGTTTGTCCAAGTCTTGGATGTTAACGACAATGATCCGGAATTTGATCAAATAGAATATAGAGTAAAGCTGACGGAAAACATTCCTGAAGAAACTCTTGTGATACAGCTAAACGCCACAGATAGAGATGAAGGAATAAACGGCGAGGTAACCTATTCCTTGTTATCTATCAAGCCCAATGGAAGACGCTTATTTACACTAGATGAAAATAATGGAGAACTGAGGGTCAATGGAACTTTAGATTATGAAGAAAATAAGTTTTATGAAATTGAAGTGCAAGCCACAGATAAGGGGACTCCCCCAATGGCTGGTCACTGCACAGTTTGGATAGAAATCTTAGATATCAATGATAATTCCCCGAAGATTATGTTGAATTCTCTGTCCGTCTCAGTCCCTGAGAACGCTCAGCCCAGCACTGTGATTGCCCTCATCAGCGTGTCCGACCTGGACTCCGGGGTCAATGGGCAGGTGACCTGCTCCCTGACGCCCGCCACACCCTTCAGGCTGGTGTCGACCTTCAAGAATCACTACTCCTTGGTGCTGGACAGCGCCCTGGACCGAGAGACCGTGTCGGCCTACGAGGTGGTGGTGACCGCGCGGGACGGGGGCTCGCCCCCGCTGTGGGCCACGGCCAGCGTGTCGGTGGAGGTGGCCGACGTGAACGACAACGCGCCCGCGTTCGCGCAGGCCGAGTACACGGTGTTCGTGAAGGAGAACAACGCGCCCGGCTCGCACATCTTCACGGTGCGGGCGCGGGACGCGGACGCGCAGGAGAACGCGCGCGTGTCGTACGCGCTGGTGGAGCGGCGCGTGGGCGAGCGCGCGCTGTCGAGCTACGTGTCGGTGCACGCGGAGAGCGGCAAGGTGCACGCGCTGCAGCCGCTGGACCGCGAGGAGCTGGAGCTGCTGCGGTTCCAGGTGAGCGCGCGCGACGCCGGCGTGCCTGCCCTAGGCAGCAACGTGACTCTGCAGGTGTTCGTGCTGGACGAGAACGACAATGCGCCTGCGCTGCTGGGGCCGGCCCGGGGCGGGGCGCTGAGCGAGGCGCTGTGGCGCTCAGTGGGCGCCGGCCACGTGGTGACCAAGGTGCGCGCGGTGGACGCGGACTCGGGCTACAACGCGTGGCTGTCCTACGAGCTGCAGCCGCCGGCGGGGGCGGATGGCGCGCGCAGCCCGTTCCGCGTGGGGCTGTACACGGGCGAGATCAGCACCACGCGCGCCCTGGACGAGGCCGACGCGCCCAGGCAGCGCCTGCTGGTGCTGGTGAAGGACCACGGCGAGCCGGTGCTCACGGCCACGGCCACGGTGCTGGTGTCTCTGGTGGACAGCGGCCAGGAGCCCAAGACTTCCCGGGTATCTTTGGGTGTCGTTGGCCCAGAGGCGTCGCTGGTGGACGTGAACGTGTACCTGATCGTGGCCATCTGCGCCGTGTCCAGTCTGCTGGTGCTGACGCTGGTGCTGTACGTGGCGCTGCGGTGCTGGGGGTCTCCCACACAGGGCGCGTGCGCGCCTGGGAAGCCGGTGCTGGTGTGCTCCAGCGCGGTGGGGAGCTGGTCCTACTCGCAGCAGAGGAGGCAGAGGGTGTGCTCCGGGGAGGGCCCGCCCAAGACCGACCTCATGGCCTTCAGTCCTGGTCTGACTCCCAATTTGGATAGAGAAGATGAAAGGGAGAGACAGGAGTTGGGATGTAACCACCCTGGACAGGTGAGTTAAAAATATATATAATAATAATTCCATCTTTTCAAGTGTAAATACTCAAGTATTTGGAATTTAATTTAGAGGAAGCATTTAAATGGATATTCAGTCTAGTTTGAATTTATGATACCGATGATTTTTCCATGCTGAGTTATCCATATATCTTGTCTTGTAATCATTTAATCATGTCATCCAATAGAAGATATCTTGTTTTTTCAATTTTCAGTGAGAAAATTGTATAATAAGTGGCAGAGATTAATTATGTGATTCGTTATTTGAGAAGTAATTTTTTTAAATGACCACTCACACCATTTTTTTTCTGAGTCAGGGGCTTTTTTCTCGGTCTGAAAGCTGTCCTTGAGCTCTTCAGCTCAAGGCTACAGCCCTACCCCTGGGCCTGTGTGTTGTCCCTGAGCTCTTCAGCTTGAACCAAGCCCCACCTCATGCTTTCTAGAGGTTAATTGGAGATAAGAGTCTCAAGTCCTTTTGTACCTGAGCTGGCTTTGAACCTTGATCCTCATATCTCAGCTTCTAAGAAGTTAGGATTACAGATATCATGTGATCCACAATGCCCAGCCCATGCTAGCTCTAATTATAGTCATGTGGATGGGCACTGTGAGTTATAGTTGATAATGTTTATTAATAATGGTTTCTTGTGATTTTTTATTTCATGAGATCAGTTGACATTTAAGGAAAAGGCTCAATTTTGGAGACTGAAAGTATCAATTTTTGCACCGTTTTCATTTTTCGATTGGGTTGAGTATTCATAATAGTTCTCTTGCTGTAGGAAAACCGACTTCAGCATATTTGGGAAAAAAAGAGGCAAATCTTGTATTCTAACCTGTTGCTAGCATTAAAATAATGTCTTTGCTTACTCTTAATTTTTCTTATGAAAAAGCAAACATTTGTGAAATACTACAAATTCACAGAAGACTGCTTGATTTATGCCTCCAAAATAAATAAGGTAATTGCAATTCCCCAGTCAAATAATGAACCATTGCTAAAGGAATGTATGTAGATGGACCATAATATCTGGTCTATCTGTTCAATGGTTTTTTTGTTTTGTTTTGTTTTTTCAATTGTGGGGTTTGACCTCATGGCCTGGGTGTTGTACCTGAGTGTTTTTGCTCAAGTCTAGCATTCTACCACTTTGCACCATAGTGTCTCTTTCCTTTATAGAGTGTTAATTGTAGAGAAGAGTCTCACAATGACTTTTCTGCTTGGGGTTGCTTTGAATCTCAATCCTCAGATCTCAGCTTCTGAATAGCTTGGATTACATCTGTGAGCCACAGGGTGCCTGGCTGCTCATTAGCTTTCTTTTCTACTCTCCGTATTTATGTAGAAAGGAAAAAATTATCTTCATTTAGGTGAGTGCATGCTGACAATTGTAATTACATACATTTCATATTTTAATAGCTTTATCTCTAAATGTCTATCTTTAATGTTTCTTAGTTTTTCTTTCCATATAGTGTAAGCATATCTAAATAGTTTGGGAAAAATAATTTACCTCTAGACTGCTCTTTTCTTAGATGCTGTAGAACGATTCAACCACAAAGCCCTTTTAGACTCATACATGGCCATTTCCCCGTAACACACTAAACCATTTCGCAAAGTATTTTCAAGGAATCCAAGCTAAAGATTATTAATTCTTGGATCAAGAACATCATACTTCAGCTGGGCACTGAAGTATGCCTGTAATCCTAGCTACTCAGGAGGCTGAGATATGAGGATCAAGGTTCAAAGCCAGCCCAGGGACAAAAGGACCTGTGACTCTAATTAGCCTCTAGAAAATGGGAAGTGGAGCCTGGCTCAAGGGTAGGAGGTACCCTTGAGCTGAAGAATTCAGGGACAATGCCCAGGCCCAGGGGTAGGGCAGTAGCCTTGAGCTGAAGAGCTCAGGGAAAACGTCCAGGCTGAGTTCAAGCCCCATTAACCCTCCCCCCTACACACATAAAGGAACATCATACTTCAACATCAATTCAATATAAACATTTAAAAGTTTTTGTAATTAGGCAATGTGATACAAATATATACCATCTCTGAAGGGAAAGTGATTTTTATACCAACAATGAAATGATGTAAAGCTAATAAATGTGGGTCTGGGAGTGTGGTGTAGTGGTAGAGAGCTTGCCTCACATGCACAAAGACCCGGGTTTGGTTCCTCAGTACCACATACAGAGAAAAAGCCAGAAGTGGTGCTGAGGCTCAAGTGGTACAGCTCTAGCCTAGAGAAAGATCAAGCACAGTTCTCAGGACTTGAGTTCAAGCACTAGGAATGGCAAAAAAGAAAAAGACAATAAGGTACAGAATAAATCATTTAAGTTGAAAAAAGATGTTGGGTTATTTTGATTAAATTTTATTAATCATTACTTGTACATGATAAAATAGTTAATGAACTAATTATTTAAAGAACATATTTAGGGTTTTTAAGTTTAATCTTCATGATAAGATTACATTCTTTAATATAAAAATTATAGTTCCATTTATTTGCTAGTTCAATGATGGGAAAGCTAAATTAAGAATTCTTTATTTGTTTAATAATTTATTATCTATCAGTGTGTGATAGCTACAAATTGCAGTCTTTAAAATTCTTTAGCAATATGATATGCTGACATTTTTAAAAATGGAAAATATGGAATGTAAAAATAGTCATGATGACAGTAGGTAATATAAATGGTCTGGTAACACCAAAATTCAAATGTTCCTTATCAATTAAGAGCCAGTTTTAGAACTGACATATGCTTCTGGAACTATTCTCAGTTCTTTTTTTTAAAGTTTACATGTTTATTTTTCTTTAGGAATGTAAAACTCTAATTATTCAAACAGTTTTATTTTAAAATTAAAATCAGTTGTATTTTATTTGTTATACCAAGGTCTCTCATTTCTCATTATTAAATATAAAAGACTATCAGAAAGTTATTTGCTCAACAATTTTGATGTGCACACGAGTGAGCTTATAAAAATCTATAGTTATTTGTTCACTTTGACCTGTCAGCCTGTTAAGACTCTAGTCTTGAAGTAATCATTACAATTATAAATGATTTTTGATTCCCACTTGTATCATAGTCCCCATTCTGTTTTCTGAAGAGAAGTACATTCTGAGTAACAACTAGCTGACCTATACAGGAAGATTTTAGAGAGTAACTAAGTGTCACATTAGGCGCCACAATACTTAAAGGAGTCTTTTTAATAGTAGCCCTCCATTATAACCCTAGAATGTTATGAGATTGAGAAGCTTTGATTCAACGTCTTACATGATAAAGACTTCATCTCGCTAGAATTCAACTCTGAAGAACTGATTCCTTTAAAATGTTAAGGAAGTGAGAATTGCAGCCATGAAAGGCCATTAATCACATTTAAGCACCAAGGAAACAAAAGTAATAACACTTCACATATTTATGATGACTTCTAATACATGCTGGTTTATTACTAAAATAACTTAGGTAATGAAATACTGGGTAGTTTTTAAACATTTTAGTTTAATTGATTAGATGATAGAATTCTCCAAATGTTGTATAAACTGCTTCAAAGACAAAAAATAATCAAAATACTAAGTTGTAAGTCATAATCAGGTAGGGGTGAGGTATACGTTCTTTACATTGTTCTCCATGATAGTTAAAGAATACTTTCTATTAGACCATATTTCAAAGATTAATGATAAACAATGGAGCAGAGATTTTAATAACTACATAATAATAGACATTATTTTTGTTTCATTACTAGTATCATATGTATGTATAATATATATATGTGTGTGTATAAATACCTATATATATATATATGCTATCATTAAAAATGGGCTGGGAGTTTGGCCTAGTGATAGAGTACTTGCCTAGCATGCACAAAGACCTGGGTTCGATTCCTTGGTACCACATACATAGAAAAAAGCTGGAAGTGGTGCTGAAGCTCAAGTGGTAGAGTTCTAGCCTTCAGAAAGTCCAAGGACAGTGCTGAGGCCCTGAGCTCAAGCCTAGGACTGGCCCCAATTTTTTCTTAAATGACCTATAAAAATATCCAAGGAATGAATTAGAGTGACTCAAAATGGTGAATCGATAGAGAATCTAAGGACCTGTCTTGTATTTACATAATCTGTCGCATGATGTCGCTGTAAACTCAATATAATGAAAAAGGAAAATTTTGTCACCGCACCCACCCACATTCCATCCATTCATAGAAGAGAACTGACTCCCTATTGACCGGAACTCTGGATAAAACTTAACAAAATAAATACAGAAATCGGAGAGTCTAGTGCTCTTTTACAAAGGGCAGTTCCACTTCCAAGGACTTCATTGTGTGCAATGGTGTTTATCTGGGGAGTAAGGCTGAAACCCAAGCGTCTGCTGCTCTCGCTTCTGCTCCTGGCTGCCTGGGAGGCCGGGAGCGGCCAGCTGAGCTACTCGGTCCCCGAGGAGGCCCCGCACGGCACCTTCGTGGGCCGCATCGCGCAGGACCTGGGGCTGGAGCCGGCGGAGCTGGTGCCGCGCCTGTTCCGGGTGGCGTCCAGGGAGCGCGGGGACCTTCTGGAGGTGAATCTGCAGAATGGCATTCTGTTTGTGAATTCGCGGCTGGACCGGGAGGAGCTGTGCGGGCGGAGCGCGGAGTGCAGCCTCCACCTGGAGGTGATCGTGGACAGGCCGCTGCAGGTGTTCCACGTGGAGGTGGAGGTGAGGGACGTCAACGACAACCCGCCGGTCTTCACAGAAATACAACAGAAGGTACTGGTCTCTGAGTCCGCCCCTCTGGACAGCCAGTTTCCTCTAGAGGGTGCTTCTGATGCGGATATAGGCGTTAACTCTCTTCTGACCTATATGCTAAGTGTCAATGAGTATTTTACACTTAAAACAGTAACAAAAAAGGATAAAAACGTATTGCCTGTATTGATTCTTCGGAAGTTACTGGACAGAGAAGAAACACAAGAACTGAGTTTGTTGCTGATGGTGATTGATGGAGGAAAGCCAGAGTTAACAGGGTCTGCTCAGATTCAAGTAACCATCTTGGATGTAAATGACAACGCACCTGAGTTTGATAAGCCTAGTTATAAAGTCACGCTATTTGAAAATGTCCAAAATAACACAAGAGTAATTCAACTAAACGCTTCTGATCCAGATGATGGCTTAAATAGAGAAATTTCTTATGGCATCAGAAAGATTTTGCCAAGGAGTGAAGAATATCTATTTTCAATAAATGAAGACACAGGTGAAATCAGAATTTATGGAAAACTGGATTTTGAAGAGAATAATGCTTATGAAATTCATGTTTATGCCATTGACAAAGGAATTCCTTCCATGGTCGGGCACAGCATGGTTTTTGTGGAAGTTCTGGACCTGAATGACAACATACCGGAGATAATCATCACTTCAATGACCCTCCCTGTGCGAGAGGACGCTCAAGTGGGCACTGTCATTGCTCTGATCAGCGTGTCCGATCGTGACTCTGGAGTCAATGGTCAGGTGACCTGCTCCCTGACACCCAGTGTCCCCTTCAGGCTGGTGTCGACCTTCAAGAATCACTACTCCTTGGTGCTGGACAGCGCCCTGGACCGAGAGACCGTGTCGGCCTACCAGGTGGTGGTGACCGCGCGGGACGGGGGCTCGCCCCCGCTGTGGGCCACGGCCAGCGTGTCGGTGGAGGTGGCCGACGTGAACGACAACGCGCCCGCGTTCGCGCAGGCCGAGTACACGGTGTTCGTGAAGGAGAACAACGCGCCCGGCTCGCACATCTTCACGGTGCGGGCGCGGGACGCGGACGCGCAGGAGAACGCGCGCGTGTCGTACGCGCTGGTGGAGCGGCGCGTGGGCGAGCGCGCGCTGTCGAGCTACGTGTCGGTGCACGCGGAGAGCGGCAAGGTGCACGCGCTGCAGCCGCTGGACCGCGAGGAGCTGGAGCTGCTGCGGTTCCAGGTGAGCGCGCGCGACGCTGGCGTGCCTGCCCTAGGCAGCAACGTGACTCTGCAGGTGTTCGTGCTGGACGAGAACGACAATGCGCCTGCGCTGCTGGCGCCGGCCGGGGGCGGGGCGCTGAGCGAGGCGCTGTTGCGCTCTGTGGGCGCCGGCCACGTGGTGACCAAGGTGCGCGCGGTGGACGCGGACTCGGGCTACAACGCGTGGCTGTCCTACGAGCTGCAGCCGCCGGCGGGGGCGGATGGCGCGCGCAGCCCGTTCCGGGTGGGGCTGTACACGGGCGAGATCAGCACCACGCGCGCCCCGGACGAGGCCGACGCGCCCAGGCAGCGCCTGCTGGTGCTGGTGAAGGACCACGGCGAGCCGGCGCTCACGGCCACGGCCACGGTGCTGGTGTCTCTGGTGGACAGTGGCCAGGAGCCCAAGACTTCCCGGGTATCTTTGGGTGTCGTTGGCCCAGAGGCGTCGCTGGTGGACGTGAACGTGTACCTGATCGTGGCCATCTGCGCCGTGTCCAGTCTGCTGGTGCTGACGCTGGTGCTGTATGTGGCGCTGCAGTGCTGGGGGTCTCCCACACAGGGCGCGTGCGCGCCTGGGAAGCCGGTGCTGGTGTGCTCCAGCGCAATGGGGAGCTGGTCCTATTCGCAGCAGAGGAGGCAGAGGGTGTGCCCTGGAGTGGTCCCAGCTAATACCGATCTCATGGCCTTCAGTCCTAGTGTTCAGGAACCTGGAGAGGATGGTGTAAATCATCCCAGAGAAGTAAGTAACTGCCATCATTCAACTATTTTTGTTTTTCTTAATACCTTGGTTTATCATTACATCTATAGTCTAGTTTCCTTCATAATGTTATCCTGTTTCGTTCTGTCCTAGTCTTGGGATGGTTGAATTCAAAGCCTGTTCCTGAGCTTCTTTTTTTTCCTTATATTTGTCTTTTGAATAGCACCTTCTCATTTCAAATGAGATTGACCGCTCTACTATCTTTGTATACATAAAATAAAACACAATCATTATCTTAAATTATTCCAATGTAATCTAAATCATAATTGAGAACAGTAGGTTGGCTGGTTTACTCTCTTGGTGGTACATAAATAATGACACATCTTACAGTTAATGCTATTGTATTTGCAGTGTTGGGGAGGAAACCCATGGCCTTTGAATGCTAGGCAAGCACTTTACTTTGAATCCACATCCTCACCTCTCCTGATTATTTTTGTTGACATGTGGATCTTTATGTAGTCCAGGCTGGTGTGAACCTTACAATCCTCCTGTTTCAGTCGCTTTAATAGTATGACAACACCTTACATGGTTGCTGATATTTTCTGATTTAAAATGTCAGAATATATGTATGTATCTCTATTGCTGTACATCTACCAATATTCTTATCAAATAACATCTATAGTGCAAGTTCTACAATTACCCCTCCCATTTTATAAATAAAGGAGAACTCTGTAGGTTTTGCAAAGTAGTTCATAATTAGTTTTGCAGTATCCCAGAGTCATTATGCTGTCATACTGCCTTGTTCCCAGTATTAAGTGAACCTTCAAAAGTGTATTTTACATTTTATTACTTCCTTCTGCAAATGCATTAAAAATCTTCTGTTTGATAAGAATATGAAACATTCAGGAGTGGGAATGTGGCCTTGTGGTAGTGCACTCACCTAGCATGCACCAAGCCCTGGCTTCAATTCCCTGGAAGCAAATACACGGAAAAAAGCCAGAAGTGGTGCTGTGGCTCAAGTTGCAGAGTGCTAGCCTTGAGCAAAAAGTGTTCAAAGACAGTGTCCAATTCCTGAGTTTAAGCCCCAGGAATGGAAAAAAAAATAAAAACAATATAAAACTTTCTACCCATTAAACATTCTAACATTTACTTATGTTCCAATATACCTTCCTTTGGAATACAACATATATTTAATTGAACATTCTTGAACAAGTATATTGAAATATATTTCCTGGGAAATATTCCCTATCTTAGAAAGGAATAAGCTTCAATGTCTGGGCAATATTTTATGCCAATGTGTCTTGCAGAATATATAACATTTCAATAGAAAAGAATTCCAGAGGAAAGATAAATGAACTGAGTTCTCTTTGCTAAGTGTGTACTCAAAGAATTAGAAGAGATTCTGAAATCTGAATAGTAGAGAAAATTCGTAAGAATTTACATATCAAGTAATGGGGACATGAAAAGTTAAGTTATGGCAGTAGAAATGAATTTTAAAAACCACATACAAGAGGCACTGGCAAAGTAGAAGAAGAGCAGTGATGACAATTCAAGACATAAGAAAATGAATGAAGTTGATGATTCCCATTTAGTTTGGTCAACTGGGAGGATGAGATTTCCCTTAAAGCTATTTCCTAACAGATCTGGATAAAGTGTGCATGTGTGTGTGTGTGTGTTCACACAGGGATTGAAGTGATTGATTTTGAGCTTCTAGGCTAATTATATTGTGATTGAAAATGTAGGTCTGGAACTCAGTCTATAATTGATTTGAGAGTAATTCATTTATGAAAAATAAAATTGTAAAATTGTGAAAGTATATCATTAAGAGATTGTTAGGTTAACTGCATTTTGGAATCTAAGTAGAATGTTAGCAGATGAATTAAAATAGATGAATGATGCTGGGGTGTTTCAAGTCTATACAGTAATGATCGACTGTATGATATAGGTGGAGAAGTGAAACAATGTAAATAGAGTTTGATAGACAAAATAGACTTACATAAAGCAAGTTATTATTCCCAGTGTAAGAGTAAAACAGAATAGAAAGGATGGAGTAGGACAAGATTGGGGGGGGGGAGAATACCAAATACTCCACATTAATTTTCAGGTGAACAGGGACACAGAAATGAATCCAAATGATCATTGAAACTACTATTCCAATTATACACAGAATGGGCATGGTAATGATTGGAGCTGCAGTGTATTTTTTTCTTATGGTGTTTGTCCTGGAATTTTATGACTTGGTATCCATAGCAACAGACAAAAACAAAACTACTTTTTCTTGTTAAAGATGTACTAACATCTTTGTGTATAGCTATTGTTACAGATGTGGAACACCAGCAGCAATTTAGATGATAGTAAGGTTTAGTGATGATGAAATAAGATTGGGGAAGAAAAAGAAATTTAATCTGAAAGCCGTTCAAACCTATTCAATGCATAGGTGGTTCTTGGTGTATTTTCTACAAGAGAACTAGGAAATTTAAGACATTGTTGCACAGATTACTATGTATATGTAAACCACACACTCACAGTTCAGCAGATACTTCCTACAAGTAAAAATATATTCACACTTCACACTCAGAAGAATGTATAAACATGATGCACTTATTAAACTTTTCTTCTGGTACTAAGGCTTGAAATCAGGACTTTGTGCTTTCTTGGCTGTCCCTCTACCATTTGAACAACACTTCCATTCCTCAAATCAGGTATAATGCTTACCAACATCTTTCCTTATTGGTTCATTATGTCACTGCTGAGTTTCTATTTGGGGCCCATGGCTGTTGTGTATGAAAGGTCTTGAAAAACATTGCAAGAAAAGGACATTACCACCAAAGCCTACACGACTAAAAAGAACCAGAAGATGATTAAGCCAAACCATATGTATGATAAAATTTGCATAGAAATTTACGCATGTAAAAATATATTTGTGGGAAAAGTGAAGGACATCAAATATCATCCAAAGTAGAGTGGAATAGAGTGATTTTTTTCTGGAAAGGCAAACATTGCATCTTCAATTACATATTTACAATGAAAAAATCAGAATATGAAAAAAAGAGTAACCAAGCCTTACATGGGTAGGAAATAGTATGGTACTCATCCCTGCACTTACACTCTCATGCGCATGGTGTCGATCTTCGCTGAAACACGTCTGCAGAGAAAGGTACCTTTTCCTCCTCCCTCCGGAAAATTTGCCAGGTATCGGAAAATCTGTTGCAAATTCTCATGCACCAGGACTGGTCCTTGCGAGGCAATTTCAGGTAAAAAAAAACTTTTTATACTGTAGCATTTTGAGTGTATCATGCAGTTTTCCTCGCAAAGAGACCAAGGATCCCGGCATCTGCTGCTCTCGCTTCTGCTCCTGGCTGCCTGGGAGGCCGGGAGCGGCCAGCTGCGCTACTCGGTCCCCGAGGAAGCCCATCACGGCACCTTCGTGGGCCGCATCGCGCAGGACCTGGGGCTGGAGCCGGCGGAGCTGGTGCCGCGCCTGTTCCGGGTGGCGTCCAGGGAGCGCGGGGACCTTCTGGAGGTGAATCTGCAGAATGGCATTCTGTTTGTGAATTCGCGGCTGGACCGGGAGGAGCTGTGCGGGCGGAGCGCGGAGTGCAGCCTCCACCTGGAGGTGATCGTGGACAGGCCGCTGCAGGTGTTCCACGTGGAGGTGGAGGTGAGGGACATTAATGACAACCCACCAGTATTTCCTGAAAGGAACAAAAGCATAATCATAGCAGAATCTAGACCTCCAGAAACGAAATTTCCACTAGATGGCGCATCTGATGCAGATATCGGAGTAAACTCGGCCTTGACTTACCGACTAGATCCCAACGATTATTTCGCTTTGGACACACCAAACAGTCGTGAGCAAATGTCTTTATTGTCACTAATATTAAAGAGAACATTAGACAGAGAGGAAATTCAGGAATATAATTTGTTACTGACAGCCGTTGATGGAGGTAAGCCCGAGCTCACCGGTACTGTTCAGCTGCTCATCACCATTGCCGACGTGAATGACAATGCCCCAGAATTTGATCGACCCATTTACAAAGTCAGAGTGTTCGAGAACGCATTTAATGGAACATTGGTAATCAAACTAAATGCCACAGATCCCGATTATGGTACAAATGGAGATATAGTCTACTCCTTTAGAAGACCCATATCTCCTGCAGTGCTACAGGCATTTGGCATAAATCCCTATAGTGGAGAAATTAGGACAAAAGGCAAACTGGATTTTGAAGAAAAGAAGTTTTATGAGATTCCCGTGGAAGCAGTTGATAAAGGAAACATTCAAATGACGGGTCATTGTACTCTTTTGGTGGAAGTACTAGACGTCAATGACAATGCACCAGCGGTAACTATCACTGCTCTGTCACTCCCTGTCAAAGAAGACACTCAGCCTAATGCTGTCATTGCTCTGATCAGCGTGTCCGACCTGGACTCCGGGGTCAATGGGCAGGTGACCTGCTCCCTGACACCCAGTGTCCCCTTCAGGCTGGTGTCGACCTTCAAGAATCACTACTCCTTGGTGTTGGACAGCGCCCTGGACCGCGAGAGCGTGTCGGCCTACCAGGTGGTGGTGACCGCGCGGGACGGGGGCTCGCCCCCGCTGTGGTCCACGGCCAGCGTGTCGGTGGAGGTGGCCGACGTGAACGACAACGCGCCCGCGTTCGCGCAGGCCGAGTACACGGTGTTCGTGAAGGAGAACAACGCGCCCGGCTCGCACATCTTCACGGTGCGGGCACGGGACGTGGACGCACAGGAGAACGCGTGCGTGTCGTACGCGCTGGTGGAGCGGCGCGTGGGCGAGCGCGCGCTGTCGAGCTACGTGTCGGTGCACGCGGAGAGCGGCAAGGTGCACGCGCTGCAGCCGCTGGACCGCGAGGAGCTGGAGCTGCTGCGGTTCCAGGTGAGCGCGCGCGACGCCGGCGTGCCTGCCCTGGGCAGCAACGTGACTCTGCAGGTGTTCGTGCTGGACGAGAACGACAATGCGCCTGCGCTGCTGGCGCCGGCCGGGGGCGGGGCGCTGAGCGAGGCGCTGTGGCGCTCAGCGGGCGCCGGCCACGTGGTGACCAAGGTGCGCGCGGTGGACGCGGACTCGGGCTACAACGCGTGGCTGTCCTACGAGCTGCAGCCGCCGGCGGGGGCGGATGGCGCGCGCAGCCCGTTCCGGGTGGGGCTGTACACGGGCGAGATCAGCACCACGCGCGCCCTGGACGAGGCCGACGCGCCCAGGCAGCGGCTGCTGGTGCTGGTGAAGGACCACGGCGAGCCGGCGCTCACGGCCACGGCCACGGTGCTGGTGTCTCTGGTGGACAGCGGCCAGGAGCCCAAGACTTCCCGGGTATCTTTGGGTGTCGTTGGCCCAGAGGCGTCGCTGGTGGACGTGAACGTGTACCTGATCGTGGCCATCTGCGCCGTGTCCAGTCTGCTGGTGCTGACGCTGGTGCTGTATGTGGCGCTGCGGTGCTGGGGGTCTCCCACACAGGGCGCGTGCGCGCCTGGGAAGCCGGTGCTGGTGTGCTCCAGCGCGGTGGGGATCTGGTCCTACTCGCAGCAGAGGAGGCAGAGGGTGTGCTCCGGGGAGGGCCCGCCCAAGACCGACCTCATGGCCTTCAGCCCAGGTCTACCTCCACCTCTGAGTTCAGCAGAGGAAGCGTGTCAGAGGGAAGAGCCGGTAGAACGCCTGCAAGAGGTATGGTCGAATATTTCAAAATTGTTTTTACTAGTACATAGCCTTCTTAACAATACTTAGTCCTTCAAGATATTTTTGGCCCATTTTGACATTTTTCCTTTGATATTGTAATCTCGTCTTTCACAAAATCCCCTATTATTTGTGTTTTATTTTTTTCTAGTACAACCTTTGTTTTTGTTGCATCCTCATGTAAATGTGTATGAATGTGCAAAATCCTATGGTGTGAGATCTTAAATATTTAACAAAAGATGGTGCTCATGAGGCTGTCCCTAACCATGTAAATTTGAAGTGTTTAAAAATTATCCTTGTTGTCTTCAAGAGACATGTTTGTTTTTTTTCCCCTCAAATGTTCCATAAGAAATTCCCTGTGCTTTTTCTTTCACATTTTATTTGGGCTCAAATATCACACAATTTTGTACCCATACGTAAACATTTTTGCTTTTTTTTCTTTTACAAATTAATACATATTAATACAGTTTATGTCTCTATCATAGTTTTTGAAAATTGCTATTTTTTTTGTTGATCCTGGGGCTTGAACGATGGGCTTGGGTGCTGTCCCTGAGCTCTTCAGCTCAAAGCTCATGCTATATCACTGAGCTACAGCACCACTTCCTGCTTTCTGATGGTTAATTGGAGATCAGTCTTACCGACTTTTGTGCATGGGCTGGCTTTGAATAGCGATCCTCAGATTTCAGCCTCTTGAGTACCTAGGATTACAGGTGTGAGCTCCCCCACCCCATGCCAGTCAAGGGCAATCATTTTATTTCTTATTTTCATTTAAAATTTTGTTAATTTGTTTTAATGGGCAAGTAATTATGTATTTGTGCGATATAGTAAGTAATACTATATTGGGTCATTCAAACTCTCTGAAAGAACATGTTTATTGTTCCTACAAGAAGTGGTAACTTGGTGATGTAAACCAATAGTTAACTACACTAGTTAAATAATGTGACTGGATATTCACCTGATGTATGTGTAGGTCAATGCCTTACATCATCTCACCTGGCCTAGGTTGGCAATTCTTTTTTTTTGTTTGCTGGTCCTGGAGCTTGAACTCTGAGCCTGGGCACTGTCCCTGAGACCCTCTGTGGTCAAAGCTAGTGTTCTACTATTTGACCCTCAGTACCACTTCCACCTTTTTCTATTTATGTGGTACTGAGGAATCGGAAGTGGGGCTGTGACTGAAGTGTTAGAGCATTTAATTTGAGAAAGCTTAAGGAAAAACAGACTTGTGGATAAGTGCTTTATACTTTTGGCTATGCTCTAATATGCTTTAATTTCTGTCATTACTCCTTCTTTCTTTTTCCTCTTCCTTCCTTCCTTTCTTTCTTGGGGGTTATGGGGCTTGAACTTGGCCTGGGAACTGTCCTGAACTCTTCAGCTCAAGGCTACTGCGGTGGGCCTGGGCATTGTCCCTGAGCTCTTCAGCTCTAGGCTACCATCCTACCTTTGAGCCAAGCCATACTCCCCATTTACTAGAGTTAATTGGAGATAAGAGTCTCAGGTCTTTTTGTGCCCTGGCTGGCTTTGAACCTTGATCTTCAGGTCTCAGCCTCTTGAGTAGCTAGGATTACAGGCATGAGCCACCACATCTGGCTCAATTTTTTTCTTTTAAGCTGTGGATATTGTAACTCTTTCAGTTGGCATTTATACCTTTTACACACCTGTTATTATTTTGGGGAGATTATTTCTCTCTCAGCACTTTCTCTCTTTTTTATTAAGATTTTATTATCACTGAGTTTTTTGCCAGTCCTGGGCTTGAGCTCAGGGCCTGAGCACTGTCCTTGGGTTTTCTCAAGGCTAGAGCTCTGCCACTTGAGCCTCAGCACCATTTCCGGCCTTTTTGTATGTATGTGGTACCGAGGAGTTGAACCCTGGTCTTCGTGCATGCTAGGCAAGCACTCTACCACTAGGCCAAACTCCTGGCCCCTATCACTGAGTTTTTAGATTGTATTTCAAATGTCATGTTTAACAAACAAGTATTCAAGAGGGGAATCTCTATAAGCAATCACTGACACATAGATTTTAGAACATAATAAGATTAAGCAGAGGGTTTTTATGTCATAGATACATATTAATCTATATAATAAAATATTATATCTATAGACTACATATCCCATCATAGATTTTTATGTCTATGAAGATATATTTGTATATCCAAGACCATGTCTATAACCTTGGGTACCTGAATATGTTCTTGTACTGTTTGAATCTAATATCCATATATCAAGGAGACCATGTGCCTTTTGTTCATTTGGCCTTTACTTATCTCACTCAACATGATTCACTCTAGTTTCATCCACTTACCAGTGAAATGGATTATTTTATCTCTCTGTTGACTATGTAGCGTTCCATTGTATATGTGTGTGTGTACACACACACACGCACACGCACACACACACACACACATACACCCACATTTTTTGAATCCATTCATCTGTAGTAGGGGATCTGGGTTGTTTCCATTGCTTGGCTATTGTGAATAGTGCAGAGATGAATATGGCCCTCTCAGCACTTAACAGCACAAGAAGTGCCCCTCTCTCACCCTGTATACTTTCAGTCCCAGTTCTAAAATCAGCTATTCCTAGAAGGACTCCTGGTTCCTTTTATTGAATTGGTTTAGAAATCAAGATCTATTCTTAAGCCAATCATGAGGAAGTAGCAAATAAACCACTCTTCAATATAAATAACCAGTTGTCTTTGGGAATGCCTAGCATGAGATAGAAGAAGGAACTATTCTAGCTTAATGGAGTTTATCACAACTAAATGCAGTGTATGATTCTGGAATGGATTCTAGACCCCAGTACAGTTTTTATTTTTCCTTTTCCTATATATGATATTTTTTGACAATTTGCAAAATAGGAATCAAGTCTGTCTTTAGCTTGTTGTGTTCTATGTTCCTTTCCAGAACATAGAATGTAATGAAACATACATGACTTGCTTTTAGAAATAAAGGCACATCTTATGTGTAATTCACTTTATAATGGCTCAGAAGAATAAAAAGAAATCAAGTTTTATTAGGTGTTCTCATTGTTTGTGAAATATGGTTCTGGGCCCTCTGCTGGCACAACTAAGGAAGTAGATAAAAGATTTCTTTTTGTAACTATCCGTACATATCTTAAGCAAAATATAAATTTTAGTGATATCTTCACTATCTCTAGTGGATCATTTAGCCTTTTACCTGCTTATCTGTAGCTTCCCACTCCAACACAGCAAATTGGCCCCACAGCTTATAATCCATTGCTTAATTGCTCAGTACCAGCATATACATACAGTGGCTTCAGAACTGTTAGGTTATACCTCTGTGGGAAATTATTTTATTAACTGGAATACAGTGTTTATGTAAAGTTTTTTTAGTCAGACCTGGAGCTTAAACTCAGGGTCTGGGTACTTGAGTTTTCTCAAGGCAAGCATTCTACCACTTGAGCCACAGCACTACTTCAGGCTTTTTCTATGTATGTGGTACCAAGGAATTGAACCCAGGGATTCATTTATGCCAGGAAAGCACTTTAACTCCATCTCCTTCAGTGAGGATTTTTCTTATATTTGTATATAAATATATTTATATTCTTATACCATATGATTCATTTCTTCTCAATGCAGTTACATTAAAGTTTTTTCATGCCATAAAGCTTGAAAATGTTGTCCTTATAATAAAAGTGTCATACAAAATAGTTTCACCTTGTGCGTTATCTACTAAGTCTCCCTGTGCTCTCCCACCTCTAACACTTGGAAAAGCCATTTTTTAAATTTCTTGTAATTTGGAATCTTACAATGTGTAACATTTCCAACTACCACCTTTTTCTTAGCAACATGCACTTAAGATTCATACATTATTTTGTGTTTTGACAGTTTATTTCTTTTTACTGATGAATAACATTCCATTGTACAGATGTTTATTCACACAGCAATGAATATTTTGGTTGTGTCTAGTTTTTGATTATTAAGGACAAATTTATAAATATCCCTTTACAGTTTCTCTCTATATATATTTCCTTTTTCTGTCAAATTGCCTAAGCTAGGACTTCCAGGACAATGCTGAATAGAGGACAACGTTGTTTGTTACTATCCTTTTTTGCCACTCTTGGGGCTTGAACTCAGGGCCTGGGCACTGTTCCTGAGCTTCTTTTGCTCAAGGCTAGCACTCTACCACTTGATCCACAGAGCCACTTCTGGCTTTTTCTGTGTGCATGGTACCAAGGAATCAAACCCAGGGCTTCATGTATGATAGGCAAGCACTTTACCACTAAGCCACAGTTGCAGCCATTGTTTGTTACTATTCTTAGGGGAAAGTTTCTGGTTTCTCAATATAATTATGATGTGATTGAATATTTTAAAAAACTAGGGTCAGTAATTTAGCCTAATCGCAGAGTGCTCACCTAGGATGCACACAGGCCTGGGTTCAATTACTCAGTACCACATACAAAGCAAAAGCTAGAAGTGGTGCTGTGGCTCAAGAGGTAGAGCTCTAGTCTTGAAAAATCTCAAGGACAGTTCTCAGGCCCTCAGTTCAAGCCCCAGGACTGGCAAAAATAACTTGCTTTGTTTGAGTTCTTGTATATCTTGGGAAGTATGAGGTCCACACATATTTTCTTCCACTCTGTTCATAAAACTTGTGTCAAGTAGTGAAGATCCTAGAACAGTTTCAGAGCTTCAAGAATAAAATGAAAAGATTAAAAAGAACACAACAAGCAAGCTGGCACAGCTCATGAAACAGAAGAGAAACACAGAATAGTCATGAAAACAAAGCAATATTTCAATATTGCTTATGTAAATAAAAATGTGAACAGGCTCTGTTTAGCATATAGTTAAGAATAAGAGTTCTGGGGGTGTCGTTCAGTGGTACAGTGCTTGTATGGTATGCACCAGGTGTGGCACTTAAAAAACCAAACCAAATGGATGAAACCAAGACAGAACCTCACTTGAGAAAGTTGACAAACAAAGGGAAATAAAGCTGGGTGGCAGTGGCTCACACTTGTCAGCCTAGCTACTCAGGAGGCTGAGATCTGAGGACCTCAGCCCGGGCACTAAAGTCTGTGAGACTCTTATCTCCACTTAGCCAGTAGAAAACCAAAAGTGGTGCTATGGCTCAAGGATACGGTGGTAGCCTTGAACTGAAGAGATCAGGGACAATGATCCAGAGTTCAAGCCCCCAATAAAACAAACAAAATCAAATAATTTAACAAATTATTAAAGTATAGCTGTGAAATGAAAAAAGGAGAGATTGAACATACTCCTTATAATTGTCCTCAAATACCTCTGACATATAGAAAAAGGAAAAACAATCCAAATGCATCATTCAAGAAAAAAAACTTGGAGATAAAATCAACTTCAGATTTAAACATCTGACAATGTAGATCTAAAGTGTCT
The DNA here is from genome assembly GCF_031878675.1 of Megascapheus bottae. Taxonomy (NCBI): domain Eukaryota; kingdom Metazoa; phylum Chordata; class Mammalia; order Rodentia; family Geomyidae; genus Megascapheus; species Megascapheus bottae. Next base: position 12,391,140 of record NC_143512.1, on the reverse strand, counting down.
GGTGCAGGCTCAAGTGAAGGGCAGTGAATAGTGGGAATGGCTTATTCTGTCAAATTGCAATTTTGGACTCTTTCATCACATATACAATATTTGAAGTGTAAGGTCTAGTTTTCCACGTCTTGTAGCTCAGTAACCAGTGTGGTGTATGACTTTAAGTTCTCAGGCCACATTTTGAGTATGAAAGAGGAAATGACTTTTATAGAATAGTATTTTTTGTAAATTGGTATATAATTATAAAAAGGGGCCAGGAGCATAGCCCCATGCTCACCTAGCATGATGCATGAAGCCCTGGGTTCAATTTCTCAGTATCACATACTCAAAAAGCTGGAAGTGGTACTGTGGCTCAAGTGGCAGGGCACTAGCCTTGAGGAAAATGTATCCAAGGACAGTGCCCAGGCCGTTAGTTCAAGCCCCAGGACTGGCAAAAAAACATAGCAAATAAATATAGCAGAGAGTTAACTGTAGTGTAGATTCATAAAGAAAGTTCCAGGAAATTGAAGAAGGTATCATGGAGAAAATTAGCTCCTTAAAATATATACTTAAGAAATGTTATAGTGCTATTACTGGTCAAGGTCCCAAGGGGAATATAATAATAGTAATCACACAATGACAATGGTAATAGATACAAGAAATGCTGTGCACCAAGAGTACTTTAGCCACGTACTTTATGTGCCTGGAACTTAGCTAGAAACTGGAAAAACAAAACCAAATGATACAAAATCTACTTTCAATGACTTCCTTCAATTTGGACACTTATTAAAGCTATTTTATAGGAGTAAAATTAGCTTAATTTCATGGTGATAGTCTGTTGATTTAATTCCTATAGTACCCAGGGAATAATCTTAAGCACTAAGAAAACTTGTAACTACGGTAACTATGGCAACTTTTGCTGACAAGTACTTTGGTGGATATCAGATTTACTCTTTGCAGTTTGGGCTTGGAGTTCTCTAATAAGAGCTCATGCAATATGACTAGAAAGTTTTGGCTTACAAGTTAAGGCCAAGTTTAATGGGAGGGCCTTATAATGTTAGTTTGGACAACAGAGGACACACAGAAGTTAAGATTATGTTTTTAACTTAAAGTAGATTTCCTTTAAATGAAATCTTGGAAATTTTTGTACTAGGAGAAGAGAGGAAATTCCATAAAATGACAAAATGAAATATTAGCAATGACTTACTAAAAAGTTTTATTAGTTCAATATTTTAACATTTATTTGATTATCTTATCCAAAAGGCAAAAATCTTTAGCCTTTATCTTTGGGAGATCTTTTCTTTTAAAAGTTGCCTTTTGACAAACTCTAGCTTATTTAACAAGAATTCAGTGTTATATCTAGAGTTAGGAATGCATATGAAAAGACACATATCACTAAGCAGGTGTTATGTACTTAATCTTGACACATATGATACCTTTTGGAAGTAGATACCAGTGACATTTATATGGAGAGTTACCATAAAAGGAAAGTGAAAAACATGAGAAATACATGAAGGAGAAATATCCGAATGAGTTTTCTCTTTTTCTCACACCTTAATCTATGCCTACATAGATGATCAGCAGCTCAGTTTCTAAGCATGATTACAGGCTTGACAGCAGATCTAAACGTAAGGGGTCTTCCAAGACTTAGGTATTCTTCTCCAGATGTAGTTCCTCAACTGCTAATGGAAAACTGGAGGAATGCTCTTCCATCTCAAAGCACTTAGCTGGACTGGCTGCATTAAATTAAGATGAGGAAGTTCAAATGCTATTTTTTGCCACTGAAGCAGATAATTCATACTTATTTTGAACTCTGATAACGATAAGTTATTTTTTTTGCTGTTTTGAATCCTAATGGGGTGTTTTAATGATTCTACTTAATGGGCTGGCAAGTTTCTTGCTTTAACTTTTTGTCTGGTTCCTTAATTCACAAAGTCAGAGTGCATTTGCCAGTTTCATCACCTTAGGTTGCATCTTGTTTCTTCTAGTTTTCTGGAAGACATAGGGGATGGCTTTGTGATGTTGGAGAGGAGAGAGTACAAGCAGAGCAACTCTGGGGTTATTACTTTCACTTTTGAATTCAGACTAGAACATTGGGTAAACCCCAACACCAACTACTTAAATATAATTTAAAAATATCAGAATGTTGACACATCCCTCTTCCCCAACATTTAAATCAACAATCAAACCATTTAATTTATTGTTATTATCAAGTAGTCGTACAAAAGGGTTACAGTTCCATAAATCAGGTTTTCAGTAGAGTGTTTCTTCCTCAGTGTCCCCCCTCCCTTGGTTCTCCCCCATTTTCAACCTCCCCTCTCTACTCTCAAGTTATAGTTCATATTTTAACATAATGTGCATTGAATATAACTGCATAACACATATATTTAAGTGTACACAAAAGCGCAGAGAATTGTGTAGTTAACCTACATGCATCCTCACCCAGTTTAAACAAAAATCAATACCTTTAGTCAATATTCTAATCCAAATGTAATATTCTGGGATTTTAATTTCCTGATCTGTGTTAGCTTTTGTCTTTTGTCTGTTTGTTTCTTGGAACGTCGGACATTACAGAAGTGTTAAAGAAAGGATTTGAGTGAGGTATGCAGTGTTTGACAATCGTTTAAATCCGTTTTAACTTATTTCTGTCTCAGAGAAGGCGGCTGGGTTGTAGGCTGGAATTTGGCGGTATTGATTGTGGTTTAGAGCTGTTTCTTAGGGGGACCGATCAGTAGGTTGATTTCCATGTCGAAGATTGGATTAAAATTGAAGGTGGAGAAAGTATGCCCTATGCATTTTCCTGAATAGTTACAGAATGGATCTACAGAGTAGTTTTCTGGTCTCCCTTTGTGGTGTATTTTAGTATTTTCTTTTGCCTCCACATCTTCACAGTCCCCCGAGGACGTGTCGTCCTCAGGAACTCGTCTGATTCTTAGTATTGATCCACTTATGTCCTCGTTCACCCGGAGAGTCCAAGGCTCCTCGTCAGCAGAAAAGCGGAGCATAGAACCGTAAATCTTGGCCTCGGGTTCTGAGCATCAGAAAGCCCGAGTCCGGAGGACACCGGAACGCGGACACTGCTGCCCGAGCTTCCCCTCCCTGTCCCCTTCCCTGAACTCTGGGCAGCTCCTCCTTCTGCAAAGTTACCAAGATGCCCCTGGAGGAGAGGCCGGGATCCTGCGGGGAGATGCAGCACCACTCTGGTTCCTGGCTCCTGTTTCCTTAAGCCTGGAGGGCGTGGCCTCCCGCGCTGGCGGCCCCGCCCCTGGTGTCCGCCCGCGCCCTCGCAGAGCCGCCCCCGGTCGCCGGCCGACTGGGGCAGCCTGAGAGTTCCTGCATCCGGACTCCACATTCTGCTCTCCAGTAGTTGGCGGGAGGAGCCCAGCAGTCTTCCGAGAGTGGCTGTTGAACTTGAGACCCCGGGCATTCTGAGGGCGTTGACCTAGAAAGAGAACGGACGTGTTAATTTCTCCCCGGGTCTTCCTCGTCCCGCCCGGCGTGGCCAGAGCCACGGGCGGGCGGGGATCCCGGGCGGCGGCCGGGGAGACCCGGGTTCCCGCCCTGGCCGTGCACCTCCGTGCCGCGCCCCTGGGCGGCGCTGCACGTCTCCGCACGCGGCCCCTCCAACTTCCCAGACGGCAGCCGGGTCTGCAGTCTAGCAAGCTAAGCTGCCTGAGGTGACTGACGAGATTCCAGGGCGGAACGGGGGCGGCCGCTGTCTTCCTAGCCCTCCTCCGGGCCGGCTGTCCGGGAGCCCGGAGCATGGTCCCAGGATCCTCGCTGCTGGTGCGTGGGCACTCCGAGGGAGGATGGTGGGCTGGGGAGCGGCGGTTCTCTGCCTGTGGGTCTCGGCTGGCGCTGCCGCTCGGCCTCTGGAGTACTCAGTCTCGGAGGAGACGGAACGGGGCATCGCCATAGGCAATGTTGCAGCCGACTTGAAGTTGTCGGCCGCCGATCTGCCCTTGAGGAACTTTCGCTTCCTGTCCAGCCACAGCGAGCCCTACTTCGGGGTGGACCCTCGGAGCGGTAGCTTGGTGGTCCGAGAGCCTGCGGACCGTGAGCGGCTGTGCGGGCCCAAAGCTGCCTGCTTCCTGACCTATGAGCTGATGTTCGAGGACCCACTGGAGCTTTACAAGATGCGTGTTCACGTCCTGGACACCAACGACAACTCACCCCTCTTCCCAGCTGGTGACGTGCGGCTGCATGTCCCCGAGTTCCTGACCCCCGGAGCCCGCTTTACCCTCCCCAGCGCCCAGGATGCGGACGAGGGAAGCAACGCCATGCTAAGCTACAACCTAAGTTCCAACCAGTACTTTCGCCTAGAGATGGGGTCCCGGGTGGATGGCAGCAAATACCCAGAGTTAGTGTTGGGGAAAGCGCTGGATCGGGAGCAATGTGTCACCCACCAGCTGGTGCTCACGGCGCAGGACGGAGGGCTGCCTGTGCGCTCCGGACACGTGCAGGTCACCATTGTGGTGGTGGACACAAATGACAACGCACCTGTTTTTGAGCGCTCGGTATACCACACCAGGGTTCCAGAGACCGCATCCAATGGGACCGTGTTATTTCAAGTTCAGGCCTCGGATCCGGATGAGGGCTCCAATGGGGAGGTCTGGTACTCTCTCAGCAATAGCACCCTAACAGAGCTGAGACGCCTCTTTCACGTGCATCCAAAAAGTGGGGAGGTGCGAGTAGCTGCTTTGCTGGGTCCCCCCGGAAATCTACTGGAAGCATACGTAGAAGCAAGAGACGAAGGTGCCTTCAGTTTAGCTAGCACCGCTAAACTGCTGGTGGAAGTCACCGATGTGAACGATCATGCCCCTGAGGTGAACATCATGAGCATGTTCAGCCCAGTACCCGAGGATGCCACCCCTGGCACCGCCATCGCTCTTCTTAGTGTAAAAGATGAGGACCTTGGTCTCAACGGTAGGGTCATTTGTAGCATGACCAGCAGTGGTCCTTTTCGGTTGAAGGCTTCTTTTGACAACTACTACAGCCTGCTTACTGATGGGCCCCTGGACCGGGAGCAGACAAGTACATACCAGGTCCTGATAACTGCCTCAGATGGTGGTACACCCCCACTTAGCACCCAAAAGACACTCACTGTTTCAGTCGCCGATGTGAATGACAATACACCTAGCTTCCATCAAGCACATCAGGAGCTTTTTGTGGCTGAAAATAATGGTCCTGGAGCATGTTTAGGCCGTGTGTTTGCCAAGGATCCAGACTTGGGGATGAATGGCCATGTCTTTTATGAGCTGTTGGATGTTGTTTCCGAAGGGCTGCCAGCATCTAGCTTAGTGGTAGTGGAACCCTCCAGTGGGACTATCACTGCCAAAACTTCCTTTGACTTTGAGCAACTCAGGGGGTTTCACTTTCAAGTGGAAGGTCGGGATGGTGGCATTCCTCCGAGAAGTGCAACAGTAACCATAAATTTGTATGTGATAGATAGGAATGACAATGCTCCAGTCATCTTGTTTCCTTTGCCCAGAAATGGCTCTATCCCAGTGGAAATTGTACCTCGTTTTGCCAGAACTGGACATTTGGTCACAAAAGTAGTAGCAGAGGATGCAGACAGTGGTTCCAATGCTTGGCTCTCCTACCACCTCTCTCAGGCTTCTGACCCTAACCTCTTCAGTATTTCAGCCAATATGGGGGAGCTGCGTACTGCACGTTTAGTTCTTCCCACCGATGCAGTTAAGCAGAGGGTGGTGGTAGTGGTTCAGGACCATGGAGAGCCACCTCTTTCCTCCTCTGTCACTGTAGGTGTTCTGTTGACTAACTCTGTCCCTCAGATCCTTCCAGACTTCGAAGAATTGTGGGAACCAGGAGGGCAGCTTTCTGGTCAGAACTTGTACTTAGTAATTGCCTTGGCCTGCATTTCCTTCTTATTTCTGGGATGCTTCCTTTTCTTTGTGTGTACCAAGTTGAGACAGAACCGAGGTTGTTGCTCCCAGAGCTGCTGTCACTCTTCAGAGGGTCTGAGGCATGAAAGAAAGATGACTTCCAATCCTTGCATGACATCAGCCACAGCCACAATAGATGTCACTACAATTGAAAGACTTTCTCAAACTTATCTCTATCGGGCCTCTCTGGGACTTGGTCCTGATAATAAAAGTTCATTTTTGTGTGGGCAGTACAATGCTACTGACTTGAGAAATCTGGCCACTGGTGTAGGACTGAATATGCCAATACCCTGTGTTCAGATTCGGAACAGGAAAGGAGAGCATGCAAATATCAGTATCCTGGTAAGCAACATTTTTTTTTTTGCATTTGATTCCTCTGACCAGGAGTTAGATGCTAGGAGTTCTGAAATATTTCTTAGATGAACCTTTGTTAACATTTAGTCACTTGAACTGAGCATTTCTTGGCCAAGAATTCTGGGAATATAAAAGTATCAGAATGTTATTCTGGCCCAAAGGAACTTATAGTTTATTATTGAGCCACCGGAGCAATCAATGAAAAATTTCTAAAACTGTAAAAGTAATATTACTGTGCCAGGAATGTGGCCTAGTGGCAGAGTGCTTGCTTAGCTGGCATGAAGCCCTGGTTTCAATTCCTTGGTACCACATACACAGAAAAAGGCCAGAAGTAGCTGGGTGAAATGGCTTACGTCTGTAATCCTAACTACTCAGGAAGTTCAGACCTAAGGATCACAATTCAAAATCAGCCCAGGTACTAAAGTCCATGAGACTCTTATCTCCAATTAAACACTAGAAAACTGTAAGTGGCACTGTTGCTCAAGAGGTAGGGCAATGCCTAGGCCCAGAGGTAAGGCAGTAGCCTTAGCTGAAGAGCTCAGGGACAGTGCCCAGGCCCAGAGTTCAAGCCCCATGACAGGCATTAATAATAATAATAATAATAATAATAATAATAATAATAATAAAGTGTGAAGATTTTTCTTAGGTAACACATGTTAAGGCACTTTGACACTCAAAATGAATAATAATAAATGAGTCTTCATATAAGCAAAATATGGAGAAAGAAATATTTATTAAAACCATTATAATACATCATAAAAGGTGATTATAACCACAGAATATTTATAAATAAATTATAGTGTGCATTCAAAAAGGGAGAGAGAAAACACATGGGGAGAGATGAGGGGATCAGAAAAGGCTTTGTGATAAATTTGGATTGTGAATTGTTTACTATGTAAGTAGATCCATCATACTCTATATCCTATAATTTTATGAATACTGCTATGGCAAAATAATCTTTGAGGAATGCATTTCAAAACACAGCCAATGACTCCACATCATTTGTAAATACAAAGATACTCAAAACACCTACTTGTACTAATATAAAGAAGATAATACTATTACATACAGGACTTGATAATCTTGTGTTTTTAAAGTATTTCCTAGAGAGAAAAGATGACTAATCTTGATGTCAGAAACAATTTTGTGTTCAAGGCTTTGCTTACTACCCAATTTCTATTCAACTTAGATTTAATTTTTTTTATTATTTAGAAGCCAAACAAACTTAGCAAATAAACTATCACATGTGAGAATGAAGTGGTTACTCAGGCCCTGGTGGCATATGCCTGTAATCCTAGATACTCAGGAGGCTGAGATCTGAGAATCACAGTTCAAAGCCAACCAGGGAACAAAAGTCTGTGATACTCTTTAATTAACCACCAGAAAACCGGAAGTGGCATGGTGGCTTGAGGAGTAGAAGGGACAGCACCCAGGCCTAGAGGTCAAGCCCCATGACTGACACCCCCAAAAAAGAGTGAAGTTTTCAAATATTTGACTTTTATCTATAGTGGCTTTTGGAATTCCAAATTTATGATTGGAGGGGATGGGAGCATGGCCTAGCAGTAGGGTGCTTACCTAGCTTGCGTGAAGCCCCAGGTTCAACTCCTCAGTACCACATACACAGAAAAAGCCAGAAGTGGCCTTGTAGCTCAAGTAGCAGAGAACTAGCTTTGAGCAAAAAGTGTCCAAGGACAGTGCCCAGGTCCTGAGTTCAAGCCCCAGGACTGGCAAAAAATATGATTGGAATCAGGACATTTTTTTACATTATTATTAAGCTTGTATGATTATCTTCTGGACTTTCATAGAAATCATGTGTACAATAAACCATGGATGTAGTTATTGAGGTAAGGAATAAACGTTCCTTATTTTATTCTAGGCAATGAAGGGGAAAATGGATTATTAGTTACTCTCCCTCAAATAATGATGTCCACTGCAAATACGATAGATTTATAGCCATTGTAAGTTTGTATACTTAGTATTTTCACATGGTTAATCTAACATGAATCAAATACATAAGATGATTTCTGACCCCATAAGCAGGTAAATATGAAAATATATGAATTGGGTGGTAACAGTAACATTCATTTCTATTTTATGTGTATATGTATAGTTGTTTAGTGGCCATTTTCAAATATATTTTATATTATTTTCCTCCTGGTGACATATACTAATGAAAAAGCTTATTGGGGGGTATTTTTTGGTACTAGATATAGCATGAAAAGCCTCTATTTTAGCCTCTAAGCATGAATACAATTCTGTAGATGATGGAGGAACCAATAGGGTCACATATACCTTCATAATGAAATTTTCAGGAAATGCTACTTACAGGATATTAGCTAATTTTAACAGAGAAAATGGATTCATCCCAATGTTCACATTTCAAGTACAAAACACTTAATATAATGTTAGTATTTTCCTTATCAGATTCCTTTCCCTCCCTCCCTCCCTATCTTTCTTTCTCTCCCTCCCTGCTTTATCTCTTTTGCTTTTTGGAACAAATAGAAATGAGAATACATCACCTGTATTTTGACTTGGCGAATGCTAGTAAGAAGATAATCAGTGAAGTTTGGAAGTCAAGAACTATTTGAAAAACATTTTTGCCACAAAAGGCAATGTACATAAGTCATAGTCAGGTCAATGAATCTGGAAGTTAGATGGAAAAGCAACAAATTAAAAGCAAAAGAAATATCTGCAACCTAGCAATACCACTCCTAGGCATATATTCAAGCCAGGATACCAAAAAGACACTTGTACATCTCTGTTCAGTGCTTCACTATTCACAATAGCCAAGTTGTGGAAACAGTACAGCTGTCCTACAATAGATGAGTGGGTCAAAAAATGTGGTACATATACACAATGGAATTTTACACAGCCATTAGAATCATTTGTCATTTGCAGGGAAATGGATAGACCTAGAACAAATCATGTTAAATGAGATGAACCAAGCTCAGAGAGCATGTTTTCTCTCATATGCAGAAGCTAGATCTAAAGTATGCTGGAACATGATACATGATACAGGACTCTAGGCATTCACATGTAGTGAGACCAAAGGAGGATATGCTTAGGAGTGGTACACAAAGCCACAATGCCCACATGCCTCTGATCATACAAAATGAACTCCAGGAAATGAAAACAAACAGTTTTTTGGCTGCTGTTTTTGTTCCTTCTTTTTGTATTGTTTGTTCATTTATATATCTTTAGGAGGGGATGGGGAAGTACAGAAATGGAGTGACAAAGGGTGAACAAATGCAGCAGCAGTATTCATTACATACTATGTTGAAAATGAACTATACAATTTGTGGGTAGGGATGAAAGGAAAAACTGGGAGAAAGCGAAGGATAGGATGATAATGCCCAAAAAGAAATATACTATTGGGCTGGAGTGTGGCCTAGTGGTAGTGTGCTTGCCTAGTGTGCATGAAGCCCTGAGTTCCATTCCTAGGTACTACACATACAGAAAAAGCCAGAAATGGTGCTGTGGCTCAAGTGATATGGCACTAGCTTTGAGAATAAAGCCCATGGACAGTGCTCAGGCTCAGAGTTTGAGCTGAGGACTGGCAAAAAAAAAAGTACTCTTTACCTGACTTACGAACTGTAATCCCCCTGGTGTTATAATAACAGTAAACATTTGAAAAAGGAAAAAATATGGCAAATACAAGAGAAAAATGTCCCTGTTTTGATTCTATCATTTTCCAGATTTATTGATACTATACATTCAGGTAGCCTATTGGCTTGTTGTTTTATTTTATGGTAAGAGTGTTTGCCTAGCATGCATGAAGACTCGATTTGATATCTTGGTTACCACATACATAGAAAACAAAAGCCAGAAGTGGTGCTGTGGCTCAAATGGTAGAGCACTAGGCCTTGAGGAAAGCCCAAGGACAGTGCTCAGGCCTTGAGTTCACGCCCCAGGACTGGCAAAAAAAAATGTGAGTGAAATAATAGTAATACTTAGTGTAATTTTTTCTAATTATTTTGAAAATTATTATTAGAAAAATTTTAGATAATATATGTTGATGTACCAAAATTGCACATGAAGCTGGGCACAGTGGCTCATGCATGTAATCCTAGCTACTCAGGAGGCTGAGATCTGAGGATCAAGGTTCAAAGCCAGCCAGGCAATAAAGACTGTGAGACTCTAATCTCCAATTAATCACTAGAAAATGGGGCTGGGCTCAAGGGTAGGGTGGTAGCCTTGAGCTGAAGAGCTCAGGGACAACGCCTAGGCCCAGGGGTAGGGCAGTAGCCTTGAACTGAAGAGCTCAGGGACAGAGCCTAGGCCGAGATCAAGCCCCATGACCCACAAAAAAATATTACATCTGTAATCCTCAGATTTATAGGATACCCAGGAGGCTAAGATCTGAGAATCACATTTCAAAGCGGCCTGAGCGGGAAAGTCCATGAGTCTATCTCCCATTAACCAAACCAGAATAGAATCTATGGCTTTGAACAAAAAGCTTAGGGAAAGCACCTAAGCCTGAGTTCAAGCCCCATGACTAACAAAAAAAATTCCACAGGAGAATTATAATTTAAAATATCAACATGTTAATGTATTATTGTTCCAGAATTAAATTAATTTTTCCATACTACATAGAATATAGAATATTTCCCCTTTGCGATGTCAGTTTTTGGTTAGTATAACAGTTTTGTAGTCAAGGTACTTTATTTGTTAACACACATTCCCTAAACAAACTTTCCCTCGGATACTGGGATATTTCCTTACATCTATTTTAACCTTAAAACTGATGATCACACTTAAAAAATCATTAGAGTGCTGTAACTACATGTAAAGTACATTTGCATACATGTAAAGTACACTTAACCTAAAAGGCTCATTTACACAACATAATAATAATTTTGTAATCAGTAAAAAGGAAAGAAGGATTGTGTTATGATTTGAGTGGACAGATAGCAAAGCAATATCTGGGAAACATATGAGTGGGAAAGTATTGACAATATGTCTGATAATGTTAGTGACCTATTGATTTTTGTTGTTAATATTTGTAGCATTTAGAGGCAAACAATAATCAAGAGACTAAATTTATTTAGCTGAGTTGGAATGAAGGTAGGCAAAATTGCTAAAAAGTTTTTCAGTTTGATAGTATGTAAATATTAGAAGTGTCAACATTTTGCAAAACATCAACTGAATATGGAACAAAGTCTAGGATCCTGACAAAGTATTATGGGATGTAAGGACTTTTTTTAGAATAAATCTAGAAAACACTTAAATGATTGATAAAAGATGAATACTGAATAGGGAGTTTGGCCTAGTGATAGAGTGCTTGCCTTGTATGCATGAAGACCCAGGTTTGATTCCTCCATTTCACACACATAGAAAAAAGCCGGAAGTGGTGCTGAGGCTCAAAGGTAGAGCTCTATCCTTGAGAAAGCCCAAGGATAGTGCTCAAGCCCTGGACTGGCAAAAAAAAAAAAGATGAATACTATGGAGCACTGGTGGCTCACACCTATAATCCTAGCTACTCAGGAGGCTGAGATCTGAGGATCATGGTTCAAAGCCAGCCTGTGCATAAAAGTCTGTGAGACTCTTATCTCCACATAACCAGAAAACCCAGGCCCAGAGTTCAAGTCCCATGACCGAAAAATAAAAAAGGTGAACATTTGCAATTTTTATTAATGGGATAAAAGAATGGCTCAGAATATAACTAAATTACATGTCATTTTTAGACTGTGCATATGAAAATAAAAGTATTAGGATAATAATTTTCTTGACATAAACTCAGAAAGGCATTGTATATCCATCTGGAACCTGTTTTGTAGTCTAGGAATGAGTATATAATCACATTCTCAATGCTCTGCAGAGAGAGATAAAAAGCCTTCTTTGCATTCCATCTTATATTCTTGGCTGCTTCTAGAGCCATCTGGTGCCATACACATATGTTTGGTGTCTATAGAGCCTCCTTAATGACATATCATCAGAGATGTACTGCCTAGATCAAGGCACATTGTAGTTATCTTTAAAATCTTAAAGTAAAGATTGTAGCTGTTTGTTTAAACTCAAAATGAATTCTATGGCAAGTAGAAACAACAAATTAAGGCATCTTAAATGAGGTGGTGGTGGCTCATTCCTGTAATATTATTCAGGAAGCTGAGGTCTGAAGATGGTGGTTTGAAGCAGTCCAAGACAGGAAGGTCTATTGAGACTCTTATCTCCAATTAAATACCAAGCCACCTGTCCCCCCAAACTGGAAATGGAGCTGTGGTTCAAGTAGTAGAGGGCTAGCCTTGAGCAAAAAAGGCTTTTATCCTTCAAAAAATGTGGTATTCTTCAATATAATTATGATGTAACTGTTATCATCATCTAGAACATTGTTCTTCAGTAGAATTTCAGATGTGTTAGAATATATACATATATATATACATATATGTACATATGTAAAAATGACATGTGGTTATTGAGCACTTGAAATATAGCCAGTCAAACTGAGAATTTGAATGTCTAATGCTATTGATTTTAATTATGCTTAAATATAAATAGTGGTTGCTGTAGTTCTAGGAGTGTTCTTGTTTTAGTTTGAGCATACAGATCTTAAATCACTTGATGCTGTGTTTTGAATATGATATAAGGTAGAAGTCAGGATTCATTCTTTCTCCTTGTGAATTCTGAGGTGCTGCCTTTGTTGTAGACCAAATAAATAGAAACATTTTTTTCTGTCTGCTAACTCTTAATTCCATTTCACTGGGCAATTTATCTTTTTATACCTACCATTCTCTGCTAAACATACAGCTTTAAATTTGTGTGGATATGCAATTAAATTTTCTCACTGCATTCTACGTCGTTTAACTTGGTTATTTTTAATCCTTTGGATTTCTTTTTTTAAAAAAAAATAATTTAGGAGGAGTTTGGAATTGCTCTCTGTTTCTATTTCATGGAAAAGCTTGAGGAGTATTGGTGTTAGTTCATCTTTGAAAGTCTTAGAGAATTTAGCAATGAATCTATCTGTGCCTGGGCTTTTTCTTATGGAAGGCTTCTGGTTGCTTCCTCAATCTTGTTTAGTATTATTGGCGTGCTTACCTGGTTTATATCTTCTTGGTTTGGCTTAGATAGTTTGTATATTTCTAAAAATTTGTCCATTTCTACTAGATTTTCCTTTTTCTTTAGTATATGTTTGGAAAGTAGTCCTTTACAATCATTTAGATTTCTTTAATATTTGTTTTAATGTTTCCTGTGGCGTCTCAAACTTTATTGATTTGAATCTCATCTTTTCCTAGTGCTGTGTCAATCTCACTTAGTGGTCTGTCAATTTTATTCATTTTTTTCAACAAATAGCTTTTTGTTTCATGGGCTTTATATCATTTTTTAGTCTGTATTGCATTAATTTCTATCCTTGTCTTTACTATCTGTCTCTATGTAGTAGTTTTGGGTTTGGTTGTTTTTCTAGCAGTTTTAGTTGCATCACAAAGTTATTTACTGAAGCTGTTTCTGTTTTCTTTATGTGTGCACTTACAGCACTGTGTTTGTTGTATTCCAGAGGTTCTGTTGTGATATGTTTTCATTTTTTTATTGACTTGGATTTTTACAAAACCTTCAAAGGCACAGGAGCCACTTTTTCCAGATGGACTCCAACTCCCCATTTTCCACCACTTCTGCAAAATAATACAATTAGCTGAGGTCAAAACATTTAACATGAACCTGTAGGGACATTTCATATTCAAACCACAATAGTTGTTGAATTTGCCAGATATTTTTCTGTTTAAGTGATCATATGAATTTTATTCTTCTAATTAATACCATGATAGTTATGACAAATTTTGCATTGGTTACAATTTAATCCAAACTACTTAGGTCAGTTGTGATACATAATCCTTCCTTATATCAATGAATCTGATTTCCTTGAATTTTGCTTAAAATTTAAGACATATATGCTTATGATGGAAACTGGCAATGAATTTGTATTCCTGTCATAGTCTCTCTCTCCTCCCCTCCTCCTCTCCCTCCTCTCCCCCCTCCTCTTCTCCCCCCTTCTCCTCCTCCTCTTCTTCTTCTTCTTCTTCTTCTTCCTCTTCTTCTTCTTCTTCTTCTTCTTCTTCTTCTTCTGCTTCTGCTTCTGCTTCTGCTTCTGCTTCTGCTTCTGCTTCTGCTTCTGCTTCTGCTTCTGCTTCTGCTTCTGCTTCTTCTGCTTCTTCTGCTTCTTCTGCTTCTTCTGCTTCTTCTGCTTCTTCTGCTTCTGCTTCTTTTTTTTGGCAGTCCTGGGGCTTGAACACTGCCCTTGAACTTTTTCAAGGCTAGCTTGCTGCTATTTAACTACAGAATCATTTCTGGCCTTTTCTGTGTATGTGGTACCAAGGTATGGAACACAGGATTTTATACATGCTAGGCAAGCACTCTACCACTAGGCCACAATCCTGGCCCTCTTGTAGTATTCTTGTCAGAATTTGGTATCAAAGTTACCCTGGTAAATTGAGATGTTACCATTCTGCAATTCTTTGAAATAATTTATTTTGGTCCATTTTAACTGCTGTAACAAAAACTCAGCTTAAACACAACAAATGCTCAGAGGCTGGGTAATTAACAATCAAGGCAATGACAGATTCACATCTATGAGGTCCCACTTTGTGGCTGATAAAGCACAAGAACATCTTGATATGTTCACACGTTGTAGAAGAAGCAAGGTAAATCTCTGGAGCCTCTTTCATGAGGCAATAGTTACAGAACTATGTAGGGCATCTTTGTTGTTTCAGTCTGTTTAATGTCATTTTCTTATATATTTTTTGCAATCAAATTTAAGCCAATAGGCTTAGAGTCATTAATGGTATTTGTTCTTATGTTGTAGAAACAACACAGTGGTGTTTTATACTATTTGTAGTGATATTTATGCTTTTTTGATTTTTTTGGACGCTTGTGGGACTTGAACTCTGGGCCTGGATGTTGTCCCTGAGCTCTTTCAGCTCAAGGCTATCGCTCTTACCACTTGAGCCATAGCACCACTTCTGGTTTTCTGGTGGTTAATTTGAGATAAGAGTCTCACAGACTTCAGTGCCTGGGCTGGCTTCAGATCTCAGCCTCCTGAGTGGCTAGGATTACAGGCAGAAGCCACTGTGGCAACTAAATTTTTTTTCCAGTCCTTGGGCTTGAACTCAGGGTCTGAACTCTGTCATTGGGCTTTTTCAAGGCTAGAGCTTTACCACTTGAGCCACAGCACCACTTCCGCTTTTTTCTGTATATGTGATACCTAGGAATCGAACCTGGTTCTTCGTGCATGCTAGGCAAATACCACTACTAGGCAAGACTCCCGACTATATTTTCTTATAGATTGGTTTCATTACTTCTTTTTTATTTTTTTCAATAAACCATCTTCTGTCAACTAGCAAATAAGAGACAGATAATAAGAAGGTGATAATAAAGGTTACAGTGGACCACACAAGGGAAAAATAGGAACCAGAAAATGTGAAATATCTTCAAAGGGCTGAAGGGAAACACCTACAAACCTAGAATTTTATACTCAGTAAGAAAATCCTTCAAAAAGAAAGGTAAAGAAAAATTTTAGTGAACTAAAACTGAGGTAAGGGGATCTGGAGTGTGGCCTAGTGATAGAGTGCTTGCTTAGCATGCACAAACCCTGTGTTTGAATCCTTGGTACCACATATACAGAAAAAGTCAGAAATGATGCTGTTGCTCAAGTAGTATAGCACTAGCTTTGAGAAAGCTCAAGAAGAGTGCCCAGGCCCTGAGTTCAAAGCTCCAGGACTGAAAAAAATGTGGTTATTACCTAGACTGGTCCATACTGAGAGAAATAATTCTTTCTTCAAATATATGTAAAATATTCCCAGGTAGTGATATAGAAATAAGGAAGGAAGGGAAGAAATAAGGGAGGAAGGAAAGTAAGAAAGAAGGGAAGGAAAATAGTTACATATGGCTGAATAAAACAAGAATGAAATAGTATAGCTTAACACACAAAATGAACTGAAATATATGTAGATAATACTAAAAATAAAGGGAGAAGTCAATATGACTGAGTAAAAATGTATATTAGATTTTAATAAGTCAAAGGTGCATGTTATAGCTTCTAGGTTAGTATATTTAAAATAAGTGATACACGGCTGGGAATATGGCTTAATTGTAGAGTGCTTACCTAGCATGCATGAAGCCCTGGGTTTGATTCCTTGATACTATATACACAGAGGTAGGGTGGTAGCCTGGAGCTGAGAGCTTGGGGACAGCTCCCAGGCTGAGTTCAAGACCCCCCCCCCACAAAAGAATACAAGAATGGAGAAAAATGTCAGTTCATATAAATGGCATAAACCAAAGCCAATAGTTAGACAGCAGACATAAATATAAGTTTATCAGTAATTATAGACTAAAAGTTCAATTTAACAAGATAGACTGTCAGAAATTAAATGATCACATGTAACTTAGAGGCATGCCTTTATTAAAAAGAAAACTCTGGAAAGAGATAAATAGTATATGAACACATGAAAAGGAAACTTAGTAGCTGTGTAAATATCAGTTACAGTAAACTTCAGAGCAAGGAGTTTTCTATATATAAATAGGAAAATTATAAATGGTAAAAGACTCAATGCACCAGGAAGATAAAACAGCCATAAATTTCAGTGCAATAATATTGTCGCTAATTGTGTTAAGAAAAAATAGACTCAAAAGCAGAGACTAAGAAGACAAAATATGGTTAAGAAGGATACTTTGAAGAATACTTTGAATGCTAAGAATAACAAACTTGTATGTGTGCGTGTTGCTAAATATTATAAGTTGTGAAACAGATTGGTGTTATATGTAGCTGTATATCACTTATGCTCACTGATTGTACTAGGTGGTATTTTCAGGATGTGAATGCTTAATCTTATGGGTAAATAATCTTTATGTTCATGAAATGAAAGTATTCTTATTGCTTATTGTAATGTTCTATAAATGTTTGTTTACTAATTGTATTTTTTTTTAATTTGTGGGTCATGAACTCTGGGACTAGGCACTGTCCCTGAGCTCTTCAGCTCAAAGTTACCACCCTACCCCTTGAACTGCAGTCCCACTTCCCTTTTTTAGAGGTTAATTGGAGATAAGATTGTCAGGTCTTTAGTGGGCCTTTAGTGCCTGGGCTGGCTTTGAACTGCGATCCTCAGATCTCAGCTTCCTGAGTAGCTAGGATTATAGGTGTGAGCCACCACGCCTTATTTTATTATAGCTAACCAAATTAAAACATTTAGTATCATTCTGCTTATAACATTGCTTATAACTTACTTTTACTTAAGCCAGTGGTGACCTGTTACAGCTTGTATTTGCTTGACATGTCACAAAAGGTAATTTCTTATGTCATTTGTCAAATATTTCCCCTGGTGAAAAACTCTATATTGGGGCTGGGAGTTTGGCCTAGCAGTAGAGTGTCTGTATAGCATGCATGAAGACCCATGTTTGTTTTCTTGGTACCACATACATAGAAAAAGCTGGAAGTGGTGCTGTGGCTCAAGTGGTAGCGCTCTAGCCTTAAGAGAGCCCCAAGGACAGTGCTCAGGTCCTGAGTTCAAGCCCCAGGACTGGCAAAAACCAAACCAAACCAAACCAAACCAAAACAAACAAAAAACTTCGTATTGCCCTTTGTTGACTTTGGTAATGTTAAAGTATTATCTTTTCCTTGTCTTCCTAGTCCTACCGTTACCATTGGGCTGCTATTAGCAATTTCTTACTATCATTTCTGCAAGTTTACAAATTTTATTGCCTTTTTATCCTAGATGATCCTTTGGGTTTAATTTGGGATGCTGTTTGTCATTTGGAAAGTTTCTAACAACTATTGATTAAGTCTGCTATGACTTTTAGTTTTCTCTTTCTGGCAAATATCTTAAAGTTTGCATTTTATTTTTGACTATTGCATCTTTCTCCAATAATTCCAGAGTCTTAAGTTTGCAAGTGCTGTTGTGTTATATTTCAGCTGCTTTTTCCTCATAGCTATATATTTTTGTTATAACAGGTTCTCTTTGATAGTCATTAATCTGAAGATATCATTTGTCAGGAAAGTTAGACAAGGTACTTTCTTTCAGGATAGACTTTTATTTACTTCTGTTGGTGCCTGACTTCTACAGCCTGTTAATAACCTTAAATAAAAATGTAAAGACTTGAAGGTCCTTGGATATTTAGAGTGTATATTTTCAGCTGAAAATATGCCAGATATCCAATATAAGTCTGACGTTTATAGATATATATATTTTCTGTTTTCCCCTTATCATTTCTCTGAGCTAGAGAATAAGGGTTTTGTTTTGATATACCAGTAGTAAGAGAATTTGGTTCTTTGGCATTTAATATCAATATGCTTTAGAGGTCCAATAACAGTTGTGTTTTAGGTACATCCTGGTTCTTAATATTTTCTTCTTCACCATGTAATTTTCTGAATTGTCGTCCAAATTTGTGTTGATGAATTGTTTTAAAACAAAAGGCAAGTCCTGTATAATGCTGACATCTCTGAAGTTATTTTCCATCCAGAATTTGTTCCAGGAGTTTGCAGCTATCTTGTCTCTTCCAAGACAATTGTTTTAATATTTCATCCAGAATAATTAGCTGCTTTCAGTAGGGTGACTGCTGTGAATAATTTAGAATGCAATTACCTGCTATTCCCTATTATACCATTTAATCACTAGCATACTAGCATCTAAGTAATACTGAAATGCTTTAGTATATAGATATATATAAATATTTAAATTATTTTCCTTTGGAGACAAGAGTATCTTGAATATATATATAATATATATCCCTTACTGATTTTGGAAGAATATTTTTCAGAAATAATATCTATAAAATAATTAGTAATAGGGGGCCGGGAGTTTGGCCTAGTGGTAGAGTGCCTGGCTAGCATACATGAAGACCCCAGTTCAATTCCTCAGTACTACATACATAGAAAAAAAACCAGAAGTGGTGCTGAGGCTCAAGAGGTAGAGCTCTAGCCTTGAGAAAGTCCAAAGACAGTGCTCAGGCCCTGAGTTTAAGCCCAGGACTGGCAAAAAATTAAAATAATTAGTAATAGGATCAAGGTTCATGCTTTCCCCCCAAATATTTACATACTCAAACTTTATTAAAGGGATACTTATCACTTTACTTGACACAAAACCATTTTCATATTTCCCTAGTTTATCATTCCACTTGATAAACTTATTTTTAAAAAAGAAAATAAAATGTGGAAAGATAGAAAATGTAAGTCATATCATTAAGAGATATTAAACTGTAAGCAAGTAGACCATCAATTATAATGCAATCATATTCAAGTTAAAATTAAAATAAATCCATATTCCATAGAAACTCAGAGGGGAAGCAACCAACTTAGTATGGTATTTGTCAGAGTAGAGGGTAGGCAGGGATGTCTTCCCACATAGAATAATTATTTAGCAGAATAATCAACATATTGGGAAGTAAGGGAGTATAGAACTAGAGATGGGTATTTCAGTCATAATGAATGCCACAAATAAATGCCTGGAGGAATAAGAAGGCATAGAAGTGTCTGAAAAGTTTTATTTAGCTGAAACATACCATACCTATACAAGCAACTATCTTGTCAGATTTCCAGGTAAATCAAATCAACTTAGAGGGAAAGAAGATTCCCTAAATCTAATGGTGAAGAGTTTAGATTTTATCATATGGAGGTGGAGAATCAGTAAACATGATAAGACATTAGAGCAACGCTTCCACTAAATATTATGACTTGTACTGCACAGGTAGGTATTTTGGAAAAAGAATAAATCATCTCTAACACCAACACCCAAGTACTATTACAATTGTGTATTTATGTAACCTTAAAAACACTTCCACGAGGGTTGGGAGTTTGGCCTAGTGGTTAAAGTGCTTGCCTAGCATGCATGAAGACCCAGGTTCGATTCCTTGGTACTACATACATAGAAAAAAGCCGGAAGTGGTGCTGAGGCTCAAGTGGTAGAGCTCTAGCCTTGAGAAAGTCCAAGGACAGTGCTCAGGCCCTGAGCTCAAGCCCAGGACTGGCAAAAAGAAAAAAAAACCACTTCCATGAACATGTTAATTAATAAAAATCACTCATTAAGCATGTGGTGTTTTCCTATATAGTTAATTTATATTTAAAATAGTCAGAAGTGTTATATGAAAGGAGGGAAAGTTAGCATTCCCTTTGACAAGGATGAAAGACACCTTTGACAGCATACATATGGGTAAGACACATTGTGGCATCTAACCATCATTCAGTAAATAAAGTAACTTAAGCGAAATCTATCAAAATACATAATTCACCATTTTGTTTTAGATTTAAAGTCTTATATTATTACACGGTATTTGTCATCTTAAAAAATGACTGTTGAGCCAGGAGCATGGCCTAGTGGTAGAACAGTTGCCTAGCATGCATGAAGACCTGGGTTTGATTTCTCAGTACCACATACACAGAAAAAGCCAGGCGTGGTGCTGTGGCTCAAGTGGTAGAGTGATAGCATTGAGAAAGCCCAATGACAGTGCCCAGGCCTTGAGTTCAAGCCCTGGGACTGGCAAAAAAAAATGACAGTTATTGTGGGACTACTACTAACTCTGATTGTTTCCCTATTCAATGGTAACTATCTAACAGGTATTTACAATATCTGTGTACACTGGGAGTAGAAATTTGTGAGCTTAGAAAATCAAATTATTTTCAATGAATTATTATTTAGATTACTGTATAATTTATTAAGCTAAAACAATATAGAAGTCCCCAATATAGTTGATGTGGATCCAAATAATTACACATTTATACTCACTAGTGGTTAAAAAAAAAATCAAATGACCAAAAGAAATGCTCAGAAAAGCAGTACAATATAAAATATGTAGGACTAAGCTTTAATGAAAGAAAAAAATTGAAATTTTGTTGAATATTTTAAAATCTTGCATAAATGTGGTAGCATAATACGTGTGTGTGTGTGTGTGTGTGTGTGTGTGTGTGTGTGTGAGAGAGAGAGAGAGAGAGAGAGAGAGAGAGAGAGAGAGAGAGAGAGAGAGAGAGAGAGGAGGGGGAGGTTCTGGGGCTTAAACTCAGTGCCTGGGAGCTGGGAGCTTTTTTGCTCAAGACTAGTGCTTTACCACTTGAGACACAGCTCTACTTCCAGATCTTTGGTAGTTAATTGGAAATAAGAGTCTCAGGGACATCCTGCCCAGACTAGCTTTGAATCACAAATCCTTATTTCTGAGCCTCCTGAATAGCTAGACTGCAGGCTTGATTTATCCGTGACCGAGTTCTTAGAATTTTGCAGAAGTGTATTTTTCCAAAATTAGTTGTATTTGGTCCTTTGGCAATAAAAATTTTTAACAGGATTACTATTTTATATTAACATGACATTTTTCCAGAAAATATACTGTTAAAAAACAAGCATGCATGGAGCTGGATGTGGTGGCTCATGCCTGTAATCCTAGCTACTCAGGAGGTTGAGATCTTTAGACTGAAGTTCAAAGCCAGCCCAGGCGGGCACTAAAGACCATGAGACTCTTATCTCCAATTAACCACTAGAAAAACAGAAGTGGTGCTATGGCTCAAGGCTGAACTGGAGAGCTCAGGGACAGTGCTTGGGCCCAGAGTTCAAACCCTAAGATTGACCAACAAAACAAAACAAAACAAGCATGCAAGCCAGTCCAAGCAGAAATCTGTGTGACTTATCTTCAATTAACCACCGAAAAGCTGTAATTGGAGCTGTGGTTCAAGTGGCAGAGTAGCAGCCTTTGAGTAAAAGCATAAGGGGGCAGTTCCCAGGCCTCAGTTCAAGTACCAGTACCAATACCAGTATACACACACACACACACACACACACACACACACACACACACACACAAACACATGCACACACACAAGCATGTGGAAAAAAATAAGAGTTTAAGTATAGATATTTCAGTAGCAGAATTACAAAGTACATTGTACAAGACCAACCTAGAGGAAGGGAGATTAGACTAAAATATCAAGTTAAAAATTATACTGAGCTTAGGAGAAAGAAATTTACTATGATTTGAAGGAGAGAATTGATAGGGCTAAGTTACTAAATGTAAAGAATATAGTAAAACAACAAATAGAATATCTCAAGGTTCTTGGTAATGTTGAGTTCAGGAAATGTCCTCCAGGTAAAAGTGGGTATCAGTTGAGTTCACTGATCAGAGAAAGGTTGGATTATAAAGACAGATTTCATAATATATAACGTTAATACTTGACTCTGGAGTATAAATGGAACAATAAACAATGTACAAAGTCAAAGGTGCAAGAAAGAGAAGACTAAAATCTTGTGGAAAGTATTTTAACGTCAGGGAGAATGGAAGTCCACAATGTAATAGAGAAGAAATAGTAGAAGTTGGAGATAAAAATCTAGGAAGGAGTGTTTTATACCAATCAAAAAAGGAAAGTTTGAAGAACACTTGGTTGCGGTTGTAGGATATCACAGAAATCAAAAAGATCTCTACATTCATTATTAAGCTGTTACACACTCTGCCAAAAGCCGCCTCAAAGGGTAAAGACAAGAAGACTCTTACAAGCTTATAGTTAGTTGAAGAAGGGCTGGTAGGGGAGAAGGGGTGAATGAGGGGAATGTTGGTAATTAAAGGGCTGAGGCCTTTTAGGCAGAGGTAAGGGTCATATTTTCTACTTCAAATGAATTAATCAATGTTTTATGTATTTGAAAACCACAACTATCTTGGCTACTGTAGAAATCTTTTCAGAATTGTTCTAGATAAAGTAGGATGCTGCATAAGTATAATGTTTTAATTCAAAGTGGATTTATTTCCCTAATTTATGCATTTCATATGTTTGAAGAGGAACTATCGGATTATTTGGCCTTGAAACACCTTGGCAAATTTGAGCACTTCTTTTGGAAAGTTCTGGGGTTTCCTACTATTTTGGTAGTTTACAAGTCTGTTGAAGCTCTGTGGTGACATTTGTATGTTTCCCTTTAAGTGTAAGGTGAGACTTTAGTACTACCCTTATTTCTCATAATAATTTTTTCACTACATGGTTCCTGTTATTTCAGAAACCTCTTTCTGTTCTCAATGTACAATTAATATTGCCTTATTTATTCTATAAATGATTATAGTTAAGAGTATTTTTTAAGCGATCAGAATTCTTGAGGGTATAATTGTTCTCTGACACAATTGTCTTTGGCAGCCACATTTGGGACTATTTTGGAAAATACTAAAAATACTTTTTAGCAAGTCTAATAATTAATTGCAAATTGCAACTAAGCTAGATTTTTTTTTTGCTATGCCTCGTTTGAGTACTCAGAAGTAAAACAGATACCCAGGAAGTTAATATGACAGTTTTCCATTTATGTTCTGTTGAAATTTGAAAAAAATATCATATAATGCAGAAGTATTTTAAATTTGGCTTTTCTTCAAAAATAAAAGTATATTTTATATCTCCTTCAAAATGTTCTAAGGTTAATGACAGCCTGAACAGATATTTAATTATTAATGTGAATAAGATTAAATGTATCTCCTGCGCCCTTTTCCTCTGTCAATAAGAATTAATTTAAATAGTGATAAGGTTGTAGCACTGCTGTTTGTACACTGGTGCATTGTCAATTACAATTTGTGGCTATGATGCCTCTTAATTTTGTTCAACTGAAAATCAAATAGGCCTGAATTGTCATGATAGTCCTATATCTCTGGGAAGAATAAAGAAACATAGAATTTTGAGAGTAGCTTGTGCTTCTTATACTTACCATTCTTAATCTAGTGTCCTTGGACTCAAAGTGTTTTACTCATGTTGAGTTTATCATCAAACAAGAATGACTTCCTGTACAATAACTGAGAAGTAGTTCATGCTCTTAATGAAAAGTTTGTTACTTATTTATTGCCAGTCCTGGACCTTGAACTCAGGGCATGAGCAGTGTCCTTGGGCTTTCTCAAGGCTAGAGCTCTACCACTTGAGCCACAGCACCATTTCCAGCTTTTTTCTATATATGTGGTACTGAGGAATCGAATCTGGGTCTTTGTGCATGCTAAGCTAGTACTCTTACCACTAGACCAAACTCCCAGCCCAGGTTTGTTATTTTTTATTTAATTTACATAAGATGAGCAGAAGAGTTAATTATGTAATTTTTATCTTTAATTTTGAACAATTCCAGTCCCATCTGCTTTACTTATTTGAGACACTGTTTCTATTATTGTAATTCATTTATCTATTGGCAAATAATTCTTTAGAAATTCTCTGTTGCCCCGTATATTCCTAGAGTGGTCTGGTTGAATTTAATAGCTTTTTTTCCGTTTTTAGTTTCTGTGATGGCTGAATATTCTCTTCCTCAACACTTTGGAGTATTTATAACATCAGTAATTTAATTTAGCTGGGAGCATGGCCTAGTGGTAGAGTGCTTGCCTTGCATGCATGAAGCCCTGAGTTCGATTCCTTGGAACCACATATGCAGAAAAAAGCTGGAAGTGATGCTGTGGCTAAAGTGATAGAGTGCAAGCCTTGAAAAAACTGAAGGACAGTGCTCAGGCCCTGAATTCAAGCCCCAGGACTGGCAAAAAAAGAAATGTAATTTATATCTAAGGCATAAAATTATTACTAAGAAACTGTAAATCCCAGGCATCCCTTGGATATTAAATAATCTAAGTTAAAAAAAAGCAGCTACACGAAACTAAAGCAAAAGAATATTTCTGTGTGTGCCTGTGCTGGTATTAGGGCTTGAACTCAAGGCCTGGGCACTATCCCTTAGCTTTTTATTTTCATTCAAGGCTGGTGCTCTACCACTTGAATCACAGATCTGCTTATGGTGTTTGGTGGTTACTTAGAGATAAGATTTTAGAGATACCCTGTCTGACTTTGAGCCACAACCCTTAGATCTCAGCCTCCTGAGCAGCTAGAATTACAGTTATGAGCTACTAGAGTCTGGCGATATTGCAGTTTAAATTTGCAAAAATTTGCAGATTAACTCTATGGGTCCTTCAACTTGGTTCCACTTTTAAAATTTGCTCTGGCTATTGTAGGACATTAACACTTTTAAATAAACTCGTATCAGCTTGTCAATTCCTAAAAAAAAAACAGTACTAGATGATTTTATTAGGAATGTGTTGAATCTATCAATTTGGGAAGATATGACATCTAAACATTGTGTCTTTGTTTCATGAGCACATATTCTTTCACTTATTTGAGTCTAAAAATTTCTGTCAGTAATGTTCAGTTATTAGTGTTGAAAGTTGTTAATCTATTCTTCAATATTTTATAGTTTTAAAATGATAAATGAACTTTCTTTTGCTTTTTCAGTTCATTTGCTAGCATGTAAAGCACAGTTATAGATCTATAAGGACAAGGCTTATGGAACATGGCACTGTGGCTCAAGGGCTAGGGGGGCAGCCTTGGACTGAAGAGCTCAGGGACAATGCCCAGGCCCAAAGAACAAGCCCCACAACCGACCAAAAAAAAAAAAAGAATCATTTCATGGGCTGGGAATGTGGCTCAGTGGGAGAGTGCTTGTCTAATATGCATGTAGTCCTGGGATTATAGGGGTGAACCACCAGCATCTGGATGAATTTGACTACTTCTAACTGAGCATCTCCCAGATGAAACATGTAAACATCTGTTGAACACACTTTCAGAAATACACATATTCAACTGTGGAATAAAGATACGATATCCATTATACATCATCTGTACAATGAATATAATGTCTCATTCTATTATAGAGGATCTTTTTTGGGGGGGTCATCAGGCTTGAACTCAGCCTGGGTGCTGTCCTTGAGCTCTTCAGCTCAAGGCTACCACCCTACCCTTGAGCCAAGCCCCACTTCTCATTTTTCTAGAGATTAATGGGAGATAAGAGCCTCAGGTCCTTTTGTGTGTAAATGAAAATTTAGAAGTATATACAGTTACATTTTAGCGGCCTACCACAAGAGAATATGATTTTAAAAGACTTTAATTTTCAGGGATCTTAGTAATTCTGCATAAATTGAATTTGGTTTAAGAGTATGTGCTTTTTGCCAGGCGTGGAGGTTCACGACTGTAATCCTAGCTACTGTAATCTAACTCAGGCTGAGATCTGAGGATTGCCATTCAAAGGTAGCCTGGACTGTTTCAAAGCTAGTTTCACTAATGTTGGTGAGACTCTTACCTCCAATTAACCACTAAGAAACCAAAAGTGGCTCTGTGGCTCAAGGGGTAGGGCGGTAGCCTTGAGCTGAGAAGCTCAGCGACAGCGCCCAGGCACAGAGTTCAAGCCTCACGACCAAAAAAAAAAAAAGACTATGCATTTTAAGCTGGGTGCTGTTGGCTCATGCCTGTAATCCTAGCTACTCTGGAGACTGAGATCTGCAGATCCTGATTCCAAACTAGCCTGGGAAGAAGTCTGTAAGACTCATCACCTCCAATTAACCATAAAAAAAAGCTGGAAGTAGAAGCTATGGTTCAAGTGGTAGAGCTTTAGTATTAGTCAAGTAAAAATGCTCAGGGACAGTGTTCATGCCCTGAGTTCAAGTCTCAGGACCACAGGCCCCCCAAAAAAGAATATATATTTTAAATATTCTTGAGCCTAGATAAAATAGGAGACCAGTTAGAAAATAAAAATAAACTACAGGAAACTCACAGCCTGACTTTTTTTCAATAGTCATTACTCTGTTAACAGGTTATCATGTGTCATTATTTACCCTTGGAAAGAATGACTTTATGTAATTTCAAAGTCACTTTTTCTTCAATTCCTGCCAAGTTAAGGAGCCCTAATCTCTCGTATTCTATAAAGAATAGCCATTCAATATGTCTTGTGAGTACCTTGATTTATGAACCAATAAATGTTTTATATCCAGTTGAAATTTTAAATGAACATATAATAATTGGATCAAAGGAGTAGTTTTGAGAGTACCAGAGCAAACCAGTCATGGGAAGCTAAGATGAAATATTAATTACAAAGGATATTGAATATCTAAGAGTGACAACTCTGTTGTAATAGATATAGCACTGAATCAGAAAGTGGGTGAGAATTTCAGCAAGTTCTACTTGAAATCAACTTCATACTTCTAGAAGATTATCAACTCCTTCATCTTTTATATCTTAATTAGTGTTACTCCCAAATTATGTTTGATGAACTGAATTTATTAGAGAAGTGACAAATAGATTTAAATTAAGTAATGAATTAAATTATTAAGTGATGTTGTGGCTCGAGTAGAGCCCCCCTAGCCTTGAGAAAGCTCAGGGACTTTGTCTAGATGCTGATTTCAAGCCCCAGGACTGACAAAAAACCCCAAACAAACCAAATATTGGTTAATTTCAGAGTGGGTTTTGTTTTTGTTATGGGGCTTGAACTCTGGGCCTGGGTGCTGTCCCTGAGCAACGCAGCTCAAGGCTATTGCCATACCCCTGGAGCCACAGTGCCACTTCCGGTTTTCTAGCGGTTAATTGGAGATAGGAGTCTCATGGGCTTTAGTGCCAGGCTGGCTTTGAACTATGATCCTCAGATATCAGCCTCCTGAGTAGCTAGGATTACAGGTGTGAGCCACCACACCCGGACTTTTCTATTTTGTACTGAAAAGTTACATCCAGTTGTCACTAACCAACATATGGTGTTTCAGATGTATCACGTTAAATGGCTTTAAGATCTTTGAGACCCTTTCATTGAAAGGAGTAGACATATGAGATTTGTACTTGAATTTGTAAAAGTCTACTACTGACATGGAATATTGTGGATTGGGTAATTGTAATAAAAGAAGAAGCTGGTAACTAAAATGTAAATCTTTTCTATGGCATGTTTTTACTAAGGCCCACCATTTAAAACATACAGAGGATTTAATTGAAATCTCTAAAGATAAGTTTATAATTATGAAGAAAACTGAATAGAATTCCCTGTAATTATTCCCTGTTATTATTATAGCAATAATAACAATAAGATTCTGTGTGTGTGTGTGTGTGTGTGTGTGTGTGTGTGTGTGTGTGATTCTTGGGGCTTGAGCTCAGGCTCTAGGTGCTGTTCCTAACATTTTAACTTTTATTCAAGGCTAATGTTTGGGCCACAGTTTCAATTCTAGCTTTTGTTGGTATTAATTGGTGATAAGATATCTCTCAGACTTTCTGCCCAGGCTGGCTCTAAACCAAAATCCTCAGAATTGCAGCCTCTTTTGAGAAGCTAGGATTATAGGCTTGAGCCACCGGTGCATGGCTAACAATAAGATTCTTAATTGGGAGTATATATGTTTCCGTCAGTTGTCATATTAAACTGTTAATAGAAAACAGGGAAGTGAGTGTCTAGGAATGTGGCATGGTTTTAGAACATTTGCTTATCATGTGTGTGGTCCTGGTTCCAATACTAAAAACAGAAAGATGGCCAGTCTTTTTGGGCTGGTCATTGTGCTGGATACTTGATACTCTGAAAAGATGACTAGATGTTTTTGAGAATTGTAAGTCTTTTTTCTTTTTGTCTTCTAAGCAGCAAATACAAGGAATGGGTATAAAAAGCAGAACTTGGGCTCTCTTTAAACTAAGTTCAAATCCTAGCTTGAAAAACAGTTCAAGTTCAAAGTGCCTCAGCCATTTCTATCACGTACGTATGTATGTATGTATGTATGTATGTATGTATGTATGTATGTATGTATGTGTATGTATGTAGTGTATCCTGCCTGTCCATCTGCCTGTCTATTGGTAGCACAACTTTCTGTTGGATTGACTTGGACTCTTGTCACCTTTTTGTCTTACGCTATTAATAAAACGTTGGATAGGATAAAAACAAGGTGGCTCATTGTACTCCCTCCCATTAGAATTCCAGGTTTCCAGAAATTCCTATTTTCCAGGTTGAAATACTCCATTAATAGATTAATAGACATACTTGTGCACTGTTGAAACAGTTGTGAACTATCCTAACTACATAGTGCGCGCGCGCACACACACACACACACACACACACACACACACACACACACACACGGAGAATAAACGCATGTAGAAATTAATGAATACTTCGGCTAAACCCACCTGGAAATATTGGGTACAAGGATGTTATTCAATGCCAGATTCCTTTTTTCTTTTATTCGGTGAAGGATGTTATTCAATGCCAGATTCCTTTTTTCTTTTATTCGGTGGCTAAAATCCCAGCAGTTACAAAAGAGAAACAGGGCCAAGGTTTTCTATTAAAATAAAGAGGCCCAAAATGATGAATGGAAACTTGGAAAGGTTTTAATGCCAGTACTAGAAGCCAGAAATTAGCTTAAATACAAACTTAAGAATTTGGGGCTTGTACTGAATCTCACATAGAGCATCGGTAGTAATTTTAGTGAATTAAAAATATTGCTTAAGCCAGGCATCGTGGCTCATGCCAGTAATCCTAGCTACTCAGGAGGCTGAGATCTGTAGATCAAGGTTCAAAGTCAGCTGTGCACAAAAGGACTTGAGACTCTTATCTCTAATTAACCTCTAGAAAATGGGAAGTGGGGCTTGGCTCAAGGGTAGGGCGGTAGCCTTGATTTGAAGAGCTCAGGGACAGCACCCAAGCCCAGTTCAAGCCCCATGACCCTCCAAATATATATATATATTGCTTAAGCTGGTGGCTGGTGACTCACACTTGTAATCCTAGCTACTTAAGAGACTGAGATCTGAGGAACAAGGTCCAAAGCCAGCCTTGGAATTAAAGTCTATGAGACTCAAAGTGGTAGTGAAGAGCTCATGCACAGTGCCAAGGCCCAATGCTCAAGTCCCATGACTGACCAAAAAATATTGCTTAACCAATAAAGTTGGGATTACTATTCCAAAGGAGCTCAACCTGAAGCTAGAATGGCCCAGGCACTTGATGATCCTGTAGTGCCTTATTATAATTCTCCTTCTAGGTTGAAGTATGCCATTGGTAAACATTCTTGGGCACTGCTTCTTGAAAAATTATGAAATCACCTAAAAATCCTGTGTTGGAACCTTTCTTAACTTTTGTTTTGTGGATATGTTGGGAGATTTTTCAATGAATTCAGATAAATTATTCATGTAGCACTTTCCTTATGAATGATTCTACCCACCAAAACCCTAAAATGCTAATTGGAGATCATTAATTCTATGTGCTTGGTTTAAAATGACCTGTTTTCAGTTAAGACAGAGTAAATCTCAGTAAGCATGCCTTCATTTCTTCATTTAACAGTTACTGTATTATTACAAGTCTCTATTAAGATCAATAGCACTTTTTTTTTGCCAGTCCTGGGGCTTGAACTCAGGGTCTGAGTACTGTCCTTGGGCTATCTCAAAGCTAGCGCTCTACCACTTGAGCTACAGTACTACTTCCAGCTTTTTCTGTGTATGTGGTACCAAGGAATTGAACCCGGGTCTTTGTGCAAGCTAGGCATGCACTCTACCACTAGGCCAAACTCCCTGCCTAATAGCATCTTTCTTTCTTTCTTTCTTTTCTTTTCTTTCTTTCTTTCTTTCTTTCTTTCTTTCTTTCTTTCTTTCTTTCTTTCTTTCTTTCTTTCCATCCATCTATCATCTATCTATCTATCTATCATCTATCTATCTTTTTTTGGTCAGTCATGGGGCTTAAACTCTGGGCTTAGGCACTGTCTCTGAGCTCTTCAGCTCAAGGCTAGTACTCTACCATTTGAGCCACAGTGCCACTCCCAGTTTTCTGGTGGTTAATTGGAGATGAGAGTCTCACAGTCTTTAGTGCCCGGCCTAGCTTTGAAATGGGATCCTCAGATCTCAGCCTCCTGAGTTTCTAGGATTTCAGGAATGAGCCAGTGCACCTGGCCCGATAGCACTTTTTTAGAAATCGAACTTGATTCCCTATTTACATCTATAGGACCTTTCAGTGCCTTGAATTATTTTTTATCTAGTTGCCAACACTTACATCACTTCTATGTTTCCTATCATCTCATTAATCTTGAGGGTCATGTTACACTTAATGATTTTGTTCAATGAAAAATAAGACTTTAGGGGCTGGGAATGTGGCTTAGTGGTAGAGTGCTTGCCTAGCATGCATGAATCCCTGGGTTGAATTTCTTAGTACCATATAAACCGAAGAAGACAGAAGTGGTGCTATGGCTCAAGTGCTAGAGTAATATGAGCAAAAGAAGCTCAGGGACAATGCCCAGGCCCCGAGTTCAAGCCCCAGGACTGGCAAAAAAAAAGACTTTAGATAAGATACTTTCTAAATAAATTTTACACTTCAGTCTGTAATTCTTAAACAGGCTCAACTGAAAATAGTAATGGGGAAATAAAACTTTATTTCATCAGTTGATATTGTCAGTCTGTCCTAGCCCATTACCTTTTTCTTCATTTTTTTATTGTTACCCATCCAAAGGTAACCTTTTAAAATTTCTAAGCAAATTTCAGATACCACAGCCAACTGTCAAGAGTATACATTTCTTAAGACTAAACATTTAGATAACCTTTCTCTGCAATCCAATTGCTAATGTCCACTAGTTAAACTACTATATTCTTTTTATCTATCTGTGTAATAATGATCAGCTTAAACCTGATGAAATTAATGATCATGGGCTTTTTTCTTGGTCAGTCATGGGGCTTGAACTGGGCCTGGGCACTGTCCCTGAGCTATTTAGCTCAAGACTAGTGCTCTTACCACTTGAGCCACAGCATCATTTCTAGTTTTGTGTTGGTTAATTGGAGATGAGATTCTCACAGACTTTTGTGCCCAGGCTGGCTTTGAAATGCGATCCAAAGATGTGAGCCTCCTGAGTAGCTAGGATTACAGATGTGAACCACCCGTGAGCTTTTACTCACAGTAAAAGAAACCCATAAACTCTCCATATTATTTAGTTACCAAAGAAAAATTGTTTGTAATGATATTAATAATAGAGAAAGGAAATTCATGTAAATTAAGAGTTTACTGAGTATGAGTACTTTTTGATAGGCTTAATTCTGTTGTGTCATGATTGGTTTTGCTTCTGTGACCAATGATCCCATGAGAGATGTATTATACAATATAATTAAGAAATATAATTGAGGCATACCATTCTGGAGTTTTTGTCTAGCATGGGATAAACAAACATAATGCTGAGTCTATGACTCTTCTTTGACATATCATTTTTATTAGTTTTGGTCAAGCAATAAGTTTATATTACTATAATTCATAATATTTTATTATTTTATGTAAAGTAGAAACAGTGGTAACTAATACTGCTTTTAGGCCAAGCCAGTATTCGGATCTACCAACTTTGTTAATGGAATCCAGTTCTCTGCATTTGAAATAATTTGTTTCAGTTCTTTGACAAGTTTAAAGGAAAATCATTCCAGATTTTGATCTGGAATTATAAGATATAATTTGTCCATATACAACAAAGTGGAAATGCTTGAGTTGTAGCAGTTGCACTTAGATTAAGTAAAATAGGACATGAAGCAATTTATATTTCAGAGTCTATAAGCTTTCCTACATTATGAAGGGGACACAAATAAGACATGGTTCTTGATTTTAGATTGTTTATGATGAAATACATAATACTAAAGTGTTTGGCTGAATTAAAGAATGATATATCAACATTGAGAGATATGCTATAGACTATTAAAAAGAAAATTTAAAAGAATCCTTGTGCTTAAAATAGAAAATGACTGGTTCATGGATTAGGTGGATTTTGAGCTGAACTTTGAAATATTTAAAATATAAAATTTGGAAAATAAGGAGAAGAATAAGGTATTTAGACTTGTATAAGTCTACTTCAAATTGTATGTTTAATTTACAAATGTTTATATACAAAAACATAAATTGAGCTCTTCCATGCCAATCTCTAGGCTGGGTTTGGAGTTTCAGCATATTTAGGAACTTCTCCATACTTGGTTGGAAAGATAGTTCTATATGTCTTAAAAGTGTGAATGTCATACGAGTAAAAAACTCTCTTAAAGGAATTCTCATGGGAGAATCTGGTTTTCCTTGGTAACATAAAAAAGGGGCTGTGTTTTTGTTTTCAAGAGATAAGGTAAGTTCTCAAAGTAATTGGGCTAATAATATTGGGAAAGCTTGTGTTTGTGTATAGTCACCTTCCTTATCATTGGTTTATTAAATGTCACAGTAACAGGTATTCATACATGTTAAGGGGCTATACCTTGTATAGAGTTATTGTCTATGAGGTTTTCTGATCATAATAAAGTTGAATTTAATAACACCCATACCAAACAGTCACTATTCAAGTTGTTTTACATACATTATCTTATGTGGTCATAATAGTCCTAATATCACTTTTCTCATTTAAGATAAGTAAACTGCAGATTAGGTTGAGCTATATGTCCAAAGCCACATAGTCATAACTAAACAGATATAGGACTGACTACAAATTCTGTGTTCCTAATCAAATCATGGTTCTGTTTATTTAATTAGGGGCACTGGAAGATCCAAAGAAAGGAATACCTATCTGTGTGATTGAAGCATTAGTATTAATATTTTCAGAAACCACTAACAGTCCAAGCAATCACATTCCAGCAATTGGCATAAGCTTCAGTACAGTATTGTGAGGCGTGAAATCACTATAGTGTCAAACAGAGAATATCATCGCTGTAGTACAATGTCTTTGAAAAGGAATCTAAGTGTGTTGGCTCAGTTCTCCTCTGTCAAGGAAAGAGTAAATGCTATTTGGAACTTATGATCCTGCAAGCATCAAAATGAACAACCTGGCACTGGTTTTCTTGCTGGAAGATGACAGTATTGCTAAAAGGCAAATCGTTCTCCCCCCAAAAACATGACTCTTGGGGGCTTCTGTCAAAAACATCATGAAGTCTTTGTTACTTTAATGTCTTCCTTAAGTGCCTGTGATCTTTTCAGGGGCACAGGCCATGTGTGGTCAATGCCCAGGGGCAGGTTTCTGAGCTGTGGCAGCCATGGCAGCTACTGTGTGATCTGGGAGGAGATGCAGGGGAAAAAGGTCACTTTCCCTAACAATTTATAACTTGATTCCACTTATAAGCCATTTGTTTTCAGAAATAAGTAATGGGTGAGGACATAGGCCAGGTCTACAATTTGTGCACTTGAGAGATTAAGGCTGCCTGAGATCAAATTACCACAGCCAACAGACAGAGTTACTGAGGGATATTTGGGGAGGATGCAGACAGAAGAGGGAGAAGCCAGAGACCTAAGGAAGGAGACAGGAATAGATTTTGATAGAAATTGCTACCCATTCTGCGCCCTTGATGGAACAAAAAGGACAAATAAGATGCAACAGTGATTAGAGGAAGCTGGGGAGTTTCTAGAATAAAATTAGGTTGTGGAGTGTTGTTAGTACACTTGGTGAGTGGAATGAAGGGATCTGCTAGTTCAGGCCTTTGAAAACTGGATGTAGGATCATAACCTTGGCTCCGTCAGTTGTTCTCTCAAGGAGGGAAGTAGGCCAAATGTCAGGCCTCACCCTGGCTTTGTTCCACTCCATAGCTACAGAGAGATCCAGAGAGAGTATCTGCAAATGTGAGGATATTTGGAGATGAGGAAGCGAAGAGACATTAGTGAGTGCTTTTTTTTTTTTTTTTTTTTTTGGTATGGCAGGGGGATAATTTTAAACCTCCATGAGAGAGATGGAAGGGCTGGGAAGAATGACTACTCAGAATAAGAAGCAGAGGCAATGACACAGCACAGAAGGCTTCCTCTGCTTTTCCTGCTTTCTTATTCACTGAAGAGAATTTATCCATGTGTGATCCTTGGAGCAATCTAAGGGGAGTCTTAGGGGAACAGAAACACAGAGGCCTATAGGCCTCTCATATTTATAGAAGATAAGTTGCCTCCACAAAAAATTGCTGCTTTTGTAAGATAAATCCCTTGAAAGCATTGTTATCCATTAAAGAAAAAAAATTAAAAGTCTCAAAAGATAATGTATTGAGGCCCGGGAGTTTGGCCTAGTGGTACCCATCTCTAGCCTTGACAAAGTCCAAGGTCATTGCTCAGGCCCTGAGTTCAAGGCCCAGGACTGGCAAAAAAACCAAAAGATAATGTATTGAATGATAAATGAAAAAGAAGGAAAAAAAGAAAAGCAGAAAGAAAGGAAGAAAGAAAGAAAGAAAGAGAGAAAGAAAGAAAGAAAGAAAGAAAGAAAGAAAGAAAGAAAGAAAAGAAAGAAAGAAAAGGAAGGAAGGGCGGGCCAGGAGTTTGGCCTAGTGGTAGAGTGCTTGCCTAGCATGCACAAAGACCTGGGTTTGATTCCTTAGTGCCAGAAATGGTGCTGTGACTCAAGTGATAGAGCCCTGGCCTTGAGGACAGCCCAAAGACAGTGCTTAGGCCCTGAGTTCAAACCTCAGGACTGGCAGGGGGGTTGGGGGGAGGATGATGGAGGGAGGAAAGAAGGAAGGAAGGAGAGAGGAAGGAAGGAAAGAAAGGAGTGTAGGAGGAGAATCAGGGCCAGGAGTGTGTCCTAGTGGTAGAGTGTTTGCCTAGTATGCATGAAGCCCTGGTTCGATTCCTTAGTACTACATACACAGAAGAAAACAAGCCAGAAGTGATGTCGTGGCTCAAATGGTAGAATGGTAGAGTGCTAACCTTGAGAAAGCCCAAGGACAGTGCCCAGGCCCTGAGTTGAAGCTCCAGGACTGGGCGGAGGGGGGCGGGGAAGGAAATGAAGGAAGGAGGGACCAACCCTGAAGATTAGGGAAGCCTTTAGAGATGCATCCCTTAAAATTTCAACTGTGGTCAACAGGGGTCAAATAAGAGGTTTTCTTACAGTTTCATGGGGCCAATTGTTTAAAATGAGAAATTTAAACACTCAATTATTGGTTTATTGCCAAAGCACACACCGAAAATGAGGCCCAATTGGCTGGGAGCAGTACTGAGTGCTCCATCCCGGGATGCTAGTTTTAGGTTTGTTCCCAGAAATAGGATGGCACGTGTGCTTTGACCTAGGATTTAAGCCAGCGCGTTCTAACTTACTTTTAGGGTGATACAGAAAGGATGTGGGATCAGGCAAATAATCAGCCCCCATCCTCGTAATCCCGGAGCGCCTCCCCTGCGTTTGTTTCCTTTGAATGTTAGAGTCGCCGCCCAGGTCCTCATAGGAGCCTTCAGTTTATTTTCCTGGATCGCGCTTGGAAATCTTTTTTAGGGCTGACAGCTGGAGTACTAGGGACTCAACTGCTTTCCCCAGACTAATCTCCTTACAAGTCTCCGGGTAGGGGCGAGAGACCCAGAGACTGTGGAGACTGGAGGCAAAGGGCGGTGGGGGCAGGGAGGATAGGGAGTGGCCTCGTTCCCGCGGTCTGCTGGGATCCAGCAGGTCCGGGGCTCAGGAGATCGGGCCGGAGTATCTGGAGCGGCTGGGCAGTCTGGGGTCGCTGTCCATCACTTTGGTGCGGAATCGGAGGTGGACTTGCTGAGCTCTTCCCTCTCCCCCACTCCTCCCTGCTTCCTCTCCCCCCCCTCCCCAGCAGCAGCCGCAGCAAGAAGCGGACTGGGGGCTGAGCGACTTGAGGCGAGTGGAGGAGCTGGGCTATGGGGAACCAGCGTGGATCGCGGGCCCAGCAGCCCTCGAGGGGGCCTGCGGGGGGAGCGGCTCCTGGCGTTTGCTAGCGCTCGGGGCGTAGAGGAGCCGGCTTGGGGCAGCACGATCCGAGGCGGAGGCGGGGCCGGGCGTGGAGTACGGCTGGGCCACGCGGCTGCCTCCGGCCCTGCCCGGCTCCTCCGCCGCTGCCGGTGGCTATGGAGCAGGCGGGCGACAAACCCGGGGGGACAAAGCCTCCGCGCGTCCCGCGGCCCCTACCCTGGCTGCTGCTGCTGTCTTTCCTGCTGTTGCTGGCGCTGCTGCCGGGCCCAGCGGCCTCGCAGGTCCGGTACTCGGTGCCCGAGGAGCAGGCACCCGGCGCGCTGGTGGGCAACGTGGCTAGAGCGCTGGGGCTGGAGCTGCGGCGCCTGGGGCCCGGCTGCTTGCGCATCAGCCATCTGGGTGCGCCCAGCCCACGCTACCTGGAGCTGGACCTGACGAGTGGCGCGCTCTTCGTCAACGAGCGCATCGATCGGGAGGCGCTGTGTGAGCAGAGGCCTCGCTGCCTGCTCGGCTTGGAAGTGCTGGCACACAGCCCCGTGGCGGTGAGCGCCGTGGAGGTGGAAATACTCGACATCAACGACAACTCGCCGCGCTTTCCGCGGACCGACTATCAGCTCCAGGTAAGCGAATCCGTGGCACCCGGAGCGCGCTTTCATATAGAGAGCGCGCAGGACCCGGACGTGGGAGCCAACTCGGTGCAGACCTACGAACTCAGTCCGAATGAGCACTTTGAACTGGACCTTAAACCCCTGCAGGAGAACAGCAAGGTGCTGGAGCTGGTGCTGCGTAAGGGCCTGGACCGCGAGCAGGCAGCTTTGCACCGCCTGGTTCTCACGGCCGTGGACGGGGGCAGCCCGGCCCGCTCGGGCACAGCACAGATCTCCGTTCAGGTCCTGGACACTAACGACAACTCTCCTGCCTTTGACCAGTCCACTTACCGGGTGCAGCTGCGGGAGGACGCGCCTCCTGGCACGTTAGTGGTGAAGCTGAATGCCTCGGACCCGGATGAGGGTTCCAATGGTGAGCTCCTGTACTCCCTGAGCAGCTACACCTCCGACCGGGAGAGGCAGCTCTTCAGCATTGATGCCAGGACCGGGGAAGTTCGAGTAAGCGGGGCACTGGATTATGAGGAGGCTTCCTCCTACCAGATTTATGTGCAAGCGACTGACCGGGGTCCAGTGCCCATGGCGGGTCACTGCAAGGTGTTGGTGGACATTGTGGATGTGAATGACAACGCACCAGAGGTGGTGCTCACGGTCCTGTATAGCCCAGTGCCTGAGGACGCCGCACCCAACACTGTGGTGGCTCTTCTCAGTGTTAATGACCAAGACTCAGGTCCCAATCAGAAAGTGAGACTGGGTCTGGAGGCCACGCTGCCCTTCCGGCTGAACGGCTTTGGAAACTCCTATACACTGGAGGTGAGTGGGCCGCTGGATCGGGAGCGGATGGCTGCCTACAACATCACAGTGACAGCCACGGATGGGGGAACGCCACAGCTCACGTCCCAGCGGACATTTCGGGTTGAGATCTCTGACATCAATGACAACCCCCCAAGCTTCCTGAAGGACTCCTATTCCATCTACATCCAGGAGAACAATTTGCCAGGGGTGTTACTCTGCACCGTGCAAGCCACAGACCCAGATGAAAAGGAGAATGCAGAGGTGACCTACTCTCTCCTAGACAAGGAGATTCAAGGGCTGCCAGTCACCTCTTACGTCTCCATCAACAGTGCCAGCGGCAGCCTTTATGCTGTCAACTCCTTTGACTACGAGAGGTTTCGGGAGTTCTTTGTGACTGTGGAAGCCCAGGACAAGGGGAGCCCTTCTCTGAGCAGCACTGTGACTGCCAATGTGTATGTGGTGGATATGAACGACCATGCCCCTCACATCCTCTACCCTACCTCAACCAATTCATCAACAGCCATTGAGATGATGCCTCGAACTGCCCCAGCCGGCTACCTGGTCACCAAAGTCATAGCTATGGATTCAGACTCTGGGCAAAATGCTTGGCTCTTTTACCACCTAGCTCAGACTTCTGACCTGGATCTCTTTAAAGTAGAGCTGCACACAGGTGAAATTAGGACTACCAGGAAGATAGGAGATGAAAGTGGTACAAGCTTCAATCTGACTGTGGTGGTCCGTGACAATGGAGAGCCATCACTGTCATCCTCTGTGGCCATTACAGTAGCTGTGGTGGACAGGGTTTCTAAAATCCTCCCGGATACTCAGAGACATGTTAAGAGCCATCGGACATATTCTGAAATTACACTTTATCTGATAATAGCATTAAGCACAGTGTCTTTTATATTTCTTTTGACAATCATTGTTTTGAGCATCATCAAGTGCTATCACTACACTGCCTATGGCACTGCATGCTGTGGAGGTTTCTGTGGAGTGAGGGAGCGGTGCCCTGCAGAACTGTACAAACAGGCCAACAACAACATTGATGCCAGGATACCACATGGCCTCAAAGTACAGCCTCATTTCATTGAGGTTCGAGGGAATGGCTCCCTCACCAAGACCTACTGCTACAAAGCCTGCCTGACAGCAGGCTCAGGGAGTGATACTTTTATGTTTTACAACACAGGGGCCCAGACAGGACCAGGGCCTGGGGGAGCCCAAGCAGCAGTGACTGACAGCAGGCACCTCACAGGCCAAAGTGGGCAGAGTGCTGGGAACCTGATTATTCTCAAAAATGAGGCTGTTCCTCAAAACGAGGTGAGATAGTGCTTGAAGGGTCTTCTAGAAGACCATGCATTTTTTTTACATGCCTCCCAATATTATATGGATGGTCTACTGAGTCATTAATTGACAGAAGTTATTGGTAATTATATTAATAGTACTTCGGATTGGCTTGTAATCTGCTGTTTCCTTTCTAGAAAAGTAGCACTAGGGAATTGTTTTACTTCCCATTTTCTTTTCACATGTATCTGGAATCATCCATTCATTTGTTTGAAAAGTGAGGATTGCAATTCAAGTAGAAAAGGTCTCTGTTGTTATTTTTTAAAATTCTGTAGGAGTGTTTTTCTTTCTTTTCTAGAAAAGCTTCAAGGCCACTAGTGGCTGTTGGGGTCACTTCTGTATACCACTCTTGTTTGTACTTCAGACTGTTTGCAGTGCAGGGTGTCTAGTTAGTGTCTGTAGTAATTGCATTAGATAATATAATAGGATCATCTGGGAATTCACATCATGATAAAGCCATAGTACGTAGACCTTATGTTGAATTCAGAGTTTTCTGTAGCTGTCCGATGTGGTCACTCTTTTGTAGGAGGAAATGCTTACAGATCTGTCTGGCTAGGCAAGGGAGATGGTAGAATGATGTGGGGACGTTGAGTATCAGAACAGAGACTGGAGAGAAAAACAATTCTAATGTGCCACCTGGCTTGGAATACTCCACATTCATTGGAAGGTTATATTCCTATGTGCCTATGTGCACATGAGGACATATAGTAGTAGTGTATGTACTAGGCTTGAATTTTAAACATAAGGCAATATTGCCCATTGTAATGAAGAATATACATAAATTATTAAAAGGTGCATGAATGTGTCAGTGTGTTTGGATAGTATTTTTTCTCTGTGAATGCTTGAAGTAATAGAGATCTTATTTGTGATATGTTAAAGTTTAATTGCAAAAGCCAAAAATTTGCCCCATAAAGAGTGATGAATTATCCTTCTGAACCACTACTTTGTAGCTAGGGCTATTGGAGTTAGTTCAAACGAGTTAATGTTTTGTCTCTTCTATATTTTTGTGATATCTTTTTGTTCTCACATTATTATATTAATGTTTATATCGTCACATGCTAAATTAATGATAATCTTGAAAGAAGTAATGCATAAGCCAGAATTTTTCATTATTATCAAGAGTATATTTTCTTATGGCTGTTGCAGATAGATATATTTACTTATCAGAAGAGCCTCATATTAGTCTGTGCTGGGTAACCACAGGAGGCAGATTGCAGATTAAGAAAATGGAAGGGTAGTAAATCAAAGTGGTGAATCAGAAATCTTAGATCATAGCATTTGAAAGCCTACAAAAAGATTTGGGTTTAAATAATGATACTGTAGACATTTAGCAAATTCCTGTGAAGCCCTTTGGGACTGACATAGGTTGCAGAAGAGGAATAAAGTGCAAGCCAGGCAAGGCCCACTTTTGCCACCAGCTGTGAGCTGAACCTCAGAGAAATGACATCCTTACCCTATTCTTACTGACTCAAAGCGTGGGGCAATTGGATACATGAACTGTTTTTGTCTTACACTGACCTCTATGTTAATAGTGCTTTTGTACACAAACCTTTAATCTAGAGGGAAAATTATGTCAGGAAGTAATTACTCTTGTGGGATTTTGTCAGGATAATACATAGACTTAATAGAGGTGAATTTCTGCTGGACACTTCTGGAAGCTCTTGAAATGATTGCAGTTGAAGGGTAGAGAATGAGTCACATTGCATGGAAAAATAGGAACAAAAGTAACTCAGTTTTGAAAGTCATCATTGCTGTATTAAGTTGTACTTTCCCTTGCTGAGTTTTCTCTTTCCTTACTGCAAATGTTAGGAAAGCACTAGAGATGTAATTAGTGCCATGTGCTTACGTTAAAAGTGAATGGCAGGGGCCGGGAGTTTGGCCTAGTGGTTAAAGTGCTTGCTTAGCATGCATGAAGACCCGGGTTCGATTCCTCGGTACCACATACATAGAAAAAAGCCAGAAGTGGTGCTGAGGCTCAAGTGGTAGAGCTCTAGCCTTGAGAAAGTCCAAGGACAGTGCTCAGGCCCTGAGCTCAAGCCCAGGACTGGCAAAAAAAAAAAAAAAAGTGAATGGCAGTTGGGGCCAGGAGTTTGGCCTAGTGGTAGAGTGCTCACCTAGCAAGCATGAAGACCTGGGTTCAATTCCTTGGTACCATAGAAAAAGCCAGAAGTGGTGCTTTGGCTCAAGTGGTAGAGCTCTAGCCCTGAGAAAGCCCAAGGACAGTGCTAAGGTCCTGACTTCAAGCCCAGAACTGGCAAAAAAAAAAAGTGAATGGTAGCTTATGCCTGTAATCCCAGTCACTCAGGAGGCCAAGATCTGAAGATTGTGCTTTGAAGACTGAGAGACTTTTACCTCCAATTAACCATCAGAACGCCAGAAGTGGAGCTGATATTTAGGAACTCAGAAGTAAATTTTTTAAAGGTGGGAGAAATAAAATATAATAAAAAAGCAAATGGGGATTGGAAATGAAGAGTAAAGGAATTTGTACTAATTGACCACCCTGCTTCATGAAAGTCTCCTGTGATGTAATATGTATAAATACAGTTTTAGTCCCCGTTCTGTGAAAGCTATGCATTAAACAAATATTATAAGCATTCAGCATAGTAGTAAGCTCAGAGAGGTTACATAATACATGCAATCACTGTTAGTACTGTTTTAAATTATGATTGTCTGACTCCAAAGATTTCTTAGTTTAATCTCAGGGTTCCTACTACTTTTGATAAATGATATTTAAATATTTTGGATATTATTCTAATAGTGAATCTACTAGTATAAATTGATTGCCTTTGGAAAGAGTAACCCCTTATACAGAAAGAGATAATAAGTATGTGTGAGTGGATGTGGTGAGTAAAGTGTCACTACCAGCCAATATATTGACTTTTGCTTTACTACTGGCAAAGCTTACGGAGATATTTTATCTCTGTTCTTTCACAAAATTTCTCTTTTTGCCTATTAAACATTATGCTCTAATCTACTGGTGGCTTTTATTTTAAAATATTTCATTTCATCAGTCACCTGAGCAGTGAAGGGCTGGATTTGTCATTGGAGACTTCTGAAAGCCTCTCTTTGTAAGAGTTGGCACTCTAGTCATAGTCTCCATAATAAAAGATTGAATCTTCAGATAGAATCTCTGTATTTGTGGTGTGATTGCTAATGAGTCACCCTGAGTATTCTGAGCAGATTTATCCAACTTTGCCTCCCCTCTGTGGGGCTAGTTGGAACAGCCTGTGGAAATTACAAAGGAATAGCAGAGATACTTCACGTATGTATTCACTTTCACTTATTTTAAAGCAGTTGGTTACCAAATCCTAGTTACTTTTGCCACTGCCTGTGCATATTTACTCTAAATCCAGATACAATGACCTGAAAGAGTTAAGCTGTTTTTTGTTTGTTTTTGTTTCTTAATTTCCTCCAGGGCTGACACTAATTTGATGGTCTGTTCTGGAATAAAGTTAATATTCAGTGCATGATGTAGAGTTTTTAAAAGATGCACAATGATCAGAATAAACCAAAAATTCTATTGTTTGTTTGTTTGTTTATGCTAGTCCTTGAACTGTGAGCCTGGGTGCTGTCCCTAAGCATCTTTAGCTCATTGCTAGCACTCTGCCACCTGAGCTACAGTGCCATTTCTGGTTTTTCTGAGATTAAAATAAGAGTCTCAGGACCAGGAGATTGGCCTAGTGGTAAAGTGCTCGCCTAGCATGCCCCAAGCCCTGGATTCCATTCTTTGGTACCATATACACAGAAAAAGGTAGAAATAATGCAATGGCTCAAGTGGTAGAGCACTAGCCTTAAAAAAAGCTCAAGGACAGTATACAGCCCTTTTCAAGCCACAGGACTGGCAAAAAAAGTGCAAGTTGGCTTCAAATCACAATATCAAACCTCATATCTTAGTCTGAGTAGCTAGGATTGCAGGCATGAGCCACCAGTGTCTGGCTTAAGAATTCTATTTATGAACTTCCATTTCAATGTTTCATCTCTGATAGATCTATATAGATCTAGACCTATATAGTTATATATCTGGTGATACTAGGATCTTGTGGTAGCCAGGCAGACACTCTACCACTGAGCCATGCCTCTAGCCCTTTAATTTTTTGGGTCAGTCATGGGACTTGAACTCTAGGTCTGGGTGCTGTCGCTGAGCTCTTCAGCTCAAGGCTAGCACTGTACCACTTGAGCCACAGTGCCACTTCCGATTTTCTGGTGGTTAATTGTAGATAAGAGTCTCACAGACTTTAGTGCCTGGGCTGGTTTTGAACCATAGTCTTGCCATTTTATTGATTTATTTTTTTGTCAGCCATGGGGCTTGAACTTAGGGCCTGAGTATTGTCCTTGGGCTTCCTCAAGGCTAGAGCTCTACCACTTGAGCCACAGCACCACTTCCGGCTTATTCTATGTATATGGTGCCAAGGAATGGAATCCAGGTCTTTGTGCATGCTATGAAAGCACTCTACCCCTAGGCCAAACTCCTGACCCTGTTTTTCCAGTTTTGTATCAATTATAGGACTATTCCAAGAAAAAATTTTCTTTGTTCCAATAATACAATATTTTTGTTAAATTCTTTCCTTTATTTTTCTACAGACTGCTGAGCCAGATGAAATTA
Organism: Megascapheus bottae; assembly: GCF_031878675.1. Lineage (NCBI taxonomy): Eukaryota > Metazoa > Chordata > Mammalia > Rodentia > Geomyidae > Megascapheus > Megascapheus bottae. The sequence goes on along the minus strand of NC_143512.1, from coordinate 12,347,239 downwards.
TGGTTGAGCTCTTCTTTCTTTATCTTATATACTTTCTGATTGATGAAGAAAGCTATTTATTGTGGCTTGAATGCCATTGGCTTACCCTATCCTCTGACCCAGGAGTGAGCTGTCACATGGACATCCCGTCTAACCCAGAACACTCTGCAGAGACATAGCCTGGCATATTATATATTGTCTTTGGGCATGCTGTTTGGTTGACAGAATAGTAGAGTCAATTCTGGATACTTGCCGTGGTGGGCAACCAATGTTTGCTCTCACTGAGAGGTCAGAATAATGTCAGATGGCAAATGTTTGAGGAAAAATTACCATCCCCAACCCCAGAGACTTGGCAGGATTTGATGATGAATGTGACCTTTACAGGACTTTACCTGGGTAGATTTTCTTTCATGCACATTATAAGATAAACACACAAATTTAGCTAAATTATATGGTAATGTTTGGAGTAGTTTAATCTATAAATATAGGTGCAAAAAACATCTAAGGACAGAGAGAATCCTTAGCAACGTTTTAATTTTAACCTAAAAATTATGCAAGCATTTTTTCTTTCCAGAATTTGAAACTGACAAATGCAAAGAAATACCTGACATTGCAAAAGTGAAGAGAAATGTTAGTTCCTTTCTGGCCTTGCAGGGTCAGATCTCTGAGTAGGGACGTGTAGCTGTAAGTGAGATGGTAGCTGCTGCACTAGCAGGCTGTGTATTGAGAGTCATGCAGACTTAGCGTTTTTTTTTTTTTTTGTTGTTGTTGTTGTTGTACTGGAACCCATTGGATATATAAGTCATATTTATTTTACCTTTCTGCTCTGTGAATTAGGACTGTTAATGACCATTCATAGAGAAGTAGCCTACACAGAATTCTCATGTTTATCATCTTCTTACTCATAACACAGCAGTGATTATTTTTAATGTTATATCCTTTTTGTCTTAATATATTATTTTAAGTTACCATGAATTTATGATTACAATCTCACCCACTTGGTATCTCATAGTCCTGCACTATGTGGCTGAATTCTCTGCTTGAATTTTCATAAGGCTGAAATCAACATGTTAGCTGGGCTCGGTACTCTTGTGGAGGCCCTGGGGAAGAATGTACTTTCCAGCTCATTTAAATTGTTAGCAGAATTTAGATCCTTGGGGACTGTAACCCACATTTTCTTACCTACTGTTGCTGGAGGGTCATTCTCAGTTCTCAAAAATTGATATTAGGCCCTGTCACATTGGCCTGCTCCATCTTCAAGACCGGCAATAGAGAATCTTCTCTCACATGGAGTCTCTTTTATACCTCAAACTTGTCTCACTTTATCTCTTACCTCTAGGCTTGGATTTAAAAGGGTCATGGGACTGAATTAGTCCCATCCCTTCTTAAATACAACTAAGCCATGAAAATGTTTGGAGTACCATTGGATATGGGGGATGTTGGCACCATCTTGGAATTCAGCTTATAGTTTATCCCAGTGTTCATAAAATACCATTATGAAGAATGTCCTATGGAGACATTCTAATGGAGCCCTGTCATCATTATAAAAGGAGATATTACATGTCATTTCAAGTCCCAGAGAGCAGTTTATTGATGGCATCAATATAGAGTTCTATGGTTATAAGGCAGTATTATTTCATTCTGTATTATGTGAGTTTATGAATAACAGGATATTTTTAACCTGTTTCACTTTAAATCTGTTTTAGAAGAAGTGATTCATCCATCTGTACTTCAAATATCCTATAGTATAAATTAGGAGCATTGCAGGATACATTAATCATTGCTATAATTTTTTGTGTGTGTTTTCCAGTACTGGTTCTTGAACTTAGAGTCTAGGTGCTGTCACTGAGCATTTTTGCCCAAGGCTGGCACTCTACCCCTTGAGGTACAGCTCCACTTCTGGCATTTTGTGGGTTAACTGGAGATCTTCTCTTGGTCTTTCTTGCCCAGGCTGGCTTAGAATGATCCTCAGAACTCTCAGCCACCTTAACTAGCTAGGATTATAAGCATGAGCTACCAGCACCTGGCAATCTTTGCTATGATTTTTTAAATTATATTTTGTTGTCGGGATAATGTATAGAGGGGTTACAATTATATTCATTAGGCAATGGGTGCATTACTTTTTGAGACCTTGATACCCCTTCTCATGTTTTTGACCCCTTTTCCCTCTCCCACTCCCTCCCAATCTTTGCAATAATTTTAAAAGAAATTCAAATGGGTTCTTATTCTTCAATGACAGTATATCACCAATGTAGACTACTTCACTGAAATTTTCCACATCTGGAGTTCTGTTACTATTAGTTATCCTAAAAGATTAAATTTTGACCAACAGAAAATACTTGAGTTCTTCACTAATGGAACTTAGACGAAGTCCTGAGATCTATTATCCAAATAACTGGGAATTGAATAATCACAGTCCAAGTCCCTAATATATATCTCATATGAGACATACATTTTTCAACTGAAAAATTTCCAAATTTAAGCCAGGCGCTGTGGCTCATGCCTGTAATCCTAGCTACTCAGGAGGCTGAGATCTGAGGATCACAGTTGAAAGCCATCCTGGGCACTAAAATGCATGAGACTTTTATCTCCAATTAACTACTAGAAAATTGAAGTGAAACTGTGGCTGTAGGGGTAGGGCAGTAGCCTTGAGCTGAAGAGCTCAGGGACAGCGCCCAGGCCCAAAGTTTATGACATTTTTATTATGTTTAACTTTGTTTTATAATCAATTAATATTGGCTGGAACCACTGCCATTCCAACTACATCCCAACTGTAATGTGAGGATCGGGATTTTAAGCCAGCGTAGGTAGGAAAGTCCATGAGACTCTTATCTCCAATTAACCACCAAAAAGCTAGAAGTGGAGCTGTGGCTCAAGTGATAGAATTACTTGAGCAAAAATGTTCAGGGAGAGCAGTACAGAAACCCTGAATTCAAGGGGCAGACATGCGCGCATGTGTGCACACACACACACACACACACACACACACACACACACACACAGGCTGACATTTAGAAATTCAAAAGTAAAAAAAAGGGTAAAATAAAAGAAGCATGTACCCATCATTTCGCATACTTATTTAAAAAGCATATTTTTTTTGTTTTAGAAGTATCTAAAATTGACTCGCTCAAACTCACTAAATCAGGCAAATAATTTAATCTAATTCTCAGATTTCTCATTTTTATAACTTAAATATGATATTGACCTTGTATAATAGTTCATTTATTTAAAAATATTTTTAAAATACCAAATACTAGAGCCAGGAGTTTGGCCTAGTGGTAGAGTGCTTGCCTAGCATGCATGAAGACCCGGGTTCAATTCCTTGGTACCACATACTTAGAAAAAGCCAGAAGTGGTGCTGAGGCTCAAGTGGTAGAGTTCTGGCCTTGAGAAAAATCCAAGGACAGTGCTCAGGCCCTGAGCTTAAGCCCAAGACTGGCAAAAAAATAGCAAATACCAGAATTTTTTTAGGTTCAAAGTTATAGCTTTAACCCAGGATGAAGCAGCATTTATGTATACCCAAGGCTATTTGTATGTTTTATGAGAAAACCATACAAAATTCTAACATATATGGTCTGAAAAAGAGACTATTAAGTCAGCTGAATTAATTAAGCCACTTAATTAAGTGGCATAATTCTTGTAATCCTAGCTACTCAGAAGGCTGAGATCTGAGGATCACAGTTCAAAGCCAACTTGAGGAGGTAAGTCCATGAGACTCTTTACTTCCAGTTAACCACCTGAAAGCCAGAAGTGGAGCTGAGGCTTAAAGTGATAGAGCATCAGCACTGAGCAAAAAGCTCAGAGACAGTGCCCAGACCCACAACCCACAAAAAGAACCCACAATGCACCCCAAATAATAATTCATACATATGAAGTACTTATTCCATCATCTAATATTATATAACTGTTTTAAACAGTATGGAACATAATTAGTTTCTTCCCTTCCTTTCTTCTGTCTGATCTTACTGTTATAAGAAATCTCATAACTATGATTCGAATAAATGAATCTGAGAAGCATGTTGATTATTATAGAAAATAGCAGCATGACAAATTAAATGTGTCATTGAGGAAGTAAAATTGCATAATGAACTGAGTTTTCCATTCAGTCCTGACAGAACTATGCTGAAGCAAAATGAGGTTGGTGATTTCATTCCGAAGATTAAGTTGCAGTAATTTTCATCATGAATGTTACCCAATCATAGGAAAAATTGAGAATATTTGTTCAACACATGTCAGTCTTTCTTGAAGGAAGATATTCTTAGTGGACAAGCTAACACTGGTGCTGCTGGTGTCAAGAGCAGATATGATAATGATGATGATGACGGTGGTGTTAATAAAAATGATTTGTTATATTGTCAAGTTTATAAAATTATATTGCAAATGCTTTTTCTTTCATTGACTATAACACTACTGGTAAGAGATGGGAACTCATTTTGTTTGGACTGTATATAGTTTTATATGAGCCATCAACAGCATTTTGTGTACCTGAAGGCCTAGGATAAAATAACTTTCATATTCATATCTTGCCCTCAGAGTAGAAGAGAACCTAAAAGCATGAAACTTTGAAGCAAAATATTCCAGTGTAGTAACTTTCTGGGCCTTGACTCTGGGTACCATGTAGCCCTCCTCAATCTGCTGGAAGGCTGGAATGCTGATCATTTAGTGTTATGAAATATGTTTACAAAATATGCTACATTCCGAAATGAACAAGAATAATAGGGACAAGGGTGAGAGTGTGGTAATGTTTGCCTAACATGCATGAAGCCCTGGGTTCGATTCCATAGTACCACATACACAGAAAAAGCCGGAAGTGATGCTGTGGCTCAAGTGGTAGAGTGCTAGTCTTGAGCAAAAAGAAGATCAAGGACAGTGCTCAGGCCCAGAGTTCACATCCGGTACTAGCAAAAAAGAAAAAAGAATAATAGGAACACGGATTTATAAACAGCTGGAAATGGTTTATTTGTGTTACTGTAGCTTTATAGCTACTAGGTATGATCATTATAACCAAAATAAAATAAAAATAATTATAACCTTTCTCTTCCATTTTTTCCACTTCTGAATTTACTAATGGACCTACTTTAATATCTGTTCATGGAAACACATCTAGAAGTAGGTCTGTCATGAGTTTTTCATAATAAAATGTAGCCCAATTGAATAAAAAAAAGTGATGTCATCACTACCCAGTGATTGTGAGTATCTTCTAAACATCACATAGTCTCGAACAGTCTTTAGGTTCTCATATTTTCTTCTTGATTCCCTTTTCTTTAGACAGATTTAGACTGTGTACAAAGAAAAAGAAATCCGACAGACCGGTGGATGCAAAATGAGTCAGGACCTTCTCAGATTTCAGCTACTCCTGGTTAAACATTCAGAGCTTAGCTAAGAGAAATTGAATGAGGAAGTAAAGCACTGCAATGGAAGCCATGTACAAGAACTCTTCTTTGAAAAGGATTATGTAGCAAAACAAGGTCAAGCTCAGCAGTGGTTTGTTTTCCTATCTCTCTAGTATCAGTCTTCAGGCAGTAGGAGAGTCTGCTATCAGTTGCTGGTGTTATGACAGAGCATATCCATCCTGGGTCAAACTTGCTGCAGTCTGCAAAGCCAGTAGCAGATTGCAGTTCTCTGCAGTCAAGCTAGGCCAGAAGAATTTAGTAGTCTCATGTCTGCTGATAGCTAGAATGCTGAATTGAGGATATGCCCTTAAATATGGGACATTTGAGAGCAAAAGCAATGAAAATGTTTCCTATCTTAAGACAGATTGCTTTTTTTTTTAATGGTTTGAGAAGACAGACCTGCTTTGAGCAAGGCAAAGCCAAAGCTGGGCCTTACAATATTTCTCAATGTGATTCGCCCCTCACCCCACCCAACCCATAGCATTCAGATATCATCTTAGAGTTGTGTATGAAATGTCTTATTCAATACTTTTATTTAGATGCGTGAAAATATTTAATCCATTAACACCATTGTTTTACCATTTTAACAGAACTCCTTTTATGATTTTTGCAGCCAAGGCAGTCCAATCCTGACTGGCGTTATTCTGCTTCCCTGAGAGCAGGCATGCACAGGTATGCATTTCCTTCCTTCCTAACGGGCTGTAGTTCAGATAAACTGTTCCCTAGAAACTACTGTTTAAACTGAGAAACTTCACATACACTATCAGAAAAATATTATCCTTTTTGTCTCCATGTCTGTTCCTTGAAACACTGGAAGTTGTCAGTGCCAAAGGTTTATGCAGTACTGGAAAATGAGTTCCCTGAAAATTTGGAGACAGGTTTCTGTGTACTTTCATTTAATTTCAACAACAATGTGTCAAGTAAGAATAAAAATTATGAGGAAATAATTTCCTCTCTATATTTTCTTTTCCTCCTGAAAAAAAATTATGACTAAAGCTAGAAGGCCTCTTTCAAAGGTAGAGCCCCTTTCTAGCAAGCACAAGGGCTTGAGTCCAACTCACAGTACCCAAAATATTGTAATTAGTGTAAGTCAGATGTTTGTAAGTCAGGTACATTGTGGAGTATATATGTATTAAGTTATCTACCTTGAGTTTCTATCAATCACTACTGACCGTAGTAATTGTTGTGCTTGTTCATGTTCATCCTGTATAATCTTCTTGTCCTCTCCATCTTTTTTGCTCTCTTACTATAATCAACAGCATGGGCTCTTCAGACAATGAGCCACACGAAGGGCCTTTATTGAATATCTGTAGACTAAATCTAGCTTACTTTAAATTAACCTAGAATTATAGCATCACTGTTAGACTCAGATGAAATATAATTTTGCCTTTTCTACTTTGTCTTTTTGGGGGTGGGTGGGGGTCATTTGCAGGCCTTGAACTCAGAGCCTAGGTGCTGTCTCCAAGCCTCTTTGTGCTCAAGCTTAGTGTTCTACCACCTGTGCTACAGTGCCACTTCTGGTTTTTGACTTATTAATTAGAGATAAGAGTCTCCCAGGAACTTTTCTGCCTGGGCTGACTTTGAACCACCATCTTCATATCTCAGCCTCCTGAGCAGCTAGGATTACAGGTGTGACCCACTGGCTCCCTGCTCTACTTTGTTGTGTTTTTTTTTACATTAATTATTTTTTCCAGAGCTGATCTACTGTCTGTTATTCATTCATTATTTGTACCTGTCTTTGTATGTAAATGAGGAGGGCCAAAAACTAATAATCACATCATCAAATAATTTGATTTCAAAGAAGAAATAAACTCTAAATTTAAGCCCCTCATATATCTGGACAATTGTTAATTGAATCTACACCAGACCTGTATCTGTATCTAAAGAAAAAGCTTATGTATAGAGTTAATGAAAAATTAGTTTTAGCCCATTAAAATGTATTAAATTAAATGAACACCCTCTCAAGCATTACAAATGAAAGAAATCATTATTCTTGGTGCTATTTCTGAATCAGAAGTAATCGAGGAAGGGCTGAAAATTTGTAGTTGGCTTGGTAAGATGTCATATTACAATTGGGTCATGACTTTAGGCCAGAAACAGTCAGATACTAGAATGCTAGGACTTCTTTAGGAATTTACAAGGATTTCTTTATCTGTAGTAAAGACAAACTTAAGCTTTTGTCTGTAACGGAGCATGTAAAGGCAAGTTTTATATGACCAGCTCTTCGCTTTGCAAGTAAACTGGTGTTTTGTTTGAAAAGTACTTAAGTTATAAGATGCACCTTCAAAATGACCCTATTAAAATACATTTCCATGTCACATTTTCAAATGTACAAAAAGGACAAATGTGCTTTTATTCAGATTTCAAATAAGATGTTATGAAGTTTAAATAGGATAAAAGATAAAACTAAAATTGATACTACAAAGTCATTTTTTTTCTCAGTGTATTACACTGGGTCTTTGAGAATTTGTTCTCTAGATCTGCTTCAACATTAAGATTTAAAAATGATACTTGCCCTCTGGTGGGCTCCGTGTTAGATTCAGTGAGCCCAACATGGTATTAATGAAAACCAGAATTATCATAAAGCTATATATGTTTGTGGCATTGTGTCAGGCAGGAAGTCAGTCATGCTTTTACAGTTTATGCCAGTTCAAGGATATGAAAATTGTGTTAGCCTCAGTATGTCTCCAAAGCTGGGAAAAATTACTGAGGGTGAAAGGAGAGCTGGGAAGTAATTTGTGGTTTAACCATTGTCTGGGTTGTATGTTTACTCAGCTCTGTACACCTGGAGGAGGCTGGCATTTTACGGGCTGGTCCAGGAGGGCCAGATCAGCAGTGGCCAACAGTGTCCAGTGCAACACCAGGTAAAATTCTGGGGTCTCCCTGCACTTGTTTGGGCTGGGAATTGTGAGAAAATTTCATCACTTTCTCTGCATTCTTTCTTTTCTTCCATGCAAATATGATTTACACAGAAAATATTTTGATTAATGCTTAATGTGCTTCAAGTGTTGAAAAGAGATGACATAAGAGTAAAGGTGGTATTAATAAAATCTTAAAAAAAAAAAAGAGGGGCTGGGATGCAGTTCATTGGCAAAGTGCTTGCCTAGCAAGTGCAACATCCTGGGTTCAATCCCCTGTCCCAAAAAAAGAAAAGAAAAAAAATACAGTTAAAGAGCAAGGATGTATGAGGGCATAAAGTTCTTATAAAAACCATCAAATGTCACTGGGAGTTTGGCCTAACAGTAGAGTGCTTGCCTAGCATGCACAAAGACCCGGGTTTGATTCCTCGGTATTACATACATAGAAAAAAGCCGGAAGTGGTGCTGAGGCCCAAGTAGTAGAGCTCTAGCCTTGAGCAAGTCCAAGGACAGTGTTCAGGCCCTTAGCTCAAGCCCAGGACTGACAAAAAAAAAAACCCAGACCAAAAAACAACAATCAGATGGCTTTCAAATGCTTAGACCATCCTAGACACAGAAAAATCTGCTGCCACATGTGCATACACAATACTACTATCAAAGAGCATTTGGTTTAAGACAGTGCAAACCTACTCAAAGGAGCAAGCAAAAAGGATGAATGGATGGATGGATAGATAAATAGGTAGATGAAATAGGGTTTCTCATACATGTGGGGGTTTATCAAAGTTAAGCCATTACTCTGTTTTAATTCAAGTCAAAAAGCCAGAACTGCTCCTTCCTATACAGCAACATTCTCTGCAGACAGAATATTACTGCCTTGACACGAACACTGCCAAACATGATCACGTTAAAGTCTCTTAGTTTAGAGAACCAATGGGGAATAGTTCCTAATACAAAGTTTCAGAAAAGAGAATCTGTAGCATGGAAAAAAGCCTAATTTGCTGGGTAAGCAATGTGAAGTTGCTTAAAGTCATATTTCCTTATTTTTTCCCAATCATTAAAGTGGTGTCATAATAAAAATATGGCTCTAGAGATTCGCTCTGTGGTAGTTTTAGAAAGGGAGGTATATAGGTTGCTAGAGATTACAAAGTGTCAGTCATGATCCTCTATTAATCAACCTACTATAATGAACATAGTATTACTAATCAAACTATAATACACCTGCATACAGTGCCAACTACATAACATGCTTAAATTAATTTCTGGTGAAAATATTGCAAAGGATTATATCTATTTTAATTTGAAAAATGAAAGAAATGGAGAAGTTAAGAAATATAGTAAAGATCACATGGTTTGTGAACAGCCAAGACAGGATTCAAGCAAAAATGTGTCTAGCTCCAAATGCAAATGTATATGACATATACATTGATGGCATGGCTGGTTTGTGAGAATCCACTCAAATTTAAGTGAATATATACATACATGCATAACAGATGACATAAGAATGTGAATGTAAAAGTTCTTTCTAAAAATAATCAGGTGCCTTTTAGATGATTAGGCTAAATAACATGTGCAGCTAAGGCCCTATTTTTGCTGGCAACTCTAAGAACTTTCATTGATTCTAATCAGCCAGCATTTGCTATTTATGAATGTTGCACAATCCATCTAAGTGAGATTTCTCCAAAAAATGCACAAGTTGACACAATTTATTAGAGAGCTAATATTGCCAGATGGCAAGGGAAGAACATGAAATAGTTCATTACCCAAATCTTCAACCTCTGTGCCAGTAGCCTTGGGATGAAGGTGGAAGAGAAAATGATTTTAGATTACCAAATGTGACATGTGGTAAGGCAGGATCTACTCAATTAAAGCATCCCCACAAAACCAACCCTTGTGGGGGGAGGGAAATGGGGACCAAGACATGAGAAAGGGTATCAATGTTTGTGAAGTAATGCACCTTCTATCTGGTGAATATAATTTAACCTTTCTATTAGTTACAATAAAAAATATATGGAAAAATAGGTATAAAAACACACAAAAAATCCAACCCTTGTTAATCTGCTTTCATTTCAGAATTTTTGTTCTCATAAAGGTATTGGGAGTCACTCTAGTAAGCCAGGAACTACCTCTGAATATATTCTCTCTTTCATTGATGATGCCAGTTGTGTACATTCCTAGACAAACACAAATGAGAATCACTGATTATTTCTGGCATCTGGCCCAGGTCTCTATGTCAGATTCAAAAGGATGTTAAAAAATGATATACTTGACAAAAGATAGGGAGCAGGTCTCCATTGCTGTCCTTCCCTATTAGATCTGATGCATGAGTCATAGTCCTCATGGACTGTGCTGGATAGAGCTCACATCTTTCAATTATTCCAGTGGAAGATGTGACCTTACCAGTTAGACAAAGTGAAAAGGATGCTCTTCTTCCTCCTGCTCTACAATTTTGGTATTTCGAGGTTTTATGATTCAAAATATGTTCTTCACTCTTTGGAAAAAAATATGGTATAAAGATGAAGAATGCAGCTGGGCACGGTGGCTCACACCTGTAATCCTAGCTAGTCAGGAGGCTGAGATTTGAGGATTCAGGTTCAAAGCCAGCCCAGTCACTAAAGTCTGTGAGACTCCAATTAACAACTAGAAAATGAGAAGTAGGGCTGTTGCTCAGGGGTAGGGTGGTAGCCTTGAGCTGAAGAGCTCAGGGACAGCACCCAGACCTAGAGTAAAAGCCCCATGACTGGAAAAAAAAAAAAAGACTAAGAATGTGGTTTTGATTCATATCTGAGTTGAATTTCAGGCCCAACATAGATACTTACTTAATTACCTAAATGTTCTAAATACTTACTTTCTTAATTACCCTTTTTGCAAACAGAATATAATAAGAATAACACTTTTCTTACAGTGTTTCCATGAAAAATAAAGGAGATCCAAGAGCAGGACATATTGCTTCACATATACTATTAAATGTCTAGGGCCTGGAGTTTGGCCTAGGAGTAGAATGCTTGTCTAGCATGCCTGAAGCCCTGGGTTTGATTCCTCAGTTTCACATACATAGAAAAGCTGGAAGTGGTGCTGTGGCTCAAGTGGTAGAGTAGCCGGCTAGCCTTGAGGAAAGCCCAAAGACATTGCTTAGGCCATGAGTTCAAGCCCCAGGATTGGCAAAATAAATAAATGTCTAGTCTTTTTACTCCTTTTATTTCTCAAGATATTTTTGTTGTGTGCGATTTCTCATACGGCCTTGACACACAGTTTGATGGCTAGAATTTAGTAGTTCTCGTTTGTAGGCCTAGCCCCAGGCCCGCTTAAGGTTGCTGACTTTCTCTACATTCCCATCACTCCCAGCTAGCTCTCCCCTGGAGATAAGAGTGAGAAAAGGAAAATGCTCCCCAATTGTTTCCGATCTTAATCAGAGCCTGTGTTTCATTGATTCCATTGCCCTTAGTGCTCCACAGTGAAGGTGCAGTTGCTTCGAAAAGGCTTCTTGTAGTCCAACTTTTCTGATACTTGTGATGGCGCTCTTTTTATACCAACACCTACAATGCCTAGCAGCCATAGTCACAAAGGGATGGGGCAAGCTTTGCAAGGTTCCTTATTCATGTGTTTCTGGGAGTTGTTTTCCTCCTTTGATTACGTTTTTGGTTTGTTACTAAATTCTTCATTTATTTTCACAGTGTGCAAAAGCCATAAAGATACCACTCTGAAGGGATCAATGGAAACATCACTAGGTGATGTTTTCTGCAATATAAACAAGCCAGGCATTAAATTAGTTAATCCTGATTACTGGTTCTTTCCTCCAGCTTTGCCTCTTGTGCCAACAAAACTGGATCATGGGCTTTCTTATTGCCTTTCAGGTTCCCCTGAGATTGAGCAGGGAGAGAAAACTAGCTAAATAGGGAATACAAAGAATACAGTTACATCTTTTTCAGAAAGAAGGATGCATTTGGGGGAGGGGTGTTAAAGAATCAGGTACTTTCTTAATGTGAATGCTTTGAAGAAGTCTGAATGAATGAATGCTTTCTGGAAGAAATTCTGAGAAATTATACAAAAATGGTCCCTGCCTTTCAACGAGGCCCAGGTTGCTTTGCTGTCTCTTATAGTTCGTCTATGCTTCTCTTTCTACATTTTTCTGGGATCTCAAGACTCACTGGATGTAGGCCAGATGTGGTTCTGCGGGACTGTAAATTCAATACTTGGATGCTGAGGCAGGATTCATGTATGTTTGAAGCCAATCTGAGCTACATAGAGAGAATTTGTTTAAAAAAAAAAAACTAAACTAAAAACAAATTCCCAACTCCAACCCACCTAAGACAAAAGTAAACTTGTTTTAGAATGAGAAATATAATTGGCATACTGTATCTTCCAATTTGTGTTTATGCTAGACATTCAGAGACATTTTCTTGTGATTCTTCCCTTAACAATATAGAAAAAAAAAACAACCCTCTTTATATAGCATTTTGTTTGTGCAGCATTAGGTGGTGCTCTACTACTTGAACCATACTACCAGTCTGGCTATTCACTGGTTAATTAGCATGGAATCTCTCAGACTTTTCTTCCTAAACTAGCTTCAAGCAAAGAGCCTCCAGAGCTCAGCCTCCCGAGTAGCTAGTATTAAAAAAAACTCCTAGGGCTGGGAGTGAGGCTTAGTGGTAGAGTGCTTGCCTAGCATGCATGAAGCCCTGGGTTCAATTCCTCAGTACTACATAAACAGAAAAAGCTGAAAGTGGTACTGTGGCTCAAGTGGTAAAGTGTCAGCCTTGAGCTAAAGACACTCAGGTACAGTGCCAGGCCCTGAGTTCAAGTCCCAGGACTGGGAAAAAAATACTAGTGGCTTAAGCCACTAGTGCCAAGCAGAGTCTTGTTCTGCTCATGCTCGCCTCCAACCACAATCTTCTTACCTCTGGCCTTCAGTGTAGCTGGAACAATAAATAGAAGCCACCATACTCAGTTTACTGAATGAGATGGGATCTCATTAACTTTTTCACAGGCTAGCCTTGCACTGCGATCTCCCCAGTCAGCTTCTGAGTGGCTAGGATTATAGATATGAGCATGCCTGGCTTATATAGCATTTTCATTTATTATGTCATCTAGAGACAATTTGAAGTATAGATGAGGATGAGCATAGTTGGTGTGCAAATACAGTGCCACCTTTTATAAGCTCCTTAAGCATCTGCAGATCTAAGTGTTCACAGTGATCCTGGAACCCATCCCCCATAGATACTGAGGGACAACTGTTCTGTTTTTAAAAGAGCACTGAGAATTCCAAAGCACACATCTCTGCCAAAGATAACATTATAGAGTGTGAATCAAGACCCCAGGGCATCTGGGAGTGAGCAGTGAAAGATTAATTAGATAGGGGAGGCTACTGAGGCAATCAGGCCTTGCTGGATAACCTTAGTTTATAGTGACTAGGCAAGGGTTGTCGAAGCATAGCTCCTGGAGAAGCAATATCTAGGAACTCGTTCAAATGTACATTTTTAGGCCTTACCTTATACTTACCAGATCAGAATTTCTTAGTAAACTACATTTAAACAAATACTCCGTTTGATCCAAATATATCCTAAACTTTAAGAATTGACTTACAGTACATATTCTTGATGTTATCTGGTGTCTTTACTATTCTTGTGGGAAGCAGGGGCCTTTAACATACCAGAGAGATAATTAATTGCAAAGAACTCTAGCTGCAGAGTCAGAGTGACCCTCCTTTGAATTTTTCCTCTGCCACTCAGACCATTTAAATATTCTAGTCTTGTTTCACCATTTTCTTTTCTCTCTCTTTTTTCCTTTCCCTTCCCTCCCTCCTTCCTTCCCTTTCCTTTCCTTTTCCTTCCTTCCTTCCTTCCTTCCTTCCTTCCTTCCTTCCTTCCTTCCTTCCTTCCTTCCTTCCTTCCTTCCCAGGGCTTCATGGTTGCTAAGCAGTGCCCTACCATTTGAACCCCATTCCAGTCCCTGTTTTCTTTAGTTATTTTTCAACTATTTAGTTACTTTGTCAAGGGCCTTCCTGCACTACCATCCTCCCACCTATCCTGGAATTATAGATGAGAACCCTAACACCCAGTGTGTTTGTTGAGGTGGGGACCTTGCTAACTTTTTGCCTGCCATTGACCTCAAACCACAATCCTCCTGATTTCCAACTCTTAGTAGTCAATTCTCAATTTCATTCCTTGTAGAATACAGGTAAGAGTGTTCTCCATAAGGATGTTAAAAGAATTAAGTAGCTGGGTGTGGTGGCTCACACCTATAATCCTAGCTACTTAGGAGGCTGAGATCTGAGGATGATGGTTCAAAGCCAGCCCAGGCACTACAAAGCTGTGAGATCCTTCAGTTAATCACCAGAAAATGGGAAGTAGGGCTGTGGTTCAAGGGTAGGGTGGTAGCCTTGAGATGTAGAGCTCAGGGACACACAAAAGAGCTCACATACACACAAAAGAGCTCACATACACAAAAAAATTAAGTGATTAGCCCAGAAAACAATAAGAGCTTTAGTAAATAGCAGAGTTTTTAAATTAATTTATGGAGATCAGTCCATTCTTCCATTTAAAATTTAGACCTGGGTCTTTCTCTGTAGGAAAGCTATGTTGCAGAGGTTATTTCTAAGTACTATTTTGTTTGTTTATTTCCTTGGGAGAATTGCTTTTGCCCTGGTTTGTCCTCATCTCTACTCTGTGGGAAATGGAGAAGTTTATATGCCCTACTTTTATAGGATATCCAGGCTATTATTTATCTTAGGGATTCCTGCCTTTCTGAAAAACCATCTCCCTTAGGAGAGACTCCTTGGAGACACGATTTCTAAATGTTTCCCTGAAAGAAGCCATGGTCCTTAAGTTTTCGGAGTACATTTAGGAGAACTGTCAACATGAATTTTTCCATCTCATCAGTGAGCATAGCCTCTAGCCTTGTTGGAGAATTTAGAAAGCATGCTGCTCCAGTAACCTGCTCACCCTCGACTTCTGCTGTTGTCATGGCAATCTTAGGCCAGGAGGTGTGTACACATCCTTATTAGGGGAAAAAAATGAGATCAGAGATCCTATGAGTGGAGTAGCTTCCTCCCGTCAGTGTCCTCCATTCTCACCTTCCATCTGACAGCTCATGAGTGCCAGCTTGACTTTGTCATTTCTAACTGAGGAAATTAAGTCCTTGTAAGATGCAATTTTACTTTCTGGGAATGAGAGCTCAATGCCTTTGTTGGAGTTCTCTGTATAGCTCATGATGTATTGAGGATTTGTTTGTCGTGGACTCTCCTGGATGGACAGCACAAGGCAGTGCTGGAAAAGATGAAGGAGAAGCATGAAACCTCAAATCTTTTTTACTCTATCCAAATGTCACTTTCTTCATTTCCTTCTTGGAGGAATACTCTGCACCTTTATTTTATTCCAGTGCTAAGGCTTGAAGTCCAGTCTGAGTGATGTCTTTTGGCTTTTTGGCTCAAGGTTAGTTCCCTACCACTTGGTCCACAGCCCCACTTCTGGCTTTTGTCAGGTGGGGGGAGTCATGGGGCTTGAACTCTGGGCCTGGGTGCTGTCCTTGAGCTCTTCAGTTCAAGGCTACCACCCTATCTCTTGAGCCACAGACCCACTTCTAGCTTTCTAGTGGTTAATTGGAGTCTCAGGTTCTTTAGTGCCTGGGATGGCTTTGAACCATGATCCCTAGAATTTAGCCTCCTGAATAGCTAGATTGCAGGTGTGAGCCACCATGCCCAGCCCCACTTCTGGCTTTTTGATGGTTAACTGGCCAGAGTCTCATGGACTTCTCTGGGCTGGCTTCGAAATGTGATCCTCAGATCTCTGCCCCATGAGTAATAGGATAATAGGCATGAGCCAGCAGTGCCTAGCGGCATCTTTATTTTAAGCCATGTAAATAAGAGACTGGACTCAGGATGTCCTGCTTTTTTTCTGAAATGAAACATTCCTGGGTAGTAAACAGTTTCTGAGATTGTTATCTTGTTGTATATCCTATTATTTCCTTCTCTGTTCTCATTCCCCTGTACCCATTTTTTTAGTGTTGGTAGTCCTAGCAGAACAAGGTCTGAGTAAGAGCCATGATTCCTAAGAAAAGAACTTTTCCCATAGCAGAGGTCTCAAATGGAGACCACACGTCTCCTGAAACTTATCCGATCTCATATGTGCTCAGGTGTGTGCTTCTGGATGCCTGTTTTGAGGACATATAGAATGAAGAGACAAGAGCAGCAAGAGCTGTTCCCTCTGGCAGCAGTTTCCCTCAAATCTTAGAGATGCAGAGAAGCAAGCTAATGCAGGCTCCACAAGGAGAGTCCCATAACAGTTTCTTTGGTTATCACAGATACCGTTAAAGTGCTAACTGTCTTGGAGCACTATAAATGGTCCCTGAAAACTTTGGCCTGAGAAACAACTTTCGACTACATCTTAGGAGAGCCATGCAGTTCATCTGTCTTCTATCTGAGAGTGTTATCTGGAACCAATTTCTGAATTGCTATTCCAGCTTACTCTGCACACCAGTATTTGCAGCTTAATTTCTTAAACCTCTTATCAAAAGTGAGAGTCAAGTATGTCCTGGGGGAGATCCTAATGTTTCAAAGGGCCAAGGAGCCTGACTGCTCTGAAAGAAGACAGATTCCCACTGTGTTTGAGAGCATTGTGCCCAGTGGAAATGTAGGGTGGGGAGTCTGCACTTTGTCTGGGAAAGATGGTTGGAGTTGTTTAGAATGAGGGGTGAGGAGTCTAGGAACTTCTCCTCCTTGGGAGGTACTTATATAAGGAAGACCTGTTTCTGATCTGAATTTACCACAAAGGCATACTGATGGGTTGTGATTCTTTTAAGCTTTGTATCTCTAGAAGCCTTGCCCTTAGCCTCATCAATATCAGTAAACTTGAAATGAAAGTCATCTTAGTGACAAAGGGAATTTTGTAGTGAATGTTTTTACTTTGTTTTGTTTTGGAGAAAATCGTCTGAGATCCCAAAGAAACTTGAAAAACTCATCTTCACATAACCAATCAACTTTGTGGCTGAGAAGGTCATTGATTAATGTGGAGAAGCACATTCAGGGCAAGAACTAACTAGAGACCAAGAACCTCTGGGGAAGGCCCATAAGATTGCTGATTGTCAGAAGCCTGGTAATGAGTGTGTGGATTGGGGAGGGGACTTTCTTTGCCTTAACAGGTGGGGTTACATTACTCACAACAGGAGGGAGGAAGGGGAGATGTAAATGCTGTTCTATTCTTACCTCAGTGAGACTAAGAGCTTCTACAGCAACAGTGCTGTCCTGAGTGGTGTTATCATCCAAAGCAAGATCTAAGCAAAGGACAGGAGTGGTCAGTCCTGAAGATGACATTACCAAAGGAAATCCAGGGAAAAGGATGTTTATGCTAGTATTTAAACAGGAAATCAGAGAGCTTTGTATAATAAACTCAAGAGATATAGCTATAGAAATTTAGAGTATAACCAAGTAATTTTGGGGAACCAAAATTAAACCTTCGAGTGACCAGGGACAGTGAAAAGTTATCATTACTGGAAATGTATCACTTGTCTGCTGAATCCCAAACACTGCCTATCTAAATTACAACTGCCTTAATGCACCTTCTATCTGGCAAATATCATGTAACCTTTTTACTAATAAAAAAATTTTACAATAAAAAAAATTAAGATTGAAAAAAAATTACAACTGCCAACACAAGTAAAAAAAACTGTCAAGGTTAAAGAAGAGTGAAATAATCCTCTTTGTACAGAAAGTCTAAATGAACAAACAGTAGAGCAATCCTTTATTCATAGCTTTGCTGTAGGTGACTTCTTTGACTCTGTATCATAGATACTGTTTTACCTAGGAACACTGCCACTTCTCTAATAATAATCCTAACAAGCACCTACAAAATATAATGACAATGATACTAATAATCCCAATAATGAACTGGAGTGAGATGAATACTCTAAAGGTCAGTTTGGGTGAATTTCATTATATGTATACCAGTCTGCATGTAAGAGAAGTCAGATTTGGGAAGATTGTACATATAGATATGTATATGAGAAAAGCATCTTTGAGTCAGTGTTTGGTGATGAGCCATAGAATTTTTTTTTAATTCTCTTCTATTAGCTAAAAATCTATTATCATAAAGAGAGAAAACATCTCCTGAGGAAAGTTTTTGAAAATATGTGTGACCCTGGGGGTGTCTTTGTTGATTAACTTTGAAGTCTTTAAATCATGTGTCATTGCATGTGTTACAAATAGCTTTAAGATAGAAATTCATTTTTCCCATGTTTCAAGTAAGCAAATTGAGGCTCATAGGAATTAAGTGACTATATTATACTTGTGCAACTAGTAAATGTGCTGTGCTCATCTTAAACATGCTCAAGAAATGTTTGCTGAATTTATCATAATGAATATAATATCAGAGGTGGTATTTGAATCCATATCTGCTAGAGTTCAACCTTACATATTTAACATGTTACTATTCTTTGGCCTATATGACAAGTAAAGGAAATAGCTTAGTAGTTCCATTGTCTAAGTTCCAGACCAATTGTCAGGTTCTATTTTTGCAATATGTGTGTATGCAAACATACATATCACACACAAACATACACATGTGTGTATTTGTTTGTGTATAATTGTGGGACCATTTGAGACAATGGGAAGTGAGTGTGAAGCGTGTGAACAATACAGAAAAACATTGTGTCTTAAGTAGTTGAGATTTGGAAGGAAGATGGGTAATTACTCCAGAAATTAGTAGTTTTTAAGCAGAATTTAAGAGTCTATTCTTTTTATTATACTCTATGTTCCTAATATGCACCTTAATTTACCTCCACCTCTACTAAAATTTACACACACACACACACACACACACACAGCCACCACTGCCTGCACAAGAAAGACTTGTGGTAGGCAGAATAATGGCCCACAAAAGGCCCACATCCTGATTGCCAGAACTTGTCAATATGTTGTTATATCACAAGAAACTTCAATAATGTGACTAAATTAAGGATATTGAGATAAAAGAGATTAAATATCATAGTTCAGGCAGCCTCACTGTAATCATAGTGTCCTTAAAATGAAAGAAGGGGCCAGGAGTTTGGCCTAGTGGTAGAGTGCTTGCCTAGCATGCATGATGTCCTGGGTTCATTTCTTGAGGACCACATACATAGAAAAGCCAGAAGTGGTGCTGTGATTCAAGTGGTACGCGCTACCCTTGAGGAAAAAGACCCAAGGACAGTATTCAGGCCCTGATTTCAAGCCCCAGACTGGCAAAAAAAACAAAGTGAAAGGGGGATTAGTAGATGCTTCATTGATGGGTCTGAAGGTGGGAGAAGGGACCAAAAAGCTATTGGACTACTTGGATCACTCACTTAGCAATCTGGAAGAAGTCAATCACAGGACATGGAAGCTAGTGAAAAGTCACTGTTCACAAAGGGATGACAGGGACAGGGAAAATGTACACTTCTTATTTGTATGCATCTAGCATCTGTGTCTAGGTGAAAGCAAACTAACTATATACCTAGGACTTTCCTGAAGGAGAAAAGAGTTAAGAGCCTAGTCTGTATGTAGGTGGGAGGGTGATTTGAGGGGGAGATTGCTTCAGTCGACAATCCTAATCTCACCTGCTTTTCCTCAATATTATTTTCTGTACTGAGGATGGGAGGTAAGGGACCAATTCTATGAATACATGTGGATCTCAGGGTTTGTTTATTGTTTAGGAACATATTGCATAATAATCTAGTGTTACCATAGCTCTTTCTAAAGCCTCGGGTCTCTCTCTATACTCTTAGCACTTGGTTAGAGATTAAATCAGTCTTTATACTGCTGGCAGGGATAAGAACATAGAAGCCATGGAAGACGCATGTCAGAGGCCATCATCCCCTGAGAGTTCTAAGTGTCAAGAGAGGTCAGTCCAACTACTCTCCTTGCTGTCTATAATCAGTAGTAAGCCATTAGCGTCACTTCAGTTCCCTTCTATTACACAAGTATAAATTGATTCTAAGTATTTATCTTTGGGAGATTTCTTTAGGGAGAATTATCTTTTGGTGTATCTAAGGATTTAGAGATACAGATTTGTCTTGTGGTCTTTCTCATTTAGGGTTTCAACCTTACCTCCAGAATAATAGCCGTTAAATGACAGTGATTTGAAGGGCATCAGGAAGATTTCTCACAAACCACCTTCCCAGAAGGTCTCTAACACTCTACTATTAACCATCAGCAGCAGCTTTCTCACTTAAGATTCTCATTCTATCCACTCACTCTTCTGTCTATCTGTCCCTTATATACATGCAGAGATAAAAGATCTAAAATATAAAAATATAGCCAGTGGTTCATGCCTGCAATCCTAGCTATGTAGGATAACTGGTTTGAAGCCAGCTTGAGCAGAAAAGTCTTTGAGACTCTTAACTCCAATTAACCAGCCAAAAAAACAGGCTGGAGAAATGGCTCAAGTAATAGACCACTCACTATCTGTTAACAAGAAAGCCCAGCGAGCATGAGACCTTTGATTCATGCCTCATTTCTGGCTAACCAAATAGAGTATTCTGTTTAGGGGTGCTTTCCTTGGCTTGACTTCAATGTAGATTTTCTATATATCAATCAGGCCAGAATCACCCTGTTTCTAGGTAGCATGAGTAAAATATTAAATGTAACAGTCACATCTACATAACCTAATGGGAGATACAGGAATATAAAAGGATAAGATGGAAATACGTTCTGTGATGAGTACTACAGTTGTTTCATGCAGAAGCAGGAAAAACGCCGGGGGAAGAAATCTGGGACAAACCTCCAGGTCCTGTTAATATAGTCAGTACAAACTCTATGCAAGTAAGGCAAGATGGCCGGCCTTTCCTGACAGGGTTTCCCAAATAGTTTCTACAGGACCCAAACCCATTCTCATCCACCGTGCATAAAAGCAGGAGCCCAGAAAGAGGAAATGAGAATTTAGGGAATACAGAGATTATCTGGCATTTAGTCCTAGATATTGCAGAATGAAAGGTGGTGAGGTAGGAGAGAAATAGAATTCTAGGTTAAAAATGAAACAAAACAAAAGGAAAACATACCACAATAGATGCAAAAAACATCACATGCATTATCTGGACAAATAGAAGGAGTACATTTCATTGGTGGAGTGGGATAGAGAGCTGGTAGGAAATGAGATCAGAAAGGTAGACTGGAATCAGATTTTGTAGGGTCTTAAATATCTTCATTAAAAGTGAAAACAAGAACATTGAGGCCAGGAGTTTGGCCTAGTGGTAGAGTGCCTGCCTGGCATGCACGAAGACCTGGGTTTGATTCCTCAGTGCCACATACATAGAAGTGGTGCTGAGGCTCAAGTAGTAGAGCTCTAGCCTTGAGAAAGTCGAAGGACAGTGCTCAGGCCCTGAATTCAAGCCCCAGGACTGGCAATAAATAAATAAAATAAAATAAAAACAACAAAAATGTGTAGTTTCACTTTCTGGCAATGGAGAGACAGTAAGAGTTTTGTTTGTTTTAGGAAACAAGATTTGTTTAAGCTCACTAAGCATTACCAAGTCTTTGAAAAGCAACCTATGAGATGTGAAGATGAACTAATGATCGAAGAGCTTTTTTTTTCCTTCTCCCAAAGCAGAGTATGGAACGGTTTAAGTGTCTAGACTGGGTATTCAGAGTGGAGGTATATATAGCACTTTTCTTTTTTTTTGGCCAGTCCTGGGCCTTTAACTCAGGGCTTGAGCACTGTCCTTGGGCTTTCTCAAGGCTAGAGCTTTACCACTTGAGCCACAGCACCATTTCTGGTTTTTTCTATGTATATGTGGTACCAAGGAATCCAACATGGGTCTTAGTGCATGCTAGGCAAGCACTCTACCACTAGGCCAAACTCCCGGCCCCAATATAGCACTTTTTTGTCGACATAAAAGACTAGCCTAAAATTGTTCTTAGGAAATTCTGTTAGACTTGGTGTAAGCAAGCCTGAGAAAATCAGATTTATGAAATTGGGCCTTAATTTTTTTCTTAAGGGAATCAGTAATACACAGTGACACAGTGCCTGAAATCCCTGTTATACTACCTAAAGGTTGTGCAGCCTGGATCTCTGATTCATGAATGTGGCAGAGAGAGAGAGAGAGAGAGAGAGGAGAGAGAGAGAGAGAGAGAGAGAGAGAGAGAGAGAGAGAGAGAGAGAGAGAGAGGGAGGGAGGGAGGGAGGGAGGGAGGGAGGGAGGGAGGGAGGGAGGGAGAGGGAAATGGAGAGGGAAAGGTTGTAAATTATAGTATGATTAAATAAAATAATATATGCAAAATACTTCTGTTAGTCTTTAGCTGGTAGGAAAGACCCCAAAATGTTCCCTCAATGTCCTAATGCTTAGCAAAATGTCTACTACAAAGTGGATGGAACCTCCTAATGTTTTTGCTAGATTCAGTTGATGGGGTGGAAGTGTGCAGAGTAGGTGGTAGTGATGCAGCAGGAGGGGTTCTTCGTTATCTCACACTTTCTGCAGCGGTATTCAGTGACTCCATTTTATATGCTCATTGCAGTGATATCACTACTTGTCTAGAAATGGTTCCTCAAGGCTGAGAAGTGACACAGCAACACAGAGCCTGGGATTGCTGCCAATTTTTAAGAATCACAGATTGTAATGTGAGGGAGAAGGGTAGAGGAATTAGAAGCCTCAGCTTGAAAGCTACTTTATGGTTAGGCAAAAATGATAATACCTCACACAGTCCCAGGTAGAGCAGTCTGTGTGAAACCTTTGGGGAAGTCACGTGAACAGAACAAAGAAGCCAGCAGTGGGATAGATTCAGGCCAGTCTGGCTACAGGGGACCCATGCTCTAGAAAGGTTTTGCTTGGCTTCATAGCATGCTATCACTGTCTTAGGGTTCTTAATTTCTTAACAAAGTCCCCTTGCCCATTTTCATGTGCTTTATTTAGGTCCTGCAAATTCTATCTAGTGTTTCTTTTAACTTCTCTCTCTTTCTCTTTTTACTTATTTAGTTATAAAAACAACAAAAATTATGGAAATTTAAATCTGTGCAGAACAAACTTACTACCTGTTCTGCACTCTAGACACAGCTGCTGTTATAGTATATATCTCCCAGAACTTTCATAAAAGCTTTAAGTTAGCATATTTTAAATATAATTTCATTATAGCTGCATATATTAACAGTATAGGATTTTTATTAAAATGGTCATTTCTCTCAATGGCTCCTGCTTCTGTAAAGCAACCACTGTTAACAATTTTGTGTCATCCAAATAATTTTTTATTTAAAACCTTATTTTTTAAAAAGCAGCTTTTACTTGGCAGAAAAATGGAACAGAAAGCACAGAGTTCCCTGTAAAACCTTCTGCACTATCAACCAATATCCTGTGCCAGAGTGATAGATCTGTTTTTTTTTTCTTTCTTTTTTGCAAAAGCATCCAACTTTTTATTGATCATGAAGCACTGAAGGCACTTGCTAGGTTAAAACTGGCTTGCTCTGTTACACACAGGGCCATCAAGAGTGAGATTACTGGGATGTGCATCTGCAGTCTGGAATTTCCCTTTAAAAACTAACTTAAGGAAACCTGGCTGCTGCTGTCCTCTTAGGGGAACATGGTGGGGAAACCATCGGCAGGTGCCTCACATTGCTACACATAGGTTTTAAAAAAAAAAACAAAAAACAAGCCTCAAGCCAGGAGTTTGGCCTAGTGGTAGAGTGCTTGCCCAGAAAACATGAAGACCTGGATTCGATTCCTCGGTACCACATATAAAGAAAAAGCAGGAGGTGATGCTGTGGTTCAAGTGGTAGAGCTCTGGCCTTGAGAAAACCCAAGGACAGTGCTCAGGCCCTGAGTTCAAGCCCTAGGACTGGCAAAAAAAAAACAAAAAACAAAAACAAAACAACAACAACAGCAACAACAAACAAAACAAAACAAAAAAACCAAGCCTCCAGGTGGTGTCGATGCTTGTTCTTGAGAGGATACCCCCATGTTAGGATGTTTGGATACACTCCTCCTGCTGGATAGTTTCCTTTGAGGGAAGAGTGTTTGGTTTTGTTTTTTTCCTCTCAGTATTAGTTTTCTTCAATTTTGATGGGCCAAACTTCTCCACTTTGGACCTGTCTAATTTATCACTCATCTTCAGTAAGAGGCTGGAGGCCTGGTGACTCCTGCTAGGACCTTGGCGGGAAGGGAAGCTCGCTGGCACTGGGCAGGTTGGGTAGCTCTCTGTTTTCTTTTTATAAATGATAAAATATGCCTAGAGGTGGGTTCCAGTGGCTCATACCTGTAATCTTAGCTACTCAGGAGGCTGAGAACTGTGGTTTAAAGCCAGTCAGGCAGAAAAGTCCCTGGGAGACTCTTATCTCCAATTAACCACCCAAAACCCAGAAGTGGCACCGTGGCTCAAAGTTGTAGAGCATTAGTTAGTGAACAAAAAAGCTCAGGGAGCGTGCCCATGCACTGAGTCTAATCTCTACGACCTACCCCAAAACAAAACAAATGAACAACAACAAAAAAATTCCTGGTACTCACATCCTGTGCCAGAGTGGTATGTCTTTAAGCCTAGCTACTCTATAGCTTGTGATCTGAGGATCATGGTTCAAAGCCATCTCTGGCTGGCTCTTGTCTCCAGTTAGCCACCAGAATGCAAGTAGAGCTGTGTACTAGCCTTGAGCACAAAAAAGATCAGGGACAGTGCCTAAGCCTAAGTTCAAGCCCTTGGATTGGCGTTCACACATGTGCACATACACACACACATACACACCCCCCCCACACACACCCCACACACACATAAATATATTAGCAAATTATTTTATCACCCAAAGTCTATATTTACAGTTTGCTGTTCCAAAAATTTTCAAATTAAGTTTCAGTTATGTAAGGTATACATGTTTTTGAAAATATGTAGCTTTTCACAAGCAAAATAGAATAATACTATGCATGTAGTTTGGTTGTGTACAGACACCTTCCTAAGTCAGTATATATAGATATACCTAAACTGTAGGCCTGTATTCTAACTTATATATTCAGTTTCATAGAGGTATTTTTGTTTTTCAACAGTGCAGATACATTTTTTTTTTTTTTGGTTATGGGATTTGAACTCTGGGCCTGGGCCTTGTCCATGAGCTCTTCAGCTTAAGGCTACCACCCTACTCCTTGAGCAATAGCACCACTCCTGATTTTCTAGTGGTTAATTGGAGATAAGAGTCTTAGGGACTTTAAAAAAAAAAAAAGAGTCTTAGGGACTTTAGTGCCTCGGCTGGCTTTGAACTGAGATCCTCAGATCTCAGCCTCCTGAGTAGCTAGGATTACAGGCATGAACCACTGTGCCCTGCCAGATAAATATTTTATACAGGTATATTATGCATCCTACTATTTATTATGGGATTGTAGGGCCAAAGGATATGAAAGTCATAAAATTGGCATTCTCTTATCTGCAGTTGTATTGAACTTGCTATATTTTCATTGATCTCTGCCCTTCCAAATAGTATTATATGTCACTTGACTCACTAATGCCATTATTAAAGAGACTTAGTCCCCTGTTGTTAATAATAACAATGAAAGCTAAAATGTGTTCAATATCTAAATCACTTGCCAAGTTTAACTACTTTCCAAGTATAAGATCCTTTAATCTGTGTATCTACCCCCAGAGATAAATCTATTGTTGCATATTCATTTTACTAAATAAAAATTGAGATGCCTGGGGTTTAATAAGGTTAAATAAAGGAGGAGGATCAAAATTTAGGGGGTTTGACTTGAGTCTGTGTGTCTAGGAAGTTCAGTGCCCTCTTCATACCAGTTACTCTACTTGTCTAAACCTTAAAACTACTATTGTATTTATTCACTTACTTGTCTTTTTCTCCCACTACCTTTGTAAAAGAATAAAGTACCTATCCCAATAGTATTCATATCTCTATTCCTAATTCTTAGTATAATAGCTAACTCATTATCCATAATAAATCAATTGAGTTGCATGAGTAACAATGATTCTAGGTGGCAACTTTTATATCCATTTTACAGATGAGGAAATTATCAAGGCTAACCAAAGAATATAAAACATAGAAAGAAGAGCTGTGGAGCTGTTCTTTAAACCCAGGGTCCTTGGTATGTAGTCTAGTGTGCTTTCTACCTTGTCCTAGCCACCTCTTTCAGAGGGCCCTGGAGAAGAGATCCTTCCTTTCCAACCACTTCTAAGCCAGAAAACTTTGTTTGGAAGCCCTCATTGTCTTCTAGAAGGGGCAGAGCTTGATAGGAGGAGAGTCTCCATAATAAAAAGAGTTCCTGGAGTTTGGCCTAGTGGTAGAGTGTTTGCCTAGCATGCATGAAGACCCGGGTTCGATTCCTTGGTACCACATACATAGAAAAAAAGCCGGAAGTGGTACTGACAAGGACAGTGCTCAGGCCCTGAGCTCAAGCCCAGGACTGGCAAAAAGAAAAAAAAAAAAAAAAAAAAAAAAGAGTTCCTGGAAATACTCCCTCCTGGAATAGATTGTTAAGAGGGGAATTGGATTGGATTCCTAGTTGGAGCACTCCATACTAACAACACCTATCCTTTCTTTCAGAGTTTCTGCATGCCACACTTCATTGTTATTTATGAGCCTTGCCTCTCAGTAATGCTCACAATACCATTAAATGAATATTGTACCTTGGTTTTATGTATGAAAAAAATGTGTGATGAGAGGGCCAAGTGGTAAAGCTACAATTCTTGCTCAAGGCTGTGTGAGACTGAACCTATATTCTCTAAGCATTCCCTTCCAGCAGAATAGAATAGCCAGCTGTAGAGGGAGGATTTGAGAAGAGGCTATAAAGGGAAATCGCCCTCCCTAGACCTGGAGGACTTTAGCAACCAGAAAATAAGGTAGAGGAAAAACCATGCAGCCTGAGCCCTGCTGGGTTGTGGGAGGTCATGGAAAGAAGAAATGTGATTTTTTTTTTTAAGTTAACCACTGAAGATGTAGAGTTTTGAAACCAGCCATTCCAATGTTTGAATCTGGGTTTGCAGCACATGATGTCTTTTTACTCTTAACCTAGAAATGGCAGAGTTATTTTGGGCACAAAGCAAGAGGCGGTGGCTTTAAAAATATGCCAAGTGTATTTCTCTCTTCCGCTTCAAGATTACTGAAAATGAGCCCAGCTGTGGCCTGAGGCAGCAAACGGTGGTAAGCTCTTCTCCAGATAACTCATCCTCCCCAAAGAAAGATACCCTCAGGAACGAGCAGCTCCAGCCACCTGGGGAACTGGAAGCCAATCAGCTTTCTGCTGGTTAAGCCTGGCTTCCAATGCCATACACCCACCCCTTTTCCAGCCACTCCGGGGACCCAAATGCTATCTGTGATTCCAGTGCAACTCTCTCTTCCCACTCAGCCCTAAAGTTCCACAGTAAGTGAAGGAAACACAATAACAGTTGGGTTATGGAACCAGGGAATAAGTGAGCAAATACATTTTCAGCTTCATTACTAAATACCTGTGTGATGCAGGCAAATCATCCTGCTATGATTTCAGTCCTTAGGTTTATTACCTACAAACTAGTAGTCCTTTACATATATGATTTTGATTAGTTATAATAAACTAGTTATTTCACTACACATAGACAAAATACTCAATAAATTGCTTGATTCATGATAAGCAATTAGTAGCCTTTAAACAAATGAATCTTCTGCTCTCAATATTACTAGCAAGTTAAATTCAATGCGGGTTTTACTTTGTGCCAATCACCCTGCCATGTGCTCTGTAAGCATGAATACTATTACTGCTTTGCAGATGGGAATTGAGGGTCAGAGATAGTAAATAATTTGCTGAACATCACAAAACCTAGCTACAGAGCTTAAATCCTCAGGGTACAGAGTTTATGTTTACCTTCCTTTATTTCTAGCCTAGGCTTTTTAGCTTTTTCTCCTGGACAAAATCTGGGTTTCATACTGCTTGGTGTGGTGGGATTCCTTAGCTAAGCCTTGCCTAGTCCTTAAAGGGTTGGTGGGCGGTGCTGGCCAGTCACTCTGCAAACCGCCCTCCCCCCCTCCCCCTTCCCCCCCATGGTGAGAAAGGGGGTGGAGACTAAGCTGATGAAATTTTACGACCTTGGGTTTTTCAACGGCTTGATGGCATTTTTTTTTTTTTGCTTTTACTAAGCATGTATAATTCCATAATCTGCTGAATTCTGAAAGACAGAAAAAGATGAAATGGTCGTTGAAAGCCAGAGGGGCACAAAGGAAATCAGCTGCTTGAAAGAATGCAATTGGGGGGCCTAGGTGACTAGAAAGAGGAGGAGGAGGCGTGTCCCTACACAGAAAGTCCCTGGAAGTTCTCTCTCATCCCCAGCATCTGCAGAGTCTTTCTTTGATGCTTCCCGGGGCAACCAGAAGCCACAGCCCACACCCGAGAAGGAGCAGTCCTGGGGAGCTGGCTGGCTGGGCCGGAAGCGTCTGTAATCATTTAATAGCTTTTGCTGGCTGCTCTGACTTAGCAGAATGGGCGGTAGGCAGGCTCCGGAGTGCTGTCTGGCAAGATAGGCCCCGGCTTTAATCAAAATGATGGGTTTTCTGGAAGCTCTTTATTAACCTCAGCGCTGAAATCCCAGAGATGGTAACAAAAGGATGAATGGGGAGCGAAGGGGCGGGGCTGAGACCTGGAAACTGAGCTGTGATTTTCCTGACTTGTCACTGTGGCTTCCATCCCCTTCCCCCACCTCCACTTCCTCCACTTCTTTCAATTGATTCTAGCCTAGAGGCCTTGCCCTGCAACTGTCAACCAGACAGGTAACAAAACAGTTAACAACTCTAACAATTGTTATACTTACGGTTTAGGGGTTTCAGAGGAATGACATACAGCCTACATAATGAGTCTCATTGCTGGAGTCAGCTTAGGTTTGAGATTTAGGTTTCACCTTTAATCTCCATTGTAAAACAGACATGGACGTCCGTCATACCTACTTCATATCATTCTTGTGAAGACTTCAAAAAGAGGAAAGCCATGGAAATGAGAAAATGCCTTCCTAGCCTTCCTAATTGTCCAGAGCAGTTTGGAATGTGGGTGGTTCCAGGTTGAGTTTTACATGTGTGACATTTGCTTCAAAATCTTCACCTTTTCTGGCATTTGATTTCTCAACCACTCTTTGTCCCTGTTATGGGGTCAGGAGGAGGGGATTCCACATCCCCCCAGGTGGGGATTCCACGTCCCACCTGAATCCACCACACTGAGACAGCCTCATATAAAAAAGTGAATTTATCGGGGAAGTAGATGGTGAACTGACCGGCCAGGGACACAGTGCAGACTCTGTGGCCCCGAGCAGCTCTCACACTGAGATTTTAAGGGCAAAACGCATGCAGCCGAACCTGGCCACACAGGTGGCCAATGGGATAGTTACATACACAGAGGGACCACAGCAGCCACACGCAGGTGGCCAATAGGGTTACAGCCCAGTGTTTGAATTTACCTATCCCCTTAGTTGGAGTTGGCATGCAAATTGGGCAGGTCTCCACACAAAGCAGCCCCCACCCACCCAAGTGGATATCCCTCCTCATGGGGGGTGAGGATAGGTTGCCCCTCCCTAGAAGGGCAAAGGCGGCTGGGCTGCTTTACCATTGTTGACCTTCCACAATGGGGCGGGGGAACTGATAGACATTCAGGACAGCGCCAGTCCCTGCTCCCCTTAACAGTCCCTAAGGCTCAACTTCATAACTGAGGCAGCCAGGCCTGAAAGAAGAAAGTAGAGAATTTTGCCAAAAAGACCCAAGGGCAGTGCGCAGATGGATTGTAGGATCACATGAAGTTGACAGTTATCAACAGGAGGCAGTTTTTAAAGTACAAAATGAAGATATATATGCTTTTCTATTTTAAAAAATATTTTAATATACAAGTGGTACATGTCAAGATCTTTCAAGTGCAGAAAATAGAATGCATGGCCTTGTAGTCTTCTTTCTTTCTCTCCCTCCCTTCCTCCCTTTTTTGTTTTTTGTCAGTCCTGGGGCTTGGAACTCAAGGCTGGGCACTGTCCTTGAGTTTTCTCAAGGCTAGTGTTCTACCACTTGAACCACAGCACCACTTCCAGCCTTTTCTGTGTATTTGGTACCAAGGAATCAAACCCAGGACTTTATGCATGTTAGGCAAGCACTACACCTCTAGGCTACACTCCTGACTCCTGTAGTTCTCTTTAATGTGTTGTTATGATCCCCCCGCTCCCCCCTTTTTTTTTTACCAGTCCTGGGCTTGAACTTAGGGCCTGAACACTGTCCTTGGCCTTTCTCAAGGCTAGAGTTCTACCACTTGAGCCTCAGCACCACTTCTGGCTTTTTTTCTATGTATGTGGTACCGAGGAATCGAAGCTGGGTCTTCATGCATGCTAGGCAAGCACTTTAACCACTAGGCCAAACTCCTGGTCCATGTTGTTCTGATCTTCACAGATACCCTTATTCACTGTAAAAAAAAAAAAATAACAAATATTTACCCCTGTAAAAATAATCATGTTTTATAATTAAAATTATATTCTTTTAAAACTTTTAAATCCTGTTGGAATGTAATCTGAATTCTGCACAGAGCTCTGTCCAAACATAGAAACTTCCACCTCTTTTTGCAATCTTCATCCAGGCTCTAATAGAGTCATTCATTTAGGCCTTAATTGCATCTCATTCACTCTTGTTTAAGGGTGGGCTAGGTCTTTGGTTAGCTGAGGGCCTGACCTGCAGGAGATCTATGGGAGAAAAGAGGAAGCATTGAAAGAGCAGACATTTCCTCAGCTGAACAGTTGTTGTTGAGAATGGCCTCTGGCTGGAGTTTAGAAAAGGATTAGTTCCCCTTTGCTTTTTATCTTTTTCAAAAGGAACTATGTCCTTTTTGAATTTGCTACAAAGTCACAGAATTTTATTGGCCAACCTAGTCCAGAGTCTTCAGAGCTTTTAGCCCAAAAGAACTCTGGTTGAGTAGGTCAGTAGGTGCTGTTTCTCACCTGAGTAAGTCACCGGGCAGGTACTGCTCAGCCATTAAAGTTGTTTTGCTTCCACAACAACCAGAGGTTAGTCATCTGGGTACTTCTGGGAAGAGGGATTTGAGAACCCACCTTTTGTTCTGCTTTGTAAAAGCTAAACATATGGATGATGCACCTGAATAGACCTCTGATTGCTTCTTGGAATTTTGGCCTTCAGTCAGACCTAAGACTCCTGGCAGAGGCTCTGGAAGCTTAGCATAAAGAAGCTGATTAGCTCGCTCTTTTTAGTCCTGATATGAAGAGATCACTGTGCCAATAGACTTAGCTACTAATGTTCTCTAACATCACAAAATGAATGGATCTCCGGGCTGCATCTCTACATGAAGCCTCAGGGCTGTGATTGGAAAAAAAAATTTTTCATTCTAGGCTCTTGTAAAGGCAACTAAAGACTTAGTGGGTAGTTCTGAAATCCAATTCTAGGTCCCACATTAGAGGCTCTATTTTTTTTTTTTAATTTGTTGCTTTCATCTCAGTCTCTCAAAAACAGGGCCTTTGTTTGAAAGGTTAACACAGGCAGATTTTGGCTGAATTTAATTAAAGATTTGGTTATCCTAGACAACTGAAAGCAATTACTTAGTCTCTGCCAAGGCAGATATGGTATAAGGAAAGGAATTTGGTGGGGAGAAGAAATGTATTTCTTCCCCTTGTGTTTATAGTAAATTTACAGTATCTGGCCCTGTTAGTCCCAAGAGGTGTGCCATATATAGTTAGCCATATGTGATGCCATTTATGGAGCTCTTCCTTTGTGCTAAGATCAGGTTTAGCACTTTACATACATTACCTCACTGACTTTAAGGACTCTAAAAGTATTGTCAGTAGAGAGTTGTTGGAACTGCTGAAGAAGTACCATTTCTGCTTCTCACAGCAGTATCTTTATTCATCCACCCAGCAAATATTTATGTAACCAGTAGGACAGCAATTGTGCTAGGTGTGGTCACACAATAGTGAATAAATGGAACCATATCTTGCCTTGGTAGATAGTTGGTAGACATTGGAGGGTTAGAGACTACTAGGGGAAGGGGCTACTTGCTTGGCTACTATAGTCACAGAATGTCCCCCTGAGAAGATTACATT
This sequence comes from Megascapheus bottae, assembly GCF_031878675.1. Lineage (NCBI taxonomy): Eukaryota > Metazoa > Chordata > Mammalia > Rodentia > Geomyidae > Megascapheus > Megascapheus bottae. The sequence continues at coordinate 12,315,059 of NC_143512.1, read as the reverse complement.
TAAACACAGACTTGAAGATTGAAGACTAAGGAGTCATTCTAAGAATGGAGCACATTTGAGACAAAAGCAATATATAGTCATATATTATGTATATATATATATATGTATGTATGTATGTACACACAGATATCTTTTGTTTTTTACAATTAGAAAACTATCATTTATTGATAGATTTAAGGTGTAATACAGGTTTCCAAAAGTGTGGCAGTGAGAACACACACACACACACACACACACACACACACACACACACATATATCTTGAGGGAAATCAACTCCAAGCAATCTTTGAGGAACTGAAGAAAGCCTTTGTGGCTGGAGTATAGTGGTAAGAGGAAGATTTGTAGATTTGGGGAATAAAAACCAGATTTTTTGAGAGAATGTAAATAGTTTAATAAAGAGTTTGAGGGTTTTTTTTAAGGCAGTAGAAATTCTTTGAATCATTTTAAACAGAAAGATGATCTAATCTGATGTTATTTTTAAAGGATGTTACTATATGTGCACCATACTTACATTTTTTAAAAGGGAGAATGACTTTAAAGAAGAATACTGGGTAGAAGATTAGAGAAAAGCAAAAGCAGGAACAGATTGTGCAAGGAGGAAGCTATTGCTGCAATTTATATAAGAGATAATGATTTTCTTGACAGTTTTTGGTAATGTTACAAATGGAGAGTGGAGAAGGAAAAAGGAAAATATAGCTCTGGCCTTCCTGGCTAAAGCAGTGAACTAAGTGGGATAATATCTACTGAGACTAGAAAGTTTTAGAAAAGAAAGGTGAGAGAAAATCAAAACTAGATCTCATAGTCCCCCATTTTGTGATTTCCCTAAAATTTCTAAGTAGAGATACCAGTTAGATCCATGAGACTGGAACACAGAGAGATATGGAATTTAAATACAAATCTGTTCTTGTTAGCATATTTTTAATATATTTTTCCAGCCCTTTGCTTTGAATTGAGGGCACTGGTGCTGTCCCTGAGTGTTTTTGCTTAAGATTAGTGTTCTACCATAAATCCACAGCTTTACTTCTGGCTTTTTGTTCATTGGAGGGCTTTCTTACATGGATTGGCTTTGAGCTGTGATCCTCCTGTCTTAGCCTCTTGAATAGTTAGGCTTGTAGACATGAGCCATGGGTGCCCAGCTTCTGAATTTTTATTTTTGAGGCAGAATCTCATTGTAGTCCAGGTTGGCATTGAGCTCAAGATCTTCCTGCCTCAACTCCTAAAAATAGAAATTGTAGATATTTATACCCAGGAATCTGGGTAAAATTCACAAAGAAGAGAATATAGAGAAAACCAAGGAGAGTCATGACCAAATTTAACAAAGCTCAACACATAGTTTAGGAGGATCCAGCTTAAGGATGTTGATAGAGCTAATAACCAGAAAGAAGGGCAGGAAATTATTTGGACTGTGGGGAACCAGAAGTGCCTCTACAAAATATAGGAAGGTCAAGTTCAAGGTATTAAGAAGAGGCAAGTACAAGGAACCTCTCTGCCCTTCTGTTTGCCTAAAAGCTGAATATAGATTTGGTGGGGGGGATGGGGTCATGGAGCTTGAGCTCTGGGCTTGGGTGCCATCCCTAAGCTTTTGAGCTGAAGGCTACCGCCCTACCCTTGAGCCATAGCCCCAGTTCCAGTTTTCCAGTGATTAATTGGTGTTAAGAGTCTCACAGCTTTGTATTGCACAGGCTGTCTTTAACCTTGATTCTCAGATCTCAGCCTCCTTAGTAGCTAGGATTACAGACGTGAGCCACCACACCCAGCAAAGCTGAATATAGATTTTTAAGGAAAAGATATCTTTACCTGTATCTAATAAGCAGAACAATGTTTAACCATAGGCAAGAGTTTGAAACAGCCTGGGTATAGTACCAAAAGTACTCAAAGTCCTTTTCTTTTGTCAGTCACATCCTAAAAAATTACTGTTCTTAGCTACAAATGCTGTAAGCTAGAATTCAAAGGCACCTCTTTGGGAATTAGTAATTCCCTCAGTATCTCTTATATGTATATGAAATGTAAGCTTCTGTTTGTTTCCTCTTGTTATCTTTTGTAATAGAGGTTCATTCCAACTAAGAAAATATGGAGGTTCTTCTGCATGATAATGCATGAGTAAGTAAGTGCCTTGAGAGGAAGTGACTCATACTTATAAGGAAATTAATAAGATGAGGATTAAAATGTGATCATTGGTTTTGGAAGTAGGTTAGGAAAGCTGATATGAACAAAGCTAAGAAAAATCGGCCAGGAGTTTCGCCTAGTGATAGAGTGCTTGCCTAGCATGCATGAAGACCCAGGTTCGATTCCTCCGTACCACATACATAGAAAAGCTGGAAGTGGGGCAATGGCTCAAGTGATAGAGCTCTAGCCTTGAGGAAAAAGCCCACGGACAGTGCTCAGGCCCTGAGTTTGAGCCCCTGGACTGGCAAAAAAAAAAAAAAAAGCTAAGAAAAATCAAACAAAAAAAATGAATGTTTGGAACCAGGAGTTTGGCCTAGTTGTAGAGTGCTTGCCTCGTATACATGCAGACCCAGGTTCGATTCCTTGGTACCACATACATAGAAAAAAGCTGGAAGTCTGGAAGTGGTGCTGAGGCTCAAGTGGTAGAGCTCTAGCCTTGAGAAAAGTCCAAGGACAAGTGCTCAAGCCCTGGCCAAAAAAAAAAAAAATGTTTAAGGACTCTAAACTAGAGGAGACTAAGGAACGGAAAGAACAGACAGACAATACCAAACTACAACAGAACATAAATCTTGACAGAACTTTTTACATCTCCACTCGATAATTAGTGTCAGATACACAAATACTGCTGTGAAGTCAGAGGGTCTTAATGTCATGGCCAATGGAATCACTTTCCCCAAACAAACCATTACTCTTTCTCTCCAGCTCTGACTTCTCTTCTAAATCATTGGTATACTTCATGGTTTCTTTGGGACACAGCTGTCTGGGCAGCTTCTTTCATATTCTATATGGATTCTTCTACTTATTTATGATTTTTTTTTCCAGAACCAGAAGCAGGAGAGGTGTCCCCTCCAGTGGGTGCCGGTGTCAACAGCAACAGCTGGACCTTTAAATATGGACCAGGCAACCCCAAACAATCTGGTCCCGGTGAGTTGCCAGACAAATTCATTATCCCAGGATCTCCTGCAATCATCTCCATCCGGCAGGAGCCTTCTAACAGCCAAATTGACAAAAGTGACTTCATAACCTTCGGCAAAAAGGAGGAGACGAAGAAAAAGAAGAAAAAGAAGAAGGGTAACAAGACCCAGGAGAAAAAAGAGAAAGGGAACAGCACGACTGACAACAGTGACCAGTGAGGTCATCAAATGGAAATAAGCCACTTAGCCAGTTTTTGTAATAATGGCAAATCTCTCCCATGTAGCAATTCCCTGCTCCTTTCTTCTACTCACATGAGCCCTCTTAGAGACCTCAGAAATCTGCAGAAAGTTCCCAGTGTCTGCCTAGATCACATTTAACAGGTTTTGTCTTAAAAGCTTTCCTAAGTCTGGTGTTAACTCTCTACTCTGGCTCGTTTTTGGAACCTAAAAAGCAAACCCAAGTTTCCTTTCTTCTCCAACGCAAAAGAGAGGTGCCCCAGCCCTGCCCGTGAGAGCTGGAGTCATCCCTGAGTTCCGGCCTTGGCACTTGCAAGGCAGGCTCAAAGGTTTTCAGATTGCTTATGACCATTCACCATACTGTAGCCACAACAAATGTTGGAAGGCCAGATATTGTCTGCAAAGGGCCAGGTTAAGACTAAGATGCTCAAGAATGGCTGGAGAGCAAAGGGAAATAAACAGCTAGAGTTTCTGGAGGGGAAAAGTGAAACAAAGGAACCAGACTTTCTAAATCTTGCAACTTAGGAGGTGATGAACATCCTATTTCCGACAAAACCATCCCCACTGATGAGGCTTTAGGAGTCCCTAAAGTCTGTTGGCTGTGGTATAATTGTACTGAAAACTATATAATGGAAGCCAACAGCTCAGTGTTTAATAGAAGGTCAGTCAGGGGCAACTGAAGCAGATCTGACATGTTTCCTGTACCTGTCCTATGCTCACTTTATTAAACATTCTTTTGCACACAATGTTTATGAAAAGGCAAGAACCTTTTCTGACAGTACATATGCAAAAGCAAAAGCAAAAAAACCCAACACCTCGCTTTATGCTGTTTGTCATTTGATAGATTTATTTAAAAAAAGAGAAAATCTATAACTATAAATCTCTAAAGAGAAATATGATGAATACAATTCCCCTGAACTTCCCTCAAAAGAGAATTCAGTCTACAGCCATTGAAATGATCATTGCTGCTACTGAAGTGCTTTAAGAGAATTGCCTGGAACATCTGTATTATACTGGCCACCTGCCAATCACAGCTTTACTCTTTCAGGTCACTCTGGGGCTCCCTCTTGCATGTATTAATTACTAATAAAAGAATCTTTCTCTCTCTCTTTTCTAAGAAAAATGATGTGCACTTTGAATACACAAACTTCTCTCAACTATAATATCAAGACCCAGAAATTGAAGAAACAAATACTGTTTTTCTCATCCATACAGTGAGCAGACTTTTCAGTCCTTTAATTCTGTGACTTGTCTTGGTGTGCTAGCCTACACCTTCTCTTTGGTTCAGATTTTCCTTTTCTATAACACTCTGAATTGCTAATATTACTAACACCTATGATGTTACCTGAAATCAATCTCCCATATGTATGCTGTATGCTATTATAAGACTCCTGAAATATACTTATTCTGTGCTTGTGTATGTGAATGTTAATGCAACTATTACCTAGAGTGAATTTTAAGCTTTATTGTTGAATGTAATCCCATTATATTTCATTTTGTACACCTGTGGAAAAGTGGAGTAGTGTTTTTTTTAAAACCATTGTTAATCAGCTTTTGTGTATGAAAGACACAGTAAAATTTCTTTCTTAAATCAAGATATGGTGATTCAGGAATTTTATTTGTGGTCAGCCAAGAGCTGTCTCTTGCCAAGACTCCTGCTGGCAAGAGGATGAATAGAACCTTTTTTTTTTTTTTTCCTAGTAACAATTCTGGAATGAGTATTGAAGATATTCCTTGAGAGTGTGAAAGCACAAATTTTATTAATCTGATTTCTTGGAAGTTTTAGGAAACTTTGAAATTCTAATGCTATCTGGAATATCAGCTCATGGAAAATAATAAAATTGACTGTCGTCTTAAATAAGGCATTTTAATTTTGTTATGCACAGTTTTAGAAGTTTGCTTAATTGTAGTATCTCTTTAAAAGTTATTATAAAAGAGATAGGAGTCTGTTATATAAAAAAGGCATTAAATCTTAAAAAAAAGTGTCTTGTCTAATTCTAGCTTCATTCTCCCATATTTTGAAGGGTGTGTAACTTCAGCTCTGCAGGATTGCATGGGGTAAAACTTGTTGCAAACACATGTGAACCATTGCTACATTGTAGGTTGTAATCATTTTTGCCCCACTGAAGCCCATGTAACTGACCTTACGTGCCTTTTGAACTAGGAGAATCGGGCTAATTTATTAATGATGATAATTATAATGTATCTGTTCAGCACTTTTTAAATTTGCAGAAGTGCTTTCCAGTCCATGTTAGTTACTAGTTATTACAGCTGTAAGGATAAAACACGTTATGTTGATTCATTTTTAATTGGTGCTATTGGTATTTCCTGTTATTGCTAATAAATGGAAAATGGTGGTATGAAAGCAATGGTGGTCGTTTCTAAGTAGAGTAGAGGAAAATGGAACATGGATTATAATTAGCTATTCCTACAAAAGAAGATTTCTGAAAAATGAAACTTACTGTGTCACTGTCTGCCTCACCCTGGTTTTTATGTTCATCACTAAGGCAAAACACCAAAGGAATCAAAAATCAAATTGTCTCCATTATTGCTAAAATTATCAGCTAAGTTTGCAGTCATTTCTGAGTACACTGTTCTAGTCTTTAATAAGAATTCCTGCAAACCAATTTTTATCACCAGAGCCCTTACAGTCATCTTGTTCATTACTTTGTTAGCTCTTGTATTTTTGTACAATTGGAAAGTAAAATAATGCCTCCAAGATATTAACTTTTATTGAGTACAGTGTATATGCCAATCACATTACTGGAGAAGTTCAGTTCAAAGTACATGTTGTATAACATGATTCAATTTTCAGTTAAATTTTTATGAAGATAGGCTTTATGCAATGGTTCTCAGCATGGAGCAATACTGTCCTCAGGGTACATTTGTCAATGTAAGAAGACATTTTTTTCATTTTCATTACCTGGTGGGGGGGATGCTACCATTGGCATTTGGTGGGTAGAGATCAGGAAAGCTGTTAACACCCCCTGAAAACAAATAATTTCTAGAGCCAGATATCCATACTATGAAGACTAAGAAGCCTTGAGAAAGAATGACCATATAATTTGCTTAGTTTACTTTTGTATGTTTGTGTATGCATGCTCAGCTTTGAACTAAGGGCCTCATTCTCTTGATTGGCTCTTTTGCTTAAGGCGCTATCTCTACCACTTAAGCCACAGCTCCACTTCTGGCATTTACTGGTTAATTGGAAACAAGAATCTTACAGATTTTATGCCTATGATGACTTCTCAACCTCCTGAGTAAATAGGATTACAAGCATGAGCCACCAGCATTCAGACCACCAATGCCCAACCGTTTATGTCACTTTTAAAGAGGAAAAGAGACCATTAATTAAGTACTCCAAGATTCAAGATATGAAAAACCTGAATAACAGCTCTGTCAGAAAGTAGACTCGGGAGCCTTATATTATTCCCTACTTCTGTTTCTTAGTCTCAATTTCCTTATTTCTAACTGATAATAATGATAGGATAAGTGTTATATTTGTGGGGAAATTTTAGCAAGATAATCTCAAAAAAGTTTTTAGCATTATGTCTGAGACATCACAATGCTCAATAAATCATTATTATCAATAATCCTTTCCTTTACCTCATTATCATATATGTGTCTATTAAACTCAGGATACTTTCCTGTTGAGTTAAATGTAAATGAGAAATGGCAAAATAAATCAATATCAAGTTGCCACAAAAATATTTTATTGAGGGCCCAGGAGTTTGGCCTAGTGGTAGAGTGCTTGCCTAACATGCACCACAACGCAGGTTCAATTCCTCGGTACCACATACATAAAGAAAAGCCAAAAGTGGTGCTGTGGCTCAAGTGGTAGAGCACTAGCCTTGAGGAAAAAAAACCCAAGGACAGTGCCCAGGCCCTGAGTCTAAGCCCAGGACTGGCAATATATATTTAATTTATTATTCCTCAATTTTGCTCAACTGCAGCGGCAAAAAAGCCGATATGATAGCTCTGTCCTATTTGCGTTGTGAATAATAACCATTTCAGTGTCTGAGTGATCGGTGTGTTCTGCCTTATCCACTTCAACGAGCAATAATCTGAAAGCCAAGGACGAAGAGTTTAAAGCCACCATTGCATGCTCAACTGAATAAATCCTGTAGGAGTCTAAGTATGACAACTTTTTAAGGAGAGTCATCTCCAACTAACAGCTTCTTTTGGCAGTTGGACAAAACATCTCTAGACTGGCCTACCATCCTACAGGCAATAAAGAACAAGTTAAGTCACATCTCTCTTAAGGTGATGCTACTCCATAGAGTCTCACATATGCAGAACACAAGATTCACTCTTTAAAAGAACTGCGATAAGCCAAATACTAATGGCTCATACCTGTAGGGCTAGCTACTCAGGAGGCTGACATTGCAGTTTGAAGCTAGCTCTGGCAGAAAAGTCTAGTATACACGAATCTTCAATTAAGCAGTATAACAGCTGGACTGGAGATGTAGCTCAAGTGGTAAAGTGCCAGTTGTGAGTAAGAAGCTGAAAGCTTTGGCCCTGAATCCAAACTCAATAAATATCACTACCACCACCGTCAGCACAACACACACACACACACACACACACACACACACACACACGTCTAGTATTTAGAAATAATAAAACTGTTTTAGTAAATGAGTAAGATACTGTCCTCCCTTTGGAGCTGTGACTACATTTATTGTTTTAACCAGGCAGGTTAAGTACTTTATGGCTTCTATTTTCCTCAGAGGTTGATCCAAGTGAATCACTTGGGAGCATGAAATCCTTAAAGCTTTTATGTTCTAAATAATCTGTGTACCTGTCTTTGAACGTAAGCCCCTCTGAGAAAGCACTAGTAGAGTTACTTCAATAATCTGCAATCTAGTTTGTATAAAAACAAAGAAGTAAAAATAAAGTAAAATGAAGAAACAGATAGTGAGGAATATAAAACCCATCAATTTGTTATTATAGAAGTATGCTACTTGAGAGGTCATGTTGCACAAAGAACATGAACAATTCAAAGAGCAGCTGGATAAAGAACAGGGCTGAAAAAAAATTGACAACTGATGCATAAACACAAAGGAGAATTGATTAAATGGCTCCTAATTTAGACTTTGCCTTCATGACCTTTTGTTTAGTATTATGTAGTATTGAATTCTTATTATAAAAGTAATGCATGTTCTTTTTTTTTTTTTGCCAGTCTTGGGCTTGAGCTCAGGGCCTGAGCACTGTCCTTGAATTTTCTCAAGGCTAGAGCTCTACCACTTGAGCCTCAGCACCACTTCCAACTTTTTTTCTATGTATGTGGTACCAAGGAATCAAACCTGGGTCTTCGTGCATACTAGGTAAGCACTTTACCACTAGCCAAACTCCCGGCCCAATGCCTGTTCTTTTAAATAAAGAATCCAGAGGTGTAATTAGGAAAATTGCAAATCTTCTTACCAGCTTCTTTCATTTAGCTCACAAAGGTCTTTAATATTAACAGTTTTAAATGTGGTTTTAAACATTTTTCACCATGTTTGCATTCATGTACATATTTACACATAGGTTTGTTTTCTTTTAAGTTTTAGATGTGTTTTTCCACATTTTTTCTATGCATACATTTCTACATGTTACTTGCATATAGATTTGTTTCCTTTTAAAAATAAAAACAGCTGGGCACGGTGGCTCACACATGTGATCCTAGCTACTCAGGAGGCTGAAATCTGAGGATCCCTGTTCAAAGCCAGGCCAGGCACTAAAGACTGTGAGACTCTTATCTCCAATTAACCACTAGAAAGTGGGAAGTGGGGCTATGGCTTCAGGGGTAGGGTAGGGTGGTAGCCTTGAGCTGAAAAGCTCAGGGACAATGCTCAGGCCCAGGGGTAGGGTGGTTAGCTTTAAGCTGAAGAGCTCAGGGATAGCATCCAGGCCCAGAGTTCAAGCCCCATGACCCATAAAATAAATAAATAAAATAAAAACAAAACAATGTATAATTGTTTTGCCCTCTATAATGTTTTGTTTGTCTGTTTTTGTTTTTGTTTTTGTTTTTTTTGCCAGTCCTGGGGCTTAAACTCAAGGCAGAGCACTATCTTTGGGCTTTCTCAAGGCCAGGGCTTTACCACTTGAGCCATAGCACCACTTCTGGCTTTTTCTATGTATGTAGTGTCAAGGAATCTAACCCAGGGCGTTATGGGATTTAGGCAAGCACTCTAACACTGGGCCAAACTCATGGCCTAATTATTTTTTATTATTTTGTGGGCCATAGGACTTGAACTTGGCCTGAGTGCTATCCCTGAGCTCTTCAGCTCAAAGCTACCACCCTACCTTTGAGCCAAGCTCCACTTCCCATTTTCTAGAGGTTAATTGGAGATAAGAGTGTCAGGTCGGGGCTGGGAGTTTGGCCTAGTGGTAGAGTGCTTGCCTAGCATGCATGAAGACCTGGGTTCGATTCCTGGGTACCACATACATAGAAAAAAGCCAGAAGTGGTGCAGAGGCTCAAGTGGTAGAGCTCTAGCCTTGAGGAAGTCCAAGGACAGTGCTCAGGCCCTGAGCTCAAGCCCAGGACTGGCAAAAAAAGAAGTTCCAGGTTCTTTTGTGCCTGTGCTGGCTTGGAACCTTAATCCTCAGATCTCAGCCTCCTGAGTAGCTAGGAGGATTACAGGCATGAACCACTGTGCCCTGCTATTTTTATTTATTTATTTTTTATTAAAGAATTTATTGACATTGATTTTTACATCATATTTCAAATGACATGTTTAACAAACGAGTATTCAAGAAGGGAATCTCTATATTTTATTTTTTAACTTAAAACTACACAGTGATCTGTTCAAAGTCAATTCTAAAAATAAAGTATTTTTTAAATTACTGCATTTTACTTCTGTCTTCATTATAGCATTTGGCTTATATCTGGATTTTTGGCACTACACCTAAAAATAACACTTTTTTTTCAATGATAAATTCTGTACATATACTTTGTACATTAAATTCTGTATATCTGCCTAGCCTGAGTATATTCCAAAGAGGAAATTTGAAAAGTTTCTCTGAAATTTGTGTGACTTGAATAATCATATCCCTTTATCTGAACACAGACTCATTTTTAGTCATAGTGAATTATGGTCTTACTAATAGAGGGGTAATGACAAACAGAAACAAATACATTCACAAGAAGAACAGGAAATGGTTAAAAAGATTGGTTTCATTTATAGTTCCAGAATAGTTTTGTGAGAGTTCCACTTCACCTGAAAATCTCTCTGTGTAATCACAGACTGAGATATGTATGAAAGAAGGGGTCTCAGAGACAATTCAGGGGGCTGGGACTTAGGCCAAGTTGTAGAGTGCTTGCCTAGCATGCACAAAGACCTGGGATCATTTCCTTGGTACCACATAACACAGGAAAATCTGGAAGTGGTGCCGTGACTCCAGTGGAAGAGCACTAGCCTTGAGAAGGCCCAAGGACAGTGCTCAGCCCCTGAGTTCAAGCCCCAGGACTGGAAAAAGAAAAAAAAATTCAGTTACTAGCTTGTGGGTCAAGCACTGATAGGTGGCAATCTCACATGTTTTTCTTGGTTGGTATATCTTAGCTGAGATGAAGACATATAAACTTAGTACATGTGGAAACAATTTTATTCTAAGAAAATATACTGCTTAGCACATAGTGAATGTGAGACAGCTAAGGATCAAGGCAGACATATATATTTTTTAAATGTGAAAAGGAATGGTAACCCCTCTGTATAACACTTTAATAACAACAAAATCATATTTTAAAAAATCCCAGTAACAGGGAATACAACGAAAGAACGAATGAACAGTCCAACTTAAGAAGCCACTTCTGGGGGCCAGGAGTTTGGCCTAGTGGTTAAAGTGCTTGCCTAGCATTCACGAAGACCCGGGTTCGATTCCTTGGTGCCACATACATAGAAAAAAAGCTGGAAGTAGTGCTGAGGCTCAAGTAGTAGAGCTCTAGCCTTGAGAAAATCCAAGGACAGTGCTCAGGCCCTGAGCTCAAGCCCAGGACTGGCAAAAAAAAAAAAAAAAAAAAGAAGCCACTTCTGGAAAGGCAATTCCAGAACATAATGCACATGCTTGGGAGTAATGGCTGAGAGATAAGGCTAGCTGTCACTAGGGAAAAGGGTTTTACACTGGCTGAACTCAAACCAGAGTACTTTCTTTGCATAGAGCACATTCATTCTTTGCATAGGGCACTAGATCTTTTCTACTGGCCTGGATTCAGTTGGCTTACACCTAAAATCCTAGCTACTCAGGAGGCTGAGATCTGAGGATGGTGGTTCAATGCTAGCCCAGGCATGAAAATCCACAAGACTCGCATCTCCAATTAAAGACCAGAAAACTGGAAAACTGGAAGTGGTGCTGTGGCTCAAAGTGGTAGAGCACTAGCCTTGAACTGAAGATCTCAGGAACAGCACCCAGGCCCAGAGTTCAAGCCCCACGACCAAAAAAAAAAAAAAAGAGACAATTTCTACTGGCAATTATGTGCATTTATCGTAAGTTTAAAAAGACTACAACTATATAATGACACACGGCAGTCTCTTGAAGCTAAAGATGAGATTGAGGCTGGGCTTCCAGAAGGAACCACAAGCAGTAATTCAAAAGCCAGGTTTTTTTTTCTCACTAAAAATTATCATCTGTAATTATCTTCACTAATCTGTTTCATTCTTTTTCTATCTCTGCAGACCAGCTTCTCTTTCTTCTTTCCACAGGCTCTAAATTTGTATTGCATTGATTCAGAAGAAAAAGCAACTTTTCTAAATTCTTCACGGAGAGAGAAAAACGTATTGGATTATCTCAAGTCAGATGCCTGGGACCTGGACCTGTGGTCCCATCAGCCATGGGCTGGAGGTGGGGGAGTGAATGAGAATTTATTAAAAAGAGAGAGAGAGATGGTCAGATAGATACATAAAGCCAAGTCCAATAGCCTGATGATAATTGCTAGTCTCCAAGTGTGTACTCAACATCAGGGTTGAGAACATTAGAAAATTAGGACCTAGAAGAAATTTATCAATGAGAAAACTTGAGCCCAGAAGAACTCACTCCATGTCTCACAGCTAGTCAATGACAAAGTAAATTCATTCTTATTACCATGTACTGCAAGAGCGGAGGCCACCAGGACTGAAAAACAGTACATATTTCATTATATCATGAGAGCCATAAACAGTATAATTTAGGGAGGCTATGTGAATTTATATAGAGAGTACTGTTTTCTTTTTGTTGTTTCAGTTTAGGTTACTGAAACAGGATGTCTCTATGCAGCATAAGCTGGCCTCAGACTTCTGATTCTGCCCCAATTTGCCAATTGATGTTGCATGGCAACAGAGAGAGAGAAAGAGAGAGAGAGAGAGAGAGAGAGAGAGAGAGAGAGAGAGAGAGAGAGAGAGAGAGACAGAGACAGAGACAGAGACAGAGAGACAGAGACAGAGAGACAGAGACAGAGAGACAGAACTATTTAATTGTTACACTTTATTTCTCTTGTATGTAAAATACTATATAATTATTGATTTCTTTATATTGATTCTAAAAGCAACAGATTTTTTTCTTGAAATATATAAAAGTCTAGACTTTACAAAGCAGTAAGTGAAGTATCTACAAAGAGGTACCAAGGAGAATTTGAAGGATAAGGGATGTGGCACAGTGGTAGAGTTGGCTTAGCATGTACCAGGCCCTGGGGTTGATCCCCAGCAACACACACACACACACACACACACACACACACACACACACACACACACACACAAACGAAGGGAGATGGAGGGGTTTTAGAGGCTATTCTTTCACTCTTTTTCTCAATACATTTATAACTAGGTATTTGAAAGGACTCAATAATATGGACAGGAGTGGCTCAAGTGGTAGAATACCTGCCTAGCAAACCTAAGACACAGAGTTCAAATCCTATTACTACCAAAAAAAAATAGCAGCTTTCCTTCCAGGGAACCAAATTAGTTAGAAAATAAGATAGAAGAGTGGCACAACAAAAGGGAAAATTCTTTTTATTATTGTTAAAGATGAATTAGAGGACATAGGTTATTGTGCAGCCCAAATGTAACTGATAAATGAACCCCGGTATCAGACAAAAAAGATAACACGAAGCCAGGCATGGTGGCTCATGCCTGTAAACCTAGGTACTCAGGAGGCTGACATCTGAGGATCACAGTTCAAAGCCAGCTGGGGCACGAAAGTCCATGAGACTCTTATCTCCAACTATCACCAGAAAACTGGAAATGATGTTGTGGCTCAAGGGGTAGGGCGGTAGCCTTGAGCTAAAGAGCTCAGGGACAACACCCAGGCCCAGAGTTCATGTCCAATGACTGACAAAAAAAAGAAAAAAAAAGGATAACATGAGAGGAGATGACAATTTTTAATCCCAGCAGGCAATACAATTTCAAGGAAGGAGAGAAGCAGAGCTGGGCAAAATATTAACTCTTCATTATTCTCCAAGTTGACAAGTCCTTCCAATCTAACAAAGCAGTGAATAAAGGAATAGAGCAAAAGCTTACAGTGTGATTTAATTCTCTAGAAGGAAAAACAGTTCATCCTTGTGTTCTGATTAGAAGGGGACAGCCAGAAGATTAGATATTGTTCAATAAATATACAGGTATATTTTACTTCTATAAGTTGATTTTCCCCATATAAATGCAAATAAGTCCATTTAACTACTTGCACATATTCTATGATAGTATTATCCTCCATTTAATTAATTAATTAATTAATTAATTAATTTTTTTTGCCAGTCCTGGGCTTGAGCTCAGGGCCTGAGCACTGTCCTTGGACTTTCTCAAGGCTATAGCTCTACCCCTTGAGCCTCAGCACCACTTCCGGCTTTTTTCTATGTATGTGGTACCAAGGAATCGAACCTGGGTCTTCATGCATGCTAGACAAGCACTTTAACCACTAGGCCAAACTCCCGGCCCCCTCCATTTAATTTAATCAGTTCTTGATCCATAGACATTGAAGTCTTTAACATTTTCACTGTCCTAGAAAGTGCTCCAGTGAGTACTCTTTTGCCACATTTCGCTCCTTTGTTCAATCATTCTCTTAGGATTTGTTCAAAATGTAGAATAAAAGTAGAATATGGAAAAATATGCACATTAAAGACTTTATATATAGTTAATTTTGAACCATGAAAACACAGCATTTTCTATGTATTGGTGTGTTTTCAGATCAACACTTGTGAGAGAGTCTACATCTTGCCCAATATTGCATATTACTTTTCAGTCTCTCTTGTTTTAAAAACATGCTAAGCAAATGGCTGTCACTCACCTCTTATTTCTTTTCATCCTTTTTTTGCCAGCCCTGCAGCTTGAACTCAGGGCCTGAGCACTGTCCTTGGGCTTTCCTCAAGGCTAGTGCTCTACCACTTGAGCCACAGCAGCACTTCTGGCTTTTTTTCCGTGGAATCGAACCCAGGTCTTCATGTATGCTAAAAAGCACTCTACCACCAGGCCAAACTCCCAGCCCTCTCATTTGTTTAATTATTGTGAAGTTATACATTTTATTACATCTCTTCTCACAGAGGAATATCAACTGATCTAAATTATGGACTCAACTTTACCAGAATACAGGATGCCTTTCAGTATCTGAACAGCAAATTTGGCTTTGCAACCGTGTGAAAAATTGATGGTGTTATTTGGCTCAGTGGATATATTAGATTAACGTATGATCTCAGAATCAATGTTCAGTCTATATATTTGCGTTGTGGATAATTACTGTAATAAATGCAGACTTGACATTTTAGTAGAAGAAACATAGTGCATTAGGCTGGTGTCCCAAAAGTATTGCAGGATTAGGAGGTTAGAAACTAAGAAACACAGAAGGCCAGCTCTTTGGCTCTACAATTCTTTCCTTCAGTCTTCACCATGGTGAAATCAGAGGAGACAATATTTGTTTTCTATTTTCCTGAAAAAGTCTTCACATGTCATTTCTTGTTCTCTGGGCACGTGGATAAAGTATTACTAACTCTCAAAGTAACAAAACCAAAGCCTGCTGCTTGTAGGTATTCACTTCACTGAAAAAAAAAATGGTAGCGTATGTTAATAGCACCAGTGAAGTAAGCTGTCTAGCTATGTATCAAGGAAGATCATTAAGTCTGGGCACCAGTGGCTCCTACCAGCAATCCCCGATACTCATGAGGCTGAAATTCAGAGAATCATTGTTTGAAATCAGCCCTGGTGGAGAAGTCCTCCAAAATAAGCAAAAAGTGGTAGGATGCCAGAGTAGCAGATGAACCGAGCAAGAATAAGGCCTTTGAATAAAAATCTTCCCCTTCCCCCACAAAAGACAGCTAGGTCAAATGTATTAATATCGGCAAAAAGACTTAGATAGTTTCAGGCATAGGGTACCATCACATTCAGAGCAGCAATCATCAGGAAACGAACAAGAAATGCTAGTGAGGATGTGGGGAGAAAGGATTGCTCTTGGCTGATGTGGAAATGTCAACTAATAGAATCACTATGGAAATCAGCATAGAGAATCCTCAAAAAACTAAACATAGTCCTTCCTTATCATCCTGACATGCCACTCCTTGGCATATATCTGAAGGCATTTAAATCAATATGTAATTTAAAAAATGCCTGCATACTCCTGTTTATTATACTCTGTTAACAATACCCCAGCTGTGGGATCAACCAAGGGGCCCAATGAGGAGGCTGTGATCTAAGGAGCAGGATTTGAAGCAAGCTTAGGAAAAAAAATGTCTATGCGATTCTCATCTCCAATTAGCCTACCAAAAAGCTGGGAGTGGAATTATACTTCAAGTGGTAGAGTGCTAGCATTGAGTGAAAAAGCTCAGGAACTATCCAGAGTTCAAGCTCCAGGATCAGCACTAGAAAAAAGTAAATCTTCCTATTTCAAAAGGAAAAAACGCTGATAATTTGATACTATACCTAGTTGAGTTCTGTTTTGTTCTTTCTTCTCTTTCTAGTGCTCTAATTTATCCTCTTTAGATATTTTCCATGGATTTGTTTCTGCTTTCCTTTGCCATTTCTTTGAATCAAAATTTTGTGAAGCCATCTTTCTTTATGTAACCTAGGCTGCCCTCAAATGCCTTCACCTCTCCAGTTCTGGGATAATAGGCATGCGTGTAATATTTAATTAATTTTGAATTTTTGCAATTTGCCACATTTCATATAGAACATAAGAATTTACTCTATAGTGAGTACATTTGCATGCCTTAAAAATTGTCATTTTCCCTCATATTTTGAAGGCTTATACCAAGTACTCAGATACCTTTATTTTAATTTCAAGAAAACAGAGCCAAGCTCATGCCTGTAATCCTAGCTACTCAGGAGGATGGGATCTGAGGATCTCAGTTTGAAGGCAGCCTGGGCACTAAAGACCATTAGACTCTTATCTCCAGTTAATCACTAGAAAATAGGATGTGGGCTGTGGCTCAAGGGGTAGGATGATAGCCTTGAGCTGAAGAGCTCCGGGATAGTGTCCAGGCCCAGAGTTCAAGCCCCATGACCTGCAAAAAAAAAAAAAGAAAAAAGAAAGGATACATATTTTAACCTATTAATAGCAAATGAAAGTGTCTAGAAGAAGCTGATCCTGAATGGAGACAACTGTTCTCTTCTAATTAGGAAAATGCAAATCACTTAGTTTTGTATTTCTTTTCAATTTATTTCCCTTTCTCTTTGATAACCTGTGGAGTTACAAAGCAGAGAGACAAGAGGAGGAAAATTAGAATTACAGATAGGCTGGAGGTAGAAAAAGGGTTTTTTTTTTTTACCCCCACCATATTAGAACACCATAAATTAACTGTTTATCAGTTAAAGCATAGAAGAACTAGAGTAAAACAAATGTGTTTACCTATTAACTATCTGGTAAGGAGAAAATTTCTAAGCCTAAAGCCCAAAAATTAAAGTACAAAGGACAGAATTGAATGATTCTATAAATTCAATTTGTAACTCCAAATTAAAATGCAAATGAACTGCCAATATTTTTTAACAGAAAACATAATGAAGGGTAATTTTTATTGAATAAAGAATTGTAGAGGCTGGGAATATGGCCTAGTGGTAGAGTGCTTGCCTAGCATGCAGAAGACCTGGGTTTGATTCCTTCATATTACATACGCAAAAAGCCAGAAGTGGTTCTGCGGTTCAAGTGATAAAGCATTGTGCTTAAACTCAAGCACAGTGCCTAAGACCTGACTTCAAACCTCAGGACTGGCCATAAAAAAAAAAACCTTAAAAATATTAACGTTGGTGGTGGTGATGGTAATATTTGTTTTTGCTTTTGAGTTTTTTTGTTTAGGGAGTGGTCAAGGTGGGCACACAAAAGGAAGGAGGAGGGGTAGGGGAGGGAAATTGGGACAAAAATATGAGAAGGGTAGCAATGATTGTTAAGAAATGTACTTCTATCTGGCAAATATAATGCAACCCTTCTATTAATTACAAGAACCCCCCTCCCCCAAAAAAAGGAAAGAGGAAGGGGAGGCAAATGCAATCATGCAATTCAGTATACACTACATGGCAAAGAAAATCTTGTAACTTGTGGGCCGGAATGGGAGGAGGAAATGGAGAAAGGAAAGAAAATGGTGACATTGTCCACAAAAGTTATGAACTCATTACTAGACTTACAAAATAGTAAGCCCTCTGTATAACACCTTAATAAAAGCCATAAAAATTATATTTAACAATTTATCAGAAAAATCACACCATGAGACATAAAATATATAATTCACTATGAAATCTTTAATGTGGAAATTGTTGAACTTAATAAAGATACAACAAAGCTGGGCACTGGTGACTCACTCCTGTAATCCTAGCTACTCAGGAGAATGAGGATTGTGGTTCAAAGCCAGCCTGGGCACAAACGTCCATGAGACTCATCTCCAATTAACCACCAGAAAAACAGAAATAGAGCTGTGGATCAAGAAATAGACTACTGGGTGGGGGGAGGGTAATGGGTACCAAGACATGTGAAAGGGTATCAATGTACATGAATTAATGCACCTTCTATCTGGCAAATATCATGTAACCCTTTTACTAATTACAATAAAAAATTAAAAAAAAAGAAATAGACTACTAATCTATCACTTAGATAGCCTTAGATATCACTTAGCCTAGCTCCAAAGCTCAGAACCAGCACCCAGGACCTTGTTCAAGCCCGACAACTGACAAAAAAGATACAACTAAATAATTAGATTAAAACTAAAATAATTAGGTATCTTTTGTTGCCTATTAATTTCTTAAGTAGGACTCGGGGAGTAGTTCAGTAGCAGTTCATTTGACACAAAACTGTAGGTTCAATTCTCACTAGTACAAAAAATATTTTTAAGACCCTTTCTGATACTTGTATAGATATTAACCAAACCTCCTTCCCTCCTTTCTGCCTTCTGCAGGAGCTCAAATGACCTATACACTTGATCCCTCACTTCTTCTGAAGGAAAAATGTTTTCCTGACATAAGTTTGAAGAGGTAAATAAGGTATGAATAAGCCATGCTTGCCCCCTTTCTTCTTCTGGGGTCAAGCTCTTCACCCAGAGCCTGTTTTACTCCACCTTGCTGTGTGATTGGACATTTCTAGCTTGGGTTCAATTGTAGAGATTAATATAAAAAGAAGATTCATCAGGAGATATAAACATATTCCTTTATGTCAGACTTGCTAATGATGAAAGTATGTTTTGGATACCATCTTTTTTTTTTTTGCCAGTCCTGGGCTTGAGCTCAGGGCCTGAGCACTGTCCTTGGACTTTCTCAAGGCTAGAGCTCTTCCACTTGAGCTTCAGCACCACTTCTGGCTTTTTTTCTATGTATGTGGTACCAAGGAATCGAACCCGGGTCTTCATGCATGCAAGGCAAGCACTTTAACCACTAGGCCAAACTCCCGGCATTGGATACCATCTTTATTCTGTTTTAACACTTCCATTGCTTTAAATATTGGCCATAAAGAGGGGTGCTGTTTATTGGGACCTCTCCAAATCTAGCCCTTTTACACTATGTACTTAAAGCTTTAAAGATATTTGAAGCATTTTCATTTCTGGGAATTACAATTACACAAAGATTTATTACTCATGACTTCATTGTATTTTTAAATTAATAATACAATTATCATTAATGTACCTATATTGCCTCATTAAAAGGCAAAAATCAGAATGTAAAAGAATATATATTCTTTAATCATTAAACCAATATTTGTAGTACCTACTATGAGTCAAGTACTTTGTTATGTAAAATAAAATACAAAGAAAAAGAACTGGAAGAAAATATGCCAAAAATCATATGAATGATTAATTGTAAGAAGCAGTACAAATTCTGATACCTCTTTCTGATTGTGTGCCTCATTCTTTTTTTGACAGACATCCAAATCTCTTTTACTGGGCTAGGGGAATGGGTCTCCAGGGCCCAGCGCCCTCACTGCACAGCTTGTTCATGGCGCTGCCTCCGGAATCCCGAGGCTTCATCCCATCTGGAAGCTCTGGAGGGCTGGAAAAGGGCTCAATGTACCAGACCTTAAAGGCTTCATCTGCCTGGAAGTTGAGGCCCACTGTGGCAGGATCTGTGGCTGTTCTCTGTCTCTGTCTCTGTCTCTGTCTCTCTGTCTTTCTCTGTCTCTGTCTCTCTGTCTCTGTCTCTCTGTCTCTGTCTCTCTGTCTGTCTGTCTGTCTGTCTCTCTCTCTCTCTCTCTCCCTCTCTCTCCCCCTTCTCTCTCTCTCTGTCACTCATGGGGCTTGATCTCTGAACCTGGACGCTGTCCCTGAGCTCTTCAGCTCAAGGCTACTACTGCCCTACCACTTGAGCCACAGCACCACTTCTGGTGGTTAATCGGTGATAAGAGTCTCACGGACTTCAGTGCCTGGGCTGGCTCCGAACCATGATCCTCAGATCTCAGCCTCCTGAGTAGCTAGGATTACAGGTGTGAGCCACTGGCACCTGGCTAACACGTATTACTTTTATAACTTTTGAAGGTATATTTATCAATCCAGAATACATTGAGAACTCCTAAAACTCAATGATAACAATAGCCAAAAATAAAAGCCCAATCAAAACGGAGTAAAAGACTTGTATAGACATTCCTCCAAAGAAGATATATAAACTACAAATAATCACACAAAAGAAACATAATACAACTAATTAATAATAAAATGCAAATCAACACTACATGAGACACTAATTCAAACCCGTTGGAGTCTGAAACCAAACAGCAACAACAACATGTGAAGATGTGGAGAAACTGGAATCATAATCGTTGTGTCCTGTTAGAGGGAATATAAAATGGTGTAGTCACTGTGGAAAATAGTGCGATTTTTCTTTAAAAAAAATAGAGCCAGGCCCAGTGGCTAATTCCTATAATCATAGCTATTCAGGAGGCTGAGCTCTGAGGATTACAGTTTGCAGCCAGCCTAGGCAGTCTGCAAAATCTATCAAAAAAGCCAGAAGTGGAGCTGTGGCTCAAGTGGAAGAGCGGTAGCCGTGAGCAAAAGAAGTTCAGGGACAGCATCCAGGCGCTGAGTTTAAGTCTCAGGACCAGTATAAAAAAAAGGATCATCATGTGATCCAGCAGTTCCACGTCGGGGTAGATAATAAGAGAATTAAAAGAAGGCCTGGTGCAGGGGGTAGAGTGCTAGCTTTGAGCATGAAAAGGCTCAGGGACAGCATCCAGGTCCTGAGTTCAAGCCCCAGGGTGGGAAGGAAAAGAAAAAGAAAAAAAAGAAGAGGAATCTTAAAAAGACACTAGTGTAACCACCCTTCATAGTGGGGTTACTCAGAATAGCTATAACATGGAAGCTGGATGAGTGTCCATCAATGGATGAATGGATAAATAAAATGTATTTTGTAATATGTATATGCATACATATAGAATAGTATTCATACTTAAAAAAGAAAGGGGAAAAGAAAGGAATCCTGACATAGTATGAACCTTGAAAACAATATGCAAAGTGAAAAAAAGCTTATTACAAAAAATCCACATGTTTTGCCAATAGGATGTAGAATAGGTAATATAAAAATGAATGTTGGGACCAGGAGTTTGGCCTAGTGGTAAGAGTGCTTGCCTAGCATGCATGAAAACCTGGTTTCAATTCCTCTGTACTACATACTTAAGAAAAGCCGGAAGTGGTGCTGTGGCTCAAGTGGTAGAGCACTAGCCTTAAGGAAAGCTCAAGGAGAGTGCCCAGGCCCTGAGTTCAGTCCTCAGGACTGGCAAAAAAAAAAATGAGTGTGAGGTAGTGGTATTAGGGTTTGTGAGGATGAAGAGAAAGCATTATTACTTAATGAATTCAGTAATCCCTTCAGTAATTCAGTTTCATAAAATAAAACTTATAGAGGCTGGGCACTGATGGCTCAGACCTGTAATCCTAGCTACTAAGAAGGCTGAGATCTAAGGACTGGGGTTCAAAAATAGCCAGAGCAGACTCTTTATCTCCAATTAACAAGCAAAAAGCTGGAAGTGGAGGTGTGGCTCAAGTGACAGAGTGGCAGTCTCAAGCGGAAAAAGCCAAGTGAGAGTGTGAGGGCTTGAGTTTAAGCAGTACTGGCATAAACAAACAAACAAACACAGGGCTGGGCGCAGTGGCTCATACCTGTATTCCTAACTACTCCGGAGGCTGAGATCTGAGGATCGTAATTCAAAGGCAGTCCGGGCACTAAAGAACTAAAGAACATGAGACTCTTATCCCCAATTAATCACTAGAAAACGGGAAGTGGGGCTGTGGTTCAATGGGTAGGGCGGTAGCCTTGAGCTGAAGAGCTCAGGGACAGCGCCCAGGCCCAGAGTTCAAGCCCCATCATCCATTCATTCATCCATCCATTCATCCATCCATACATCCAATGTGGCCAGGAGTTTGGCCTAGTGGTAGAGTGCTTGCCTAGCACGCAAGAAGACCCAGGTTCAATTCTTCAGTACCACATACATAGAAAAAGCAGGAAATGATGCTGTGGCTCAAGTGGTAGAGAGCTAGCCTTGAATAATAACTAAAGCCCAGTCCCTGAGTTCAAGTCCTAGGATCATTACCAAAAATTATTCAGAAAAAAATTAAATAAGCTCAGTCAAATCGGTATGAGCTACACATAATAAAATAGTTCTAAGTGTAAGTAACCAGCAGACTTGCTATAATTAACAAAAGAAAACAGAGTGTCTGATTAAATTTCAATTGCAGCTAGCATTTTTTTAGCATGTTTCATGCAGTATGCCCCACATAATGTTGGGAATATTTTATAGAGATATACTATTTGTATCACATTAAGTTTAACTTTAACTGGCTTCCTGTACTTCCTTGGACAGTAGTTGGGCTTTACAACAGAATAATTCACAGTCATTGGGGTTGTGGCCTGTGTGTCATTGATTTAAGATTTTTCCCAGATTAGAATCACAATGTACAGTAATTGAGAACTACTGCTCTAGAAATGTGAATTTTAGAGGCATTAATTGGGTAAGTCAGCATCAGGAGAATTGTTGTTGGGTATCAACAATAATTGGTATCAAGGTGAGTTAAATCTCTGTAGTCATTTTAACACATTACATAAGAAGGTGGTTCAAGCTTGCTGTGTCTGTTCCCAGAGAAGCTATTTCATCTTGCTGATATCAGTTACAGTGTTACATTTCAAATTTGGTGCCTGCCTCTGGTTTCTTTCTTTTGTATGACAGCTGTCTTCAGAGAGACAGCTTCTCTTGACTCTTAGCTAAGGCTAAGACATAAAAATGCTCTTCAACTTGAAGGTTAGAGTGGTAACACTCTTTTTGTTGTTTGTTTTTGTTTATGGGTTTTCTTTTTTGGTCAGTCCTGAGGCTTGAACTTAGGGCCTATGCACTGTCCTTGGACACTTTTTGCTCAAGTATAGTGTTCTGCCACTTGAGCACCAGCACCACTTGCGGCTTTTACTGAGTATGTGGGACTGGGTAATCGAACCCAGGGCTTTGTGCATGCTAGGCAAGGACTCTTACCACTAGGCAATGCTCCCTGCCTGAAACACTGGTTTTAAGTCAGCCATGATTCAGTAATCTCCTTCAGCTCTTTTAGACAGTCTTCTTTTTCACTTGCATAGATGGAGAAACTATAGGTAAGAATAATTTGGTGACTTATATAAGGAATACAACCAATAGCAAACTCAGAAATTTGAATCCCTAATTCATGGTGAAAGTCTCCAATTTTGGTTAATACTGGTCAGAAAAACAAAACATATATTTCCAGGCTTTTTCCAGAACGGAATGTCACCTGATGGTATTTCTTTTTTCCCCATATTGCTTGCTATCTGTCTACTCATCAGAGCAAAGCAACCACTGTGGCAGAGAAGAATGGGGTGTTATTTGATGCCAAATTGAATCTGCTGAAATTCAGTGAACTAAGACTAGAGAATTATTACAGTGACTCAGTATGTGTGTGTCTGTTTTTGATTTTTATCAATGATAGCAAGCTGCACTTGCTTTTAATTTCCTCTTAAATATTAGGATGTTTCAAAGTGTCCACAGTTACTGATGTCTAGACCATTGTGTTTCTGATCGTGGTGATAGAAGTTAGCCAACTTTTAAACTAAAAAAGACTTGTCTGCAAAGTTCTAACTGAATTCTCCACATTTCAAGAGTATTTATCCAAAACCAGAAAGAAAACATGAATATTTTTCAATTCAAGGCTAATTTTTTAATCATTCTTCTTGTCAGTTTGTTGTTACAAGCCACTGACCCAAGTGAGGACTGGAAGCATAGGCAACTTGGCTAAGATCTCCCAATTTTCAGTGTATGTGTGTGTGTGTGTGTGTGTGTGTGTGTGTGTGTGTGTGTGTGTGTGTGTGTGCGTGTGCGGGCACGCGCGTGCGAGCGCGCGTGCCCATGCATGCACCAGTCCTAGGGCTTGATTTCAGGACTTGGGTACTGTCCCTGAGTTTTTTTTATGTTCAAGGCTTGCACTCTGACACTTGAGCCACAACTCCATTTCCAGCTTTTTTGGTAGTTAATTGGAGATGAATCTCTTTGGCTTTCTTGCCTGGCCTGGATTCAAACCATGATCCTCAGATCTCAGTCTTCTTAGTCACTAGGATACCAGGCATGAGCCACTGGCACTGGCTATCTCATGATTCTTATCTCTCCAGAAGTAAGTGTTCAGAAGTGGATTTGACTTCAAAAGAATAGAAAGCCAGACACTCGATTTCCCCACTAGGCATAATAATAAGACTCTGGAAAGAAATTATATTATTACCCAGTGGTAGTAGACCCTTATCTCTAGCCTCCACCTCTTCCCAAGTCAGAAAAAGTTTCTGCATGGCCCTTTGCTTAAGGAAGACAGCAGTTTCAGGTGAGAATTTTTCCCAGTCCCAAATTCTGAATATTTATGACAGGAAAATTCAACTCCTCATACTCCAGTCATAGTCCTCTAGTCTTGTAGCTGCTATGTGCCATAGGACTTTCAAAATTAGCTTTCTGATTTATGTAAGTTCCAGTAATTCAGAAATCCCACATCATATCTCTTCACCCAGAAAGAAACTCCCTTGTGGTTCAGTAGGTTTATGGGTTTTATGCTATGAAAAGAAAAACTTTATATCTTATGAACTCCTTATATCCTTCCACTATGTCCTCTGATCAGTCATTATTAAAATTTCTTATCTACTCAGGCTTTCTCTGAAAAGTTGTCTTAATTGTTTAACTGAAAGAAATTATTCCTGAAAACTTCACCAACAATTATTTTTAGAAATGCAGTTGTGGTTTTTCGTTTATACTATTGAATCTAGATATAAGAATTTGTGTTCCTACTTATCTTTGTGACTTCAAGATTACTGTTTCTCCCCTGTGGTTAAAATCATTCATCTTAGGGGCTGGGAGTTTGGCCTAGTGGTAGAGTACTTGCCTAGCATGCACGAAGACCCAGGTTTGATTCCTTGGTACCACAATCATAGAAAAAAGCTGGAAGTGGTGCTATGGCTCAAGTGATAGAGCTCTATCTAGCCTTGAGAAAAAGTCCAAGGACAGTGCTCAGGCCCTGAGTTCAAGCCCCACGACTGGCAAAAAGAAATCATTCATCTTAGAACTTGTAAAATAAAATGTTATTAGCAACTACCAGTCCTTGTAGTATCTATCTGCTAATTCCATGTCACTCATTCCCCTTTCTTGAGACTTTTTTTAAATGAGATTTTGTGTGTGTGTGTGTGTGTGTGTGTGTGTGTGTGTGTGTGTGTGTGTGTGATGGAGCTTGAACTCAGCCTGAGCTTTTCAGCTCAGGCTATTGCCCTACCCTTGAGCCAACCCCTACTTCCCATTTTCTAGAGGTTAATTGGGGATAAGAGTCTCAGGTCCTTTTGTGCCCGGGCTGGCTTTGAACCTTGATCCTCAGATGTCAGCCTCCTGAGTAGCTAGGATACAGGTGTGAGCCACCATGCCCACCTTCTTGGCACTTTTGTTTTTGCCAATCCTGGACTTGAGCTCAGGGCCTGAGCACAGTCCTTGGACTTTCTCAAGGCTAGAGCTCTACCACTTGAGCAACAGCACCACTTCTGGCTTTTTTCTATGTATGTGGTACTGAGGAATCGAACCCAGGTCTTTGTGCATGCTAGGCAGGTACTCTACCACTAGGCCAAACTCCCAGCCTGACTTCTCATTCTTTCCAATGGATTCCATCCCATATTCTTGGTAATTTCAATATCTGCATCATTGGTTCTTCTAATAGTCTAATGCCTTTACCCCTTTACCCTCTCTTTTCCAAGTATTGAATTTCTATTGATATGAAGGTCTAACAAAACCTTTATGTTCCAACAGCTACAACATTGTCCAGTATCAAACTTTCTGGCTATCCCTCCTTTTTTTCTAACTCAATTCCTCTCAGACCATAATTTAAAAGATAATTTGATCCACTCCAATACATAAATATCTCCATATTTGTCATCTTCTCTTAATTCCTACCAATTTACTTCTTTTCAGTTAGATATCTGTGATTAATAATTACAAGCTTGCCAACATGGGCCAAGTCATTCATCCTGGTAATCCTAGCTATTCCAGAAGATGAGATCTGAGGATTACAGATCAAAGCTTGTATGGGCAGGAAACTCCATGAGACTTTAAGCTTTAATTGATGATAGCAGAACTGTAGTTCAAGTAGTAGATTGCTAGCTTTGAGTAAGAAGGCTCAGTGCCAGCACCAGGGCTGGAGTTCAATCAAGGCCCAGGACCAGCATACCCCCAAAAATATAATATTTCCATGTTACACACCCTTAGATTCATGCTTCTCTCTCATTATAATATATTTTATTATAAAAATTCAATGCTGGGGTTGGAGGCATAATTGAGGTAGGAGAGCACCAATGAGTGAAAATATCAGATACTGAGTTTGAACCCTAGTCTGATACTAGGGTTCCAATGTTTTGTAAATCTATAACTTTGCCTACACCAACTTTGGATTCACATAGGTTAACGCAAGAGTATGCAGTGTCATAATATTATCGGCTGTTATAACTTGGTATTGTGATTACAGATGTCTTCAGGGTGCTTCATGCTCTGTGGTAGCCCTGTGGAGCTTTTTAAAATTTTCTTGTGAGTCACGGGGTTTGAATTTTGGGCCTGGGTGTTCTCCCTGAGCTATTCAGCTCAAGGCCAAGGCCCTAACCCTGGAGCCACAGCCCCACTTCCCCTTTTCTAGATATTAACTGGCAATAAGAGTAGTCTTTAGTACCTGGGTTGGCTTAGAACTGCAGTCTCCAGATCTCAGCCTCCTGAGTAGGTCGGATTACAGGTGTGAGCCACCATGCTCAGCTCTGTGCAACTTTTCTAGCCCATTTACTCTCCTTTCTCATCCATTCTGCCTCAGCTGCTTCATACTTTCTGATACTTTCTAACCTTCAGTATTTCCCATCCTCTGCATTGGTGTAGCATCTTCTTTATAAATAAGTGATGAGAGGAGTGAGTCTACAAGTTCTTACCACATTGACCAGTCTTTGCTCTTCTTATTTTGTGTGACTATTGGATGACCTGGCTGTTCTCCTAGCCCAAGATGCCCTTCCTACTTGTGATTAATACCTTCCCAAATCATATTCTGAAAGGAAATGTTTGTTTTTACCAACCTTATATTATCAATTTTTTCATATTCCTGAATGAAAGTTTCAGATTTCACTGAATCTCTCCCATTGCATCCAAGCATGTTATTCCTCACCTCTTAAAAGAACCATCCAATGACCTCATTTTCCCTGTCAGTCACTGCTCCTTTCTCTCTTCATTATTAAAAAAACGAATTGAGTTACCTGAAAACAAGTCCTATGCTGACCACCTTGAATTCCTTTCCCGATTTTTCTTTTTCAAGTTTAAAATAATTGTGTCCAAACAATGAGTACTCTTTGCTACTTGGAATATTCCATTCCATCTACCATCAAAACGTAAAGAAAGCCCAGCACTGATGGCTCATGCCTGTAATCCTAGCTACTCATGAGGTTGAGATCTAAGAAGTATGGTCTGATGCCAGCGTGGCCAGCAAAGTACATAATTTCCAGTTAACCATCACAAAAGCTGGAAGTAGAGCTGTGGCTCAAATGGCATAGTGCTTGCCTAAAGCACAAAAAGCTCAGGGACAACATCCCATCCCTGAGTCCAAGCACCAGGATTGGAAAAATATGTAAACAAATAGTATTTTCAAAAAAATAGACTAAGGGCAGGGAGGTTGGCCTAGTGGTAGAGTGCTTGCCTAGCATGCAAGAAGACCCAGGCTTGATTCCTTAGTATGACACACATAGAAAAATCTGGAAGTGGTGCTGTGGATCAAGTGGTAGAGCTCTAGCCCTGAGAAAGCCCAAGGACAGTGCTCAAGCCCTGAGTTCAAGCCCCAGGACTGGTAAAAAATAAAATAAAGTAAGAAGCTGGGCTCTAGTGGCTCACTCCTATAATCCTAGCAACTAAGATCTAAGAATCATGGTTCAAAGCCAGCCTGGGCAGGAAAGCCCAAGAGACTCCTCTCCAATTAACCACCCAAATGCCAGAAGTGGAATTGTGGCTCAGAGATCAGGCCCTTAATTCAAGCCCCTGGACCAGCACCAAGAAAGAAGAAAGAAAGAAAGAAAGAAAGAAAGAAAGAAAGAAAGAAAGAAAGAAAGAAAGAAAGAGAGAAGAGAAAGAAAGAAAGAAAGAAGGAAGAAGAGAAGAAAGAAGAGAAATGAAAGAGAAAAAGGAAATGTCCCAAATTCAACCAATGTTTGTTAATTTCTTCACAATCTTCCAAGCTTAAACTACTATGATTGTTTTCCCATATAACCAATGCCTTCTTGGTTTGTCTCGTTATCCTTAACAACACTTCTATTTAAAACGTCAATCTTCATTAGAAATCCTTTATTGAGCCTGGCATGATGGTTCACACCTGTAATTCCAGCTACATGGGAGGCAGAGGTCAGGAGGTTCATGGTTTGAGGCCTGCCAGGGCAAAAAGTTAGAAGACCCTATCTCAACCAATGAAAAACTGAACCTGGAGGCATGAGCTGTATTACTTACCAAATGTTTGAAAAACCCCTTGTTACTTTATATTACATCCTGGTAAAACAGATACACAATGCTTTTCTTATATTTGTCTTTGTAGATGCTTTGGTATACATCATGTACCACATTTTTCTCATGCTACTGTAAAAATGAATTCCAACTCTTTGTGCTAGATTATTTTTTCTTCATCTGTTGTAAGTGCCATGGTATGCTATCCTCTATGAGAGGGCAACTTGCAAACTAATATTTAGTCCACTTTGTGACACTTAGAGAGAAAGCTATCTGTAGGTATGATAATCTACCAGGAGTGTGATAAGAACTTATGTATTCCTCCAGGGATTTCTCTGCTCCTTAGATACAAGGTAAGTGGGAAAGATGGAACAGAAATAAAGCTCTTAAATATCAAAACAAAGACAAAGACAAAGATCATAATAATTTATTTATTCCTTCCATAAGTACTTGCTGAACTCCTGCAATATGCCAGGAATTAAGGAAAGCATTAGAGAAACAGAGAATAGATGTCAAAGAATTTACAGTAGGTTAGGGCAGTGTGACAGTGCAGGTATGAATGAAGATATGAAATGATTTAAATTTGTCATTAGTGTTCTTATGGAAATAAAGCATTATGCTGAACTCAAAATCAATCAGGGGGATTGTGATAGGAAAAATAATGTCCCCTGTGAGATGTACACATTCTAATGACCCACATCTTCAAATCCAATTAACACTGTGAATCAGTGAACCTTGAGGAGGCGAGATAGTCCAGTTTCTCTGGCTAGACTCAACATTACCACAAGGATTCTTAAAAATGGAAGAGAAAGATAGTAGAGAGTATGTGTCATAAAGAAAGACAGCTGAAGATGCTGCACTCTTGCCTTTGAACATGGAAAGGAGGGACTACAAACCCCCAAATATAGGCACTCTATAAAAGCGGGGAAGAATAAGGAAACCACTTTCCCTTAGAATCTCCAGAAATAAGTCACATCATTGTCCCCTGCCATTTATCCCAACCTCAAAAATTCCCTAATGTTACACAGTAAAATATCTTCCTAAGTGCTTTGAGTGCTAATACCTTTGAGTTTAGCCCAGCGAGATCCATTTTGGACTTGTGATCTTCATATGTGGTAGATAATATATTTGTTTTTGTCTAAAGCCATTGCGATATTGTTAAAGTAGCCGATGTGGATAGGACAGTCTCAAACATTTTCCTAAAGAGATACCATTAATCTGAGCTGAAAGGTTAGAGGATGCATGTCATGCAAGCAGCTAGTGATAACACATTTCAGGAAGAGAAAACTGCCAGCTCAAGACTGAAAAGTGGAGGTTATTAAATTCTAGAAATTAGTGGAAGGTCAAAGTAATTCAAGTGGAAAAAAAGTGAGGACGTACGTACTTATCAAGAGATTGATGATTTATATAGATTTAATTTAGGCATGGGCTTATAGGCCATTCAGGAATTTAGATTTTACTAAATCTACAAAGGAAGATTAGATTTTACTGAATACAAATGGGAAGACATTGATTGCTTATAAATAAGAGTATGACATGATCTGTCTTCAGTGTTCTTAAGAATATGTTTCATTGCATTATAGTTGGGAATGTGGTTTAGTGGTAGAGTGCTTGCCTAGCACGCATGAAGCATTGGGTTCAATTCCTCAGTACCACAGAAACAGAAAAAGTCCGAAGTGGTGCTGTTACTCAGGTGGTAGAGTAGTTGCTTTGATCAAAAATAGCTCTGGGACAGTGCACAGGCACTGAGTTCAAGCCCCAAGATTGTGTGTGTGTGTGTGTGTGTGTGTGTGTGTGTGTATTCATACTATGTATAAAGCATAGTGTATGCAAAACAATTTTACAGAATGATAACCCAAGTGAAGAACCATATGGAAAATTTGCTTTTGTTTCTAAATGTTCACTTAACGTAATATTACATTTATGAGATTGGGTCATACGGTTACATGTAGTAGCAGTTTACAGATTACCATTGCTCTATTTCAGTCCATAGAAACTACAATTTATTCGTTCATTCTATTTTTTAAAATTTTTTTCATGAGGGTGATATATAGAGGAGTCACAATTACATTAACGAGGTAGTGAGTACATTATTTCTTGAACATTGTTACTCCTCCCTATCCATTCTATTTTTAAATAAAAATTTGGATTGTTTTCAGGTTTGATTTATGATGAACATATTTCTACATAAATTTTGGCACATGCATGTATTTATACTGAATGCGTGTATATATACACATATAATATATATATATATATTATCTCTCTCTCCACACACACTCATCCATACCTATGGAAGGAACTGAGCCATAAGACATGTTTCATTGACATTAATGCTGACAATTTTCCAGGCAGAGTTACATATTCTGAGATATGTGAGAGCAGGAGTTGCCCAGCCTCCATATTTATTTATTTGAATATCTGATGGTGACTTAAATGTCCATGTCTTGGTGAATGATGACGCTGAAAATGTTTTGGTTACTGGCTACTTACATATTCTCTTTCACTGAGTTCCCATTTTCTGGCCTAGTACTTAAGAGTTTTTTAAAAAAGAGTTTGAATTCTGTACAGTGATTGTACCAGCCAGGGTTAAGCATTTGTTCAATTCTGGTACAGCATGAATGAAATTTGGTATATTTCTAGAAAATGAGGGGATGCTATAGAAATACAAATGTTCTCTACAACATCATCAAAGTGCAAATCATCTGAAAATGAATCATGGAACCTGCAGTCAAATCACAATTTCTGAAAAGTGCTGTTCTCTTCTATAGTACACAATTCTCTCACCCTCCGGCCCCCCCATTGCTGGTAGGGGGCTTGAACTCGGGGTCTAGACACTGTCCCTTAGTCGTTTTTTTTTCCACTCAAGGTTAATGCTTTACCACCTGAACCAGAGCTCCACTTCTAGATTTTTTGCTTATGAATTGGAGGTAAGATTTTGTAGACTTTCCTGCTTGGACTGTCTTTGAACTTCAATACTAAAATCTCAGCCTACTACTAACTAGGATTGCAGGCATTTACAGGTATAAATCACCAGCACCCAGTTTGTACTATAGTTTTATTTTCTTTAATGTCAATTTTAAGATTATGTAGTTTAATGGGGAAGTATCTACCTGATAACTTACAGATGAAAGACACTTGGTTCTAGCCTTAGAACATAAAGTAAAGGAATCATATGTGGCCTAGTGGTAGAGTGCTTGCCTAGCGTGCACAAAGCTCTAGGTTGGGTTCCTTGGTATCACATACACAGAAAAAGCCAGAAATGGTGCTGTGGCTCAGGCGTTAGATCACTTGCCTTGAGAAAGCCTAAGAACAGTGCCCAAGCCCTGAGTTCAAACCCCAGGACTGGGGGGGAAAAGGATCTTATTTCTTAAGAATTAAGTCTATTAATGAAATTTCCTTTATACACAAGCTTCACAGAAATTCAATGACGGAGGGAGAGAAAATGCAATGCCCCATAAAATTTAGCTTAACAACCTCCAGGAAAAAAATTAATTCTACTAGTTTGAAACGAAGCTAGATGAATTCGGAGACATAAATATATGGAGGAGAAAGGGCATGTTCAATTAATGGGATTTCTGGCTGTCTGCCTAAGAGATTCTGAAAAATCTTACACTGTAAGGTAAAGTGGGCCTGAGGAGAGAGGTATGGCCATGCCAAACGAGGAGGGCTCCGCCCAACAATAAATTAACTTTGTCCTTCATGTTTTATTGTTCAGCCCTCTCATCTAACAGGCTTTCTCTCATTGTCTTTTCCTTTTGAGCTGGCTTGCTTGCTTATTCTCTTTTAAAGATCAGGCAACCAGAACTGAGGTTCCATTTGCTATTATCTTCTCATTTCCCCCTTCCTCTTTTTCTTCCTCACTCCTCTCTCTCTCTCTCTCTCTCTCTCTCTCTCTCTCTCTCTCTCTCTCTCTCTCTCTCTCTCTCTCTCCCTCCCTCCCTCCCTCCCTCCCTCCCTCCCTCCCTCCCTCCCTCCCCTCTCTCTCTCTCTCTCTCTCTCTCTCTCTCTCTCTCTCTCTCTCTCTCTCTCTCTCTCTCTCCCCCTCTCTCCCCCTCTCTCCCCCCCTCTCTCTCTCTCTCTCTCTCTCTCTCTCTCTCTCTCTCTCTCTCTCTCTCTCTCTCTCTCTCTCTCTCTCTCTCTCTCCCTCCCTCTCTCTCTCTCCCCCCCCTCTTTCTTTTTTAAAATTTCCTAGAGTGGCAAAACCAGAGCAAAGCCCTTTTTGGGGTCAGTAACAAAGAATTGCTCTTCCTGAGAACTGCTTCATTCACCTTTTGAATCTTTATATTGGTGTCTTGCCAGCCTACCTCTGACTCTTGCAATTCTCTGAAGCTAGCGACTGCAAACACTTATGGTTTCTGAGAATGGGGCTGGTTCCCCTCTCCCCACCCCCCCTCCCCGCCCCG
This sequence comes from Megascapheus bottae, assembly GCF_031878675.1. Lineage (NCBI taxonomy): Eukaryota > Metazoa > Chordata > Mammalia > Rodentia > Geomyidae > Megascapheus > Megascapheus bottae. Next base: position 12,281,975 of record NC_143512.1, on the reverse strand, counting down.
CACCACCTCAGCAATCCCCTCCGCAGCCTGCAGCTGAGATACGTGCAGAGCAGACACGTATCCAAGGCTGACAGGCCTGGCACTCCGCCAGGGCCTGCGTGCTGCGTTCCTCCCATTACACCTTCCTCAGCGCAGTCTATATTTGAACCGCTCAGAGATCAATTAATTTCCCGGGAGGCGGGGGCGGGGGCGGGGAGGAAAGGGAGGAAGAGGGAGTGTCTGATTGCGAAAACTGCGGCCAACTCGCCCTCTGCTGGCGAAAGATCTCAACTGCCGCAGCCAAAAGCCGTGGGAGAGAAAGCAAGCCTCATCATCCCAGGGAAAACTCGGCTTGGGAATATTAAAGAGTTATTTGTCTCTCTTCCTAGAACTCTCCCAGCACTATTTAATTGGACTCTGATACTAGAATCTACTGTCAGGTAATATACTGTCTCTGGAACGCATTTACTGTTGGATTCTTCCCCGCCCCGCCCCCCTCAGATCCCCCAGATCTGCTCTTTGTGTCCAATTAGTTGCTAGGCAACTGGGAAAATGACACTTAAACTGTCACTCGCAGTGCCCATTTGTGCCCCAGTCCAGCCTCTTTGCCTAATTGGTCTGGGGTTGGGGGACACACCCCAAAACATCTGCTGTTTGCGTCTGCAAGGTTTAATGAGAAGAAAGCAAGTCGTCCCCCCAGCTGGTTTCAAGAAAGCTGACAGGCAGCATTGTGAGAGATGCGGCACCCGCCGCCATATCTCAGGCAGAGTTTTGCTCCGCCTCTGCTTTCTTATGCATTTCGTCGGAATAAACCAACACACGGAGGCTGCGGGTATTGCAGTGACTGCCCCGCAGCAAGACCGCATGCACAAGGGGCTTGGATTCCGGAGAGAAAACGACAGGGGGACCAAAAGGATTTTGCAACGTGAAGTGTTTTGTAATGTCAGTCGGTTCACACGCCAGTCTGAAAATGCCACATAAAGGGAATCCTACTCCCCCTCCACTTCTGGCACTGTGAGATTAGTCAATCACGAGCCCCGTGGAACCAGCGGGGATTGGCCAGTCTCTCTGTCAGGTGAAAATCTCCGCAGCGAGTCATGGGACTGAACGGGGCGGTGTCGCTGTCCGCGCCTGGGGTGCTGAACTCTGGGCGTGGCCAAGGAGCTTCCCGTCAGATGACAGCTTCCGGTGGGGCGGGCCCGCAGCCGCGCTCTGGGAAGAGTGTCCATCTGCCACCTGGTGTTGAAAGAGGAAACTGCCAACGTAGAAGTTCCCCAAGTCCTGTGACTCAAGACCCTAAACTCCAAATTGGAGGCTTGAGGATTTTAGATCTCAGCAGGTAGCTCTGAGAAACCCTCGGTATTTTTAAAGTCATAGAAGGGTAAAGAAGAAAGGATAATTTCCCCCACTATCTGTCCCTTCCCCCCACGGAAATAGTTTGCAAATGTTTCCATTTCTCCAAGCATTTCCTCCAACACATTTTTGTTATCAAATAAGTACTTTTAAAGTACTCACATATGTAGGTACTTTGAAATATTTACTAAAACATTACAAAAACTGGTGCTTAAGAAAACTCTACCATTTTTTTTGCCAAACACACTCAAGGAAGTTTAGCCAAGAGTTCTGCTCTGCTCTGTTTCTTGAAAATAAAAATTGCGATTACATTTGGAAAATAAGAAAAATAGACATTCTGGAAGAAAAATACCATTTCTTTTTCTTTTATCTGAGTCTTGCACATATGCTACAAAAGTCCTTTAAACATGAGAAATTTATAATATTCTTTATTTAAGCTTTTAGTTTGTGTACTTTTACATTATTTTACCTAGTGAGGATTAAGTCAATATGAAAGATGTTTGTGTAACTTCAGATGGAGAATCTTCCAATTGCTCTGTACATAGAAAATATTTAATATATAGCAAGAAAATCAGAAGGAGACTTGACTCACCAAAATGCCTTTTTAAATAAAATCCAGGAAAGATGGCCACAGGAGTTTTTTTTAGAGTTCCTGAAGTAAGAATTCCAACTGACCATCTGTTTTATATGTTTCTGAGGTAATTTCTCTTTCCTAACTAGTTCAACATTATTCCACTAAACTTTCAAAACTAGTGATTGCTCTATAATCAGAATGCTATTATTTTGTGTTTTAAAGTATGGGATAAATTTTTTCAAGCAAATTATTCTTAAAAATTACAGATCTATCCAAGAAGAACACTCAGTTTTGTTTATGTGTAATCCAGTTATGCCTTAATTTTAACATGATAATTAAGGGTTACTATTTTAAATTTTAAAACCAATTTTTGTTGAGAAATATTATTTTCAATAAAAGTTTTGCACACTGAATTTTGTATTGTTAATTATCCTCAATTTTAAAACAAATAAATTGGCTGGAGTTTAATAAGGGGAAGAAATTGATATTCTAATCTAGGTTTCATTTTTATTAAATTGATGTGTTTCAGCACATTCCCAAATTTCAAGTATTTCAAGCTGTAACTTACACTATCAAGTTTGAATAAGAGCATAAAAGCCAAGTCTTTAAAATAAGAGTGTGCTCTAAATCTGGTTTGCTAATGATATTCATTTATATTGTGGCTTCTTATGTTAACTGTGAAAGAAGGAAACATTAGACGCGTGTGCACATGTTGAAAAAATAAGAGGTATTGTCATATAAAGCAACAGATGGGAGCTCAAAAGCAGCTGCAGTAAGCTGAGCCAACAAAGAAAGACTTCTAACCCCCAACACATCCTGTACCTGCCAAAATGAAAAATAAATTACAAATGCATGAAAGAACATAATAGAGGAATAGAATTCTAAAATAGTTCAAAACTGCAGGTGTGACTTCAATGCTTTAAAATACACCTGCTTTTAAAATAGTGTTTTGGGGAATTCAGGTTTAAGCCATACATATATAAAATAAAATTGGAGGGATCGTAGATATTAATATGATTATTAAAATATCATCAATATTCAACAAATATCAGCATTTAAAACAAGAAATGAGTTGAAGTTTAGAGTACAATATATTAGAAACAATAAATGTGGGAATATTTTAATACTATAGTTGTTATATGTCTTCTAAATGTTACTGCAAATAATGTCAAAACTGAACAGAACACGCTCAGAAACATTTAAATGTATGACTTAGAGGCAAACAAATAAATTTTACATAAGTATTATGATAAATTAAAATCTAAATGGATTTTATAAACAAGAAATATAAAAATAGTATATAGTAAAAAGTTTGTATCCAGTGCTGTGGCTTAGAAAATGACACCTGAAAGTATGATGCTTTGGCTTAATGATTACTTCATACTATATGAGACTGGAGGACCACAACAGAAAAATCCCTGACTTTCTGCTCTGCTATCTTTATTTTCTTTCTACCCTAAAGTAATTCATAGAAATGAGAATTTTTCTTCCCCAAGGCAGTCATGGATATTTGAAATTCTCGTCTCTAAAGCAAGATATAAAACCTGGAAATTTTACTCCAACCTTCCTGTGTTGGAGTTGGCTGAAAGAACTTGTCTGACCTAATATAAGCACATATAGGTCTAATTTAATTCTAATACAACCCCAAACTTTACCACTACGCCCTTTCTGTTGGAGGAAAGTATGCCACACAGTCCAAGAAGTGTACAAGATTTGCTGTTTTCTTCCTCAGTTATCATTAATACCATACCCTTGTTATCCAATCACACTGTTACACATTCTCCATTTTCAATAAACCTCAGCATGAAAGTAGTTTCTTGTAGATTTTGAGTCTTCATTTTTGAAGATCCTCACATCATGCAAAATTGTGATTAGTAAGTTTGTTATTTTTCTCACCAAACTATGTGACAGCTGTGACAGTTGTGACAGATGAGAAGAGTCATCACACTTTCCTGTTCCCATATCAATGATACTAACTTAATTTCTATCCACCTTAGACATAAATTTGAATTACATTTCTCTTTAGACATAAATTTGAGTTACATTTCTCTGGTTTGCTTGAATTGACATGCAAAAATCACATTCTGCTAATAATGTAATATTTCAAAAGTTTTATGTATATTTTAAGGTTTATATAATAAGAAAATGTATTGATGGTATTGGGAACTAAGGATTCTGACTTTAGGAAGTGGAAAATATAAGACTGAATTGGAGAAAATGAGGAAATTTATGTTAGTGAATTGACAGTATAAGTCCCATCATTTCATATATTTTTGTAGGTACATAGGTACACTTTTGGAGTTACACTTATACAATATAATTAGAAGTTTGTATTATTTCAAGATAAATCTTATCCATGTACATTGGCTAATAAAACTGTTTTGGACATGTAGCTTCAATAACCACTGATAATTATAAAAAGAATTAAAATATACTCTTTCCTTTTATTGGAGAATGAATCCAGAGATTCAAGTATGCTAGTCAAGACCTATACCACTTAGGCTAGGCGCTCTCTTATAATTAGATCTTTTATGTTGTACAATTATGCTAATAATTATGTTATATAATATTAATGATTATGTGAACATTATGTCAGCAATACATATACTAATAAAAAGTAATTTTTTGTCAATTAAAAAAATTATGATACTAAAAATACATAAAAATAAACAAAAGCAAGGCCAAAATCCAAGATATCATGTTTTTATGCATGTGTGGAATCTAGACCTAAAATGAATACAAATTCATGGAAGTACATATGTATACATACCCAAATCCATATTTATATATGATAAACATAATATGAATTCAATTAAGACACTACTGAGGAGAAGGAAAAAGGAAAGAAAGAAGGTGAATAATTTAGAAATCATTGAAAGTATGTATGAAACAGAATAAAGAGTCTCAGTGAAAGCTGGCACTCAATAGAGGCCGAAGGGGCAAGGAAAGAAAAGTCCCTGTAGCAGAGGTGGCTCCTATTAGAAGGGAGATGGACTAACAAGGAAAACAAAAGAGGAGTATAGCTGGAGGACATTATTTTAATCCATAAAAACAGAATAATAAAACCTACTGAAATTTAGGAAAGAAAAGTTGGGGTGAGATTGGGATGTATTGTAAATATATGGAAATGTAATAATAATATCTCCAGTCACGTATAACTAATATAAGCTAAGAAAAGTAAACTAAATTTATATACATACACAAGAAAAGGAAAGAAACTCATTTTAGCTATTAAGTAATAGAAAGGTAAGGAGTATGGGAAAAGAAAGAGTAAGCCAGGCTCACACACCTGTAATCCTAGCTACTCATAAAGCTTTGATAGAGGATCCAGTTAGGCAGGAAAGTCCCCAAGATCTCCAATTAACTATTAAAAAGCCAGAAGTAAATCTGTGGCTCAAGTGGTAAAATTTAAGCCTTGAATAAAAACCTATGACTCTATAGACATAATGTTTTATTTCATAAATTAATATGTTTCTATGACATACAAACCCTTAGCCTAATTTTGATTAAGTTCTAAATACGAAGTCCCAGTGATTGTAAATAGAGATTCCCTCCTTGAACACTTGTTTGTTAAACTTGTCCTTTAAAATATGATGTAAAAATCAACATTAATAAATTCTTTAATAAAAAATTTAAGCCTTGAGCAAAAATAGCTCAGGGATAGTGCTCAAGCCCTAAGTTCAAGCTCCAGAACTGGCACACACAAAAAGAAAGAGACTAATAGAGGGAGTTAATTTCATTTAAAGTACAAAATATGAATGTGTGGAATACCATGGTAAAACCCTTTGGCATATAAAAATGAGTGACAGGGGCTGGGAAGGTGGTTTGTGATAGAGTTCCTGTTTAGCATGCATGCAGTCCTGGGTTCAATTCCTCAATAAAACATACACAGAAAAAGCTGGAAGTGGTGCTGTGGCTCAAGTGGTAGAGTGCTAGCCTTGAGCAAAAGAAGCTCAGGAACAGTGTTCAGGTCCTGAGTTCCAGCCCAGGACTGGAAAAAAATAAAAAAGAATGTCAGGAACATAAAACAGGTCCTGCTTGTGGATAGTTTTTATTGGAGTAGGGAGGATGGGAGGAAGGAGTTAAGAAGGGTTACTGTGATAAAAATGCTTTGTAGATATGGATAAAAATAGAATGTTGAAGTTGTTTTTGAGAATTTAGAGAATGGGTTTAAGGAAGAGTTATTAAGGAGTTAAGGCTAACCAAAGCACAGTGTAAACCTACTTGGAACTGTCACAATGAAAGTTCCCTGGACAACTAATATATGGTAATAAAATATCTTTAAGTACATGAACACAAATAAGAAAAAACAAACACAGAATAACATCTCTTTTGTAATGTATTATAATTTTTGTAATGTAATTTTGTAATGTATTGTTTTTAAAAATGAATCAACTTGGAAATTGATTAAGACTTCCTAAAATGTGTAATTTGTGTACCACTTGAAAATATTTTTTGTGGGTCATGGGGCTTGAACTCAGCCTGGGCACTGTACCTGAGCTCTTCAGCTCAAGGCTATCACCCTACCCTTGAGCCAAGTCCCACTTCCCATTTTTTTTCTAGAGGTTAATTGGAGTCTCAGGTCCTTTTGTGCCTAGGCTGGCTTTGAACCTTGATCCTCAGATGTCAGCCTCCTGAGTAGCTAGGATTACAGGTGTGAGCCACCGCGTTCGGTGAAATTTCTTCTTTAAAATAACCTCTTTCAGCTGGATATCAGTGGCTCATGCCTGTTGTCCTAGCTACTTGGGAGACTGAGATCTGAGATTATGGTTCAAACCCAGTCCAGGTAGGAAAGTCCATAAGACTCCTATCTCCAATTAATCACCAAAAAGCCAGGGGTAGACCTGTGTGAGAGGTAGAGCACTAGCCTTGAGCAAAAAAGCTCAGGGACAGCACCTAGGTATGTAGTTCCAGCCTCAGGACCAGGACCAACAAATGGACAAGTGCTCTGTCTCTTGTCTTTGTCTGCTTGCCTGTCTGTGTCTGTCTGTCTCACCTCCTTTTTTGCCAGGTGCTGGTGGCTCATGCTTGTAATTCTAACTTCTCATGAGGCTGAGATCTGAGGATTGAAATTAAAAGTCAGTCTGGGTAGGAAAATCCCTATGACTTTAATACTCAAGCACAAAATGAAGTTGTGTTTCAAGTGGTAGAGGACCAGCTTTAAGCAAAAAATATCTAGGGGCAGCACCAAGGCCCTGAGATCAAACTCCAGTGCCAGCATAAAAGCAAAACAAAATTTTATAAATCCTTTTTGAGAATGTTAAATAAATTCTTTTTTATTGTAATTAGCTCTTTTAATACTCCCCAAAGGGCAAAAAAACATTACAGTTTCTTTTTAAGTTAATTGATGTATAATTTGGATAACTACTCAGACTGATAAATAATAGTCCAACTTACCCTGTAGGAAGATAATAATAAGTACCTTTTATGGGTTCGCTCCTTGACAGGCATTGCTAACTGATTTATATGCTCAGCCTTTCAGAGGATAAATAAATTCTGTACTACTTCCCCCTGTAAGCACACATTGATTTTGTATGCATATGAATGTTTTTGAAAAATTTTATAAAGTGTTATTTAGGATTCAAAATCAGAATAAAGAACTACTACAGATCAATTGGAAAAAGATTAATAATAGAATGCAAACAAAATGAAAAAGAGAACTGGAACAAAAACTTTTGAAAAAGATGTCCCATGCTATGCATGAACATATATGTAGATGTAGATATACACATATTTGGTTATGTATTGTTTATATTGCATATGTATTTAAATATGTATTCATATTTTATAATGTGTTTGTTAAATGAACCACTTGAAAATTGATTAATTGATATACATATACATATGTATATATTGTCCTACATCATTAATAGCCAATAGTTAGAGAAATGCAAATTAAACAGCAGGATATGAATATATATGCTCATAAAATTTTAGAAAACTGGGTATTATGCTATGGTTTCCACATGGTGTGTCTACTCCAAAGCTCATACTCAGATTAAATCTCCATTATGAAATATTAAGAGATGGGATCTTTAGAGATCATTTGTGTGACTAGTAGTTAATGAGTTATCTCAGAGGGTGACCTTGTTATAAAAAGCCAGGCAAATATCTCTTGCACTCCCTGTCCTTCTCATTCTGTGATGGACTACATTATTTGGGGCTCTGCCAGACACACTCGTCACCAGATGTGGCCCTTACCATTGGTCTGAAATCATGAGATGAGATCTCTTCTGTAAAAATTACACTGTTTATGATATTGTCTTATCAGTAACAGAAAATAGACTAAGCTAATAAGATATTAGTAAAATTTGAACAGCTGGAAGTTACATTGATGATGACTGCATTGGTAAGATTTTTAGAAAACAGCTTAGCAGAATTGTGCAAAGCAAAAGAGTATGCCCTATGACATATATACTTATAGGTATATATTCATTGTAAACATATACACAGAGTATCTTGTACAATGATATACAGTACAACAATGGAGTGAGTAAATAAATTTTGATGAGTTCCTCCTGAAATGACAACAACAACTTAAGCGGTCCTTGATATCTAGAAGCTGGCCTGACACACACACACACACATATATATATATATGTATATACATATACATTCATATACATATGTATATATACGTGTATATATGTATGTATGCATATATGTGTATATATATAGGCTAGTGTTCTTCTGTTGAGCAAAAATAATTTTAATGGATACTACTATCTGACAAGTCCAATCTATAATGGCTATAGATAAAGAGAAAAACAAGAGCACCCTGTGATCATATCTAGGCACAGACAAAAAAAACATTGTGCAATCCATAAAAATTCAAATTCGCCAAACATCTCCCTATCCTGGCTAATATTAGTAACTGTGTCCTATTTGCCAAGAGTAGTGCTGTTAGCTTCTTTATCCATTTCTTATTTTCTATAAAAGGATTATTAATGAAACCATCATAGAATTAACTCCATTTATAATATCATTTAAGCCATATCAAAATCCTCCTTCAAGTTTTCCCCAAATCAGCTAAAATTAAACCAAATATCACATGTCCATTCCCAACAGCTTTCTTGAAATGCCTCATTATTCTCTATGGTGTGGAGTTTCTGTTCGTTTAACCACAGGTGTACTTCTGACACGTGTGCATGGACAATACACACCGAAGTCCTATCGAGTGGCAATAGGAGTACATTAATGCGAACTAAACACTGTGTCTCACACTCAACTAATAAGAGAAAGAAATTGGATTCAAAATATCATTTACTGTACATTTCATATATAGTTTTAAGAAGAAGTGAAGGAAGATAGTTTAAGAATGTACTCTGGGGCTAGGAATGTAGCTTAGTAGTAGAATGCTTGCCTATCATGAATAAAGTGCTGGGTTCAATTCTTTGATACCACATAAACAGAAAAAGCCAGAAGTGGCACTGTGGCTCAAGTGGTAAAGTGTTAGCCTTGAGCAAAAAGATCAGGGACAGTGCCCAGGCGCTGAGTTCAAGCCCCAAGACTGGCACACACACACAAAAAAACAACTCTTACAGAGGGTCCAAGATGTAGGGTGGGGATTGTGGGGTTGGCTAACTCTCATGTGTCTATAAGTCAATACTTTGCCTACATTCTGTTTCTATTGACTTTGTTCTACTAGGAAAAAATATGCTTGAGGCTTCCCTTAAGTGGCAGTAACTGTAAAGCATCTAGGATTTAAAGTGCTGAGCACAAATGGCAAATGAAAAGTTTTTGATAATTAACATAAGCCAGGTCAGAAGATAAGTTCTAGTTCTTGTACAGCCACCAGTACTGCATAAACAAGGCATGTGATTACATCAATTGACTTTAGTTCCTTTTTTTTGTAAGGTAGATTGGATTTCATCTTGCTGTTTTAAAATCCAAACCCAAGCATTCATCTTTAATTGATTGATCTAATCCATTATCTAGGAAGCAGAGTGACGTATTTATTGAGAGCATGCACTCTGCAGTCAGACCAAATTAAGTTGTGATCTACCTCTCACATTCCATAGGAAGAGGGGGATATTGACCTTGTCTCTCCTGTGACAGTTCCATCACCTTTTAATAACGCATATAAAATACCTAATATGGCCCTAGTCCCCATGTTGCTGCCATCATAATCATAACTGACAAACAGCAGCTGTTTGATGAGCTTTTGATGGTTCTGGGGCAAAAACTGGTATTGTGACCATTAAGAGACCTGTTGGCTAGTTTCAGTGTACTTACTGGGCCTCAGAAAGTACTTTGGTGAAGGGTGCCTGCCTGCTGTCTTTCCGTTTGCTTTTCCTCTTCCTCAGCCCTCCCTGCCCTCGTCCCTTCTCTCCTAATGCTCCAGGAGAAAGGCGGGATCCTTTTTGCCATTTGGGGATGGATTGTGGAGTGTGCAGATACAGCTTTAACGTTGTCAATGCCGTGGCCCCAGAGGACTGGCTGGAACAATGACTTCAACTCAAGCGAGTATTCAATTCCCAAGGACATTATTTATTTATTTATTTATTTTTCTTTCTCTCCTGAAAGGGAATTAGCAAGTGCACCTGCAGTTCCTCTGGCAACAAACTTCCAACCTCAGCCCAACCCTCAGGAATGACAACATACCTATAAATACATTCAATAGACTGGGGAGTTGTGTTACTCCAAGCAAATTTCTTTTCAAGTGCAAAACAGCTTACCTGGCTGGGCTGAGCCTTTGGCGGCCCCTGCGGTTAGAGGCCGCAGAAAGGGGGACCCCGCCCCCCCCGCCCCCTCCCTCGCCCCGCGCTGCTTGAGCCTTGCGCACAAAAGGGAAACCTTATCTCTAACCGCCTGCGGCTGGGAAAGGATGGCGGGCGCGCGCCAGGAGCCTGGGCAGAGCAGGCAGGTGAGGACTCTTCTCCTGTTGGCGTGTGTGGCGGTGGGGGGAGCCGCCACCATCCGCTATTCGGTGGCGGAGGAGATGGAGAGCGGCTCGTTTGTGGCCAATGTCGCCAAGGACCTGGGGCTGGAGGTGGGGAAGCTGGCGGAGCGCGGGGCCAGGTTGGTTTCTGAGGGCAACAAGTTGCATTTCCGGCTCCACCGCAAGACGGGAGATCTGTTCGTGAAGGAGAAACTGGACCGGGAGTCGCTGTGCGGCAGGGCGGACCCGTGCGTCCTGCACTTCGAGATCGTGCTGGCCGAGCCCCTGCAGTCGTTCCGCGCGGAAGTCAGGGTGTTCGACATCAACGACCACGCCCCGGTGTTTCCCGCGGCGGCGGTGGTGCTGAGGGTCCCCGAGAGCACCCCGCTGGGCTCGCGCTTCCCGCTGCAGAGCGCCCAGGATCTGGACGTGGGCCTCAACGGCCTCCAGAACTACTCCCTCAGCGCCAACGCCTACTTCCACCTGCACACCCGCTTCCGCAGCCACGGGCCCAGGTACGCCGAGCTGGTGCTGGGCAGACCCCTGGACCGGGAGGAGCAGCCCCAGGTCAACCTGACGCTCACCGCCGTGGACGGCGGCTCCCCGCCCAAGTCCGGTCGCGCGCACGTCCGCGTGGTGGTCCTGGATGTCAACGACCACGTGCCTCAGTTCTCCCGCGCCGTGTACCGCGCCCAGCTCCCCGAGGACAGCGCCCACGGCGCTCTGGTGGCCGTGGTGACCGCCACCGACCAGGACGAGGGCACCAACCAGCAGATCACCTACTCGTTAGCTCAGAACACGGAGGCCATTCTGCAGACGTTCCAGATGGACTCGCAGAGCGGCGAGCTTCGACTCCGGGGGCCTCTGGATTTCGAGACGACGGAGACCTACGACCTCGACGTCCAGGCCACCGATGGCGGAGGCCTCTCGGCCCACAGCAAGGTCCTGGTGGAAGTGGTGGACGTGAACGACAACCCCCCCGAGGTCACCGTCTCCTCCGTGTCCAGCCCTCTCCCCGAGGACGCGCCGCTGCAGACGGTGGTGGCCCTCTTCACGCTCCGAGACCGGGACGCGAGAGTGGGAGGGAAGATGTCCTGCTTCCTCAGGGAAGACGTCCCCTTCCTCGTGCGGCCCACCCTCCGGAACTCCTACGCGCTGCTCACCGGCCGGAGCCTGGACCGGGAGGACGTCGCCGGGTACAACATCACTCTGGTCGCTGTGGACACCGGGCCCCCCAGCCTGTCCACCGAGACGGTGATCGAGGTGCTGCTCGCCGACGTTAACGACAATCCCCCAGTGTTTGAGGAAGACGCCTACGTCCTGACCGTTCGAGAAAACAACAGCCCAGCCATCTTTATTGGCCAGGTCCAGGCTGAAGATGTAGACGTGGGGGAAAACGCCCAGGTGACCTATTCTTTGTTGCCTCCCGAAAGTGGAGACCTGTCTGTCTTTGCTTACATTTCCATCAATTCAGACAACGGGAAACTCTACGCACTGAGGACCATGGATTACGAGGCCATCCAAGATTTCCAGTTTGTGGTAAAGGCAACGGATGGGGGCGTCCTCTCTCTGAGTAGCCAAGTCACGGTCAGAGTGGTTGTCCTGGACGACAATGACAACCGACCCATGATCTTGTACCCACTGCAAAATGGCACTGGCCCCTGCAACGACCTGGTGCCCAGGTCAGCAGAGGCGGGCTACCTGGTGACCAAAGTGGTGGCTGTTGACGGTGACTCCGGCCAGAATTCTTGGCTTTCGTACCACCTACTTAAAGCCACCGACCTTGGATTGTTTTCTGTTCAGCCACAAAACGGAGAAATCCGTACGCTGAGGCAGATATCCGAGAGAGACCCCATGATGCAGAAGCTCATCATTTTAGTTCAAGACCACGGACAGCCAGCCCTCTCCACTACTGCCTCACTCAACATCCTGCTGGTGGACGGCTTTTCAGAGCCCTACCTGCAGTTCCGGGATCCATCCAAGCACTCCACAAAGGTAAATCCAACCACCAAATATTTGGTCATCTCTCTGGCTGTGCTTTCCTTTCTCTTCCTTATCTCTGTCACGGTGATCTTCATCATACACATTTGCCAGAAGATTAAACACAGAGACAACTTCACAGTTCAAGAGCATTTCTATGATGACTGCAATTTCCCTAACAATCTGGTGCAAGGGGGAGGCAATGGATCCTTATCCCAGCCTTGTTCATATGAGATGTGCTCAGCCAGTGGTACTGGTACTAGTGAGCTCCGGTTTCTTAAGCGCTTTATGCCCAATTTCCCTTTCCCTCATGCCACTGGAGAGGAAAAATCAGAGAATGGTTCCAGTTTACCTTCTAACAGGAAAAGGTCCCGGGGGTCAGAGGGCCATGCTAGGGTATCTAATGATTATATGTAGCTCTTACTCACAGCCCTTAGGAAGAGAAGAGAATTCCATATGTGGCATCCTTAATGAAACAAGAATGGTAGTTTTGGTAGTACTTCAACTTTGGTGGAGACAGAGCAGTACCTAATTTGCTTAAAATGAGAAACAGTAAAGTTTGCCTTAGTACAAAAACGGTTACTCTGGTCCCTAGACCCACCATGTAGTTTTCACTTAGAAAACTGTTCAAAGAAATGCTGTCATGTTAGCTGGGTGAGGTGGCTCATGCCTGTAATCCTAGCTACTCAGGAGGCTAAGATCTGAGGATTGTGGTTCAAAAGCCAGCCCTGGCACTAAAGTCCATGAGACTCTTATCTCCAATTAGCCACCAGAAAACTGGAAGTGGCTTTGTGGCTCAAGGGGCAGAGTGATATCTTGAGCTGAAGAGCTCAGGGACAATATCTAGGCCCAAAGTTCAGGACTGACAAAAAAAAAAAGAAAAGAAGAAATGCCATTATGTGTAAGCATGAATGTGAGAATGACTTCTTTTCCATCTCTTTTGTGTTAGGAAAACAAATCTAATGAAATGCTAGGAAATGGCCTAGGAAATGCTTCACTCCCTAGAAATAGCTGGCTATGTTGCCTTTAGATTCTTAGCTACTAGACAGTAATGCGTTTACAGGGAAGCAAAATATTCTCCAGCTTTTGGTGTGTGTGTGTGTGTGTGTGTGTGTGTGTGTGTGTGTGTGTGTGTGTGTGTAGTGTTGGTACCTTCCCTTAGGTTTGTCACTCAAGGCTGGTACTCTACCATTTGAGCCACACTCCCCTCTGGATTTTTGGTGGTTAAATTGGAGATAAGAATTTCATAGACTTTCCTTCCAGAGCTGGCTTTAAAGCATGATCTTCAGAGCCCCCCATGGTTTAGTTTGTTTATTTTTATTTTTTATTAAAGAATTTATTAACATTGACTTTTACATCATATTTTAAATGACATGTTTAACAAATAAGCGTTCAAGAAGGGTATCTCTATATACAATCACTGGCACTTAGTTTTTAGAACATAATAAAAATTAGGCTATCATAGATACATATTAATTTATGAAATAAAACATTATGTCTATAGAATCATAGGTTTTTATGTCTATATAGTTATGTTTATATTTCCAATACCATGTCCATAACATTGGGTATGCAAATATTGAGTCCTTGCTCTTGTACTGTTTAGATCTAACAGCCACATATTAAGGATACCATGTGCCTTTTGTTCCTTTGGTCTTGACTTGTCTCACTCAACATGATTCGCTCTAGATTCATCTACTTCCCTGCAAATGCCATTAGTTTGTTTATTTTTTATTTTTATTTTTGCCAGTCCTTGGGCTTTCACAAGGCTAGAGCTCTACCACTTGAGCCACAGCACCACTTCTGGCTTTTTTCTATGTATGTGGTACCGAGGAATCAAACCCCGGTCTTCGTGCATGCTAGGTGAGTATTCTACCACTAGGCCAAACTCCTGGTCCCATTTGTTTATTTTTTATTTTATTTTCTTACATGAGGTTATTGCTTTCGCTCGGTCCAGTCCTAACTACAAGCCTTCTACCTTTGCCTCCCACATTGTAGGGATTATAGTTATGAACCTCAATTCCTAGCTTACTGGTAGAGATAGGTTCTCTAACTTTTGCCTAGCCTGGCTTCAAACTGCAGTCCTTCTGACCTCTGCTTCCTGAGTAGCTGGAGTGCATGCTTGTGCCCCAAACCCAGACCACAGATTTCTAATGGTTGTTTGGGGTTGCAGATAAGTCTCAAATCATTCATATATTCACAAGTCCTTGCTGTATTAGAAAGTTATTTGAATATGGGGAATGAAAGGTGAAAAAAGATAAAAAATAAATTAGGATTCTTGTAGTTGATTAGTAATACAAAAACAGTTCAGAATATTTTATGATGTTATTAAGTAGCATAGAATAGTTAAACTATTTTGTAGAACAAACAAAATTGTCTGTAGAACAACTAAAAAACAAAGAAGACATTTTTTAAAAACAGTTTTTTCTTTGGCAGTACTGGCAACACTGATTTCATGTCCTTATGCTTGGTAGGCAGGTTCTTTCATTCTGAATAAGGCCTTCAGTCATTTTTGTCGTCATTTTTGGAGATAGGGTCTCACGTTTTTTGCTTGAATTTGTGTCTGGACTGCATGTTTTAGACTTCTTGTCCTGGATGGGATAACTTCATCATTAGAGTCTGGAGTTTTCTGCCTAGGCTGGCTTGGTACTACAATCCTATTGATCTCAGTCTCCCATGTAGCTGAGAATGACCAATATGCACTACAACATCCTGCTATTGGTTGAGAAAAGGTTAAGCTGGGATCCATCCAATTGCAGCCAATCAAGTAGATAGATATGCAGGAAAGATCACCAGTGCTTGGCACAAAAAGCCAATTCCAATTAAATGGCTTTAAGACAGGAGAAATTTTTAGGTAATATCAGATTTGGTCATTAAAACTCTTAGTCTTAATCTATGTGGGTGGCTCATGCCTGGAATTCTAGCTACTCAGGAGGCTGAGACCTGAGAATCGTGTTCAAAGCCAGCCTAGGCACTAAAGTCCGTGAGCCTCTTATCTCCAATTAACCACCAGAAAACTGGAAGGAGTGCTGTGGCTCAAAATGTTGGAGCAGTAGCCTTGATCTGAAGAACTCAGAGACAATGCTCAGGCCCAGAGTTCACGTCCCAAGACTGACCAGAAAAAAAGAAATCTAGTCCTAAACCAGGCACCAAATGGCTCATGCCTGCAATCCCAGCTACTTGAGAGGTGGAGATCTGAGAGTCCCAGTTCAAAGCTATCCCAAGTAGGAAAGTCCAGGAGTCTTTTTTTTAAATCACAATTAAAAAAAGGTGGAAGTGGCGCTGTGGCTCAAGTGATAGCCTTGAGCAAAGAAGCGCAAGAGCAAAGCCAAAAATTCATGTTCCAAGGCCAGCACACACTACAAAAAATGAAATAAAGTAAAAGACTCTTAGTCCTCTGAGTGTTCTGAAGTAATGATGTGAGAGAGAGAAAAATAAAATGACCTTCCTAGTCAATCTTTTATAAGATGAAATAGGAAAATACATTACCCTTTTTTGAACCATCATTATTTGCCTTCATAAGCTATTTTAGCTTTAAAACCCGGAAGAATTTAAAATAATGTATTTTATAATACAGCAAATTACAAGAATGTTACAAATTCTAACTGCTTTGAAAAATCAAGATTGTTTTCAATAAGGTTTAAGTTAATGTGTCTTTTTTTGTACATTTGTGTGGATTTACATCCTCAGCCCTCTTCTCTCATATAGGAAGGCATATTTGCAGCTAGAATTGTAAAAATAGACAGTACGTCTTTAAAAACTTCTTAAATATACCACATCACATTTATTGAGGTATATTTCATTCTTGGATTTATTACTGATACCTAATGGTAGATAACCAGGAACACAATTTAGTCCTAAATCATTTTTTAATGGAGATGATTAAGGTAGAATTGTAATCACTTGAGAGCTACCCCTGAGCTTTTACACTCAAGGCTAGTGCTCTACCACTTTCAGCCACAGCTCTATTTCTGATTTTTGGATGGTTAATTGGAGATACGAGTCTCATGGGGACTTTACTGACTGGGCTGGCTTGGAACCATAATACTCAGATCTTAGCCTCCTGAGTGGCTAGGATTACTGGTATAAGCCGTTTGCACCTGACTTAGAATTAACTTTTAGTAGTAATCATTTAGTAAAACATAACTAACTATAAGCTATCATTTTCTTAGTATTTTTTGTGGGTCATGGGACTTGAACTCGGCCTGGGTACTGTCCCTGAGCTCTTCAGCTTAAGGCTATCGCCCTACCCCTGAGCCTGAGCATTGTCCCTGAGCATTTCAGCTCAAGGCTACCACCCTTCCCTTGAGCCAATCTCACTTGCCATTTTCTAGAAGTTAATTGGAGATAAGAGTCTTAGGTCCTTTTGTGCTGGCTGACTTTGAACCTTGATCCTCAGATGTCAGCCTCCTGAGTAGTTAGGAATACAAGTGTGAGCCACAGTGCCTGGCCCTTTATTGGTATTTTAATTTTTTTGGTGAAAGGTATTGAATCCAGTGCCTTTCACAGTTTCTAACCATGCAACAACATAAACCTTCTATCTAGAAATTGCTATTTTTTTCCATTTTCTTTGATGGGATGGGGGTTTGAACTCAGAGTCTTGCACTTGCTCATGAAGGTATTATTCCACTTAATCCGGCCTACTTCTCATAATATCCACTGATACATGCATAATCAGTACAATCTGGTTTAATTAAAGGATAAAGAAAAAGGGTATAGATCAATGACCCTGGCTATAAATGTCAAACAGCAGTGAAGTTTGCACACACAGAGAAACACACACACAGTGGAGATAACAATTGTCAATTTTTAAATTTTGTACATTACCTTAAACTTTATAATTTTATACTATTATTATTTCATAAAGGAAATAACATCTTAACATGAAAATGATAAAAATAATATTCTTATAAAGGAAACTATTTCACAAATTAAAATGTGTGATTTTGTGAGAAATCATACTGTTAGAATCTCCTGTTAGCTTTTTATTTTTGCATTGGACAATGAATATTTTGTTACTGATTTCAGATTTGAGGAATCATGAGTTAAATGCCTATATAATTTTTATCTAGACTTCAAATTCAAAATACAAGTTGTACCTAATAATCACAAAATAAGACATCTCTATTTCAATTCACTGAATGTGAGTCATTTGTATACTATCTGAGATTACAGGTTTCTGTCATAATGTTATGGTGAATACTCCCCCCAAATGTTAAACAATATGTTTTCTTTTTTATTCAGAGTTTAAATAGGGGCTTAAATAACGTATAGAAAAAAGTCATGATGATAGATATTTTAAAGATTATTTTCAGGAATGGGTGGCTCATGTCTGTAATCCTAGTTTTTCAGGAGCTGAGATGTGGTGATTGCAGTCTGAAGCAAGCCAGGGCAAGAAAGTTCCTGGGACTCTTATCTCCAAAAAACTACTTAAAAAAAGCAGGAAATGGCTTGTAGCTTAAGTGGTAAAGTGCAAAGAGGTTCAGGGACAGTACTTAGCTCCTAGAACTGGCAAAAACAAAAACAACAAAAACTTACTGGCTTAAGATAATTGGTTCAATTACCATTTACTTTGTCATGTATAGCTCTATATTTATTTTTTCCCTTTTTTGGTAGGTCTTGGGGTTTGAACTTGGGGCTTTTTATTTCTCTCCCTCCCACCTTCCGTCTTTGCACCCCCCATCTCTCTCTTTTCTTTTAAATCTGTTGTGGTGCTTGGACTCTGGGCCTGAGCACGGTCCCTGAGCTCTTCAGCTCAAGGTTACCACCTTAATAACATCACCTTAATAGCATCAATGTTATTAGTATTTCTACTAGTGTTGAATGCTTGGAGCAATACTTTGAAGCTGTGCAAATGTCATGTTCTACTTAAACTAATTTCAGTACTCTCCTCTGTGTGTTTTCATAAGCAATTGATACTGTAATATTCTAATATTCTATTTTCTTGACTCCTTTTATGTTAGTTAATAAAATTCTTCTACAATGAAGAATAACTCACATTTGCCCAATAAGTTCTTTATATATGACCTCATGGATACTTGTTATTTGGCTTAGAATCCAATGTTATAACTTATTTTTTTGTTCAGCAAAACCTCTTAGCTGAGATGAGCAGATTTTAAGACTAAAATCAAAGTTAGCATTTTTAATCTTATATGGTAAGAAAGCATTAATTTCTTTAATCTTAAGTCTTATGATAAACATTTGAATTTCAAAGGTAAATGTATTGACATGATTGAAAATTTTAATCACAGATATAGAATAGTTAAATATTGAATTGCAAAACTTAAAATTTATTATGAATATGTTTTATATATTTATAAGATATAATAGAAATATATATAAAATAGATGTACATGTTGAAATTAAACATACATATATATTATATAAGAAATGGAATTCTGCTATCTGGTGTTATGTAATTTACCTAAAAGTAAATAAAATATACTAGTTTATCACTGGCAAATGTATTTTTGTTGTTTTATTTTTATAATTGAAATCATTACAGTTGTAGAATATTTAATCCATATATTATTTTCTAATATAAACATCTACTTTCTGTAGAGTTCAATATTTGAAAGTATATCCACTCTTCAACTGAAAGTTTGATTCATTTCCAAATTATTCATTATTTTTTGTCAGTCACAGGGCTTGAACTCAGGCCTGGGCAATATCCCTGAGCCCTTTTGCTCAAGGTTAGTGATCTACCACTTTGAGCCACAGTGCCATTTCTGATTTTCTGATGGTTAATTAGAGGTAAGAGTTTCATGGACTTTCCTACCTGGGCTGGCTTCAAACCATGATCCTCAGATCTCAACCTCTTGAATAGCTAAGACTACAGGTGTAAGCCACCAGTGCCAGGCAATGTTACTACTTTTTAATAATAAAATTTGGATATTGATTGTTTATATATCATTAAAACCCAATACTAACAAGTGAACAACTAAGGATTCTCTGGTCAAGTTGGTGAAGTAAGTTGTAGCTTCTATGTACCATGCCACCACTTTAACACAGAAATGATAGATATAGATATCATGTCTCATGAGCTATTCTGAGCTATTCTGGAAGCCAAGAATCCTAATTCAAAATCACCCGTGGTAGATAAATTCATGGATCTTATAATCAATTAGCCAGCAAAAAGCTAGAACTGGAGTCATGGTTCAAATGGTAAGTATCAGCTATAACCAAAATATAGTGTAGCAAGAGTCTGGAGCCCTGAGTTCAGGCTCCACAACTGGCACATACAAACGCAAATGATATATTGGAAAAAAAAGGTTAAATAATGTAAAATGAGACATATAACAGAGGTTGAAAATGGTGGGTAGTGATGAAACACTGGATTTCAGAGCTGGCATTAGCAGCTATTAGTTTGGCTGTTATTTGTTAAGAATAAAATGAAGAAAAAGCTGGAAGTTTATGCTGAGGTTTAAGTGGTAGAGTGCTGGTCTTGAACAAAAGGCAGCTCAGGGATAGTCCACAGGCCCTCCTTTCAAGTACCAGGACTGGTAAAAAAAAAAAAAGAATAAAATGAGCCAGCTTCAGGTGGCTCACACCTGTAATCCTAAATTCAGGAGGCTGAGATCTGACAGTCACATTTCAAAGCCCAAGCAGAAAAGTCCAGGAGACTCTTGTCTCCAATAAACTACTCATAAAAAGCAGGAAGTGGTGCTATAGCTCAAGTGCAGAGCAATAGCCTTGAGCAAAAGAACCCGAGGGACAGCACATAGGCCCTTAGTTCAGTCCCAGAACTTGAAATAAAAGAATAAAATATCCTCTAAGGAAAATGAAGAATAAAATTTACAGTCACTGCTTACAGCCAGGATCTAGGATGGATCTGTCTTTTTCATGAAAGATTGTTGAAAGCCCAGTGCCAAATGATTTCTGAAGCTCTTAGTATATTGCAGGCCTACAAAGGCCAGAGAAAATAGACATTGCCTCCAGACTACATATTGAACTTTGAGGTCAACAGTGTCTTGAGGTCATTGTTTCCAGTATTATGTTGGGCCTGATGCTCAAGTCACTATGCCTAGGAAATGGACATTGATGAGGAAAGAAAGGGAAAAGAAAACAGTATTTTTTTTTACAATTATTACTCAAAATAAGACTGTGAAGGTAAGTGGAAGAATTATACCCATAAAACTAACAATGTTTATGTCAGTCCTAGGGCTTGAATTCAGGGCTTCTTTGCTCAAGGCCAGCACTCTGTCACTTAAGCCACAGCTTTACTTCCGGCATTTTCTATTTGTGTGGTACTAAGGAATTGAACCCAGAGCTTCATGCATGCTAGGCAAAGAGCTCTTCCACTGAGCCACATCTACAACCCTAATAAATTTTGAAACAATCTGGGGTTTTAGCTAATTGGGATGCTGATTCAAGCAAGATAATAACTTAAGTCCAGTTGTCATACACAAAAGACCCCTTCTCAGCTAATACCTGGGCATAGTGGCATATATTTGCCATACCAGTTACTATAGGAAGAAACAATTAGGAGGACTGTGATCCAGGTACATACATGGGCAGGAAGGGAGATCATATCTCCGAAATATCCAGTGAAGAGCCATGAGTGGGGCCTAGTGGTAGAGTGCGTGCCTACCATACATGAAGCACTGGGTTTGATTCCTTGGTACACGTATACAGAAAAAGCCAGAAGTGGTGCTGTGGTTCAAGTGGTAGTACTATCCTTGAGAAAGCTCAAGGACAGTGCCCAGGTCCTGAATTCAAGCTACAGGACTGGTAAAAAAAAATAACCTATGTAGACAAGAGCTGGGGGCATGCTTCAATGGTAGAGTGCCTGCCTGAGAGTTCAAACTCCCAGTTTGAACTCCTGCACTGAGTTCAAACTCCAGTACCACCAAAGTTAATAAATTAAAGATAAATGCAAAACAAAAGGCAAAAGTCATGGAAGGATAAATACATTGTAGCTATCTATTTTTGTGTTTTAAGGTACCCTCAAACTTAAGAGGCATAAACCACCACTGGCAAAAAAATATGTATCCTTATCTGAAATGTTTGCATTGCAAGTGTTCCAGATTTCAGTTTCTCTTATTTGGAATACTTGTACTAACCTTATCATCTGAGTATTAAATTGTTCAAAAAATCCAAAGTCCAAATGTCTTATGGTTGTCAAAAAATTGACAAAAATCTCAAAGATTGTTAAGTTTCTAATTCTTTTTTTTTTGAGGGTATAGCAAGTTTGCTCAGCTCTTGATCAGCTTTCTTGCATACAGCTAATTAATGCTTTACTCACTTGAATGACACCTTCAGACCATAATATCCAACTTAACCTATATTTGAATAGTTTTCTTTATTAAACATCACTTTTACGAACGAATATACACACATTTTAGTATGTGAACTCAGTCTAGTATATAAAATCACTTCCTGATTGAGACATTGTTGGTTTACAGTTTGGGAAAGATTTTTTTCCCTTAACACATTTGTACATGGTTACACTCATAGTTAACAGACAATTGTGCATTTTTTTCTGTGGTCAGGCACCTTGATCCTATCTTATGTTAAAAATGGAAAGAACTAAATTTGTAGTATCAAGAAAACTGGGAGAGGCAGACAGAGTTCAAAAGAGAATGAAAGAGGAAATGAAAGAGAATGAGGAAAGAAAAGAACTATTTACCTGGCATGTGCAAACTAATTTGAAAGATGGTTACACCTAGTAAAAATCATTTTCTGTATTGGCAGTTTAGCAAATAAATTTCATTGAAAGTTCTCTGTGAAAAACCTAAACCAATCAGTGTAATTTTCTTAAGTGTTCCAACCTGTCCAACCTACCCAGAATACTCTCTAGTCTTTTCCTGTGCAAAAGCTACAAACACCAGTTCATAACAACTGATGTTCTTACTTTGCTATTTAATATAAAAGGAAACGCTCACATGTAATATACAGAAGCGGAATTAACATGCCTTTTAAGTCTAACTAGCACGACCACGCCATATATCTGGTAAAACATCTGTAGCTTTCAAGTAAGGCACACACACACACACACTAAACTTGCTGAAGTAATTTCGTGGCAGTATTTTAATCCCATTCAGAAAAGTGTTTGAATTTATACTTTATGTAAGCAATGAGTTTTAAAAATCTTGAAAGCTTAATATTTCCCACAAGGAAACATTTCTCACTTCTTTCTTACACGCATGCCACGCAGGCCCCACACCACTGAGCCCTATCTTCAGCCCCACGCATTCCTTCCTTGTTAACGCCAATCAAAGCGCTGCGGTTCCAGCCAGTGAACACTGGCGGGCGAGACGGCTCAGAAGACGCGCCGGGTCCCACCCCAGGGGCTTGTCACGGGTCGCAGAGATCCAGCTTCAGGAGGGGTTACAAAAACCTTCACAAGCGCCTTGCGCGCGCGCACACACACACTCCGCCTCCGCCAAGAGCACTAAAAAAACCCGCTTCTCCAGCCGCGATTTTCCTTCAGTTTAATTTTAAAAAGAAATGATTAAAAAGCAGCTAAGCGTGCACGGCGACAGGCCGTGGGATTGGCACGGCAGGGAAAGCGCAGAACGATCGCCATGCCGGTGTTTTCATCATATGGGAACGGAACTTCCGGTGGGAAGCACTTCCGGTACCGTCCGCAAAATCAGTCCTATCCGGAGGAAACGGAAGTTGGTTTGGTAGAGAGGTTCCGTAGGCTGAGAATTCCAGGATTTCCTGCTTAGAGTACAGCGTTTTGCTTCTGCTCACGCGATTTACGAGGTGGGATCTTGGAGCTGCGAGTGCGTGAACAAAAGTAGATGTGTCAGATCTGCGCGAACGAGAACGGAAGCTCGTCTCACTTGAGTTAGTTGCTGCAAGCTGGGAGAACTGAAGACCTTTCAAATTTGAATGCAGGGTAGCATTTTATTTCTCCGTTGTCTTTGAGGCTAATCCGAAAAGCTTCATTGAATAAAAGGGCACGATGCTAACTAACTAAAACAGCTGATTTTCCAAGGTTTGAAAATTGACATTTCACGGAGCTACATGTATTTTCCGGCTCCAAGTACTGTGTCCTTATCTAAAAAGATATGTCATCCGCACTGAAAACCTGGGTGGGGTGGGAAAGTGAGAGAGTATTTCTGTGTTCTGAGAAATGCACTACACTGGGCATTCTATTCATTCATATTTTGAAGGAATACTATTTTCTGTATTTTTCGCCTTTCTTTGCCTTTGCAATTTCCCAACTGCTCTGACTAAATAAAAATTTGTTTTTATAGTTGCAGTTAGAACCACTATCTCACTAATTTGTAGTGTTTAGTCAAATTTAAATCTTCTATTGATTTGTGGAATTATCAGACTAATGGCTTTCTTCCCTATCAGACACTTCAGAGTTAGGATAGTGTTTGGTTTCTTTTGCAATTTATATTTTCCCAAGGCTGTCTTAGCATATATATATATATATATATATATATATATATATATATATATATATGTATATGTGTGTGTGTGTGTGTGTGTGTGTGTGTGTGTGTGTGTGGCTAACAGTGAACTATGGGCGATAGGAATTAAGACAGAAGAAAGCAGGGGAAGAGCGTATGTGAATGCATGAATTTGATCCCAGCACTGACAGAGGGGAGGGAGGGGGAAAGAGAGAGACCTTGTATTTCTGTTGGAAAAAAAAGAAAAAGATTAGGAGTAGGAATAAAAATGAAAACTGGGTGCCTGTGGCTCACCCTACTCAGGAGGCTGAGATCTGAGGATCCTGGTTCAAAGGTAGACCTGGAACAAAAGCCTCCATAAAATTCTTATCTCCAATTAACCACTCAAAAATGCATTAAAGTGGTAGAGCACTATCCTTGAGCAAAAGAGCTCACTTCAAGCTCCACAATCAAAGGAGGAAAATAAAGGAAGAAGAGTAGTCTGCTTCATTTAAGAAAATATCCCAGAATTCATATTCTTGTTTAAAACATGTTATATTATGCTTGGGTAAATCCTTCGTTTTGTTAGAAAAAAAGAATCTCACAGCACAATGAGTCGTTCAGCAAGTCTTAATTAAGTTCTGTGTTTCATGGAATAACTAATATAATAGTGCTTATAGTATCCTAGGGAAGACAATTTATCAAGCATGTGCACATATAGAAGTATATATACATTATGTATATATGTATATATGTATGTACATATGTATTATGTATGTATATAATATACCAGTCTAATAGGGTTTTGGAAGATATGTTAGTCAGACAAAAATCAAGGAAAGTATGAACTAATCAATGTGAGGAAACAAAGGACATCAAGTGAAAAAATCAACACTGGGAATAAAATGAAAAGCCTAGAGACTAAAGTGAAGGTGAAGAACCCATCCTAGGTGTTCACTTGCCATTCCTCAATACTTTCTACAGAACTCCATGCTGGTGACTAGTTGATGGGAAGACTATACCCCACATGGGCAATGAGGTTTCTGCCCATCAAGAAAAAATCCTATTCCCTATAAAGCATCTGCCATAGAAAATAATTTCAGTGGTTTGAATTTAAGTTGGTATAATAAAATTCAACCTAGTTCAAACCTTACCTCCTCTAATGCTCTTTTGTGACACTTCATTTGTGCTCTTAAGTATCTTTTTAACACCTGCTAATGCCTGTGAAAATCACCATAATGGTTGCTTTACCTATGATACCCTTTTAGGCTATAACCACAGGCAACAAGCTTTACTCAACCCTACTAATGCCATGTTGTTCTCATTTCCACCTTGGTATCTTAATAGATGGAAAATTTTCACTAGTTTCAGAACTCTAGTGGTGATATAGGACTTTGTTTGAACTGCATTTGTGTTATGGATTGTTAAGCACTATAGAGGTGATACTCTAAATTGCAGGTGTGTCATGAGTTGTTTAGCTCCAGGCAAGTTTTGTTCCAGAGAATATTTGCCTTTGGTTGTCCTTGATTGTTCCTTTTAGACAACTGGTCCTGGCTTGCCCCTGATTGTTTCCTCTAGAGAGCTTGCTTTACTTCAGTGAAAGACTCTGTGCTAGTCCCCTTGCTAAGGGACATCTGCCTTGAGGTGGGTTTTGCCTTTATAAGTTTTGTAATAACTGTATTCAGGGCTGTAGGTTCTTTGGAACACTAGTCTCAAATTAAAAAGCAGATATGTAATTAGCTAAGAATTCTGCAAGTAGATGTAAGTATGAATAGATTTTGACAATTTCATTAGTAAAAGTACAGTATAGTTTAGGCTTTTAGTTCTGACACATGATGGCATTACAAGTTAAAACTATTAGGAGGAGCTCTGCATTTCCTGAAGGTTCCAATTTAGAAAAGACAAAAATCTAGCCTGGTTTGTGGTGCATGTATATAGCCCCTGTTACTTGGGTGGCAGAGGTATTTCAAGTTTAAACCAACTTCCAAAGTTATTGAGACCCTTTCTGAGAAACAAAATATATGGCAGAAGGGCTATATGTATGGGCCAAGTAGTTGAGTTTGTGCCTAGTATGCCTATAACTCTGGATTCATTCTCTTAATATTGCTGAAAAAAAGTGATTTGGAAAACATTAGCAAGCTTAGGCTTTCCTCACATGAGTAGGGACTAGACATAGTTCAGTGTTATTCTTAGAGCATTTCCAAAGGTTTTTTTTTGACAGCACATTCTGATTTGGGATAAGGAAGTAGTTTTGAAACATCAAGTTTAGTCTTAAACTGGTTTCTTTTCTTAGATTGAATTAAGATATACCTCAGATTGTTTCAGAAATAGCCCAAGGTGTGAGTATGAAGTCACCTTATATAAATACATTCTGTTCTATTGAAACTAGCCAGTCACAAACCTATTGTGAACCTGAGCTCAGCCAATCTAAGCAGACAGACAAGGTCTGCTACTTCAGGGATAAATAGAGTCACAGCCTGCCTGTTCTGTGTGCTTGCCAGATTTTTGGCTGATGCTACACTCTTTTGCACAAGTACATTTTGCTTTGCTGAGACGATTCTTTTTTTTTGTTGGTCATGGAGCTTGAACTCTGGGCCTGGGCACTGTACCTGAGCTCTTCAGCTCAAGGCTATCACCCTACCCCTGGGCCTGGGCGTTGTCCCTGAGCTCTTAAGCTCCAGGCTATTGCCCTATCCTTGAACCTCAGCCCCACATCCCCTTTTTCTAATGGTTAATTGGAGATAAGAGTCTCACATTCTTTAGTTCCCAGGCTGGCTTTGAACTTTGATCCTCAGATCTCAGCCTCCTAAGTAGCTAGGTGTGAGCCACTGTGCCCTGCGACAATTATTATTTTTATTTAAAAATTTTCTGCACCCAGCAACAATTCTTTATTATTGTTATTTTTATTAAAGAATTCACTAACATCCCTATATCACATTTCAAATGACATGCCCGACAAACTAGCATTCAGCAAGGGACTCTCCATACACATTCACTGGCACCCGGATTCTAGAACATAACCAAAATCAGGCTGAAGGTCTGCATGCCTATTATTATTTTTATTAAGAAAAATTTAACTGGGCATGGTGGCTCACACCTGTAACCCTAGCTATTCAGGAGGCTGAGATCTGAGGATCAAGGTTCAAAGCCAGCCTGGGAACTAAAAGAACCTGGGACTCTGATCTCCAATTAACCACTAGAAAAATGGGAAGTGGGGCTGTGGCACAAGGGTAGGGGGTAGCCTTGAACTGAAGAGCTGAGGGACAATACCCAGGCCGAAAGTTCAAGCCCCATGACCAACACACACAAATATATATATATGTATATATATATATATATATATATATTTTTGTGGTCATGGGGCTTGTGGCACTGTCTCCAAGCTCTTCAGTACAAGGCTAGTGCTCTACCACTTTGAGCCATAGTGCCATTTCCGGTTTTCTGGTGGTTAATTGGAGATAAGAGTTTCATGGACTTTAATACTCAGGCTGGCTTTGAACCTTGATCTTCAGATCTCAGCTTCCTGAGTAGCTAGGATTACAGGCATGAGCACCTGGCACAATTCTTTATTTTTGAGTCTGTCATTGTGATTCCAATAATTCTTGGAGAGCATATTAATAATTATAAACCATTATGAGACATGCTTCTGAACGCTCCCAAATGTGCATTAGAGATATGCAAAAGATAAACGTGATTTTTTCCATCGTTGGATTCTACAGTTATTTTCGCTTTAACTTTTCACAATACTTGGAGATAAATTTGTCCATAAAAAATTCTGGAACAGGGGCCGGGAGTTTGGCCTAGTGGTAGAGTGCTTGCCTAGCATGCGCGAAGACCGAGGTTCGATTCCTTGGTGCCACATACATAGCAAAAAGCCAGAATTGGTGCAGAGGCTCAAGTGGTAGAGCTCCAGCCTTGAGAAAGTCCAAGGACAGTGCTCAGGCCCTGAGCTCAAGCCCAGGACTGGCAAAAATAAAATTCTGGAACAATTACACTCAGTGGGGAAAATTTAAAACCATTCCCTCTAAAATCAGGGACAAGACAAGGATGGCCACTCTCTTCACTCCTCTTCAACATAGTGCTACACTCCCTAGTAAGAGTAGTAAGGCAAGAGAAACATATTAAGGTGATCCAAATAAGGGAAAAGTAAACATATTCCTCTTTGCTGATGACATAATCCTGTATTTAAAGAACCCTATAGATTCCTCACCCAAGTTGCTTGAGTTGATTCAAAACCTTGGTAAACAAGTGGGTTATAAAACCAACCCACAAAAATTAGTAGCCTTCCTGTATGCCAACAATGAGAAGAGTGATACTGAAATTAGGGAAGCAACATCATTTGTAACAACCTCAAAAATACTTAGGAATTAACTTAACCAAAGATGTTAAGGACCTTTGTTGTGAAAACTTTAAAATTCTGAAAAAAAGATATTGAAGCAGACCTAAGGAAATGGCAAAACCTCTCACGCTCCTGTTTAGGAAGAATTAGCATAGTAATAATGACAGTTTGGCTCAGAGCAATCTACAATTTCATTGCAATACCCATCGAAATCCCAACAACTTTCTTCAAGGAAATAGAGAAATCAATCCAAAAATTCATATGGAATAATAAAATATCCAAAATAGCAAAAACAGTCTTTAGCAGGAAGAACACCACTGGCAGAATATGGATACTAAACTTCAGTCTTTATTACAAAGCCATAGTAATAAAATCAGCTTGGTACTGGCACAAGAATAGGCCCGAGGAACAATGGAATAGAATAGAAGACCCAGAAATAAGTCCACAAACATATAGCCACTTAATATTTGATAAGGGAGCATCTTCAACAAAAAGAAAGCATCTTCAACAAATGGTGCTGTTAAGATTGGCTATGTGCAGAAAACTAAAGCTAGTTAACCATATATCACTTTGTACCATAATCAACTCTAACTCGATATAAGGCCAGATATTGTGAAAATATTATAGGAGATATTTAGGAGAAACTCTAAATCTTCTAGGCACAGCTCGAAACTTCCTTAAAAAAGATCCAGAATCACAATAAATCAAAAAAGGCTGGATGCACGGGATTAGATCAAACTGAAGAGCTTCTGACTAACTAAGGACATAGCTATTGTGATAAATAGAAAACGCAAGAATGGGAGAAAATCTTCACTAGCTATACTCCAAACCAGGGACTCATCCAAAACATACTTAGAGCTCAAAAAATTAAACCCTCCAAAAATAAATCCTCAAAAACACAACAACCCAACCAATAAATGGACAAAGGGCTCTCAGAGAAGGAAAAGAGAATGGCTAGTAGTCCCATAAGAAGTGTTCAATATCTCTGGCCATAAAAGAAATTCAAATCAAAACAGCATTGAGATTCCACCTCATTCCAGTTAAAATAGCCATTTTCAGGAAAACTAATAATAACATGCTGGTGGTAGGGTTCTCCAAAAGAGAACCCTATTACACTGTTTGTGGGAATACAAACTGGAAAGCTGTATGGAGGTTCCTTAAAAGATTAAACATAGAGCTTCCCTATGACCCAGCAATTCTACTCTGGAGCATTTATCCAATGGGTCACAAACCTGGCCAAATTAAAACCACCAACACAACCATGTTTACTGTAGTATTGTTTACCATAGCTAAGATATGGAATCAAGCCAGATGTACCTCAGTGGATGAGTGATCAAGAAAATGTGATACATATATGTACGACGTATCTGTGTGTATATATATACACACACATAACAGAATTCTACTTATCCATCAGAAAGAATAATATTGTACCATTTGTCAGGAAATGAAAAGACTTGGAAAATATATTAAGAGAAGTAAGTCAGAACAAAAGAAACATAGGCTCCATGGTTTCTTTAATTTGTGCTAACTTGAATGTGCCTGTAAATCTAAAGTAAATCCACTGAATGACCAAAACAAATAAATAAAATGGGGACATGATAAATTATATAGGACCTAGTCATTAACATACAGAGGCCAAAGGAGGCTAATCATATTAGCTATGAACAGATGATCATATGAAATGAACTCCCAAAAAGGAAACAGGAGTCACTCATTAGTTGCCATTGTTGGTGTTTTTCCATTTTGTATTTTCTTTTCATTTTGTATTGCTTGTTACTTCATTTGTATTTGGGAGGGTAAGGAAGGGCACATAAAAGGTGGAACAAGGGTAAATAAATACAACAGCGATACTCACCAGACACTATGTAGAAAATGAACTGGATTATTTTATAGGTGGGGACAGGAGGGGAAAATGGTTCAAAATGAAGCAGATATTCAGAAGTTTGACAAGGGTGTGTGTGTATGTGTGTGTGTGTGTGTGTGTGTGTGTGAGAGAGAGAGAGAGAGAGAGAGAGGAGAGAGAGAAAGAGAGAGAGAGAGAGAGAGAGAGAGAGAGAGAGAGAGAGAGAGAGAGGGGGGGGGGGCAGGCATCTCATGGTCCTTATTGCCTGGGTTTGCTTTGAATTGCAACCCTCAGATCTCAACTTCGTGATTAGGATTACAGGTGTGAGCCACTGGCTTGACAAGGATGGTTATCTCTAAAATGGTAGCTGTCATAACTTCTCATAGAAGGTTAAGCTGTTTGTTAAGATCATCGTTTGCTTTGCTTTTTTTTGCCAGTCCTGGGGCTTGAACTCAGGACCTGGTCACTGTCCCTGACTTCTATTGCTCAAGGCTAGCACTCTACTACTTGAGCCACAGTGCCACTTCCAGCCTTTTCTGTCTATATGGTACTGAGGAATTGATCCCAGCGCTTCATGCATACCAGGCAAGCATTCTATCACTAAGCTACATTCACAGCCTATTACATTTTAAAGTCCATGAACTATGGATTTGATACCAAAAAGACATTTGACTCAGAGGCCAGACCTAGTGAGATATTGTCATTGCATTTCAGTTGCTAAAGGAAAATGACTTGCATTTTCACAAGCTGAGTTCAAACTTATGAACATAAATGATCATTCTCCAGGATATTCCTTGACCTAAGAATGATATACAAAAACAGTAAAGCATTTCCATTGGAATAGAAATTACTACAGATGGCAATATGTGAATACAGACAAAATATTGTTCACATGGATTTTTTGAATCTCAATTCTCTATTCTGTCACTTGCTAGGACAGTGGTAGCAGGAAATATCCTGAC
The DNA here is from genome assembly GCF_031878675.1 of Megascapheus bottae. Lineage (NCBI taxonomy): Eukaryota > Metazoa > Chordata > Mammalia > Rodentia > Geomyidae > Megascapheus > Megascapheus bottae. The sequence goes on along the minus strand of NC_143512.1, from coordinate 12,250,713 downwards.
AGGAATAGGCAAGTTTCTCAATGGAAAGAATTATTGTTATTTTAACCACAACAATATTAAATGCCAGGTCACCACACATATCCAGATCTGTACTGACACTCACCATAGTTGTGGACTCTACTGACATTCCCTAAAGTTGTCAGTAATTTTGTTCTGTTGATTTCTAAATAATTTTTCTTCACTGAATATTACCTACCAGTCATTTGGATATAAATATGATAGATAAACATCTTAAATGCTTTCTTGGACTTCTCAGTGCATTTTGAAATAGAATGTATAAGTTGGTAATAGAAGCCCAGCAGTAGCCATGCCCCACTTGCTCATGCCTGTAATCTCAACTACCAGAAGGCTGGAATCTGAGGATTGTGGTTTGAATCCAGCCCTGGCATGAAAGTAGTGAGACTAATCTATAATACATTACCAAGAGAAAAGAAGGAGGAGGAGGACGAGGAGGAAGAGGAGGAGGAGGAGGAGGAGGAGGAGGAGGGAGAGGAGAAAAGCTGGAAGTGAAGCTATAGTTTAAGTGGTAAAGTGTTTATCTTGAGCAAAAGAAGGTAATGGATGGCATAAAAACCCATAAATTCAAGCTCCAGGACCAGTAAAAAAATAAAAAAACTCACTACTAAATTTCATGGATCCCCAAATAATACTAGTGTATAGTGTAGATTCTGGTATTAAAGACACCTTAATGTGAATTATAGTTCTCCTTGAACTATCTGAGACCATCATTGCTGTTTTCCACGTTCAGACCCAGACCAGAGAAAAAGAGAGATACTTTGTTTCCATAATACCACCATCCTTTCACTGTAACATCTTTTTTAATGTTTATTTTTATTTGAGATAGGTGACAAGATAATATAAGATGACAGAGAGGAATGACAACCTATATAATCAGGATATCATGGTGGTCCTGAGAAAATTCACTTTTCTTGCTTCCTAATATTTCTTATACACATATGTAATAGAAACTAATGCTTTTGTTTCTGTATTGTTTTAATTGTACTAAAGACTTTTGACTAAACAAGACTTAATTATAAATATAATAGTTCAATATTTACAAACATGGAATTTTCAATTACATAGAGTTTTGGGGGTAAGTTTAAATACTAAGTTCTTTAAAAAAATACATTTCAGTCAGGAATTAATATATACCATATTTTTACTTCACTGTAACATCTTTAATAAAAGTAATTAATATAGAGATATCTATATCTATTAAAATAACCATTCATTTTTGCCAGCCTGCTCTATACTTAAGAAGGATGAGAACACAACTTTAGAGTACATATATTTAGTAATGATATTCCAAGTAATCTTGTTGCTGGTGTGCAGTAGATGCATCACTCCATCAAAAAGAACCAACTCTGACCTATATGGCCTTTCTGTCAAGTTCTGCTTGGGGAAAACTGACTTAAGATTATGGTGGTAGTATAGGTGGTAGTGTTTGATGGTAAAGGAAATTCACTCTTATGAATATGTGGGGCATAGATGTAAACAAATGCATATGTAGTATATAAATGAAAATGTGATGTTCAAAGTAGTAACAGTAGCAGGAGATTAGGTTTCGTAGTTTGCATTTCCTGTCACTTGAATCCCACATTATATTATGCCAGACCAAGAAAGGTAAGCATACACTATCAGGGTTTGATAAATACTAATGTAGCCAATCATAGATGTAAGATTATGACCAAGAACACTGAAATTTTATCTCTGTCTTCTATATACAGACTACACCTATTCCTGGACATTGTTTTTTTTTGGGGGGGGGGGAGCCTGGGTGCTGTCCCTGAGCTTTTCAGCTCCAGGCTACCGCCCTACCCTTGAGCCAAACCCCACTTCCCATTTTCTAGAGCTTAATTGGAGATAAGAGTTTCAGGTCCTTTTGTTCCTGGGCTGGCTTTGAAGTTTAATCCTCTAATCTCGCCTCCTGAGTGGCTAGGTTCCTGGACATTTTTTTACTCAACTCTTACTAGTGACATCTTAATAGACTTAAGAGATAGATCCAAATTTCTCACTTAACATTTTAAAAATTATTATGGGATCACTATTGTGTTGCTATCTTTTTGTCTGATTTTAGGGTATATGTTCAAGTAACACATCCATGTGACAATACATGTCATTTTCCTTTTCTAAATATATTGTCTTGTATTTCTTTACTGTATCTGAATTGTTTTCTATGTTTTTGCCAGTCCTGGCCCTTGAATCCAGGGCCTGACCACTGTCCTTGGGCTTTCTCAAGGCTAGAGCTCTACCACTTGAACAACAGTACCAATTCCAGCTTTTTTCTATGTATGTGGTATGTAGGAATCAAACCTGGGTCTTCTTGCATGCTAGGTAAAGCACTCTACCACTAGGCCAAACTCCCAGCCCGATTGTTTTGTATTTTGTTATCAAATTCTCTGTTTTCTTCCTTTTCACACATATTGTTTGCCTTTCTCAAGAATTTGTATCCATTTCTATTTAATAACTTTGTTTTGTTTATATAACAAACTGCTTAAATATAGTAGTTATAACTGCTATATTTTCTTTTACAGTATGAAATTTCAATTGTATTACTAATAGAAAATTACAGTCATTATAGTTATATAGTCATATACTGGTGTGCCTTATTGTTTAACTTTTTGTCATTATTATAAAGGTGATGTACAGAGGGCTTGCAGTTATCTAAGTCAGATAAAAAGTACATTTCTTTTGGGGCAATATCACCTCTTCCTTTGCAAGATTATTTTAACTTGGCATGTTTGAGCCTGTTTTAAGCATCAGGGATTTCTGAGAAAGGAATATATATTTCTCTCTCTCATATTTACAGGTAAAGTATAATATTTTCAAGGAATTTTTAAATGAACAAACAAAGTGTGGAGTCAAAGATACAGAAATTATCTACTTTGGATAAAGTTACACTTACTGTATAGTGCTTTCACTTTTTACATGTATTTTAAATTTTCTTTATCAAAATAATTTTAAATGAATAGGTAATTCATAGCAATCTTAAACTTTACAGAAAATTGGGCAAATAAAAGACTCCATATATACACTTCCTCTCATTTGCAGTTTCCTTATTAAAATCCTAGATTAGTTTGATACCGTTGTTACAAGTAATGAAACAATATCAACACAATTTACTGAAGTCCACAGTGTTGGAGTCACTATTTTGAATAGTTATCTAGGTTTGACAAATGTTTGACCTCTTGAATCCAGGAATATAACATAGTAACATAAAGTAAAACTGCCCTAAATGTTCCACCTCTTCATTCACCATCATTGTCCCTCTACATCCCCTGAACTTCTTACTATCTCCTTAAAGTCACCTTTTCCAGAATTTCTTCTCATTGAGTTTTTTTTACTAAGAAATATGGATTTCAGTTTCACCCTTACATTTCTGTGGTTTTAGACTCATTTATTCATAAGAAATACCTTCTAACATTTCAAAAGAAAGAACTTCAAAAACTGCAGTTTGCTACATCTTTAGAAACATATTTAACACACAATCTCTAAAATGACATTTTGAAAGATAATTGGGGAAATTAGAAGCTTTATGGAATATTTGGTATCACAAAAATATTAACTTTTTCAAATGTAATCATTAAATTGAGTCTATAATTAAAGTTATACTATCCTATACAGAGCCTATAATCCAAGCTACTCAGGAGGCTGAGATCTAAGAATCATGATTGAAGCCAGATCAGACAGGAATGTCTATGACACTCTTATCTCCACTAAAAAAAAGGCAGAAGTGGAGCTGTGGCTCAAGAGGTAGATTGCTAGACTTGAGCAAAAGAAGCTCAGGGATAGAACCTGGGCCATAAATTCAGCTTGTAGAAATGGTACAAAAAATCAAATCCTTTAAAGAAGAAGATAAAAATTATTGACAAAAGAAAGAAATGATACCTCCACTCAGTTTATGTGGCACAGTCATTTTAGAATTCAGGGAAATGAAAGAGCACAGAGACGTTCTCATTTGAATTGTCCTTTCCTAATATCATTTTTGGTTGTGGTCGATGAGAACCAGAATATAATCAAGGTGCACCCATATCCAAATTCTGAACAAAGCTGAGACTCGCCTGTCAAAGCGTTCTTTTTGCCCTATGGTAGGACTGAGGTTATACCCTTCCAGTTTCTTGTTTACCGCAGTTTGAAAAGAGCCCCTCGGACTTGTGATGAAACTGAAATAGAGCATCGTGTATGCTTTCCTTCTGTTAGGGATGCAATGAAAGACTATTAACATACACACAAGACATCTGTACATTTCGATACTACTTAAAAAAACATTCAACTTGGATTACTATTAGTTGAAAACAGCACTGCGATTTTTCTTAGACTGAGAGAAAATAAACACTAAGAAAAGACGCAGGGTGGCGCTGCAGACTTAGAAGTGGAATAAGCAAATCCGTCAGCTGACCGCGTTAGCTCCTTACTCAGCAGAAGAAGCCAGCAGGGAGAGGAAGCTTTCTAGGGCCGTCACTCTGGGAAATTAGGCCGCTGGACTGTCCACTTCTTCCAGTGTTGGCAAGATACTGGGATTTACAGTCAGCGATAACGTGAGCTGGAGCTGGAGCGAGTTTGCAGAGAGACCAGGTGATGGAGGTGCAGGAGAGAAAGAAGCTCCTTCTGAAACAAAGGCAAGTCCTCATATTCTTTGTTTTGCTGGGCATAGCTCATGCTGGGTCTGAACCTACACGCTATTCCGTGGCTGAGGAAACAGAGAGTGGCTCCTTTGTGGCCAATTTGTTAAAGGACTTGGGGCTGGAGGTAGAGGAGCTAGCTTTCAGGGGTGCTCAACTGGTATCTAAAGGGAAAAAACTGCATTTGCATTTGGATAGGCACACTGGGGATGTGTTGCTAAATGAGAAACTGGACCGGGAGGAGCTCTGCGGTCCTACCGAGCCCTGTGTACTACCTTTCCAGGTGTTACTGGAAAACCCTCTGCAGTTTTTCCTAGGCGAGTTGTGGATTAAGGACATAAACGACCATTCCCCTGTTTTCTTAGACAAAGAAATAATTTTGAAAATTCCAGAAAGCATTGCTCCTGGAACTACTTTCCTAATAGAACGCGCCCAGGATTTGGATGTAGGAAGCAACAATCTCCAAAATTACACCCTGAGTCCCAATTTCTACTTCCATTTGCAAGTACAAGACAGCCCTGGTGGCTTGTTACCACAGCTGGTGCTCCAGAAAGCGCTGGATCGGGAGGCAGAGGCTGAGGTCAGCTTAATCCTTACTGCGCTGGATGGGGGGACTCCACCGAGGTCCGGCTCTGCCCTGGTCCGCATTGAAGTTGTGGATATCAACGACAACGCCCCGGAGTTTACAAAGCTTCTCTACGAGGTGCAGGTTCCAGAAAATAGTCCTGCTGGATTCCAGGTTGTCACTGTCTCGGCTAGGGATTTGGACGCTGGTATTAATGGAGAAATAACATACATGCTTTCTCAAGCTTCTGAAGACATCCGAAAAACATTTCGGATAAATGCAAAATCAGGAGAACTCCACTTAGCACAGGCATTGGATTTTGAATCCATTCAGACATACACAGTAAATATTCAGGCAAGAGACAGTGGAGGACTTACTGGAAATTGTGTGGTGTTTGTCCAGGTGATGGATTTGAATGACAACCCTCCGGACCTGAGCATGTCCACACTCACCAATCAGATACCAGAAAACTCTATGGAAACTATAGTTGCTATATTCAGTGTTTCAGATCCTGACTCGGGAGATAATGGAAGGATGATATGCTCCATCCAGGATGAGCTTCCTTTTCTTCTGAAGCCCTCGGTTGAAAACTTTTACACAATAGTAACAAACTCAGCACTGGACCGGGAGACCAGATCGGAGTACAACATCACGATCACGGTCACGGACCTAGGCACGCCCAGGCTGCAGACCCAGCACAGCCTCCGCGTGCAGGTGTCGGACGTGAACGACAACGCCCCGGAATTCTCACAGTCGTCCTACACCCTGCGGGTCCGCGAGAACAACAGCCCCGCCCTGCACATCGGCACCATCCGCGCCACGGACAGGGACGCGGGCAGCAACGCCCAGCTCAGCTACTCGCTGCTGCCCGGCCCGCAGCCCGGGCCCGACGCGGCGGCGCTGCTGTCCATCCACGCCGACAGCGGGCAGCTGTTCGCCCTCAGGGCGCTGGACTACGAGGCCCTGCAGGCGTTCGAGGTGCGCGTGCGCGCCACCGACCAAGGCTCGCCCGCGCTCAGCAGCCAGGCGCTGGTGCGCGTGCAGGTGCTGGACGCCAACGACAACTCGCCCTTCGTGCTGTACCCGCTGCAGAACGCGTCCGCGCCCGTCACCGAGCTGCTGCCCAGGGCGGCCGAGCCGGGCTACCTGCTGAGCAAGGTGGTGGCGGTGGACCGCGACTCGGGCCAGAACGCCTGGCTGTCGTTCCAGCTGCTCAAGGCCACGGAGCCCGGGCTGTTCGGCGTGGGGCCGCACAATGGCGAGGTGCGCACCGCCAGGCCGCTGAGCGAGCGCGACGCGCCCAGGCACAGGCTGCTGCTGCTGGTGCGCGACAATGGCGAGCCTCCGCGCTCTGCCAGCGTCACTCTGCATGTGCTGCTGGTGGATGGCTTCTCTCAGCCCTACCTGCCTCTGCCCGACGCCCCGCCCCAGCGCGCGCCGCCCGATCGCCTCACTGCCTACCTGGTGGTGGCGCTGGCCGCCGTGTCCTCGCTCTTCCTCTTGTCCCTGCTGCTCTTCGTGGCCCTCAGGCTGTGCAGGAGGCGCGGTGGCCCGGGCTCCCTGGGCGGCGGCTCGCTGCCCGAGCCCCACTTTCCTGGACACCTGGTGGACGTGAGTGGCGCGGGGACGCTGTCGCAGAGCTACCAGTATGAGGTGTGTCTGCAGGGAGGGTCTGGGGACAATGAATTTCAGTTTCTCAAACCGAGGTTACCCAACTTGCCACCCCAAGACTCTGGTGAAGAAATAGGAGATAATGCTGTTATCCGAAGTAGCTTTGGATTCCAATAGAGGTCTGCTTATGATAGTGTCCTTCGAAATTTGGATCCAAAACAAGACATGGATATTGAATATGTTTGAGATTTTGTTTTGTCAGTCTTGGGGTTTGAGCTCAGAGTCTGAGCACTGTCATTAGGTTTTCTCAAGGCTAGAGCTCTGCTACTGGAGCCACAGCACCACTTCCGTTTTCTATGTATGTGGTATGAAGGAATTGAACCCTGGGTGTTTGTGCATGCTAGGCAAGCACTCTACCGCTAGGTCAAACTCCTGGCCCTGAGGAGAAATTTTTACATTCAGAAATAAGTGGATGTGAGCGCCACAGCGACTCTGTTCCCACCTGCCTTGTGAGGTGTGAATGATATGAGGATCTGCCACCAGTGAAGTCAACTTCTTGACTATGAGCATCTCCTACTTCCTTCCTCAGGCTGTAAAGAGAGTTAATAATGACAATCTCTGTTTTAGTAATAGCTTTGGACTCTGCTAAATTTTGACAAAGATCTTCTTGAGCCCTGTGTGTGTGTGTGTGTGTGTGTGTGTGTGTGTGTGTGTGTGTGTGTGTGTTTACTGCTTCACTCATACTTATTTGAAAATAACTATCTTATTATAATTCTTCACGTCACTTAGTATTCTAAATTTATGGCTTTTGTAGTTTAATGCATGTGAATTTTGTTTGTATTTTAAAGTGTGAATATAAATTTTGTACTTTTGGAATTTGTTTTAGTTAGAAAGCCTTTTCTGAAACTCAATTTTCTACTTGCTTGGTAATTTTAAAGGCCTATGTTAAACTTTTGAAGGACAAAATATTTTTGTTGTGTCCTCTTAGGTTTGTGTATCTTTGCTCTGTCCATTTTTCTCTGTGTATTCATGTATACCTTAAAGTTATAACATGAAAAAATGTATTACTCTTTTAGAAGCTTGAGGATCCTAACTGTTTGATTCCACAGAACATTCACATTAGGAATGTCCATTTTTTGGAAAAAAAATCAGCTGGGCACAGTGGCTCATTCTTGCAATTCTAGTTACTCAGGTAGAGTCTGAATGATCTGAAGTTCAAGATGAGCTCATATAAAAAGTTATTGATATCTACATCTCATAATCTTTTTTTCTTTTTAAGTTTAGCTTGGTGTCATGTACCAATCATCTTTTGCATAGTTATAAGGATCTTGGCCTGAGGCATACTCTGAAAGCTCAAGTACTGGGCTGGGAGTTTGGCCTAGTGGTTAAAGTGCTTGCCTAGCATGCATGGAAACCCAGAAGTGGTGCTGAGGCTCAAGTGGTAGAGCTCTAGCCTTGAGAAAGTCCAAGGACAGTGCTCAGGCCCTGAGCTCAAGCCCAGGACTGGCAAAAAAAAAGCTCAAGTACTGCAAAATGACAAAAGCAACAAACAAAAAGTCTCCTTAAGGTAGTCCTCTTTTTAAACATCCGTTTAAATTATTAAAAGCCTCTTCCTGAATCCTTCCATAAAAATTTTAAAAATATATAGGCAATATATGTTTGTTCTTTACCAAGTTAGAAACTTCTGGAGTGTTTTTTTTCTCTAGAATTTCAAGAGGCATTTAGGATTCAATAAGAAATAAGCCTGTGAGTAGAGTGTAGGTAGGTCTACTCACACATTCACTCACTCATGCATGCACATTATCTATCATTTATTTTCTATCTGTCTGTCTATCTATCTATCTATCTATCTATCTATCTATCTATCTATCTCTCCTTCAGTTCTCTAGACTTTTCAATGCTTTAAAAAGTGTTTGCAGGGCCAGGCATGGTGGCTCATGCCTGTAATCCTAGCTAATCAAGAGGCTGAGATCTGAGGATCAAGGTTCAAAGCCAGTCAGGGCACAAAAGGACCTGAGACTTTTATTTCCAATTAACTTCTAGAAAATGGGAAGTGGCGTTTGGCTCCAGGGTAGGGTAGTAGCCTTGAGCTGCAAAGCTCAGGAACAGTGCCCAGGCTGAGTTTAAGATCCATGACCCACAAAAGAAATGTATTTGCATTATGTTTATGAATAGCTTCACATTTATTGCATGACTAAAATAGTCACTAAGACATTTTACATTCTACTTAAAATTTCTGAATGAGTGTAAGTTAGCACATTTAATCATTAAATATGCTAAAATAGCTAATGAACAAAATTTGCTGAAATTAAATGCTTTCTGACATACAATGAATTATGTCATTTTGTTAAAATTGAACCGGTAATTGTTATTTAAATATTATCCAGTTATCATTCCCAAGTGTATCTATCAGTACTTGTTTTTTCCTCTTATTGCTTAATTTGAGTCTTTCCCTATGTAATAGTTTATTCAATGTAGATGGAGAAATTGGGACATTTAGATTTAGAATTTAAAAATAAATGTCTGATCCAAATTTCATTTCTTACAGTACAATTTCTGATGTATAAGTTAAATAACTTTTATATTATTTTCGCATGTTTCAATGAGCTACGCTATTACAATTATATAATTTGGGGATCTCATTTTTACGATTCGCAGTGACACTGAGTTCTATCTTGGCATTAGATGTCTCTAGCCGCTAATTCCTTCTAGGATTTTATTTAAATTAGAATCCTGCTCTTAGCTATTTCATTATCTTGCAGTGATAGTCCAATAAGATAATATAAAGTAATAGGAGGAAAACTGAAATTATTTTCAGTATCTTTGGCATCAGAAGTAAAGTCAGTAGATGAGCTACCACATAGTGTTCCCGATAATTGTGTAGGGAAACAAATGAAGTTATATTGAACACAAATATTTGTATTGTTTCATTTGTCTGACTTACAATGATCTCTGGCTATTGTTTTTTTCTTTTCTTTTCTTTTCTTTTTTGCCAGTCCTGGGGTTTGAAATAAGGACCTGAACACTGTCCTTGGGCTTTTTCCTCAAGGCTAATGCTCAGCCACTTGAGACACAGCACCACTTCTGCCTTTTTTCTATGCATGTGGTACTGAGGAATCGAACCCCAGTCTTTGTGTATGCTAAGCAAGCACTCTTATCACTAGGCCAAACTCCTGTCCTGATGGATGTTCTTAAAATGAAATGCCTATTAGCTGGACTCATTTTACCTCTCCACTATTCTCACTTTTTTTCACTGCTGGGGCTTGACTTCAGGGGCTGGACACTGTTTTTGAGTACTTTTTTGTCATGGCTATTGCTTTTCCACTTGAGCCACAGCACCATTTCCAGCTTTTTCTGTGTATGTGGTACTGAGAAATGAAACCCAGGACTTCATGCATGCTAGGCAAGCACTCTACCACTAGGCCACACTCTTAGTCCCTCTCACTTAATCTTGGGAATAAAGTTCTGCATATATTTTACTTTCTTTTTACATAGAATGGTTGTGCTTTGTTCTCTCAGGACCATCACATTCTTTGTAACCTGGCACACCAATTATCCCTTTGGTCCCATATTCAACGGTGAAATTTTAGTGAAGTTTTTTTAACTAATCATCATTATGTTAAGGCCTCCCTCGTGCATACTTTCAGTGTATTCATTTTATTTTCTCTATAAAGTTTCATACCATTTGAACATTTAAAAAATATATATACCTCCTTTGATGTAAGATAGTGTATGATTTCTTGACATTGGGTCATGCCACTCTGCCTAGTTTTTACAAGTGCAGTAATCATCTATACAGATTAAATAATTGTCAAGTTGCTGATTAATAAGGAGAGGAGAAAGCCTTCTAAAGTGTTTCCCGTGTGTGTGTGTGTGTGTGTGTGTGTGTGTGTGTGTGTGTGTGTGTGTGTGTGTGTTTCATAGTTTTTATCTCAGGGCCTGGTCATTGTCCCTGAACTTTTTTTTCACCAGTCCTGGGGCTTGTACTCAGGGTCTGAGCACTGTCCTTGGGCTATCGTTCTGCCACTTGAGCCACAGCACCACTTCGATTTTATGTGTGTGTGTGTGTGTGTGTGTGTGTGTGTGTGTGTGTGTGTGTGTGATTGTGTGGTACCAAGGAATTGAACCCAGTTTTTCCTGCATGCTAGGCAAACACTCTACCACTAGGCCAAACTCCTGGTACTGTCCCTGAACTTTTGCACTACAATTTGAGCCAGAACTCCACTTCTAGCTTTTGGGTGGTTAGTTGGAGACAAGATTCTCATGGGTTTCCTGCCCTAGCTGGTTTTAGATGACAATTCTTAAGAGCTCAGCTTTCTGAGTAAGATTACGCGAGTAGGATACTGGTGCCCAGATCTAATGTGTTTCTTAGGAGTTAAAATGTGTAAGCAATTGGGCATTTGCAGTCCTCTGGATGGACCCTGTGAAATGATCTACCACAATTTTCCCCATCTTGCTTTCTGTGTTATTGCTAGAAATGCAACTCATATTTATTAAACAAGAATGGAAAATGAGATCACACATAAGATAGTTAAGTATGACATCATTTAAAACAGAATCCTCTTCATGTATAAAAAATACAGTTGAGGGTAGCTGCATTGTTAGCATATATATACTCTCCTACAAAATCATGTAAATGAGGGCTCTTTCAGGGATAGTATCTTCATTTAGGGGACTTAATTTCCATAAGTTGTGCTTACTTATGTGTCACCAGAAGCTCCTCCTGTACTTAACTGGATTTGATAATCAACGAAATTATTTTCTAAAAAAATTTAAACTGCCAATGGACGCATGGTGGCGCTGTTGATTAAAAAAACGCGAATGACACTACATTACTGGGACACAGCGATCCAGTCTGGAAAGCCAGGAGCCTGAACCTGAGCAGATTCCACCAGCTTAGCTGAGCCTCTGCAAAACATTATTTATTAGGCCATCTGCACACGTTGAGGTATAGAAGACTTGGCTTTTCCTACCTCCGCGGAGGCTGGATTTAGTGACGGTTGCTTCTGGAAGAAGAAGGCAGGAAGCAAAATGGAGGCTGGAGGGGAGCGCTTTCCTAAACAAAGGCAAGTCCTGCTTCTCTTTATCTTTCTGGGCGGGTCTTTGGCTGGGTCGGAATTGAGACGCTATTCTGTGACCGAGGAAAGAGAGAGGGGCTCTTTAATAGCCAATCTTGCCAAGGATATGGAGCTGAGGGTGGAAGAATTGGCCACAAGGGTGGCTCAAGTTGCATCCAAAGGGAACAAACAGCATTTTCAGCTCAATTATCAGACCGGTGATTTGCTCCTGAATGAGAAATTGGACCGAGAGGAGCTATGCGGTCCCACGGAGCCATGTATACTGCCATTTCAGGTGTTACTGCAAAATCCTTTCCAAGTGATTACCAATGAGCTCCAAGTCATAGATATTAATGATCACTCGCCAGTATTCTTTGAGAACGAAATGCAGGTGAAAATCTTAGAAAGCTCTCCACCAGGAACAGCAATTCCCCTGGGAAATGCTGAGGATCTGGATGTGGGGAGAAACAGTCTCCAAAACTACACCCTGGCTCCCAATTCCCACTTCCACGTTGTCACGCAGAGGCGCAGGGACGGGAGGAAGTATCCCGAGCTAGTGCTGGACCAGGCTCTAGACCGGGAGGAGCGGCCAGAGCTCACTCTAGAGCTCACGGCTCTGGATGGCGGCTCCCCGCCGCGGCTCGGCACGGCCCGGCTCCACATCTTAGTCTTAGACATCAACGACAATGCCCCCAAGTTTGCGCAGTCGCTCTATGAGGTTCAGAGTCTAGAAGACACTCCGGTCAGCTCTGTCATCGCCACTGTCACGGCTTCTGATCTCGATGCTGGCAATTATGGGGCGATTTCATACACATTTTTTCATGCTTCAGAAGAAATCCTCAAAACTTTTCAACTAAATCCAATCACTGGTGATATACAACTAGTTAAAGGTTTGGACTTTGAAGCGATAGGCATTTATGAAATAGATATCGAGGCCAAAGATGGAGGAGGCCTTTCAGGAAAATGTACAGTCACAGTTCACGTGGTTGACGTTAATGACAACCCACCAGAACTGATCATGTCCTCAGTGAACAGTCCTGTTCCGGAAAATTCGGCAGAGACGGTGGTAGCGATCTTCAGCGTCTCAGATCTAGACTCGGGAGACAATGGAAAAATTAAGTGTTCCATCCAGAATGATCTCCCTTTCGTCCTGAAACCCTCCGTAGAGAACTTCTACACCCTGGTAACAGAGCGTCCACTGGACAGAGAGATTAAAGATGAGTACAACATCACGATCACGGTCACGGACCTGGGCACGCCCAGGCTGCAGACCCAGCACAGCCTCCGCGTGCAGGTGTCGGACGTGAACGACAACGCCCCGGAATTCTCACAGTCGTCCTACACCCTGCGGGTCCGCGAGAACAACAGCCCCGCCCTGCACATCGGCACCATCCGCGCCACGGACAGGGACGCGGGCAGCAACGCCCAGCTCAGCTACTCGCTGCTGCCCGGCCCGCAGCCCGGGCCCGACGCGGCGGCGCTGCTGTCCATCCACGCCGACAGCGGGCAGCTGTTCGCCCTCAGGGCGCTGGACTACGAGGCCCTGCAGGCGTTCGAGGTGCGCGTGCGCGCCACCGACCAAGGCTCGCCCGCGCTCAGCAGCCAGGCGCTGGTGCGCGTGCAGGTGCTGGACGCCAACGACAACTCGCCCTTCGTGCTGTACCCGCTGCAGAACGCGTCCGCGCCCGTCACCGAGCTGCTGCCCAGGGCGGCCGAGCCGGGCTACCTGCTGAGCAAGGTGGTGGCGGTGGACCGCGACTCGGGCCAGAACGCCTGGCTGTCGTTCCAGCTGCTCAAGGCCACGGAGCCCGGGCTGTTCGGCGTGGGGCCGCACAATGGCGAGGTGCGCACCGCCAGGCCGCTGAGCGAGCGCGACGCGCCCAGGCACAGGCTGCTGCTGCTGGTGCGGGACAATGGCGAGCCTCCGCGCTCTGCCAGCGTCACTCTGCACGTGCTGCTGGTGGATGGCTTCTCTCAGCCCTACCTGCCCCTGCCCGACGCCCCGCCCCAGCGCGCGCCGCCAGATCGCCTCACTGCCTACCTGGTGGTGGCGCTGGCCGCCGTGTCCTCGCTCTTCCTCTTGTCCCTGCTGCTCTTTGTGGCCCTCAGGCTGTGCAGGAGGCGCGGTGGCCCGGGCTCCCTGGGCGGCGGCTCGCTGCCCGAGCCCCACTTTCCTGGACACCTGGTGGACGTGAGTGGCGCGGGGACGCTGTCGCAGAGCTACCAGTATGAGGTGTGTCTGCAGGGAGGGTCTGGGGACAGTGGGTTCAACTTTGCCCCCAATTTTCTGATCCAAGACACTTAAAAACTCACTACAAAGTGTAAGTTGCAACCATCAGTTAGATTTCATTAACTGAAAAGTCAAATGAGGATTATCTATGTATTCTGTATAAAGTATTTTAGGGAATATAGCGTTATGTTGATTTTACTTTCTGAGTAGTTACATATTCTTCAATTCATAATTTAAATTTTCATCTGTTTTATCCTTTAACAGCCTGCCATCATAATTTCTTATTTTTTAACCAATAACATAACAAAAAATTTGTTCTCTTTCACTGATGATTTTAATCAGGTTTATTTAATGACTCCAAAAGTCTGTATTTCAAATCAGTGCTAAGTTCCAATCCATCAGACTTGCCACTCTTACTGTTCATTATATTGAGATAATATGTTTTGTAAAATTCCTAAACTAGCTTTTTAAATAGTTATTCGAATTCGAGAATATTCTTTAGATAAGAGCATGTCTTCTTGTAATAACTCATTATGTTTTAAGAGATATAATAGTCAGGGGCCGGGAGTTTGGCCTAGTGGTACAGTGCTTGTCTAGCATGCATAAAGCCCGGGTTCGATTCCTCGGTACCCCACATACATAGCGGAAAAAGCTGGAAGTGACACTGAGGCTCAAGTGGTAGAGTGCTAGCCTTGAGAAAGTCCAAGGACAGTGCTCAAGCCCTGAGCCCAAGCCCAGGATGGGAAAAAAATGAGTTATAATATTCAAATGAAAGCACAAAATGTATTTTATTTCCTGTATTGAGAGAGCCTTTCCAAATTGCATGTTTATATTGGTCAAAATTAGACAACAATTATAGATGAATTTAGCAAACTGCTCTTAATTATTCTCTATTGTTGCTTCAAAGCATATGCATAACTGATGAAAATGAAAATTAAAACATTTTAAATGATTTTTAAAAGTGTTCTTTCCACTTTGCATGAGATAATATTTATTAAATTCTATGTTGGGAGGACAGTTTGATTTGTATATTCAGGGTGCAAATGTATTCTCAGGAAGGCATATAGAATTTCAAAAGAAGTATCTATTTAGAAGGCATAAATTATTCTCTTACCTATTGTGAGAATAGGGTCAGTCTTTATAGAGTCAGCTTATTATTTAATAGTTTTCCCCTTATTGGGTCTTCTGAAAATTCAGAAACCTGCAAAATAATCTTTTAAATTCCATCGATTTGTATTAAATTAAAATCCATGGATTATTATTCGTGTATTAAATTAATATCCATTAAATTTTATTTGATTAAAATTAAATATGAGGCCATTCTTGTCATCCTGATATCTGCATTTACATCCTCTCATTTACAGTTGATGTTACTATTAAACTTAGTTGTTATGGTACCAACTTTAAATGAGTTTTGTAAGATTCCAAGGGTTTAAGAACATTCAGATAGTCAGCTGCTCATTTATTTTTATAAATATAATTCTACATGTACAGTGTTTTTCTA
Source organism: Megascapheus bottae (assembly GCF_031878675.1). Classification (NCBI taxonomy): domain Eukaryota; kingdom Metazoa; phylum Chordata; class Mammalia; order Rodentia; family Geomyidae; genus Megascapheus; species Megascapheus bottae. The sequence continues at coordinate 12,235,124 of NC_143512.1, read as the reverse complement.
TAAGCATATTTAGAAATAATTTTAACATCATGATACTAGACTCAAATTCAATTATGTATCATTATAGTTAGATGTCAACTAAGTCTACTGAAGTCACGCACATGTACTGTTCATGAACTTTTGTACTCAAGACTAGTGTTTTACCACTTGAGCCAGGGTTCCACTTTCAGCTTTTTTTGTTGTTTTATTGGAGATAGGGGTCTCACAGAATTTACTGCTAGGCTGGCTTTGAACTGTTCGCCTCAGATCTCAGTCACCTAAGTAACTAGGATTACAGGGCATGAGCCACTGGCTTCCATGTTCGAAATGGCTTGTGATGTTGTGATATCAGACTCAGCAAGACATAAATTTTATCTGCTTACATTGCTGACCTTAGGTTCACAATCTTTGAAAGGATGTGGCTTAGTTAACAAGTTGTAACTAAATTTCAAGGCACTTCTAACAGGATGTCTTTATTAAAGAGCAGGTAAAGGATGTAACTAAAATGTAATTAACAGAGACCAAGCCACCTAGCCAAAGCAGGAACTTTTCAGAAAAAATAACTTACAAGATTAACATAAAGGAAGTGAATATTTTTTTATAGAAAACATGTTTTTTCGCATACCCAGATCCCTTTCTTTATTCTTAAATAGTACTGCCTTGTAAATGACATTTTTGGAAAACGTAATTTTTCTGTATCATCTATTACTTTATTCTGATATTATCTTCTCCTTAGGTTTTGTAGAGCCAAATGTATATTAATCATAGTCCTTTTGCTTGTGTCAAATGTGTATGTTTGATTACCCAGTAGTGTGAATTAAAGAATTAAACTCATTGGCCAGGAGTTTGGCCTAGTGGTTAAAGTGCTTGCCTAGCATGCATGAAGACCCGGGTTCGATTCCTTGGTACCACATATATAGAAAAAAAAAGCCGGAAGTGGTGCTGAGGCTCAAGTGGTAGAGTTCTAGCCTTGAGAAAGTCCAAGGACAGTGCTCAGGCCCTGAGCTCAAGCCCAGGACTGGCAAAAAAAAAAGAATTAAACTCATTTCCTTCTGTTCTTTTGGTATTCAACAATGTTAAGGAAACATAGAGTCTATTCAGTCTTTTCTCTGTTTTAGACTGTTTCCCTTTAATGTCAAGTTTATCTTATATTTTATTGGCATATATTTAGAATACATAGTGAGAGGTTTCATTGTGAGACTTTTGTGTATACATAAATGTACTTTGATCATAATCATTCCTTTTATTACTTTTTATTTCCCCTCACAGATAGACCCCCTTGCTCCTTTTTATAATTTTGTTGTAGCTCTATGAGTCTTGTGCTTTCTGGGCAGGTACTCTACCTCCTGAGCCACAATTGGCCCTATTTTCTTTTTTTTTCAGATAGAGTTACTAAGTTGTAAATTATACATCAACACTAAATAAGGGTTTCTTTCATACAAACATATTTTTATTTTCTACATGACAGCCATTGTGGCTGGCTTAAGATGCATTCTCAGTGATGCTTTGGTTAGCATTTTCTTTATGTATTTTGGACACTTCTTCATGATATTTTTTACTGCCTATATTTCCTTTGAAAATTGTTCATTTGATTGTTTATTAATTAGATTATTCTGTTTCTCTTCTTTTTCTGTTTCTCTTTTTTGAGCTCTTTTATATTCCAGTTTTGTCTTTTCAAACAAATAGCTGTAAAATACTTTTTCCTATTATATGATCTTTCTCTTTACTTACATAGTTATTTCCTTGGATGGAAGGAAACCTTTTAATCTGATGCAATTCTTGCTCTTATTTACAGAACAATTGAAGTAGTTTCCTATACTTTTATCTTGAAGGGCTTCCTCTAGTAGTCTCAACAATTCATGCCCTACATCGAGGCCTTTGACCCATTTTGAATTGACTTTTTGTACAAGATGAGAGATAGAGGTCTAGGTTTAATATTCTATTTGTCAATATTCAGTTTTCCCAGGATCACTTGTTGAGGGGGTGTTTTCCCAAAGACCTTCTTTGCTTCTATTGAGATGAACACATCAATGTAGTTTCTGTGCCTGATTCGACTTCTGTATTGTAATTTGTTCATTGATTTGGGTATGCTAAACCACCTTTATAGGAACTCCTGCTTGGTTTTGATTTCCATTTGTGTAGCATATCATTTCCCACCATTTTACGTTGTCTCTGTGTGTCTTTGCTAGGAAGGTGTGTGTGTTTTGAAGACAAGTAATTGTTTCTCTCCTTCCCTCCTTCCTTCCTTCCTTCCTTCTTTCCTTCCTTCCTTCCTTCCTTCCTTCCTTCCTTCCTTCCTTCCTTCCTTCCTTCCTTCCTTCCTTCTCGAGAATTGGGTCATTGCTCTTGTACTGTTAGGATCTAATGTCCATATATCGCCTTTGTTCCTTTGGTGTTGACTTATCTCACTCAACATGATTCGCTCTAGTTTCATCCACTTCCCAGTTAATGCCATTATTTTATGTAGAATCCATTGTATATATGTACCATATTTTTTTGCCAGTCCTGGGCCTGAGCTCAGGGCCCGAGCCCTGTCCTTGGATTTTCTCAAGGCTAGAGCTCTACCCCTTGAGCCTCAGCACCACTTCAGGCTTTTTCCCCCGCTATGTATGTGGTACCGAGGAATTGAACCCAGGTCTTCATGCATGCTTGGCAAGCACTCTACCATCAGGCCAAACTTCCGGCCCCTGTACCACATTTTTTTGGTATCCATTCATCTGTAGTGTGGCATCTAGGTTGTTTCTATGGCTTGGCTGTTGTGAATAGTGCAGCGATGAATATGGCTGTGTGGGTGTCCTTATCATATCCTTAGTTATGATGCTCAGGGTAGATGCCCGGGAATGGTATGGCTAAGTTGTAGGGAAAGTCAATTTTTAGGTTTTTCAAGAACCTCCAAACTGCCTTCCAGAGTGGCTGTTTACATTCTTACCTGCATTGCAGTAGGGTTTCTCTTTCTCCACATCCCTGCCTGCATTTGTTGTTGTTTGAGTTCAGAATATTCTGAACTCAGGTCATTCTGATTGGGGTAAGGTGGTATCTTAGGGTTGTTTTTATTTGCATTTCTTTTATGGCCATGGATGATGAGCATTTTCTCATATGTTTCTTTGCCATTTTTACCTCTTCCTCAGATGAGTATCTCTTTAGTTCCCTTGCCCATTTAGTGATTGGTTTGTTGGGTTTGAGGGGATTAGTTTCTTGAGTTCCCTGTAGATATTGGCTATTAAGCATTTGTCTGATGTATTACTGGTAAATATCTTTTCCCAGTTGGTTGGCTGTCTTTCTACCTTACTAGTTATGTCTTGGTGCAGAAACTTTTTATTTTTAGGTAGTCCCATTTGTCGAGTCTCTCTGAAATCTATTGTGACTTTGGGACTCTGTTCAAGAAGTTTTTGCCTGTTCCTATGAGTTCCAGTGTCTCTCCTACTCTGTTGTGTAGCAGTTTCAGAGTTTCAGGTCTGGTATTGAGGTCTTCGATCCATTTTTGTTGCATGGCAACAGGGTGGGATCAATTTTTAGTTTTCTGCATATGGCTGCCCAGTTTTCCCAGCACCAATACTTGAAGAGGCTGTGTTTATTCCTCTGTATATCTCTGGCTCCTTTGTCGAATATAAGTTGGCCATAGATATATGGTTTTATTTCTGGATCTTCTATTCCGTTCCATTGATCTTCTGAGCTATTTTTGTGCCAATACCACACTGTTTTTGTTATATGGCTCTTCAAATTCTAGAATTTGAAGCCTGGTATTGTAATACTACCTGCATTGCTCCTTTTGCCTAGAATTGTTTTGGCTATTCTAGGTCTTTTGTTGCTCCATATGAACCTTTGGATTATGCCTTCTATTTCAGTAAAGAATGTTCTTGGGATTTTGATGGGGATCATATTGGAACTGCATATCTATTTTGGCAATATGGCCATTTTCACTATGTTGATTCTCCCTATCCATGAATATAGGATGTCTTTCCATTTCCTGGTATCCTCTTTGATTTTTTCCTTAGGTTTTTTTAATAGTTGTCATTAAATAATTCCTTTACATCCTTAGGTTAATTCCTAAATATTTCATTCTTTTGGGGGCTGCTGCAAATGGGATCATTTTCTTGATCTCTCCTTCTGTTTGTTCATTGTTGGTGTACAGAAAGGCTACTGAATTTTGAAGGATGATTTTGTATCCTGCCACTTTGCCAAAGTGGTTTATTAGTTTTAGGAGTGGAGTTTATTGGGTCATTCAGATATAGGATCATGTTATCTATATATAGGGATAGTTTAATTTCTTCTTTTCCCCTATGTGGATCCCTTTGATGTTCTTCTCTTGCCTTATTGCTCTGGCTAAGTGTTCTAGCACTATGTTGAAGAGAAGTGGAGAAGAGTGGGCATCCCTGCCTTGTTCCTGGTTTTAAGGTAAAGATTCTAGTCTTTCTCCATTTAGTGTGATACTAGCTGTAAGTCTGTCCTACATGGCTTAAATTAAAGAATTCACCTCCCATTCCTATTTTCCTTTGTGCTTTCAACATGAATGGATGCTTTACTTGGTCAAATGTCTTCTCAGTGTCCAGAGAAATTATCATATGATTCTTAAACTTAGCTCTATTAATATGATGTATTACATTAATTGATTTGTGAATGTTAAAGCAAGCTACTTGATCATAGTATATAATTTTTTGTCTCTGGACTCTGTTGGATAGTATTTTATTGAGGAGCTTTGTGTCTGTGTTCATTGGAGAGATTGGTCTATAGTTCTTTTTTTGTTGTTGGGTCCTTCTCTGGTTTGGGGATGAGTGTGATATTGGCCCCATAGAAGGAGTTTGGGATGGCTCCCCCTGCTTCTATTTCTTGGAAAGTTTCAAGAGTCTAGGTATTAAATCATCTTTAAAAGTCTTGTAGAATTTTAGGGCCAGGAGTTTGACTTGGTGGTAGAGTGATTGCCTCACATGCACGAAGACCCAGATTCGATTGCTCGGTACCACATAAATAGAAAACAGCCAGAATTGGTGCTGAGGCTCAAGTGGTAGAGCTCTAACCTTGAGAAAGTCCAAGGACAGTGCTCAGGCCCTAAGCTGAAGCCCAGGATTGGCAAAAAAAAGTCTTATAAAATTCTGCAGTGAAACCATCTGGGCCCGGGCTCTTCTTTGTTTATATGTTTCTGATTGCTTCTGCTATCTTATTGTATGAAATTAGTTTATTGACTTATTTCTTCTTGGTTCAATGTGGACAGCCTATGTTTATTTTTAAAAAATCATCCATTTCCACTAAAGATTTTTGTTTCATTGAATATAAGCCATGGAAGTACTTATTTGTGATGGTCTGAATTTTTTGAATGTCAGTTGTGATTGTTCCCATGGAATTTCTAATCTTGTTTATTTGAGTATCCCCTCTCCCTTTTCTGATTAATCTTGCCAGGGGTCTGTCAATTTTGTTGACTCTTTCAAAAAACCACCTTTTTGATTTATTAATTTTATGTATAGTAGATCTTCTTTCAATGTCAGATATTTTAGATTTTATTTTTGCTGTTTCTTCCTTCTAGTTGTTTTAGAGTTAACTTTTCTTGCTTCTCTAGGTACTTTAAATTGCTTCTTTAGGTTGTTTACATGACTTTCTTCTGTCCTTTTACTATGGGCTTGTAGGGCAATAAATTGCCCCGTAGGACTGCTTTTGCTATGTCCCATAAGTTCTTTTGTGATGTATTTTCATTGTCATTGCATTGTAAGAAGTGTTCAGTTTCTTCTTTGATTTGTTCTGTGGCTCAGGTGTTATTCAGAAGTGTGTTATTCAACTTGCATATGTTTGTACTTCCATGTGTTTACACTATACTATGTTGTTTAGAACTGGTCTGATTCCATTATGGTAAGATAGAATACAGGGGATTGTATTAGTCCTGCTTAGGTGCTACAATTGCTTATTGTCTTCAAATCCCCAGATAATTTTTGTTCCAAACGGTACATTCATACAAGTAAGATAGCACCTGCTATATGCACTCCAGGATATGGGGACAACAAAATGTCTTTTTTCCCTCCCATGTTAGCCTGCAATGCAGGAAGAGCCATTGTTGTATTGGGCTTAAAACTTGCAAGAGTTGTGCACTGGTCCTGTGACTAGGTGTTCCAGTCAGGTTACCAGGTTTGCCCAGTTAGCTTTGTGGCTGTGACTTCAGATTCTTCTCTCTCCAGGGAACTGGATTTGAAAAGGGAAAAAAAGTAAGGTAGAATTTTCAACCAAGTTTCAAAGGCATGTTCCACCATAAATATAAGCCCCTTAACAAATTCTAGGACATTGATTAGTACCATGCTTGTATAGAAATCTCTGTTCAGTTATTGAGTGAGCTTAGAAGAGACTTCACTGACCTTTCAATGAAAGTATAGAATTAGCTCTTAAAAATAACTAAGAGAAAAGCAACTGCAAACAGCAAGAACTAAAACCCCAAGGCAATAGAATTTAATTTGTAGAATTGACACATTAATTAAAATATTTACTTCTCAGGAAAATCTATGAAATATTTAAATAAAATGTAACCAAAATGCAAGAAGATATTAACAAATCAAAATTGTCCCTAAGGGAGCAGTTGTATACTGCCTGAGTGGCTGTAAATTACTGTGCAGACATGGAAAACTATATGGAGGTTCTCAAAAAACTAAAAATAGTATCGTCATAAGATACAACAGTCCCACATTTAGGTATATATTTAAAATTTTTCAAAAGACATTTTATGTCTTTTCAACTATTAGTTGAATCAGCCAAAGTACTGATTATACTCTCCATCAATTGGATTAATGGATAAGAAGTAAAATATACACATATGATTCATATAAAAGTAATTTTCTATAAAAAGAAAGAAATCTACTAAATAGGAATTATAAAAATATATTTACACAAGGGCCGGGAGTTTGGCCTAGTGGTTAAAGTGCTTGCCTAGCATGCATGAAGACCGGAGTTCGATTCCTCAGTACCACATACATAGAAAAAAGCCGGAAGTGGTGCTGAGGCTCAAGTGGTAGAGCTCTGGCCTTGAGAAAGTCCAAGGACAGTGCTCAGGCCCTGACCTCAAGCCCAGGACTGGCAAAAAAAAAATATATATATATATTTACACAAGTAGTCTTATTATGTGCTACCTATAAGAAACACACTTTATATTCAGAGACACAAATATATTGAAAATTAAAGGATGAAAAAGATAGACCATGTTGATAATAACAAAAATATGACATCTGAGAAATTGTTACATTAATATCAGACAAAAGGAGGCCATAAAATGAGCTTTAAAGATTACTAAAAATACAAGAAAGCTATTTCAAATGATGAAAGGTCCAAATCATTAGGAAGATACACCAAGTAAAATATGCTCTTAACAAGAGTCCCCCAGACAGTTGAAGCAAACTGACATAAATAAGTAGGTAATTCTATGGTAATAACAGAAAAGTTTAATGCTACTGCATTCAATAATGCAGTCATAAAATGACATAGAATCAAAATAAGAAAATTCATTTAACATTTCAGAGCCACTATAACTAACTAGAATTATCTATCCCTAAGCAGCAGGATACATATTCTTGAGAAGCACATATGAAATATTCTCCATGATGGATTTACACATTAGGTAATAAAATAAGTCTGAATAATTATTTTGTTGGTCATGGGGCTTGAACTCTGAGCCTGGGCACTGCTCCTGAGTCCTTCAGCTCAAGGCTAGATCTCAACTTCCTAAGTAGGTAGGATTACAGGGTTCAGCTACTGGTGCCTGGATTAGTCTCAACAAATTTTGAAGAACCAAAACTATATAAAGTAGCTGAGCACTGGTGGCTGATGGCTGTAATTCTAGCCTCTCAGGAGGCTGAGATCTGAGGATCATGTTTCAAAGCCAGCCAAGGCATGGAAGTCCATAAGACTCTTACCTCCAATTCACCCCCCAAAAACTGGAAGTGGTGCTGTGGCTCAATGTGGTAGAGCACTAGCCTTGAGCTGAAGAGTTTAGGGTCAGCGCTCAGGCCCAGAGTTCAAGCCCTATTACCTACCCCCCTCCAAAGCCCACACAACCATTTCTTCAATGATAATAGAGAAAAGCTAGAAGTAGGAGCACGAAGGAAATGTCATGCTATACAATACTTTAAACATTATGAAATAAAAGTGAAATCGCCATATGCTAAAACATAGTGTGTACAATAAGAGTGATGTGTCTAGGAGCTTAAAATACCATTTTTTTTAAAAAAGAGACAAATCAATAACTCAGACTTCCACTTTAAAAACTAGAAAACAGAGGAGCACATGCTAAAATCAAAGTAAGCAAAAGGAAGTTAGAATATTAGAGTATAATGATTACAATCTAAATCATTGCTCTAATCTGTCAAAATAGAGCAATAAATCTGTTGCAATTTTTTGGGGAAGGGAGGAGAGGAAAAGGAAGAATGATACAGGAGTTCATAGTGGTGTAAATATATTATAAATGTGTGGAAATGTAAAAATAATATCCATCTCCTTTAACTTATATAAACTAATTTTCTTTCTTTTTTTGCCAGTCCTGGGGCTTGAACTCAGGGCCTGAGCACTATCCTTAGGCTTTCTTAAGGCTAGCACTTTACCACTTGAGCTACAGTACCACTTTTGCATGCTAGGCAACTACTCTACCACTAGGCCATGCTCCCAGCTCTCTATCCAACTTTTGAAGAAGAATTAACACCAATACCAGACAAAATCATTTTAAAAAATAGAGGATCAGGGACTGCTCATCAACTTATGTGAAGGTAAACTACCTTTCAATAAAGTCGGCAAATATGCAAAGAGACAAAACTACACACCAATTTCCTTCATGAATATAGTTGTAAAATTTCTGATTAATGCCAATAATGAGAGGAACGAGGCAACAATCAGGAAAGCAACTCCTTTTACAATAGCCTCAAAGAAAATAAAGTACCTAGGGATTAACTTAACTAAGAATGTAAAGGACCTTTTTATGACTCATTTTTTATTAAAGAATTTATTAACATTAATTTTTATATCATATTACAAATGATGTGTTTAACAAACAGCTATTCAAGAAGGGAATCTCTATATACAATCACTGGCACTTAGATTTTAGAACATAATCAAAATTAGGCTGAGGGTTTGTATGTTATAATAATCTATATAATAAAACATTATGTCTATAGAGTCATAAGTGTTTATGACTATGTAGTTGTGTTTATATTTCCAATACCATGTCCATAGCAATGGGTATGCAATTTTTGAGTCCTTGCTCTTGTATTGTTTGGATCTAATAGCCACATATTAAGGATACCAGGCGCCTTTGTTCGTAAAGGACCTTTTTGATGAAAATTTTAAAACCTTCAAAAAGGAAATTAAAGCAGAACTGATGAAATGGAAAACCCTCCCATGCTCCTGGATTGGAAGAATTAACATCGTGAAAATGGCAATCTTACCATGGTCTAGCTACAAATTCAACGCAATACCCATCAATACCCCAATGTCATTCTTTAAAGAAATAGAAGAGGCAATCCAAAATTTCAGATGGAATAATAAAAGACCCCGTATAGCGAAAACACTTCTTAGAAGAAAGAACAGCTCAGGAGGAATTTCAATTACCAAATTTTAGACTTTATTACAGAGCTATAGTGACCAAAACAGCTTGATACAGACACAACATCAGGCCCGAAGACCAATGGAATAGAACTGAGGACCCAGATATTAACCCCCAGACCTATGTCCACCTAATCTTTGATAAGGGAGCCAAAAAAATAGAATGGAAGAAAGACAGCCTCTTCAACAAGTAGTGCTGGCAGAACTGGTTAAGCATCTGCAGAGAACTAAAGTTGGATCCTTCTTTGTCACTCTGCACCAGGATTAACTCCAAATGGATCAAAGACCTCAAAGTAAAAGCAGATACACTTAAAAGTTTACAAGAAGGAATTGGAGATACACTAAGTCTCCTTGGCACAGGTCGAAACTTTCTTAATAAGGACCAAGAAACACAACAAACCAGAGAAAGTCTGGATAAGTGAGACTGCATTAAACTGCAGAGCTTCTGTATGGCAAAGGACATAGCTAGCAAATTAACTAGAAAGCCTACAAAGTGGGAGAAGGTCTTCCTCCACTAACCATACAGCGGACAAAAGCCTCATATCTAAAATATATCAACAGCTCAAAAAATTGAATCACTCCAAAACTAATCTCCAAAGAAACAACCATCCCATTAAAAGGTGGGCCAAAGACTTAAAGAGAGTTTTCTCTGAAGAAGAAATAAGAACGGCCTATAGACACATGAAGAAATGCTTGACATCTCTGGCCATAAAAATGCAAATCAAAACAACTCTAAGATTCCACCTCACTCCAGTTAGAATGGGGATGTGGCCAGGAGGGATCACTACTACACTGTTGGTGGGAGTGCAAGCTTATTCAACCACTATGGAAAGAAGTATGGCAGTTCCTCAAAAGACTAAACATAGAGCTCCCCTATGACCCAGCAATTCCACTACTTGACATTTACCCAATTGTCCAATAACAAAGACATACTAAATCCACTAGCAAAACAATGTTCATTGCAGCATTATTTACCATAGCAAAGATATGGAACCAACCCAGATGTCCCTCAGTTGATGAGTGGATCAACAAGATGTGGTATTTATACACAATAGAATGCTATGCTGCTGTCAGAAAGAATGACATCGCCCCATTTGTAAGGAAATGGAAAGACTTAGAAAAAAATCATATTAAGTGAAGTAAGGCAGACTCGAAGGAACATGGGTCAATGGTTTCCCTCATTTGTCATAATCAGTAGAAACCTTGGGTTCTCCTAGCAGAGATTTACAATAGAACAAAATCTGATACTTAAGGCCATATAGAATGATGCTAAATGAAAGGATCTCCAGGATATAGAAACAAAAGCCATATAATGAGTGCTTGTTTTCTTTAATATACTATGTTATCTCTCATCTCTTTTGCTGTCCCTTGGTTATCTCATATTGTTGCAGTATTTCACCTGGTTATCTGATATATTGTATATATGCATATTTGGTTATTTGAAGTTGGATAGGGAAGGGAGGAAAACAAGATGAGGGGCAGGGGTGGGGGAAGGGAAATGGGTACCAAGACATGAGAAAGGGTATCAATGTATGTGAAGTAATGCACCTTCTATCTGGTGAATATAATGTAACCCTTCTATTAATTACAATAAAAATATATGAAAAAAATTTCTGATTAAAGTATTAGCAAACTGATTTTGGTAACATAAAATGTTACATGCCATGGTTAAGAATTATCTTAGGAATACAATGTCACTTCTACATACAAAAAATTGTATAATCTTTGTTAACAGAATAGATGGAAAATCACAGAATTGTCTCAATGCAGAAAAGCCTTTTTCATTATCATAATGACACACTCAAGAAATTATGAATAATATCAAAACTCATCTACTTGATAAACCACATCTAAAGCCCCTAACTAACCTCATGTTTATTAATGAAAGACTGAAGCTTTTTTTTCTCTAAGGAATAACACAGTTAACTTACTTTCACTAGTACTAACTATGTGTTGACATTTCCAGCTATAGCAATTAGGATATAAAATTATTTAGATTAAAATATAAGTTGCATAGTTGGGGGAATAACTGAGGTTTATGCGAGAGTTCCCTTGTTCATAACTTTTAATCCTTTACATAAATCTAATCTACATGTATACATTTTCTTCCGTGTTTAACTGATTTCATTGTATATGTCATTCTTAATATTTCACCAAATCAATCAACAAAAGTGTATGTTCATTTTCTTTCCAATTTTTACATTGGTTAAATTCTTTTTGCTGCTGTCTCCAAAACACTTGAAAAATTTTAATTATAATTGAAAATTTGAATACAAATACATTTCCCCCACAATACCTTTGTACTCAGCCCAAACTGAATTTTGGATTTACTGTGTGTAAATTATCTAAACAGAACCTCTTTAATGCCACTTGAACATACTGCAAATGTATTCTGAAGCCACAGCATAGCATGTCAAATCATGAATCTGTCACTTCACATGATGTAGGACCTTGAGTAGGTTTGAAACTTTCTGTGCCTTAATTTTTTTTGCCAGTTCTGGGCTTGAGCTCAGAGCTTGAGCACTGTCTTTGGACTTTCTCAAGAATAGAAATAGAGCTCTACCACTTGATCCACAGCACTACTTCCGGCTTTTTTCTATGTATGTGGTATGGAGGAATCGAACCCAGGCCTTCATGCATGCTAGGCAAGCACTCTACCACTACACCAAATTCCTGGCCCTCCGCACTTTACTTTCATTCCTATAAAATGTAGTTAATGGAAGTGCCAACTTCATATGGATTGGGGGAGAGATTAAAATTGGTTAGTTCAATATGAAAAATGCTTAAATAATGCCTTATGTAATATTGCTATTATTTCGATTCCATTTGCTTTTGGATTGCAAAGGGAACTAGAAAGAACTGAGTTTCAGCACTTGTTAACATTTACAAATAAGAAAACAAAACATGGTTTAAATTTATTTCTGAATCCTGAGTTGGAATCTAACTAAAATCCAGGTACTATGCTAGGAATAATTTTCTATTTCATTTTACTTTGCATGAATGTAAAAATTATATTCTTTCCTTTTATTCTTTCAGCATATATGTCTTATTTTTATTTCATTTGATCTTAACATATTCATATTTTTCTTATTTTAAATGAAAAAGAAAAATTTAAGTGTTATTACACTCATTGCTATATTTATTGTAAGAACTAAATAATAAAAATAGAAATTTCATTAGAGATTAGCATGTATTATAATCTCATCCCTAAGAATTCTGTACTCAGTTCCAGACATGTCAATGACAAATTTTATAATCTACAAAGAAAAAGTAATGGCATTTTGAACTGAGACTTATTGAATGGCTACTATAATCGATGCTACAACTATAATTTATTTTTTCATATATTTTTATTGTAATTAATAGAAAGATTGCATTATATTCACCAGATAGAGGGTGCATTACTTTGAATACATTGATACCTTTTCTCATGTCTTGGTACCCATTTCCCTCCCCCCACCCTCACCCCTTATCTTGTTTTCCCCCTTCCCTATCTGATTTCAAATAACCAAATAAACATATATACAATATATCAGATAACCAGGTGAAATACTGTAACAATATGAGATAACCAAGGGACAGTAAAAGAGATGGAGATAACATAGTACATTAAGGACAACAATCACTCGTTATATGGCTTTTGTTTCTATATCCTGGAGGTCCTTTCATTTATCGTCATACTATATGGGCTTATGTATCTAGGTTTTGTTCTATTGTAAATCTCTGCTAGGAGAGCCCAAGGTTTCTACTGATTATGACAAATGAGGGAAACCATTGAGCCTGTGTTCTTTTGAGTCTGGCTTACTTCACTTAATATGATTTTTTTCTAAGTCTTTCCATTTCCTTACAAATGAGGTGATGTTGTTCTTTCTGATAGTAGCTACAACTATAATTTCAAGAATACATTTTAAACTAAGTAATTTTAGATAGTTAAACATCCTTTTGAAATAATTTAACATGAATTATACATTATAATTAACAAGGTGATTAAATGAAATAAAAAATTTAATGGGAAATAATTTTTTATGTGGCCAGTAAATGTACCTCATCCAACACGTGAACTTTAACCAACTGGCTGTCTCCAGAGTATCAATTCTTTCTTTCTACACTGGAGTAGTCTCCATAGTTGTACACTGTGCTCCAATCTGTCCTATACACAAACCTCTCCTCTTCACATTACAAGACCATATACAAGCCCCTGGAGAACCGTTGATCATAGATTAGGACATTTCCAGTCAGTGCATCTTGTCCATCTCCAAATCAGCTGGTCAAGGACTAAGATATCTGCAATACAAAGAATGAATGTGGTGCCAGGCAAACTCATTACACGACTACTGAATCATATAAGTACAGTTTAACACCTTTATATAACTGAAATTCCATACATTTTACTTTTTTGATTTTTGTCTTGATATAATTAATCATAGTAAGAGGGAAACAGAATAATCACACATTCTCAAAGCTGAAGCTTCAAATTTTTTTCCATAAAAAT